>NC_045627.1:80012459-80616030 GCF_009829155.1 Mustela erminea
CCGGGAACCTGAATGCTAGGGGAGCAGAGGCTTGAAGCTCAGTTTGTAGGATGTTTCCCATTCTCCCTTAAGGGCCTGGCCCATCTGTTGCAGACCAGACCCGCCAGCTGGAGCACGGCAGGGCCTGCGTCAGCCGCCCGCCCAAATGAGCAACCACCTCCCTCTAACCGAATCCGGGCATGATGCCTCCTACTATCATGGGATTCTTACAAAAAATATTAACTAGATGTATTTTTATTTCCAGCAGCTTTGTCGTTTTTTAGCCCAAATCAAGAATTTAAGTCTCAAAGGTAAAGAGCCATGTAATTATGACAGAGATTAAATCAGCATTGAAAGGCTAATTTTGATGTGCGCCTTGAGCAAGAAAAGTCAGGATGAAACAAGCAGGTTGAAGGCACGCTCAGATTCTAGATCAGGAAGGGAAGTGCCTTCAAGCTCAGGTGAAAACACTGTCTGGAAACATGATGTGCTTTTTTTTTTTTTCCTCTCTCTAACTAGATAAAAATCTAATTAAGTCTCGGAGTTTGCCACAGAGAACTCCAACGAAAGCACGATGTGATTTAATAAACAGGAAAAGGCTCAAGGGCGATAAGACCACGCAGTCACAGATTCAAGCCACCAAGACGCAGTGTTGCCAGGATTTATATAAAACTGAGAGCCAGCGCTGTCTACAAATTTGAGAACTATTTCCAAACTGTGTATGAGTCCCCGATGCTTCTGAAACTATTTTAAAACATCAGTAGTATAAATTCTCACTTTCGAATGATGTCAGATTTCAAACCTTTTCTTCCCACTCAAAGATAAGGGTCTGGAAAACAAAGATGAAGTCCCTGTTATTTTTCCAGGGTCACAGGTCTAGTAAGTAGAGAATCTTTTCCCCCCGGAGAGAGGCAAGCCGTGGGGACGAGGTGTGAGGAGGTTTCCAGGCTGTATGCCCAGCCCGAGCTCACTGTGGTCGGCAGTCATCAAGAAAATGAACACACATGTAGGTAATATTAATAATAGTAATTATGACAATGATGATGATAATGAGTGTAAGGAAATGCCTGTCCCCATATTTTACTCCTTGGCTTAAGGCTCAGCCTCCCCTGGAACCAGTCTAGAAGAAAGACAGGGGCAAACTTGTGTGTATATGACTATTGCGTATATGGGAAAACCGATAGGAAACCTACAAGCCACATGCAGGAGGAAAGAGGAAGGCACGGGAACTATTTAGGTTAAAAAAAAAAACAAAAGAAGAGTAAACAAGACCTAGGGGCCCAGCGGGAGACACTGAGGTTCCAACAAATGTATGCATGAGAGTGTCTTCGGTAGGAAGTGTCCTACAAATATATTCTTCATTAATGTATTTTTACTCATAAGAATACGGCAAGCAGAATCGTTTACATGCAAAAATATTCTTTGTGCATATATTTTCTTGAATATTTTTTTAAATGAGTTAACTATATTCAATGACTGTATCATCTTAAGGCTATCGTCTTACAAACATGTTCTTATAAATATATTCATGTCGCCTCCTCTGCCCGTTGTTTCCTCTGGGACTCCCACCTCTGTGGTCCTCACCATCAGCCTCTGTCTATAGCCTCTGACGTCAGCAACAGGAAGCGAGGGCAAAAATAAACTGAACTTCTTTAAAACACTTCTATGAAGACCAAGGGAAAATCAGTAAGTTTAAACTACCTAGTTTTATCTGATTTTTTATTTTATTTTATTCTATTTTTAGTCAGTGTGGTGAATGGACATTGGTATTCAGCAAATTGATCTTCCGTGAATTGGCCTGGTGGCAGGTTATATGGAAGAGGTAGAAAGGTGTGCATTTTAGCTGGCCGCAAGTCCAGTACAAACTCACTGTGTTCGTCGGTATCAAGGTCATTAGAAATAAGTTGGTACATTGGCTAATAAGAAAGTGATCCAGGGGTGCCTGGGTGGCTCGGTGGGTTAAAGCCTCTGCCTTTGGCTCAGGCCATGGTCCCAGGGTCCTAGGATCGAGCCCCACGTCCGGCCCTCTGCTCAGTGGGGAGCCTGCTTCCTCATCTCTCTCTTTCTGCCTGCCTCTTTGCCTGCCTGTGATCTCTGTCTGTCAAATAAATAAATAAAATCTTAAAAAAAAAAAAAAGAAAGAAAGTGATCCATATTTAGATACCATTATGAATGATAATGACCCTTCCCCTTGACCATGGGTGATTGAATCAGAGGTGTTCGGGCCCCTGACCCTGACATAAGTGAGGCCATCAGAATTCTTCCCTAAGACTTCTCAAGTTCAAAGTGGGAACAAGCCCTCCCTAAGACAGATTCTCATTTCATCTACCAGGTGAGATAAGCCCCCACCTGCAGGGAAAGAATAGAGCCGACTAGCAGAGAGTGGTAAATGACATGGAGCAAAAGAGCATCTTGACAGTGACCACGCACCTGGATCCCACCCTTCTTGAAGCTCCGGAGGAGGAGGTAGCTAGATTCAGTCTCAATAGATGAGTCAGGACATGCCCAGAATGATTCTTAGCATATGAGAGAGATGGAAAGAGGAAAAAAAAAAAAATCCAAAGACCTGCTGGGTCAGAGTGGCCCAGCCCCAGGATGCCAGTGGTGCAGGTAGCTGTGTGCTCTGGATGAAGAGAGTTAGATGCATGGGAAAGGCCAGCAGGGGAGACAGGGCCACATCTGGAAGAGACCTCAAAGCCAGGCTAAGAATCTGGAGCTTTCCCCTCTGGAAACTGGGACTCATTGGGGGGTGGGGAGGATGAAGGGGACTGAATGGGGAAAAGCAGGAGGTGGAGCACCCGCTGGGAGGCTGCCGCAGGGTTCCAGGGGAGCAGCGAAGGGAGCCCACTGAGGCAGGGAGCGATGGAAAGAGTTTTGCTAACTCCCTGAACCGCCCTTCAGGCCTTGATACACAGGGTGTGCCAGACTTCTGTGTAGGGCTGGGGGTGGGGAAAGGAACATCAAAGGGAAGGCAGATGGGCACAAGCAGCACCCTTCTGACTGCTTCACATGCTACCCAGAGCACCTAGCACACACACCTGCCCATCCCGGGTTCCTCAAATACCAGCCGGGAGTATTTCCCCTCAAGGTCTGCGGGGCCCGTGCTCTGGTCCTGAGCTTGCCAATTTAGCTCTATATCAACAGGCAGAACTTGGTTCCTTGTTCTAAACCAGAGATTCCCTCTGACCCAAATTCTCCCCAACTTTTTATCTCTTTAAAAAAAGGAGCTCAGATATCATTCTTCCTTTTTTTTTTTTTTTAAGATTTTATTTATTGATCCGACAGAGATCACAAATAGGCAGAGAGGCAGGCAGAGAGAGAGAGAGAGAGAGGAGGAACCAAGCTCCCTGCCTAGCAGAGAGCCCGACACAAGGCTTGATCCCAGGACCCTGAGATCATGACTGAGCCGAAGGCAGAGGCTTTAACCCACTGAGCCACCCAGGTGCCCCAGATATCATTATTTCTTCCACCTGCTCTTTCTGCTTCATTTTTTCCCCTCTTGTTCTACACTAAAATGTTCTGTACTAAAATGTACTTTAGTGTACTTCTACACTAAAATGTATTATAAAATAATAACACTGTCCCCATTGACACGATTTCCTTATGATGCTATATAATCAATTCCTAACCCCGTTCTCAGGCAGAGGGGCACCCTCGTACCCAGCCTGTCTGCTACATCAAGGAGCTGTTTTCTTTACCACCGCAGATGGAGGACTTTGACTTGCTTCTTTCCCCTTTTGTCCTGTGTACCTCATCCCCCCTGCCATTTGTTGGAGTGGTATTTTGTTGTTTGGTTTTTTTTTTTTTTTTAAGTGCTGTGCTGCCCATGGTCAAGGTAAATATCTTTCATGATGAGAAAAGGCAACTTCATTTTTGCCACGGCATTTCAGGGCCGTCTGAGATGTCAAGAGTGATGTCCTTTTAAAAGCACCTGTTCCTCAGGGCGGGAACAGATACAAACCCAGGGCAGGAGCACTCCGGCCTGTGGGCTCCTCCAAACAGAGCTCCTCCCTGTCCTTCCACGGGCACCTCCGGTAACCCCCAGGTGAGAGTGCAGGGGGCAGGGGACAACAGAGCCTGGTACAAACAGGCCCATGGCACCCTCTCCTCCAAAAGGGCTCAGCGATCTCTCTCCAGGGGCCACTGCTTCAGCGTCCTATCAAGAAGCAAGATGGGCTTCCGTTTCCCAGGCAAGGAGGTGGGACACAGCCTTACTTTCCTTCAGGCCGTGCTTGGAGCTGGGCAGGACCCAGCCCCCATCCACTTCTGGCTCAGCTCTCCCACAGCAGTCCCAGAAGTCTTGGTGGGGACACTTGCGCCCTGATGCCATCCAGCAGCACCGTCACCAAGTGAGCTCACAACGAGGACCAGGCACAGTACTCGACAACCCACCTCCTTTTACGCGTGTCTTTCCACATTTCACCACCCTGTTCCACATAATCCACTTTTCCCATAAGGGCCGCCCATGCATCTCCTACCTCAACAGAACCTGTGTTTAAATAACCGTGTTTCTTTCCCTTGAGGTCTACAAATTTCCATTTCCTCGGCTCATTTTGACTCTTGGCTTGGCTCCCTGGACCTGACTTCAAAGTGCGTAGCTGAAGACATCCCCTGTCCTAGGGCATCACTTGCAGACCAACGATCTGAAGAGAGAAACCTTAACCTCTCCCCAGAGATCCACCCAGGAGCGCAAAGGTACAGAGCCACCCATGTAATTTTAAAAAAGAACATTTCCATGCACTCCAAAAAAAGATACAACTGAAAGGGAATGAATACAAAATATCAGCTCCTACGGTTTTGTTCAAAATCCTCCTCTAATTTTGCTCCACGGGAGCTCTATATTTGAATGTTTTTGACAAAAAAAAAAAAGTCTCTTTCTCCCTTACTCTCATACTGGGCGTCTATCATGTTCACATTCCTGTGACTGGAAGTGCAGGCTTTTTTCACCCCCTCACCAAGCAATTGTGCAACCCCAGCAGGTGTCCTACAATTTAACTGGGTTCTGACACCATCTACCTGGAGACAGCTTCAGATCCCCAGGGTAAGGGCTCAGCCCCACGAGCTGCCCCTGAACACTTTGACGCCAGGCTATTATTGCCTGTGCCTCTGACCGGTTATAAATTGGAGGTTTACTTCCAGCCGTGACAAACCACAACACCTGCCTGGGGTTTGGTCATTTACCAGAGCGGCTCACAGAATTCAGGGAAACAATTTACTTAACTAGATTATGGGTCTATAATTAAAGAAACATTATACCAGTATATTATAACTCAGGAGCAGCCAGAGAGGAAAGGCGAATAGGGCAAGATCTGGAGACAGGAGTGCCCAGCTACCACGGCCTTCCCACACCTCCCACCCTTCCAGCCCCTCCCTCTGTTCACCAAACCAGCCTATTTGCAGAGGCTTCGTTACACAGGGAGGATTGATTAAATCTCTGGCCACTGATGACTGAGTAGATCTCCAGCCCCTCTCCCCTCCCAGGAGGTAGTCAGCTCTCTAAGGTGACTTTCCCCCACCCCATCCCCACCCCCCACCTCTGGGGTGGTTCCCATGGCAACCTGCCCCCTCCCTAGTCGCTCATTAACATAAAATGGGGGGTTGAAAGAGGGACCCTGTGAATAACAGAAGATACCCATTTTACCTTCATCACTCTGGAGCTATGTCAGGAAATGGGAACACAAACTAAGTATCATTAAACCAAAATATTGTAACAAAAGATAGCTTTATAGCTCTTATCACTTTGGAAGTTGCAAGCATTTTAAACATTCTATTCCAGGAAACTTGGAGGAAGACCAAAATATGTATTTATCTTATTATATCACAATACCACAATTTTCTTTTCTCTTTAATTTTTGTTTTCACTTTTGTTATTTTCTATTTCTCTGTCATAAGCACCTTTAGTGCAGAGCCCTACCCAGTCTCTCAGAGGAATGTGGATACCAACCTTAGTGCTGTCCCACAGTGGCTTAAATGAACCAAGACTATCAAAAGAAGAATCAAATTAATACCCAAAGTCATCTAAGAGATGTGCTATGGCAGAGATTGTTCTGTTCTCATCAAATTCAATTTCCTTTTTCTCCTGGACACAAGCTGGACTACATTTCCCAGCCTCCTGTGCAATCAGGTTGGCCATGTGACCAGGTGCTGGCCAGTGGAATGCAGGTAGGCTTGCTGAACACCACTTGCAAATCTGGCTCCTAAAAAAATCCTCTTTCCTTTGTGACCTTTCTTTTCCTTTCTGCCAGCTGAATACAAAGAGGGCCTTAGAAGAGGAAAGACCATATCTTGGAAGAAACATGGGTCCCTAAGGATCCTATAGAGCAGACAAAGCCCTCCTCCCCCTTCCCAATGACCACAACGGAACCATAGTGGATGGTGACATGAGCAAGTAATACAATTTTACTGTATTAAGCCATTGAGATTGGGGAGCTTAATCAGGTCAGCCTACCCCATATTATACTCGTGCCTAGTAAAATAATTCTAAAATTTCCAGCCAGGAAGTTTATGGAACAACTGCCATGCCTTATATACCTTCCACCAAATGCACTACTGTGCTCCCCAAGAATTAACCCACAAAAGGCTAAGGTACAGATTAAGACAGTTTCAATTCCATGCTGACATTTCATTTTGATACTTCTCAAAATCCTTACAAATAATTACCCTATTTTTTCCAATCCCTGGGAGTTTGGGGAGTCACACAACAAAATAAAACAAAACTCAGCAAGTTACCACTATAGAAAGTTTTGGTGCAAATATCTAAACATCTGCATGAATTAACACTTGGGCCTATGCTCATAAAGTACCTTCGTTCCGAGGCCACCTCATGGAAGGTTACACCACAACTGACATCTTTCCTCCGCTTGGACTCAGTACTTCTCTGCTCGACCCTCCTCCCGCTCCCTTACCCCAGCTCCCATGATCCATGAAAAGTCGAGGAGGCTTTTGTTCAGGGTCCCTAAGTGGTAAGAAGATCCCTCTCCAACCTTCAGGCCACGGCACTGCTTGTTGCCACCATCTGCCCTGCCCAGAGCGCTGCTGGGGAGTCAATGCCTCTCTCTCCGTTGCCACTGGTGTGACCCTAGCAGGACAGAAACGAAGGCTTGAGTGTTACTTTCGGCTTGGCTCCTTGTCCTCAGTGTTAGGGTCTGTGATCAAAGGAGCGAGACTGATACAAAGTGAAAGTCAAGCAAAGCTTTATTTCACGCCAGCACTGAGAATCAAACCAACCGGTCGGGGTCGACTCTTACAGAGAGAGCGACCCCTCCCAGCCTCACAGACTAGCTTTTATAGAGCAAAGGCCATGTGCTTGAGCCGGGCCCCACACAGGTGGCCAATGAGATTGTAACACACAGAGAAAGTTGCACAGTCATGCTAGGTCACACACAGGTGGCTAATTGAATTACAGTTCACCCTATAGTAGCTATTTGAACTAGCCTATCACCTTGGTCAGAATTGGCACCCAAAAGGCACCCAGAAGCTGGGGCCCACATTCTTTAGGGAGATAGTGATTGGATGTCTCCACCTAGCCTGACTCATCCTTGCCTTCAGGCTCTGTTATCTCCACCTGACCTGACCCGCCCTTGGATTTGGGCTCTGTTATCAGACACTGGTCGACCATATTTTACTGGTTTCCTGGACTTGCTTCTAAGTAAGTTCCTCTGGTGGGGGATAGAGGGGTGGGCGGGGCAGGGTCAGTTTAAGTTTTACTGCATAAACAACAAAATCACTGTTTAACCGAGATGGAATCGCTCTGGCTAAATAGGCCCTTACACTCAGCAGTCACCTCAACGCCTGTCAGCTCAACAGTTTGCTCTTAACTCCTGGATTCTGTCTACATAGTTCCAACGCAAACGTTTCCTGGAACTCAAATGCATCAGATTCAAATGCACCTGGGTGCTGATGCCCAGTCCTGTCTTCTTCTAGTCCCCCTGTCTTCAGTTCTTTTTCTTCTCCTCCTCCAAGTCCTTCTCTCATCAAGACCTGGCTGGACCACTGAGTTTCTCCTAGATTTATCCAGGAGATAAATAAATAAATAAATAACCAGGAGTTGAGCTCCTGTTTCTACTGGCTCATGTTAATGCCTTTCTATTATCCGCTCACATAGCTAGTTTTCTGATCAACAGTCATATCAATCACGTTGAGAAAACAGATTCTCACCAAGGGGAGGGAAGGACAGGTGGCAGCTTCCAGGGCCTCTGGCTTGAGGGATGAGAAGAGAAGCACCCTAGGGGAAGAAGATTGTTTCATTTTGGGGCATGCTGTGTTTGAGGTGTTGTCGTCCAAACAGGTGACGATGCCATATGGTTGTATGAGCAACTTTGATGGGTGCTTTCATGTACAGATGGGAGGTAAAGCCATGTGCAGGGACCATCTGCCCAGCCTGATGTCATGGGGGATTCTGATGCCTGCGAGCCATTGGAGTATCTGAGCCATGGGATCAGCCAATTCCAGGGGAAGAAAACAGGAACCAAAGAAGTTTTTTGCCATCCAGCAAAGCATCAGGGTGATCAGCACATGTTTGCCAGAGAAACATGCTCTGAATCTAGCACGGCTGCTCTTTCATGAGAAATGCGAACAGAAAGGCTGAGACCCTGCACCCAGAGAGCCACATCCTCTGCCAGGTCAGAGCAGCCTCACGCAGGCTCTTGTCTCTCACCTCAGTAAGGACTCTCTGGAGACATAACTGCCTTGACACAGCCAGCATGAAAACTCTGTGAAAAGTCACAGGTGGGAAGGAAGAGAAAGGTCCCAAGAGAGCAGTTGGAGGTCGGTGGGGTCTGCAACTTCTGCCCTCCCCACAGCGAGAAGGACAGCACTGGAGAATAGGGCTCTGGCTCAGAGAGGAGCAGGGATCTCCTCGCTGGCTTACAGATCAGCTGCGCTGAGTCAGGGAGCAGAAAAGAGTTGGGGACAGCACCTCTGTGACCAGTGCAGCCCCTCTCCACTCTGACTCTCCCCAGGCTTTCACAGGGAGCAGTAGGGATGATTCTTCAGCCAGTCCATTCCCATACTCATTTCTGAGCATGCACTGGATATTCAGAAAAGGATGGGGCTCATAGAAAGGCTGCTGGGACCTTCCCCAATCCCTCAGCCCTCAGCTTTCTGATGCCCCCACAAACTAGAGACCCTCCAGGACATTATGGAAAGAAGCCCTGAGCTAATAAGGTCTAAAATTTGATGCCATATCTACTTGTGACTTGTCTGATTATGGAAAATTACAACCCTTCTCTCTGACTGTTTTCCCCATAAGATGCCTAGATGCCTAAGAGGCAGTTAACACAGTGAGAGGCTCATGGCAAATGCTCCAGGAATATTAGCTATTTTTATGACAAGAATGATAATGTTGAATGGGGCATTTGGATTAATGACCCTCCCTAAGTTGGAATAAGCAAAACATCTGTTTGTAACAAGCTGATACAGTAATAATCACAGACACTGTTGACTAAGCACCCACATGCCAGCCACTAGAGCCACAGTTTCATTTACTTCTCAGACACACCTTTCAAGGCACGGGATCTCAGCCCCTGTTTGGGAGATGACCAAACTGAAGCCCAGAAAGGTGAGATAACTTCCCCCAAAGTCACCAGCTAACAAATGGCATAGTTTGAACTGGAAACCAGGCCTTTTCATTATCCCACTGAAGCCACATCTATAAAAAATGGAGAAGCCCTTTCAAAACAGTACACTGCTCACAAGAAATAAACATAGAGACCCAAAGACTAGAATAGAGAGCCCAGAAATAAATCCAAGCTTCAACAATCAACTGATCTTCAACAAAGTTGCCAAAAGCACACAATGGGGAGAGGGCAGTCTCTTCAATAAACGTAATTAGGAGAACTGGCGATCCATATGCAAAAGCATGAAAACGGATCCTTATCTCACATCGTATACAAAAATCAATTCAAAATCAATCTAAGGGGAAGAAGCAGGAGGGAGGAAGAGTAGCAGACTAAAATATCATCAGGTCCCAGAAGTTCAGCTAGATAGTTATCAAACCATTCTGAACACCTACAAACTCAACAGGAGACAGAAGAGAAGAGCAGCAATTCTAGGAACAGAAAGTCAATCACTTTCTGGAAGGTAGGACATGTGGAGAAGTAAATCCAAAGTGTTGGGGAGGTAGACCATGGGGAGAGGGGCTGGCTCTTGGCAAACAGAGAGCAGCAGAGTACAAAATCAGAACATTTAGAAGTCTGCTCCACTGAGGGATGTTGCTCCAGAGGCTAGGCAGGGAGTGGAGCCTTTATAGGGACAGTGTGGTCTCAGGACCCATGGGGTCATAGAAAGACCGGAGGGTCTGAGTGTGGCAGAGCTGCCAGGTATTGGAGTGGGGAAGCCAACTACAGAGACAGAGCCAAGGAGTTAGCTCTCAGCTTGGGGTTACCTTAAACTATGATCCAAAGCACAGTCAGGCCCCTGCTCTTCAAGCAGGGAATCCACAAGTGGCAGATCCAGAGAGACCCCCATCCTTCCTCCTCCGGGAGGAGAGGTGCGGCAGGAATCTGCTTGGTTTGGAGACTCCTAAAGGGGCCATGCGCCAGAGATAGAAATGCTCGGTCATGGGCCAGATGAGCTCTAAGTGCAGCCAGAGACTACAGAGACAGGAGAGATTGACTGCTTTCCTCTGAGGGCACACAGAGGAGTGGGACCCCAAGCTCTCACCTCCTATATGGCTGGAGATTGGGAGGTCACCATCTTCATTCTCATCCTCCAAAGCTCTATGGAAAGCGTTCAGAGAACAAAAGCTCCAAGAGCGAACTCAACCCGAGCCAATTAATTAACCTGGCCTCTGACAAAGGTGGTACAATTCTGTCTCTGGCAAAGGCATTTGAGAATCATGGCAATAGGTCCCTCCCCCAGAAGATTAGCAAGAACATCTAGCCAAGAACAAGTTCACCAATCAAGGAGAACAGTGGAACTACAGAGCTAGGGGAAAGCAACACAGAGAATTCATGGCTTTTTGCCCATGGTCCGTTAGTCTTTCAAAGTTAAATTTTTTTAATTTTATTTTTTCTTATTCTATTTTTTAAATTTTTCTTCTTTCCTATTTTAATATTTTTTAACTATTTTATCCTATCAATACCTTTTTAAAAGTCTTTTTAAATTTTCATTGTCATTGTCATATTTTATCCCTTTGTTCTATTTAATGTTATTTTTAATACATATATAGGGGTTTTTTGCTTTAAAATTTTGGGATGCAATTTCTTCTAATAGATCAAAATATACCCTAAATCTAACACAGGGCTGTGTTCCAGTCTCCAACCTGATCATATTCTTTCCTTTTTTTTTTTTTTTCCTTTTTCAACCAACTTCTTATTTTATCAATTCCTTTTTTAGAATCTTTTTAAATTTTCACCTTTACAGTCATATTCCATCCCTTCATCATGTTTACCCTTATTTTTGTCTGTATATAAGTTTTTCTTTCTTTATAATTTTGGGAGGTAGTTTCTTTTCTTTTTTTTTTTTTAAGATTTTATTTATTTATTTGACAGAGAGAAATCACAAGTAGTCGAAGAGGCAGGCAGAGAGAGAGAGAGGGAAGCAGGCTCCCTGCCGAGCAGAGAGCCCGATGCGGGACTCGATCCCAGGACCCTGAGATCATGACCTGAGCCGAAGGCAGCGGTTTAACCCACTGAGCCACCCAGGAGGTAGTTTCTTCTAAGAGACCAGAATACACCCAAAATCAAGTGAGTGGCTCTGTTCTATATAACAGCCATATATATATATATGTGTGTGTGTGTGTGTGTGTGTGTATGTATATATATATATATATATATATATATATATATATATATATATTTCTTTTATTTTTATTTTTTTCCCCTTTCTTCTCCCCCCGGTTTTGGGTCTCTTCTGATTTGGTCAGCATATATTTTTCTGGGGTCTTTGCCACCCTTTTAGTATTGTATTCTCTCCTTCATATATTCTTATCTGGATAAAATGACAAGGCAGAAAAACTCACCACAAAAAAAGAAGAGGCAGTACCAATGGCTAGGGACCTAATCAATACGAACATTGGTAATATGTCAGAACTAGAGTTCAGAATGACTATCAAGGTGCTGGCTGGGCTTAAAAAAGACATGGAAAATATTAGAGAATCCCTTTATGGAAAAATATAATCCTTTCTGGAGAAAGAAAAGAACTAAAATCTAACCAAGTTGAAATTTTAAAAAGCTATTAATGAGCTGCAATAAAAAATGGAGGCTCTGACTGCTAAGATAAATGAGGCAGAAGAGAGAATTAGTGATATACAAGACCAAACAATGGAGAATAAAGAAGCTGAGTAAAGGAGAGACAAACAACTACTGGACCATGAGGGGGGAATTTGGGAGATAAGTGATATCATAAGATGAATCAATATTAGAATAATAATTGGGATCCCAGAAGAAGAAGAAAGAGAGAGGGGGAAAGCAGGTATATTGGAGCAAATTATAGTAGAGAATTTCCCTAATATAGCAAAGGGAACAAGCATCAAATTCCAGGAGGCACAGAAAACCCCCTTTAAAGTCAATAAAAATAGATCCACATCCCATCATCTAATAGCAAAACTTACAAGTCTCAGCGACAAAGAGAAAATCCTGAAAACAGCTCAGGACAAGAAGTCTGTAACATAAAATGAAATATCAGATTGTCAGCAGACTTAGCCACAGAGACCTGGCAGGCCAGAAAGAACTGGCATGATATATTCAGAGCACTAAATGAGAAAAATATGCAGCTAAGAAAACTATATCCAGCTAGGCTGTCATTGAAAATAGAAGGAGAGATAAAAAGCTTCCAAGACAAACAAAATTAAAATAATTTGCAAACACCGAACCAGCTGTAAAGGAAATATTGAAAGGGGTCCTCTAAGCAAAGAGAGAGCCTAAAAGTAGTAGACCAGAAAGGAACAGAGACAATATACAGTAACAGTCACCTTACAGGCAATACAATGGCACTAACTTTATATCTTTCAAAAGTTACTGTGAATGTAAATGGACCTTTAGCCCATTTGCCCCAATCAAAAGACACAGGGTATCAGAATGGATAAAAAAAAACAAGACCCATCGATATGCTGTCTACAAGAAACTTATTTTAGACACAAAGTCTCCTCCAGATATCAAGTGAGGGGTAGAAAACAATTTACCATGTTAATGGGCATCAAAAAAAAGCTGGGGTGGCCATCCTTATATCAGATAAATTAGATTTTAAGCCAAAGACTATAATAAGAGATGAGGAAGGATATCATACTTAAAGGGTATATCTTACTTAAAGGGTTTGCCCAACAAGAAATCTTTTTTTTTTTTTTAAAGATTTATTTATTTATTTATTTGACAGAGAGAAATCACAAGTAGGCAGAGAGGCAGGCAGAGAGAGGAGGGAAGCAGGCTCCCCACTGAGCAGAGAGCCCAATGTGGGGCTCAATCCCAGGACCCTGAGATCATGACCTGAGCCGAAGGCAGAGGCTTTAACCCACTGAGCCACCTAGGTGCCTCATCCCAACAAGAAATCTAACAGTTTTAAATATCTATGTCCTTAATGTGGGAGCAGCAAACTATATAAACCAATAAATAACCAAAAAAAAAAAGAAAAAGAAAAAGAAAGAAAAGAAACACATCAACAATAATACAATAATAGTAAGGGAATTTAGCAACCCTTTCACTGAAATGGACAGATCATCTAAGCAAAATATCAACAAGGAAATAAAGGTCTTAAATGACACATTGGACAAGATGGACATCACAGATATATTCAGAACATTCCATCCAAAGCAATATAACACACATTCTTTTCTAGTGCACATGGAACATTCTGCAGAAGAGATCACATCCTGGGTCACAAATCAGGTCTCAACCAGTACCAAAAGATTGGGATTATTCCCTGCGTATTTTCAGACCACAGTGCTATGAAGCTAGAAATCAATCACAGGAGGAAAGTTGGAAAGAAGTCAAATACGTGCAGGCTAAAGAGCATCCTACTAAAGAATGAATGGGTCAACCAGGAAATTAAAGAAGATTTGAAAAAATTCATGGAAACAAATGATAATGAAAACAAAACTGTTCAAAATCTTTGGGACACAGCAAAGGCAGTCCTGAGAGGAAAGTATATAATGATACAAGCCTTTCTCAAGAAACAACAAAGGTCTCAAGTACACAACCTAAACCTACCCCTAAAGGAGCTGGAGAAAGAACAGCAAAGAAAGCCTAAACCCAACAGGAGAAGAGAAATAATAAAGATCAGAGCAGAAATCAATGAAATAGAAACCAAAAGAACAATAGAACAGATCAATGAAACTGGGAGCTTGTTCTTTGAATGAATTAACAAGATTGATAAACCCCTGGCCAGACTTATCAAAAAGAAAAGAGAAAGGACCCAAATAAATGAAATCATGAATGAAAGGAGAAATCAAACCACACCAAAGAAATACAAACAATTATAAGAACATATGATGAGCAAATATACATCAGCAAATTTGACAATCTGGAAGAAAGAGATGCATTCCTAGAGACACATAAACTACCAAAACTGAACCAGGAAAAAATAAAAAACCAGAACAGACCCATAAGCAGCAGTAAGGAGATTGAAGCAGTCATCAAAAATCTCCCAACAAACAAGAGCCTAGGGCTAGACAGCTTCTCAGGGGAATTCTACCAAACATTTAAAGAATTAATATCTATTCTCCTGAAACTCTTCCAAAAAAATAGAAATGGAAGGAAAACTTTCAAACTCATTTTATGAGGCCAGCATTACCTCGATCCCAAAACCAGACAAAGACCGACCCCATCAAAAAAAGGAGAATTTCAGACCAATATCCTTGATGAATACGGATGCAAAAATTCTCAGCAAATTCTAGCCAATGGGATCCAACAGTACCTTAAAGGATTATTTACTACGACCAAGTAGGACTTATTCCTGGGATGCAAGGTTGGTTCAACATCCACAAATCAATCAATATGATATAATACATTAATACAAGAAAGAACAAGAACCATATGATACTCTCAATAGACGCTGAAAAAAATATTTGACAAAGTACAGCATCCTTTCTTGATCAAAATTCTTCAAAGTGTAGGGATAGAGAGTACATACCTCAATACCATCAAAGTCATCTACGAAAAACCAACAGTGCATATCATTCTCAATGGGAAAAAACTGAGAACTTTTCTGCTAAAGTTGGGTTAGGAGGGATGTCCACTATCACCACTGCTATTCAACATAGTACTAGAAGTCCTAGCCTCAGCAATCAGACAACAAAAACAAATTGAAGGCATCTGAATCGGCAATGAAGAAGTCAAACTCTCACTCCTTGCAGATGATATAATAATTTATGTGGAAACCCCAAAAGACTCCACTCCAAAACTGCTAGAACTCAGGCAGGAATTCAGTAAAGTATCAGGATATAAAATCAATGGACAAAAATCAGTTGCATTTCTATACACCAACAGCTAGACAGAAGAAAGAAATTAAAGAGTTGATCCCATTTACAATTGCACCCAAAACCATAGCATACCTAGGAATAAACCTAACCAAAGAGGCAAAGAATCTATACTCAGAAAGCTATAAAGTACCTATGAAAGAAATTGAGGAAGACACACCACAAAAAATGAGAAAACGTTCCATGCTCATGGGTTGGAAGAATAAATATTGTGAAAATGTCTATGCTACCTAAAGCAATCTATACATTTAATGCAATCCCTATCAAAATACCATCATTTTTTTCCAAAGAAATGGAACAAATAATCCTAAAATTTATACAGAACGAGAAAAGACCCGAATAACCTGAGGAATGTTGAAAAAGAAAACCAGTTAGTGGCATCCCAATTTCAGACTTCAGGCTCTATTACAAAGCTGTCATCATCAAGACAGTATGGTGCTGGCACAAAAACAGACAAATAGATCATAGAGAATAGAATAGAGAAGACAAATAGAGAGCCCAGAAGACAGAATAGAGATCCCAGAAATAGCCCCTCAACTCTACAGTCAACTAATCTTTGACAAAGCAGGAAACATGTCAGTGGAAAAAAGACAGTCTCTTCAACAAATGGTGCTGGGAAAATTGGACAGCCACATGCAGAAGAATGAAAGTGGACCATTTCCCTACACCACACACAAAAATAGACTCAGAGTGGATGGAAGACCTCAATGTGAGACAGGAATCCATCAAAATCCTTGAGGAGGGGGAGCATGGGTGGCTCAGTAGGTTAAAGCTTCTGCCTTTGGCTCAGGTCATGATCCCAGGGTCCTGGAATCAGGTCCTGCATCCAGATCAATGCTCAGCAGGGAGCCTGCTTCACCCTCTCTCTCTCTGCCTGCATCTCTGCCTACTTGTGATCTCTGTCAGATAAATAAATAAAATCTAAAAAAAAAAAAAATCCTTGAGGAGAACACAGGCAGCAACCTCTTTGACCTCAGCTGCAGCAACTTCTTCCTAGAAACATCACCAAAGGCAAGGGAAGCTAGGACAAAAATGAACTATTGGGACTTCATCAAAATCAAAAGCTTTTTCACAGCACAGGAAACACTAAACAAAACCAAAAGACAACTGACAGAATGGGAGAAGATATTTGCAAATGACATATCAGATAAAGGGCTAGTGTCCAAAATCTATAAAGAGCTTAGCAAACTCAACACCCAAAGAACAAATAATCCAATCAAGAAATGGGCAGAAGACATGAATAGTCATTTCTGCAAAGAAGACATCCAAATGGCCAACAGACACATGAACATGTGCTCAACATCACTTGGCATCGGGCAAATACAAATCAAAACCACAATGAGATACCACCTCACACCAGTCAGAATGGCTAAAAAAAAAAAAAAACAGGTCAGGAAATGACAGATGCTGGAGAGGATGTGGACAAAGGGGAACCCTCCTACACTGTTGGTGGGAATGCAAGCTGGTACAGCCACTCTGGAAAACAGCATGGAGTTTCCTCAAAAAGTTGAAAATTCTACCCTACGACCCAGCAATCACACTAATAAAGATACAAATGTAGTGATCCAAAGGGGTATGTGCACATGAATGTTTACAGCAGCAATGTCCACAATAGCCACACTATGGAAAGAACCTAGACGTCCATCAACAGATGAATGGGTAAAGATGATGTGAGATATATATATATACAATGGAATACTATGCAGCCATCGAAAAAGTGAAATCTTGCCATTTGCAATGACATGGACAGAACTAGAGGGTATTAGGCTGAGCAAAATAAGTCAATCAGAGAAAGACAATTATCATACAATCTGATATGAGGACTTTGAGATGCAGGGTAGGGGGTTTATGGGGTAGAGAAGGAAAAAAATGAAACAAGATGGGATTGGGAGGAAGACATACCATAAGAGACTCTTGATCTCACAGTACAAACTGAGGATTGCTGCGGGGTTGGGGGTTAGGGAGAGGGTAGTTGGGTTATGGACATTGGAGAGGGTATGTGCTATGGTGAGTCCTGTGAAATGTGTAAGCCTGGTGATTCACAGACCTGTACCCCTGTGGCAAATAATACATTATATGTTAATAAAAATAATTTTTAAAAAATCGATATAAGACTTTTTAAAAAAGATTTTATTTATATATTTGAAAGAGAGAACACGAGCAGGGAGATGGGTAGAGGGACATGCAGACTCCCCTCTGACCTGAGCCAAAGGCAGATGTTTAAAACTGAGCCACCCAGGTACCCCTAAAGACCTAAACATAAGATTTGAAATTATAAAACTACTAGAAGAAAACAAAGGGGATAGCTTCTTGATATTGGTGTGGGCACACTTTTTTTGGATACGACACCAAAAGAACTGGCAATGAAAGCAAAGATAAACAAGATTGTAGCAACCTATAAAGCTATATAGCAAACAATTAAAAAAGCAAAAAGGCAATCTGTGGATTGGGAGAAGGTATTTGCAAAGCATATATCTGATAATGGGTTAATAGCCAAAATACTCATATAATTCCATGGCAAAAAAACCCCACAACCCAATTTAAAAATGGGCAAATGACCTAAATAGGCATTTTTCAAAAGAGGACATGTAAACGGCCAATAGGTATATGAAAAGATGCTCTGTATCACTCATCATCAGGGGAAGGCAAATCAAAACCACAATGAGATATCACCACAGAGGTGTTAGAATGGCTATCAGCCAAAAGACAAGATAACAAATGTTGTCAAGCATGTGGAGAAAAGGGAACTTTGTGCACTGTTAGTCAGAATTTAATTTGTGTAGCCATTGTGAAAAACAATATAAATTTCCTCCAAAAATTAAAAATAGAACTACTTTGTGATCCAGTATCCCACTTCTCAGTATAGATACAAAGGAAATGGCTCTCCAAGAGATATCTGCTCTCTCATGTTCACTGTAGCATTATTTACAATAGCCAAGATATGGAAACAACCTAACTCTCTATCTATTCATAGGTAGAGAGAGAGAATATGATAGAGAAATAGATAAAGTGAAATAGATAGAGTAGAGAATAGAGATAGAATAGATAGAGAAAATGAAATTAATCTCAACTGTTCTCACTATAAATGAAGAAAAGGTAACTATGTGAGGTGATGGGTATATTAATTAGCTTGATTGAGGTGATTATTTCACAATGGATACATTTATCAAAGCATCAATTCATATACATTAAATACACCTAACTTAATAGTGAGTGCAAACCTTTCACTGCGTGACCAATGATTTGGTTTATCCAGAACTGGGGAATTTCTTGGGACATGAAACTTTCAGTAATAAAACTGGGATAGCCCTGGGCAGACCAGATCACTTGGTCACTCTGCTTTTGAGAGTGAAAAGGAACCTGATTATTCATTCAATTTATGCTACTTATTCTCCTTTGATTTCTTCTTTGACGAACGGATTGTTTAAAAGTGTGTTGCCTAATTTCCAAAATATTTAGAAGTTTTCTAGATATTTCATTTTTTATTTCAAGTGTAATTCCATTTTGGTTAGAGAACATGATTTTTAGGGTTTTAACTTTCTGAAATTTATTGAGACTTGTTTTGTGGTCCAGCATGTGATCTATCTTGGAGAATCTTCCATTTGCAGGGAAATAGAATGTGTGTTTTCCTATTGATGGGCAGAGGTTCTATGAATGTCAGCCAGTTTAAGTAGCGTGATAGTTTTGTTCATATCTTCCATATGCTTTAGTCTACCATATGCTTTTCCATCAGTTATGGAGTGGGGGGTAATAAAATCTCCTGCTTTGATTTATTTCTCCCTTTAGTTCTGTCACTTCTGCCTCTTGTGTTTTGAATCTCTGTTATTAGTAGCATATACTTTTAGGCTTGTTACATTTTCTGATGAATTGGCCTTTTTCATTATTATGAAAGGTCCCTCTTTATCCTTTACAATATTTATCTTGAAGTCTAGGTTAAATAATTCACAAGCTCCCTCTCAACCTAAAAAAGAAAAAGTTAAGAAAGTGTGCATGTCCCTTCAGCAGCCCTGACTCATTTTAAGTTAGAGATATTCTGTGGGGTTATTTTCATTTCCTTTCTTGGCACATGACATATCTCAACACTTAGAACATCCATGTATACAAAAAGAAATGTTTGGTTAGTTTAAACCATCCCAGATGTGATTCCAAATTGGCTGCAAGAGAAGCAGCTATTTCTGTCAGCTGGGCTGATAATGCCTTTTGTCTTGGGGAAAAAGTAGCAATTTATCAGCTGCCTCAGACCCAGTTGACTGGAGTAGGGGGACAGATGCTACCGTTGCCCTTTGGAAACCTCAGAAACACAGGTGACCTTCTCGTGTAGCAGCCCCTTTCCTCGTGGCTTGTCTGTCATTTCATCTGCACGGGGATACACTGGGATAGGGTCACAGGGTCCTATCTAACCAATGATTTATTGAAGCTCACTGTGAAGCTGGAACTTACAAAGGGACCATGGGGAGGGTGGCAGCGAGTGTTGCTAAAAAAAAAAAAAAAAAAAAAAAAAAAAAAATGCATCAGGGGTGCCTGGGTGGCTCAGTTGTTAAGTGGCTGCCGGCTCAGGTCATGATCCCAGGGTCCTGGGATCGAGCCCCACATCGGGCTCCCTGCTCAGTGGAGAGCCTGCTTCTCCTTCTCCCTCTGCCTGCTGCTCTGCCTACTTGTGCTCTCTCTCTGTCACATAAACAAATAAAATCTTTAAAAAAAAAAAAGGCATCAAAGACATACATGTAGTTCCTCGTTTAGAAGACAGGAGAACAGCATTCCCCAAGACTGGAAGAGCGAGCAATACTCGCTGCCACCCTCCCCATGGTCCCTTTGTAAGTTCCAGCTTCACAGTGAGCTTGTCTCGGTCTTATATCCACCATGTTCAGCATAGTCATAGACACCTAGGAGATATTTAATTCATATTTTTGGATGGCTCAATAAATAAATGAATAAAAGTAAAGTCAGAATGTGCTCTCAGAAAAATTAAAGGAATAAATCAGGGATCAAAAACTTGCTCCTTCGGGACCCCAATCAGTCGGGGTTCAGTCGCATACAATAATAACCACTCTAGCTAGTTTAAGCAGAAGTGGCTCCAATTCCAGGAATCAAGTGCTTACCGAGTCATTGGAAGGGACGGAAGAATAAATAACCTCTAGGCTAAGAAGAGATTCCAAGAAAACTTCACAGAACTGGTTCACCAGGGAAAAGGAATTACTCCGTCTGCCTAGGAAGAAGCTGCAGACACAGGAAGCGACTGCTGGCTCTGGGTCTACACCACTGGTGGTTGGGGGTCAGGAAGCTGCCCCTAGAATTGCCTACTCCCGAGCTCCACTGTGCCTGATGGAAACACTGCAGCAAAACAGGTGCGAATCTCCCATTTGACTCAGTTCTGAATTGAGATCCCAAGAAATGCACCTGGTTGAGTGACTCTGATTCAGTTCTGCAGCCACACCTGCAGGGAGTTAGGAAAACACTGATCTTAGCTTTCCAGCCTCTGCCGTGGAAGAAGTTATCCCAGAAGAAAACTGAGCAAGACGCTGAATGAGCCAACCTACGTCTCCACGGCGGATACCAGAAGGGTTACATCAGTATGGCTGGAGTAAGATATTGGGAGTCCCTGGGGGCCGAGGGTTCACATTCTGAATGCTTCAAGAACGTCGTGCTGGCCAGATGAGACAAGACTCAGCCAGATCGGCTTCTGTCTGTGAACTGAGAGTCCAGGCAGAAAAGAACAGCAGAGCCTGTGGGGCTGGGGCTGGGGGAGAGAAGAAGCCCAGAAGTGAAGCAGGAAGAACTAGCGGGAAAAAACCAGAAAGGTCATCGTCGTTAGAGAAGATGAGGCTGGTCAGCAGCCCGTGGGCTTGACCAGAGGAGGCCCCACGGGTGGGAGCAGCCAGGGAGAGCACGGAGGGCAGAGCACCGTGGTGGCGTCTAGCAGGATCTGGTAAAGCTAGAAATGAGCATCCGAACGTTTCTGACATTGGCGGACACACAAGACAGGTGCACGCACACGTGCGCTCACAGAATTGGGGGAAACTCCACCTGAATGTCCAGGAAGAGGGCAGCAGGAAGGGGTCTATTCAGACAGTGAAAACAGAAGTTAAAATGAAGTCTGTGTATCATCTATGTGCCGAAGGGTCTACAGCAGCCTCGCTGGAGGTCACTTCAAGGGCATAGAGGACAGAAGGGGAATGAGGAAGATAAAAAAAACTTTATCCATTGCTAATATTCACTTTAAATAAATAAATAAATAAATAAATAAATAAATAAAGGGGCACCTGGGTGGCTCAGTTGGCTATGCGTCTGACTCTTGGTTTCGGCTCAGGTCATGATCTCAGTGTCACGAGGTCGAACCCCACATCAGGCTCTGCACTGACGGCAGAGTCTGCTTTTCTCCCCATCTCCATGCTCCTCTTCACCCCTGTTCTCTCTCTCCCTCCCTCCCTCTCTCGCCCTCTAAAATTAAATAAACTTTTTTTTTTTTTAAAGCAGGTAAGAAAATAGGATAATATGTTAACAACTATTAAGTGGTGACAGTATGGGTATTGGTTCTATTCTTTTTGTGCTTACTTTTCTGTGGAATTTAATTTCTCACAAAATGGATTTGTGTTTTTGAGAAATGGAGGTAGTGACTGGGAAGTGATTTTGCACGTTTCATGCAACTCAATGAACATGTGGTGCCCGCTGTCTCACTTGGCTCCGGTGACTGCTGTCCAGGGGGGCCCCACATAGCCTGCCTCCTCCGAGGTTTAAGCAAACGGATGGGGCTTCAGGCAGCTCATCTCTGCACATGGAGATGCAAATTTAAATCATCACAGCTTCTGCTCCTGGCCTTGAGACTCTCCCCAGGGTGGTGCAAGGGTACGCGGGGCGGGGGAGGTGGGGGCGCAGGCTAGGCATCTGGGGTACTTCCCTCCAGGCACCCCCTCCCCCAGCCCTCTGCCCCCTCCAGAGCTAGAGGGAGGGACAGACACCTCAGTATCTGTGGGCCACTCCCTGAGCTTTCTTTCCCTTCACCTTGAGGAGTCAGAAGGGAGTGAGAAAAGGATTTGAGAACAGGCCCACCAAGGCCGGGAAGAGGAGAGTCCTCACACTGGGTCCTTGTCTAAGCTTATAAACTCCATGTCAATAAATCCTGCTGCTCTGAGAGACAGCCGTGCTGGCTGAGTGCCCACCTGTTCAAGCTCTGAGGAAGGCACGTTATTACACTGGGAGACCCGCTCTCCCATCTCCCAACAAACCTGTGGTAACTTAGGTCTCTTTAGTTACAAGCAAGAGAAACTAACCAGAGAAGTTCAGCAAAAAGGAATCTGCTGGAAGGAGATTGGCGAGCGCACGAGAGCGACAAGAATGCTAGAGAAACAGGATCAGAAGGGGACCTGGAGCCTGGGCACATCCAGGGGTCTGAGGAAAAGCAGGACTCACTCTGGAGTCTTGTCCGGGCTCCGCTGCCAGAGGAAGAGCGCTGGTCACTCTGAGGCTGTCCTTACCTGAAGGCGCTTTGATTGGGCCGCCTTGGTCACATGATCACTCCGGCGGGGGGAGGGCAGGACACCTGGATCTACGTCCCTCTGGCACCGCGCACGTGGTGGAGATGGGAGCTGCCTGCAAGAAAGTCAAGGAGCTGTAACCAAAGGACGGAAAGGAGATATTGAACAGCAGATAAACAACCAGTGTGCCTTGGGCACACACCCAACTTTACAGATGAGAAGACTGAGTCCCCCAGGAGTTAAATCATTTTCCCAAAGGCACACACTTAGGGCAGAACTGCGACTCCAGCTCTATTCTTTGTGTTCCAAGGTCCAGGTGCTTCCCATGCACGACTCCCGGGTCTCCACAGTACACACACCGGCCAACGGAACAGACCTCGCCCCAGAAGCGAGGCCCTGCCTGAGTTTTCCCTCCGGACACTGGTCGTCTGAAAGCTACGGCTTCTCAAAATTTCCGTGCATTCTCACCCCAGATGGAAATTAAGGCCTTGACCAGGCTCAGAACTTACTGCCATGGTGTGGGACGCTGCCAGAATAATTGTCTTATTATAGCAGACTCGGAGACATCATTTCTCAAACCGTCTGGCTAGAGTACGTGCCTGGGAAGGACAAATTAAGATGCCCTTGGAGAGGCTAATCAAATAATAAATGGCAGACACACTCCTGAGATTGCTGGTTCATGGAGAAGTAGCCTCGGAAGCTGTTAAGGACTCGAAGCCCGAGACAGCCCAGCCTGAGCACCTGCGGCCACCGCCTCCCCTCTCTGCCTGAGAAGGCGGTGTCATCCCAGTGGGGGGGCGGGGACAGGGAGGGAATTGGGTTCCAAATGGGAAGGAGCTCATTTCTTTCTTGAGGAACCCAGTTGATAACACCTGGGATAAAACATTTTAGATACAATCTCCCAGAAACCTTGTCACCATGATAATGACCAATATTGGGGGCGTATTTTTCTCCTAGAGAGGCTGAGAACAAACAGGGAGGGCACTAAACGTGTAGAAACATCTTAGCTCGTAGAGCTGCTTTCTGAGCAAGGAGCAGACAGCTTGCTGCTCGCCTGATTGTCTCCCAGACGCAGAGGTGGCCTCGGATGTCATTGAAGGATAACCCCCTGGTGCCTGGCTCTGAGTTAAGGGTGCTCACGTGTGTGCCTCCTACTGCACATAGAACAGCCCCGAACAAGAAAGATTCACCCAACCCCATATACGTCAGGGTTTCTCGCTCTCAGCACTACTGACATTTGGGGCCAGTTAGTTCTTGGTTGTGGGGCCTGTCCCACGCACGCGAGGACTCAGACCTCTGCCCTCCAGATACGGGGAGCACCCGCAGCACCCTCTGTCTTCGGCAACTTTGTCCTTTCTGAGCCTGATCACCCCCTTCCCCCAACCATCTCAGTAGGAACTCTGACAGCTGAGGTCAGGAGCTGCTGGGGGGCGGCCATTCTGGGCTGTTTGGGTTTGGTTTGCTAGAGTTTTAAAGGCTCTAATCAGCTACCTACCAGCAGACAAGCCAAATGTCCATCTCGTCCTGATAATTCAGTAAGTCCAGAAAACAGCTGATTTCCCTGGCTGGAGCAGGGGGTGGGGGCCTACAGACTCCCGGTGCCCTGTCGCCCATGGCAACCTCCCAGCCCAGCCCAGCCCAGCCCAGCCCACCCCCACCAAGGGGACCAGCCCAGCCTTCAGACGCCTGTGTTTGTGCTGCACCTGAAGAGTAGTGGGGTGGAGCGGAGGGACGACCTCCGTGGACACCCCTCCCGACCCCAGCTGAGCCTGACGGTGGGGGTCCCCCACGGTGCCCAGCTCTCCTTTCTCACAAGACGACCTCTCATTTCAGGGTCCCCGACTATTTACAAGGCTCTCTCCCAGCCTCATGGTCGTCGGCGTCTTCACGACCCTTCTGGAAGGTGGGAGGCAGAGGTACAACCTCCCCAGGAGTTCAGGAGGGGAAACTGAGGACCTCAAAGAGTTCACGTCACTCCCCACCCAAGCGACCCAACGTGCAAGCAGAGCAGCGGTTTGGAGCCCGTTAGGTCCGGCTCCGGAGTGTCCTCTTTGTTATAGGCTGGACATCTGGACCCGCCCCCAGAAGTCATGGCCCGGTCAGTGTGGCTGGGTTTGGAGACCAGGTCTCTAAAGAAGTAATTAAGGTTGAATGAGGCTATGGGCGGCTGCTCTGATAGGATTGACGTCCTGTGTAAGAGAGGACAAAGCAGAAGACAGCCCTTCGCTTGCCAGGAAGAGAGGCTGCAAAGGGACCACCCTGGCCGGCACCTTGATCTTGGATCTCGATCTTGATCTTGGACTCCCGGCCTCCGGAACTGTGGGAAAGCAAATGCAGAAGCCGCCCGGCCCACGGCAGTCTGTCATGGCAGCCGGAGCAGCCTAAGACGATACTCTACGCACAGTCTTATAAACTGCTTTTTTTTACATGATAGGGTATAGTAGACATCTTTTAGAGTCCTTCCCTGGAAGGGCTGCCTCCTCATTTCTAATGCCTCTATTCAGCATATACTAAAGGTTTCTGAAATGGAGGCTTCTCGTGTGTCAAAGCCATGCCTCCTGTCTCGGGGCAGGGACTCCTGAGAGCTGTTGGCTGAGCCTGCCAGGACGTGAGACCAGGAATGGCTCCAGCCGGGAGGAGCCAGGCCCCATGCAGAGCCCCCCGCTGCAGAGCCCACATCCCCATCAGCTCTGGGCTCTGGGGCAAGAAGGGAAGACACCTGCCACACGGCCCCAGCCCACACCCCCAACCCGCACCCCCCCCAGCAGAACCCCTCTCCAGGGCCTCCTTCCTGGGGTAGGAGCATCCTCCTCTGAGGACTCAGGAGCAAGTTGTGCTGCTGTAAGCCGCCCCCCTACTGGTCTCCCCCACCCCAAAGCTGGAGCGTTCTGGAAGCCCTGCAGCAGGAACTTGCAGGGCAGAGGTTGGTGAATTCTTCTCGTGATTAGGGATAATGGGGCTGAGTCACACGGGAGGTCTGACTGTTTTTCAGCTCTATTTTTTAAATTATGGCTGGGAAAGTGTGCCCCCACCATCACCCAGGCCGGCTGCTTGAAGCACCAACCCTCCCCCTCCCCACACCCACCACAGCTGCCTTTGCCCAGAACAGGCCTCTCAGAAATAGAAAAATCCCACTTCGATGAGAAGGCATGAGAGGCCCAGCTCCCCTCACCAGGGCTGGGCAGGATGCTGAGGTAGGACGACTGAGCCCCCAGCCCACGTGCTTTTAAAGCCTGGGTGCTTGCCCTTGGCTTGGGCCCTAAAGCCTCCAGAGTGGGGAACCCAAGACAGGAGGGCGTGGCCAGCCTAGAAAACCTTGGTGGGGGGGCTGCTGCCCCTCAGCTGATTCCCTCTGTCCTTATTCCTGGCTTCCTCCTAACTTAGACAGCAGCCCCAACCCTGCCCCTCCCCGGGGCTGCCTCTAGGTGCCCCCTCCCTCCCCACTTCCCCGATGGCCCCATGACCAAGAACCACTCACTGAGCAGCTACTATGTGCCAGGCAGCATCGTGAACCTTTCACACAGATGATCTCAGGTAACGCTCCATCTGTCTGTGTGTGACAGGTCCTAATACCGTCCCCCTGCACAGACCAGGAGTGGAGATGCTGACAGCTTGAGGGAACTGCCCAGTTAGGGAGTGGAGGCTATGGCAGAGGCTGCGGCTGGCTTTGAACCCTGCACTTGCTCTCAAGCATGATGCAGTAAGAGCTGGACAGGTGGGCAAGGTGCAGAAGGTCCCAAGTTAGGGGCATGGGCATCTCACTGGGGTGGGAACGAGCAGCCCCTCCGTTAGGTGCCGCTCTGACGGCACCCACATCGGATGCTTTCATCCGGTCAGTGGTCACGGGAGGGAGGAGCCACAGTCCTTACCAGCTCTCAGAGGACACAGGGCACATGGCAGACTTGCCTGGTGTGGCTCTTTACACACCGGCTGGAGGCCTGGCGCCCAAAGGGAGCAGATGCCAGAGAAGTTCTGGCTTCCTGCAGCCGCAATGACGTCATGCCTGGACCTGACCCCTCCCCCGCAGGAGGACGGGGATCCCAATCTCCAGGAAACTTCCAACCCTGTGGGTCAGAGCTCAGCCATGGGGGTACTAGTCCTGCCCCAGGCCCCAGCTGCGGCTCCATCCCCAAAACCCCAACAGAAGGTTCCTGGTCATTTCCATTCCATTTTTAGCCTGTTCCTCACTCTGCCATCCACCGGAGACCAGGGGAGGGGAAGGGATGGCCGGATGTGAGGGACAGCCAGAAACACTAGTCTCGCCCCAACCCTCCACCCCAAACAAGGTTCAGACCTGCCTCCCTCCAATCCAGACTGATCTTGGGGCTTAGTTGCTTCATCTGCGCAATGGACCTGAAAGTTACTGACTAGTCTGAGGCAGAGGCCCGGAGCCCACGAACTCCTAACAGTGTGTTCTGCTCCCCAATAAGCGTTTGGGTGTTCAGAGCAGCTGGAGGACATTTAAGGAACAAGGCAGCAAAGGAAGGGCAGGCACAGGCATCTCTGTTCTCTGGCCTCCGAATGCCTCAATGGGTCTTAAGAAACGACCTTTGACCCTGCCTTGGCACTGCCATGGAGGAGACAGGACAGGGGGAGATGGTCATGCTGTTAGGAGAGTGGGAGAGCGAGGGTGCTGGGTCCCAACCTCCCAGCTCGTGCCCCCAGTCTGCGTTTCTTCTGGGCAGTCTGGCTGTGACCCAGGGATCCCGCCACCAGGAGAGTGTATCAGGGATTGCTTGGGGGTACACCAGCCACCTGGTGTATGGGGGAGCTGCTTAGCCATGGGCTAGACACTGCTGGCGAGTCGGCAATGTAGGGCCTGCAGCATCTCTCTGGTCTAATGGCCTGGTTGTGCTACCTTAGGCAAGTTGCTTAACTTCTCTGAGCCTCATATTTCTCTGGCTGTCAACTACAGCATTTGAATAAGAAGATTGAGTTTTCAAACACATTCAGCAGTAGATTCTCCAAAAGTAAAAGAAGTGAGGGCAGAGCCTGATAACTTTGGGGGTGGGGGTTGCTCTGGGACAGTCAGGGGCTCACCCAAATACCTACCTGTATGGTTTCTCTCCCCAGGGCTGGCCAAAAGACTTTGAACCCTGCGCCATAAGCAGTGGCTTAACCTGAACACCATAAGCAGTCCATTCCCCAAGAATCATCTTGCCAAATAGCAAGTCATGCAAATGAATCGAAAATACCTTCCATGGAAAATTAGCATAAATGTTAAAATTCTCTAAGGAAGTGGTGGTAATTGGCTTTCTGCTGATGAAATCTCCTAAGCAAAAATGAACTGCCCTTTAATAAGCTACCAAATAGCACCGTCACCAAATCAAACAGGAAAGCTGCTGATGCAGACAAATGGGGTTATAGCTGAGTGATGGGTGACTTTTCTTAAATCAGATACGGGGGTGCAACTTCACAGTCCGGGACCCACCTCTGAAATGGCATCTCCAGGCTGTCCCAGCCTCTCTTCAAGGGTGAGACGTGCTGCTTTTCTTCAGTGGTTTCCAGCCGTGGCTGCACGGCAGGATCGTGAAGTCACTCTCCCGCAAGCATCCTGCACCTCCACGTCCATCACAGCGCTGTCCACGAACACGAGAACGACCTAAGGATCCATCGTGGATGCACAGATAAGAAAATGGGGTAGATACAGATATCCATAAAAAAGGAGGGAATCCTGTCCTTTGCCAGGACAGGTGGACCTTGAGGGCATTATGCTAAGTAAAATAGTCGGAGAATCCAAATACTGTACGATACTTAGATGTGGAATCCAGAAAAGCCGAGCTCGTAGGAACTGAGAGTGTAGACTGGGGGCTGCCGGGAGCTGGAGGTGGGGGCACGAAGGAGATGGTGTCGAGGGCTCCAAGCTTCCAGCCGGAAGACGGGAAGGGTCTGGGGATCTAGCATGCAGCCTGGTGACGGCGGCTAACCATTCTGGACTGTGCACTTGTGAGTGGCTGTGAGAGTAGATCTTTAATGTTCTCACTGCTGCAACAAAAACAGCAACTAGGGCGGCGCCTGCATGAACTCATCTTATGGTGGTCACTGCTTTGTGATCTAGGCGTGCATCAGTCACACCGCACACCTTAAACTTAACATGGGGGTATATGTCAGTTGTTATATCTCAGTAAAACAGGGATGGGACAAGAATCTTCTGAGGCCACTTCCAAAACACTCAGCGGCCAGTTGCTGGTGCTGGAGGTCTGAGTTCCCAGCCTGGGGGGAGGCCCGGGCTCCCAGTTTCTGAGCTCTGCAGAGACAGCACCAGAGCCTCCCCAGGCTGTCTGGGGCCCGCGTCCTTCCGTGTCCTCCTCCCTTCTGTTCCCCTGAGGGTCTGGGAGCTCCGGGGGTGGAAGGCGTTCTCATCAGGGCCCCTGATCTCTGTCATTTGAGGCTGACAGTCAGTCACCCTGAGTCATCATCAGCCAGAGACGCAGCCCTTTGCGACCGACAGAGCGGTAACATCGTCATCCACCCTGCTTTCCATGGGGCTACGTACTGGGCAGAGAACAGCCCGAGAATCAAGCCCCATTGCAGACAGCAGGTTCGTGGTACCCATCCTGGAGCTGGACCAGCAGTGGAGGGGACGGGGGCCAGGCCAGCCCTCACTGACCACCCACCTCTACGTCCACAAGCAGCCCTGGAGAGGAGGGCACTGTAGGAACATGGATCGGAGCTGCCAGGGCAAGAGGGAGACGCTGGGCTGGGGAGCAGATTGTCTGGGGCCAGCAGAGACAGCTGAAGCCATGAACCCCAGTGGAACTCAAAGCCAGCATTCTGAAGGCCCCACCACGAGCTACACTTCTCAAGCTCTAGGGCTCAAGAATCAACCTGGGAGGCATCTCAGAACACAGGTGGCTGGCCCCTCCCCAGAGTTTCTGTTGTTCTAGGCTGAGGCCCAAGAATTGACCATTCTAACACCTTGTGAGATGATGCCGATTCTGCAGGTCCCCGGACCACCTTGAAACTGCCTCTGAGAATATACGCTGAAGCCGCCTGTCAATCACAGACAGTTTTGCGTGGAGCCGACTCCGGAGGGAAGGGGACCTGAAGCCCAGACTGCCGCATCCTAGCTGTGTGACCTGAGGCAGGTTATTTCACCTCTCTGTTTCGATTTCCCTTTGTACCTACCTGCTAACTGGGGCCAAAGACAGCAGTTATGCCTTAGGGGTTTTAGGGAAGAATAAATAAGAAAATATCCACCAGGTGCTGGGAGCCCTGAGACTCCTCTTGGCTCATTAACTGAGCTGGGGTCAGGACAAACCTGGAAAATTGTGTCTGTACCTCCTGTGGGCCTGTCCCCTGCCAGGGTTCAAGTGCACTTTACTAAATTATCTCTTTTAATCTTCAAACACTTAAAAGCAGATGCTAGTGATACACCCCCACCCCTGCACCCCATTTCACAGGTTAGAAAGCCTGCTCAGAGAGGTCAAGTAACTTGTTCAAGGCTACGCAGCTAGGAAGGGGCAGGACCTAGATTCAAACCCTGACTACCAACTTCATCGCCCTCCTAACATTATATTCAAAGTCACTGCTATGTGACTGCAGCCTGCACAGCCTTTGTGGCTGCCAACAACCTGTGTCCAGGAGGGTCCTGAAGCACTGAGAATGGTTCGGCGTCCTGGAGCAGGGGCCCGCAGGCTACCCAAATCAATGCTTTCACACCTGCGACGTCCAGTACCGGAGCCACTAGCCACCTGTGGCTACTGACCTTGAAATTGAAACGCACTAAAAGTAAACAAAACCTAAAATTCAATTCTTCAGTCGCACTAATCACATTTCGAGAGCTCAAGAGGCACCCCTGGCCGGGGCTGCCTTACGGGAGGGCACAGCTCTGGAACATTCCCATCTTCCCATAAAGTTCTGTGGGACAGCACGGTTCTAGAGCTTCGCTCGGGCTGTTCTCCGCACTATCCTGCATTTTAAATTTTTTTTCCAAATAAGAAGGAGAAAAAGAGGGATTTGGTCCATCATCAGGAAGAAAGCGACGCTGATTCGATGAAGGAAACAAACAGAAAGGGCCCCTGACCACGTAAGGAGATGCTCAGACTAGTCAATATTAGAGAACCACAAATCACACTAGACTGAGATACACCGTCTGCCTGTCCAACAGGCAGGCTGCGATGGGCCAGCAGGGGGCTAAGCTGACTGTTACCACTTCTGAGCAGGGTGAGCTGCCGCAAGCAAGCCAACGTCCTGTTTTATTCAGTGATTCCACCTCTGGACATTAATCCTAAAGATGAACTTGGTCATGGTCCAGACGGCAGACGTGCAGGACTTCCACTGCCGCCTGGTTGCAGCAAGCAAAGCGAGGAGGCCCCCAAATGTTCGTGGGTAAGGGACCAGCCAAGCACATCAGTGTGGAGGGATGCCATGCCACCGCCACCGAGAGAAGAGGAGAGAGGGCGTGGCCTCCGACTGCAGGGGAGAGGTGTCTGAGCAAGAGGAAGGAGCGTGTAGGGAGGGGAATGAATTAGAATATACAAATGTATTTGTTTATTCACCTATTTTCAATATGAAAGAATACACGAAGCTGATTAATGTGGCTGGTTATCGGTGGACAAAGGAAAGGTGAGGGGATCTGGGGCACAACTTTTTTAGAAAGAGAGGGAGCGAGAAGACAGGGTGAAGACAGCCCTTGCAGGTGCCCAGCGCCGATGGGCACGAGGAGAGGCACTGAGACCTGTGGCAGGTGCAGGGACTTGTGATCCTCCTGGCAATACTGGGAGGTGGGCGTCTCCTGTGGGCCTGCCTGGCCTCCATCCCCCCCGCCCCACCACCAACCTCGTGGCTCCAGGCACACGCCAAGCCTCAGCAGCCAAGCCCGAGCCACTGGCCTCACAGCCACCAAGAGATGGCACACCCGGCTTCCTCGCGCCCCAAGCCCTCCAGCATTTCCCCACGCCGCAGCCTCCAGACCAGCCCCGTCCCAGGGACCTTCCTGCAAGATGGAAGCCACCAGGCCGTGCAGCACGACTGACTGCTTGGAAGGGGGCTGGCGCATGGGAGCAACGGAATGCTTCATTCCATTGTCATGAAAGAGCCACACGCGCCACGTGGGTACCGTAGTGGACGTGACTGCTCTCGCGCAGCCGGTTCTTGGGTCTGCCATCGTCTCTCTGCAATGGCAGCTAAGAATCGTGAAGCGAAATTTTAACTGTGCTCTACATGGTAATGAGGGGTAGACACGTGCAAGGCGTTCGGGCTGAACTCCCGAAAGGATGATCAAGTTAAAGAAAGAGGAAGGGGAGAGGGAGAGAGGAAGGAGAGGAGGAGGGGGGAAGCCGGGAAGGAGGAGGAACAAGGCCGGGAGGGTGGGGGGAAGAAGGGGCGCGAGTCCGCAGCACCGTCGGCTCCGGGAAGCTTGCGTCCCCGCAGGGCCTCGCAGATGAGTTGCTGCTGTGGGTCCTCGCGCCCGCACAAGCTGGCACCAGTGGTAAGGCTGTCCTGGGGAGGGCTGCGCAAGAGCCAGTCGAAGACAAGGAGAAAGCGCCCAAGTGCTGCCTGGAAAGACAGACTCCCCACCGGGACAGGCGAGAAGCCCAGCCATGCTCCTTGGCAGGACCCGGACCTGCCTGTGCTGGTTTTCCTCCCCGGAGGCCTGGCTCGGAGGGCGAGGACCGACCGTGAGCTCTTCTCTTGCCGTTTCCCCATCTGAGCCCGACAGGAGGCTTCTGAAGACCATCTCTCTGCCACGTTCCAGAAGCTGAAGTGGGGGTATTTGCCTCTGTGTGGTGGGTGCGTGATACTGACCAAGGGACACCGACCGCCTCCCTGGGGACAGGGGGTCACAGGGATGGGACGCGACTGACGCTGGGGTCCCAGACACGTGCTCAGCAGCTTTAGGCTCTCCCTGATTTCAAGGACAGCACCTGCACAAAACAGACACTCAACAAAGAGTTGAAGGGACCACTCACGTGACGGGCGTGGGCGCTGGAGCCAATGGCATGGGTCTGCACTGCGCGGGGCGGGGTGGGGGGCTGTGCCACCTCGCACCAGCGCCCGCCCTCGCTGAGCTTCCCTCTGCTCCTGGGAGGCAGAAACAGATCAGGCAGTGCCCTGGAAGTGCAGGAAGGGGGGCTGCTACGGTGAGGGGGAGAAGCCCAGCTGAGCCCGAAGACTGCTCTCCGTCTGATGGGCCGTTGGCCTCGGTCTGGAGTCACCGCTCATGCCGGGTCAGCACTGTGTCTGCCGTGAGAGTTCTGAGCGGCTGGTAGGGTGGCCCGGTGCTACCCAGCTCCGCTCATGCAGGGAGGGTGGAGGGTAGCTCGGGGACACCCTCCACAAAGTACCCTGACTCCCAGCTAGCGCCCTCCCCCCCCAGTACCACGACAGCTGAGAAACCTCTGGGCACGAGATGTCCTGTTGGTGCTCCACGGACAAGCTCCGTGTGTCCTCTGATGTCCGAACCACGGCTGCCTGCCCTCATGGCCCCTGGGGACGGGCCCACTGGCCCAGAACTGGGGGCCTAGGAGTTCACATGAGATCTGCCTTATTTCCCCACAGGGCCTGGCCTGATACCAAGAGGCCAGCGGAGCCCCTTGAATGACATCCCTCCTCACGCCACTGCTGCTCTCCCCACCCCAAACTCAGAGACTGTGAAACGCAAGGATAAGAGGAGAGACCCCTCCACGCTCCCTCTCCCTCCCCTGGATAATGAATGGAAGTAGGCCTCGTTGCCAGAGTAACCACTCAAAATCCATTTATTTGAGGAAATCAAGAATCCTGTTTATGCTCATTAATCTATATTAATAAAGCCCTTGACTGTGGAGGGCTCTGGGGGACTCCGTTCCAAAGCACCTCCCACCCCCGGCCCATCCTATCCCCTGCTAACTGGGCTGTCACACCACCGTGAAGGAGCCAGCAGACAGCAGGCTCCCCTGCAGGCGGGGGGTTCGGAGCAGCACCCCTGACCACGGTCTGTGCACGCTGAGCTGCAGTGGGGTTCACGGGGCAGGGGAGGAGGGAGCCGGGGCCAAGCCCCTGTCTGGGGAGACTGAGAACACTCCGGAGAAAAGCACCGTCAAGTGCAGAAAACAGGACACATGTACCTACCTCCTGGGCCCCTGATGGAACGTTCCGCTCCACTTAGCTGTTGCCAAGGGCTCTGTTATGAGAACCCTATAGCAGGCGTTCGGGGACCGCCCTGTGTCCCTGTCAGCTCCCCATCCCAGGTCCTGGCACCCGAGTGGGTGTTCAGCGCATGGTGACAGGTGAATGGAAAGGTCAGCCACGCTGGGGATTCTAATTTTAGCCTGGATGAGAGGAGTTGAAGGGTGATTAAGAATCAGCCTTCAATTAGACCACATGGAAATTCAAACTTTAGACCGGATCAAGCCGGCATCCCCTTCCCACATGTGGTGGGCCCCACGTGCCTTCGAGACACCTTGGAGCACGCAGCTGAAATGCAGGTGTCCGGGCCCTGCTCCAGACCTACAGAATCAGAATCATATCGGGGTCGTGGAGGTGAGGGGAGTTACAAGCCTCCTAGGTACCAACTATGCACACCATAGCTCAGGAACCCCCCTTTTCTTGCCAGCGAGAAGACAGAGGGGCTGCCTAGTGGCCAAGGACCCCTTGCAAAGTCATGTCGGGAGAAGGCGTTCGACCCAGCTCTGATGCAGGCCACGTTGGAGGAGGTGGGGGGCAGACACGTGGGGCCAGACTGCAGCTCGTTGGGGGCAGGTCGACATAAGGCTCGGAGCTTTGGCAGCAGGATGGGTCTCAGCTACCCGTAAGTGGACGGGGATCCGGCAGCCCTTTTAGCCTGCGGAGTAGATGCCAGCCAGGCAGGGAGGCTCAGCTCAGTGGGACCTTCGGGAATAAGCAAGCTCTGCTACTGGTGTGGGGTCCACTGCCGCGTGGTGGCCACCACCACCAGCGGGGATGACAGCGCAGGAACAGTTCAAGTGCGGCTGATTCGGTCCGGCCGTCTCGGCTCTGCCACCTACTGGCTGTGAGACCCTGGGTACCTGCTTCTCTGAGCCTCCGCTCCTCATCTGGAAACGGGGAATAGGGTGAGTTCCTCCTTCCTGGGGTAGCTGTGGGGGGAGCCCAAGATGGCTCAGGCTGCTCGGCTGTGTCCGCCTCTCAGGTCCTCTCTGGTTCCCTGCTGCCCACACTCACCCCTCTCTGTTTCTGTGCAGACAAAGGGGAGGAGGGCAGAACAGGAGCTTGAAGACCGAAGACCGAAGGTTCCGGAGCCCTTCCACCGCCTCCTTCCCAGCTCCCAGCCCCACCAGCCTCCACGCTGCCAGCCCACAGTGCAATTAAGTGCTAACTCGCCCTCTGTTCCGTTAATCACATCTTTAACTGCCCATCAGGGCCAATTAGGCTCCAATTAGACTCCGAGGGTGGCCATAAAGAGTTAAAAGCATTTCAGCTGCAGAGTGAGCCAGCCCGAGCAGCCTTTTGGAGGTCAATGATTGGTTGCTGTGCAGTGTCCTGTAAAACCGAGGTGGCTCGGAGCCTCTTTCCCACTCCGGGGTCCTCAGGGTGGCCCAGGACTAGGTGCACAGCCTCTGGGGACACACCCAAGGTGGACCACACATACCTCTATGCCCTGGCAGCTGGGGGATTTCAGATGGGCTACCGAAATTTCTCTGGAGCCCACTTACCCCTCTGTAAAATGGGATTGAGAATGCCAGTAGCCCCCTCCTAGGACTCCTCTGGGACTTAAATGCCATCGTGTATCCAAGGTGCCGAGCTCACACCTTGGATACATACGCAACAATAGAAAGCTACTGTTTTTTCCCAAGGACTTCCATTCTGAGCCCGCAGCCTAGGTATGGGTCTAATAAGATGTGTAGACACACCGACTACCATGGAGACCGCCTAATCTAATCCGTGGGGGCTGCTCAGTGGCTGTTTATTGAGTTAAAGGAAAACAGGCACCTAATTTTAGCCCGAAGAAGAGAAAGTTAAAAAAGCAACTTGGATAGTGGACTTTGGCCAGACAGTATCATCGTAACCTCTGTTGTTCTTCGGCATGTGGTAACAACTTTTAAAGGAAAGAAATGGATCAGAGCCGCCCTGGTTTTCCCGGGATGACCACTAACCCCGCTTCCAGTGCAAGGCCGCTGTATGGGTGGGGAAAAGGCAGGCCACTACTACACTGCCCTAAGGGGCAGTACTGAGATCTGCCTTCTTCCTAAGAACCGAGCAGCTACCCAGCACCTGGTACGCAACGTCAAGAAGAAAACCTCACAGCAGCTAACACAGCACCAGCTCTCCACTTCTGTCTCGCCAGGTGGCAGGAGACCCATGACAAGGCCCCAGACAGCCCTCCAACTTTCCCCCTGCAAGTAGGTACCCCCCTGGGGCTGCTGTGCCAGGCACGGGTGCGTGGATGGAGCAGTGTTGGAGAGGCGATGGCCCTGGGCCTGGAGGCAGGAGACCTGGGGTGATGGCCCACTGGCTCCCCAGGACCACGGTGTAGCAGAAGCCCCTCTCAACTCAGACAGCTCTGCCTGGGACCAGCACTGGACCTCATGTGGAAAATGGGGTGTCTCCCAGCGCTGGGTGAGGGTAGGTGGACACAGAGCTTGGAACAAGGACTCGCTCAGTGGGGCTGTTCTCCTACATGACCTCATTTAGAGACAGAAACTGAGGCCTGAATTTCACTGTCCTGCTCGAGGGGCTCCTTCCAGACACCAGGACATCCAGACACCCATCCCCACCAGCAAGAGCCCACGATGTCCCCACAAGGTGTCCATGGCCCGCCCCTCCCTTCAGGCTCCCGCTCTCCCGGGGCCCCGGGCCTCCCTGCCAGCTCCCGCTGCAACCGCAGAACACCTACTGCTGCCTGGGGACTGGAAATACGATTTTCACTGTGTCGGGCACCAGGGCAAAAGCAATTTACAGTCAGCCGGAGGAGAGCGGCGGGGGGAAGTGTTTTGCAGTTCATTAAGGCTTGGTAACCAGAGAGACTCTCAAAGCTGCACAGGGGCACCTGCTCACGTGGACCAGAGGCCTGGCTGTGCCAACCAGGCGGGTCAAGGACAGGGCCAGATCAAGAACGGGGGCTCCTAGGGACCCCACGCCAGGTTACTCTATCCTGGATCCCCTGCAATGTCTCCCTTTACTGCCCAGAGAGAAAATGCAGAGCAGGAAGAAATGTTCAGTGTGCTCACTGATCTGTCCACCACCTTGTTTCAGAAAAGCTCCAGGGTGCCTGGGTGGCTCAGCTGGTTAAGCAGCTGCCTTCAGCTCAGGTCACGATCCTGGAGTCCCAGCATCAAGTCCCACATCAGACTCCCTGCTCAGCAGGGAACCTGCTTCTTCCTCTGCCCCTGTCCCCTCTCAAGTTTTCTCTCACTCTCTGTCTCTCAAATAAAAATTTAAAAAAGAAAAGAAAAAAGAAAGGCTCCAAAGTGGGTAGCAGAGTCCTCACTCTGGGGAAGGGATGCAGCACAAGGGATCTTCTGGGGGTCCAGCCAGAGAGCTTGGGCTGTGAGTACTAGTCACCGGCTGCCGCCCCTGAAGACGGAGATAAGGCCACGGTGGGCAAAGGGAGGGTGGTCACCAGGTGGAAGGAGTGTTGAGAGCCACGCTTTGGAGCCCCCGCACCTGGCGGCGCCAGGGATCTCCGTGGCAGGACCCACACCCAGTCCCTCTCTCTCTGCTCTTGCGGGGGGCTGGCTCCGGCCGGTTTCAGACGGCGGATCACTCCGCACACCATCCCAGCTCCGGGAGAGAAAGCCTGGGTGGCTCAGGCAGTCTCCCCGCCCAGCGCTTCCCCAGCAGTGCCCCCAAGACTGTGGTAAACAGGAGGAACAATCCCCTGAAGAGAACTATACTAAGGGAAATGGAAGGTCAGAGGACTCTAACTGGTGTTCACCGCCATGGGCCAATTTTTGGTTTTGTCGATGAGGAGACTGCAGGTCAGAGTGGTTCAGTGACTTGCCTGATGAATTAAAGGTGAAGCCAAAATTCCCCCGGTCTGCTCCAGATTCTAAGCTGAGCTCTCCCTGCAACAGGGTACAGTGTCCCCTGAGTCTGTGTGCCCTTGGCTTTGATCTCTGTCCCTCCAAACAGCAAACAACAATCAGCCACTCAATTGCGATTTCTGGCTGTTGGCAGGGACGTCATTTTGGCCTTGGGAGTCTCTGGCTCTGCTGAGCAAGCTCTTGCCCACCTGTGGGGCTCCTCTTCGTGTGCCCCGAAAGTCTGGTCTTCCCTGAGCCTGGCCACTCAGGTGGGGCTCTGCCTGGAGGCCAAGTGGCCACCCAGAGCTTAGAAGGTACTGCCCAGCAGAGAACACTGCTGGCAAGAGACAGCCCACAGGCTGAGGACTCAGCACCAGGCGGGAGGCCGTTCATGCCCCTAGGACACCTCTGCCTTCCAGACAGCTGTGCCCAGGAGCAGCAGGGCCACCGCAGGGAAGCCCGCGAGCACTTGCTGGGCTTGCCAGCCTGCATTCTGGTTACATCTTGCAGCCCTTACATCAACCCAACAGTGTGCACTCGTTGAGGACTGGCTGCTGTGTCCCCAGTGGGTGACCTTGGACAGGTCACATCATATCTGTGAGCCCCACCCTTGTCACTGGAAACCAGAGCTGCTGTGAGCATCTGTGAGACGATGGACAGCATGCTTCACACAGTGCCCAGCCCACAGCTGACGCTGGGTGACGGGACAGTGGAAGCGTCCCCACGGTGGTGGTTCTTATCCTTTGAAGGATGAGAAGCACCTGAGCCACAGAACAAGCGAAAGCCTGAGCCCTCTGGCTTTACGGCAGGAGAAACCGAGGCTTGGAGAGCTGGAGTGACCTACACAGGGACGCACCGCTCATAGACTGGGAGCTAGCTGACCCCAACGCAGCTCCGTGTCCATTGTCTCCTGCTCCACGCTGCCAGAGAGGTCCCGACCATTGTCCCAGCTCTCTGCCACCTGCTCCCCTAGCCTGAGTCCCAAGGCCTGCACCACCCCATGTGTCCAGGCCACAGTGGCTCCCCATGGGCCCTGGCCCGGGATGGCCTGATATGACTGGCAGTCTCAGCTCTCAAAAATGCCCTCATGGCTGGGACACCTGGGTGGCTCAGTTGGTTAAGCAGCTGACTCTTGATTTTGACTCAGGTCATAATCTCAGGGTCATGAGATCGAGCCTGCGCTGGGCTCCATGCTCAGTGGGGGTGTCTGCTTGAGGTTCTCATTTGCCCTCTCCCTCTGGCACACGCACTCTCTCTCTAGAATAAATAAATTTTTAAAAAATGCCTTTACATCCAATCTTCACTGGAGCACCTGCCTCTCACATCTGCCCATTGTTTCTTTCCAAGGCTCCCCCGTACCCCTGCTAAGATAGCCCTCCCAGCAGAAAGCCTGCTTTCCTCGGCTTGCTCTCCTATCCGCACGTGGGGCTGGGGCCTGTAACCTTCCTGCCGTGTTTGCACAGTACTTCCTGGCCTCACACCTTGGATCAGCTTGACTTAGCATGATTTTCGGTCAAAGTGCAAACTCCAGCTTGTGGGAACCAGGGAGTATGTGACTAAAGCCCGAGAGTAGAGGGTGTAAGGAACCCAGAAGAGAGGGACTCCCCGAGTGCCCTGGGGGAAGACCTCCCAGCCACAGGAGACCCAAGGGCCAAGGACTTCAACTGCCCGTCTTCCAAAGCTTCCTCCGTCGGTTGATGAGTTGCCGGGTTGTTTTGGCTAAGCTGGGCTGGTAATACCAATACCAACCCAATTCTCCAATCCCTGACTAGAAGCTGGAATGTACTGTCAACACCAGCAAGAGAACAGTAGGACCAAAACACAGGTGTTGTTAAGCTCAGACCCTTTGATTTGAAGATAAATATTTATCTCAAAACACAGGTATTTTTATTGGAGGGGCTCGGCAACCCGTCATCGGGCCCACACCGTGTGCCGCTGTGAGCTTCTGCAGCACAAACTGGTGATTGTTTTGTCACACCCCTCTCCAGCCCTGAGAGACCCATGGGATTTAAATAAAACCTTTTGGGAAACAGTTTTTGATTTATGGAAGCATTGCGAAGATAGCACAGAGCATTTCTGTAAATCCTTCCCCCAGCTTCTCTGAGGGTTAAAGCGGATGTGGGGGTCATTTCTGGAAATTAGGAAATCATCACTGGTACCACGCCACTAGCTAAGCCGCAGATTTTATTCCAATTCCTCCAGCTTTTCCACAAACGTCCTTTTTCGGTCCCAGGATCCCACATTGTGTTGTAATCACCTTGTCTCCAAGGTCACCACGGGTTTTTGGTCTTTCCTCATTTCTCATGACCACGACACCTTTGCTGAGGGAGTGGCCAGGCGTCCTGCACAGAGTCTCTCCTTGGGATCTGTCAGACGTCGTCTTGTGTAGACTGAGCTTACGGATTTTGGCGAAAACGCCAAACCTTGCCCAGAGAGACGGAAGGGAAAACCGCGACTTCTGCCGTGGAGAACAGTGAAGCCATGACAGGGGCCCCTGGGGGCGCTGGCCTCTGCGCGGTGCCGCGGGCCAGCAGCCGGGGGAGGCGGAGGCAGGACACCAGACGCTGCTCAGAAGCCGCAGCCTCCAGCTTGATTCTCCAGGGTGTAGAATCCTCCTCCCACTGCTGTGGGCTTTGACCCCCCTCGAGGCCCCTGCAGGACAAACCCACACTCGACTTCCATCTATAAAGTGTCCTCGGCACACGCACAGAGCCAGAGGGGCAGACACACGCGGGGAGGGGGTGTGGCAGTGGTCTGCTAACCTCGCCTGCTGGCCGAGCCACCAAGCCTTGTCCTCGAGGGCACTGATGAGGGAGTAGGAGGCTGGCGAGGACAGAGCAAAAGCTGGCGCCTGCTCTCCACCTGCTCCCCTCCGTAATATGTGTAGCATTCCTCAGGCACCCCTGACTGCCATAAAACGATAGTTACCTTGCAGAGATCACAATCCTGCAGAACAGCAATCTCCCTTGCTCTACAGAAGTCCTAGAGATCTACAAACAGGGAGGTTACCTTATCAATAGCACAAATCTCCAGAGGCAAGTAACTCTCAGTTCCTCAAGCCCTAATTGTCTCCCTCCCCACCATAAATGAGACTGAGGAGGCTGAGGTAGAAGGGAATGTAAATGACAGCAGGATCGGAACACCCCACCAAGAATCTCCCAACTATCTTGATGTTAATGACTGGCCTAAAGACATTGATCAAGCCACAAGGGCAAGGCCTCCCCCCAGCACCTTGTAGGCCCTCCTTAACATATGAAAACTCCGCTGAAACCTCCCATCCCTTCACCGCCCCCCACCCAACCGCAAGGTATATAACCTGCCATCCCTCAAAACCCGGGGCAGCAGCTCCTCCTGCCCACGGGCCCTGTCCCCGTGCTTTAATGAACCACCATTTTGCACCGAAGATGTCTCAAGAATTCTTTCTTGGTCATCGGCTCCGGACCTCAGCCCACTGAACCTCACTTAGGTTCTAGAACTTCATCAGCACGACCACAGATGGCCCTCTGCAGAGCCAAGGCAAGCACTTCTGCCCCGACTGCGCTCCCCGTGAGGGAAAGGGTTGAGAGGCATCCTCTGAGGTGGCAGGAAACTACCTGCACCTCTGCAGCCCCTCCTCCTGGGGGCCCGGAAGCACCCTGGGTCCATCCCTGGAGAACTAACCCTGAGCAGGAGGTAGTCAGAGGCCAGAAATGGGGTTGCCAGCAAAGGACCGCCCCGGCCGGCCGGCACCAACCGCGCAGAGATGGGGGCACTGCTCTGGCTCCCTGAATCGGACAGGGCTCTACTCCTTCCCCAGTCTTTCATGCGGTTCACCTGCTTCCAGATGTCCATGGAAAATGCAGGAAACCTTAGCAGTGGGATTGAAGCACCCAATCCAGCTAAGACCTCGCCCGGTATCAGCTGGGGAGAGCCATGGGCCAGCCTGGAGCTGGCCCTAGAGGACTCTGTGCACACAGGGCGTCCCTGCCTTCCACGGGTAGCTCTGGAGGCTGCTTCCTGAGGAAAATCTCTTCTAGGGGATATCCAAGGCGTTTTTCTCCCCAGAGCACAGCTCACAGTTTTCTCCTGCTCTGCTTCTCTCTCCTCCCAACTCTTCTTAAGGGAGGGGGGGGGGGTCGGGAGAGAATTCAGCCCTTATGCTGTGAAGTCACCATTACATGGAACTTCTCTGTGCGCATCTGGGAGCTGGCTATGTACCATCCCTGGGAAAAGTAGGAAAAAATGATCAAACCACTTTCTGTAGGGCTTCTCCCGTGGAACCTGTTGAGAAGGGGAAATTTAAATCCCAAGAGGCTGCTGGTTTTCTAAAAAGTACTGTCAAACTTAAAGTGATATATATTTATTGAGAAAAAGAAAATGTTTGCAATTTGCCAACCTTTCTTGTGGTGACAAGTGCGTGTCGGTAATATACAATGTAAAAAGTATTTAAAAAAAAAAAAAAAACAGACTTCACCTGCCCCTCAAGATAAAGATATTTTAACAGTGAGTAAGAAAGTAGCTACCTTTTCCAAAACAAATTCATGTTAAAAGCATTTTGAAAATGGTGAGACCTGTGTTTCCAGCTTTATGAAAATGAACTGGTACCTATTAAAAACTCTCGTAAGTACATAGTTAAAACTTGGGAAATGAAATCCAAAAACGACTTTCAGTAAGTTTTGAACCCATTTTTTTTTTTTAACCAGTAAAAATGCCACACTTGCAATTGAGCAAGAACAAGGTACTGATGGTGAGAAAGATGGAAATTTATTATAAAGATTTCAACAAACACTTTTGAAGACTAGTAGATGAAGTGGGAAATGAGCATTGTTTCTTGGTTAAGCACAGTCATTTGGATCCACAGATGGTAATGAAGTGGCTTTTTAAGCTACAATAGCCGTTAAAACCCAGCATTAGAATAAACTTACCTTAGAATCAGAAATTAAGTAATTTTTATCACAAAATGTTAAAACTAGAGGTTTCAAAAATAATAAGCACTTTTAATTGTACAGCTCTCACTAAAAGAAAAAAAGTTTTAGAAAGAGCAAAGGTATTTTTTTTTTTTTACAATACACACAAAAGATACTTTAAACGTTTTCACTTTTTTTTTTTTTTTTTTTTTGCCTTATGTGTATCTGTATAGTACATAAACATTAACTTAAAAATACACGTCTGTATGCACATGCCGGGGTGGTGCTCTACACACACTCAGGTTTGGACAGCGCTGTTTCCTGCCACTGCTTACATCCTTAGAATCAACTTCTCCAATCTCCCCGGATATGAACTATATTGTCTTCTCATTTTTGTAACTTATTCTTAAACTTTTAGTCCAACTGGAATTTCTCTTGGTGAATGGTCTGATGGGAATAAATTTCTCTACTGAAACCAGCACCTTTATTGAGTAATCCGTCATAGTCGGAATTATTTCAAAAAGCCACCTTTAATGCATTCTAAATTCTTAGAAGCATCTTAGTTTTAATACTATTTTCAATTGAGTGGTCTATTTTTGTATGAGTGTAAAAATTTAATTGCACTTTAAAGAAAAAAAAATTTTTTTTTGGTACAGCAAGTTCCCTTTTTTTCCTCCCCTTTCAATGAAGATCCTCCTATTTTCATGTTATACTTCCATATGAATTTTTAACTTGTATTAAAAATAAATACTCTTTGGCATTTGATTTTGCATCGAATATACATATTAACTCAAGAACTGACATATTTACAACAGTCAAAAAGTTCTTACTATCAAGTGCTTACAAGCCCATGCTGCTCTGCTTTCCTTCCAGCCCATCCCTAAGGAAACCACGACCTTGTTAATTTTGTCAAAATTAACAAAGATTTTTTAATCTTCCTTTTCTTTAGCTTTACTACTCATGAATCATTCTGACTTAAGCCAACGTCACTTCTGAGATTCACCCACGATGTGCAAAGCTCTACACTACACTCACTGCTCTCCAGAATTCCACACAGAGACTCACTTACTAATTATACTGTGGATGGGCATTGGGCTCTCTTCTTATTACAAACACCACCACCGCACTATTCCTGTGGGTTTCCTGGGTGTATACACCTACACAGGAGTTTATCTGAACGTAAATCCTTGCCTGTACGATAGATCTGTGGTCAACTTAACTAGTTAATACTGTTTTCCAAAGTGGTAGCACTATCTTACACGCCAACAGCAGCAGATGAAAAAGACCCTGCTGTCATCTCTCTAATTGTTGGTATTTTCTGGTTTTTTTTGGGGGGGTGGCTGACAATTTGATGGCCAGAAAATGATACTTATGGAATAATTTCCTGATGACTAATCAAGTTAGACATGTTTTCAGGCTTGGTCACTTCTGTTTCTTCTTCTATGAATGTCTGCATCTTTGCCCATTTCTCTTTTTGTTACTGGTTTATATGCAGATAGCTCTTTAACAAGTTAGGTATACTGTGAACATCTGTATCATATTCCACTTTGGGCTCATTTTTTCACTCTGAAATGTTCAGTAAATGACAGTAAAAGTACTGTCAATGTAGCCAAATTATTCATTTTTCAGTGGTTTGCACATCCTCCTTTGTTTATAAAATCCTTCCCTTCCCCAAAGTCATAAAAATATTCTTCTATACTGTCTTCTAAAAGTTCTATAGTTTTAATTTTACTGTGTGAACCTTTAATACACCCGGGATTGCTTTTTGTGCCTGATGCAAGGCAAGGTCCAGTTCACATTTTCCCTTTGTGAAAAATTACCAAGGCCCCATTTATTAAATAATCCATCCTTCTCCCTGGGGTCTGCCATGACTGCCCTTTTAAAAATTAAGTTCTCGTACTAATTTGGATCAGTTTCTGAGCAATCTGTCCCTGTCTATTCATCTACTCATAATCTCTATCCCAATTCCACATTGTTTTAATTACTACATTTTAAAGTTTTTGTTGTTGCTTCTTTAGATGTCTGAGTAATGGTTTCTGTTTTTTTCATTTTGGAGTAAGCTTTAAAATCTGGTTGTGCTAGTTCCCCTCACTCTTCATTCTTTTTTAATAATGTTTTGAATATCCTTAACCCTTTGCTCTTCCATTTACATTTTGGGATCAGCTTGTCAAGTACCACAGTGAAAACCATTGGGACTTTTTGTTGGAATTGCAGTAATCTAATAGCCAATTTGGACAAAGAGTTGAGACCAAGATGATCTTCTCCATCATAGTCCTTTAGATCAATAGAAGTATTTTTTTTTAAATCACCATTTGTCATTAATAGGCTTACACAGCTCTTAAGATTTATTCTTACATACTCTATATTGTTTTGTTCCTACTATAAATTTTTAATTATATTTAAATTGTGGATGGGCGCCTGGGTGGTTCAGTGGGTTAAGCCGCTGCCTTCGACTCAGATCATGATCTCAGGGTCCTGGGATCGAGCCCCACATTGGGCTCTCTGCTCAGCAGGGGGCCTGCTTCCCTTCCTCTCTCTCTGCCTGCCTCTCTGCCTACTTTTGATCTCTCTCTGTCAAATAAATAAATAAAATCTTTCAAAAAAAATAAATTGTGGAGACATGAGAGCTTGTAGCTGGATGCATAGAGATGTAACTGACATCTGCATATTGATTTTGTTCCAGCAACCTTGATAAGCTCTTAAGTCTTTTAATTTGCCTTGTAGACTCTTTGGATTTTCACAATCTGATCATACTTTAGTCCATTAACAGATGAGTCACACTGACTGATTTTCTAATATTAACCAATTTACTTCCTGGGATAAATCCAATTTGGTCATCATTCCTTGTACTTTAAATGCAATGTTAGATTTGGTTTGCAAAAAACGCTTATTTTCTCATTGGAAAGTGCAGGGAGATTTTCTGTATCTCCATCAGGTCTCATTTATTAGTTATGCTATTTAAATCTTCATGCCCTTCATGGTCATGATTTTGTCTTCTTCACGATCTATTAATTAATCAGGGAGGTATGTTTAAGATGCCCATTATATTGGTAGATTACCTTATTTCTCTTTATAGTTGTGGCCATTTTTTTAAATATGTTTTGAAGTATATTATTAGTCACTTAAGGTGCATAATTAAGAAGTTTAGAATTGTTCTATTCCTCTTGCCAATGAAACCCATTGCCCGAGGAAGATGCTCTATCATGAGAAATCTAGGGCGGAAAAAGGGCTTAATATGGGGAGACTAAGGTTGAGAAAAATAACCTTACCCAAGAACACACAACTCAGTAAAGCTAAGACAGACTTTTGCTCTCAGATTATCTGTATGATATTCCTCTACGAAACCATGTTCTTTGAAATTCAAAATGTTTTAGAATTTCAGATTATGAAGACATAAGCCAACAGAGAAAATAAATTAAACACACATTAACATACTCAAAGTTCAATGTTCAGTTAAAAAAGAAAATCTGCTAAGGGAAGGGAGAGGATTTAAATAACTCCCTACATGGCTGAAACAAAGAAAAAGCTGAAGGAGGAAACTGTCAGGTGATTTCAATGCAGAGAAAGAGAAAAGACAGTCACGGAATCCTGCTGTGTGCAGTAATCAAAAAGAAGGTACCAGTACAACACAGCTTGGGTTTTAAAAAAAGAGGAGGATGACAACTGGCATTCCGAGAACACTGTAGGAAGGACACTTGAAAACAGAAAGCGAAGCGAAGCGAAAAGGAACTAAAATTGCAAAGTGAGATTTCATAAAACCTAGGAAATAATATTAATTTCATAGCAAGAAAAAAGGGTTATTTTTTAAAAGCATGGTATCATCAATGCAAAAAACCACAAGTCAGAAACTTTTGATAAAGGTCCATAATGTGCCAGTGTTTAAAGAAGAAAAAAGACATATATATGTACATATGTATAGATACTGCATACATATGCAGCCTAGGTAACTCAATGTATATAATTAACTACACACGCCCTTTTTTTCCAATCACTGGTACAAAGGTCAAGATGGACACTCACCCTGCCAGCTGATTAACCAGCTGACAGAACAGACAATGTGCTAAGTGTGGTTATTATTTAGGAGGCATTATGAATATACCGTAAGGGAAATCGTATGTTCCGTATTTTAACAAAGTTACAGTGAACCAAGTATCAACATAACAAGCCAAGGACATCTGTACAAGATTTATTTTCATTAACCACAATGTTTTTGAGTGACGGTATACACCCTAATACAGAAGGAGTGAATCCAAATCCATCAAGAGTTAAAGGTCAGAGCCAAAGTCAGTGGCTTTAATCCCCCATCAAGAAGAGTTTCATCCACCATTTTTTCTTGGATTGGGAAGAGCTGGTGTACATAACACCCTGTTCTAAGCTCCACCATGCCTTCCAACAAATAAGCACCACCAGGGACTAGACTTCATTGCTTCATCCTTGCTCTGGCTGTGCTGGTGGGTGGCAAGAGCCTCTTGTCTGCATTCGACCTCCCATTTACTCATAAGCATTCCTGTTTCCAGCCATAGCTCCCACAACTTCACATCTGAGCAATTTCTCCTGCATTGCATGGTCATAATATTGACAAATAGAGCTAATGAGAGCAATTAAATTGCCATCTGTTTAACAAAACATACCCTTCTGAGGGAACATCCACAGTCTTACTGCATTTAGTACATCGTCGCCACACTGAAATGACATGTTAGAATCAATACAAAATATTTATTTTTTTCTAAACCACAAAATTTACCCCAGAGCCACACTATAAGTTTCCTAGAATTTTAAACCATTAACATTTTTCTAAGCAACACAGTCCAACCAGAAATGAAGATAATTTTCGACCAGAGAGAGTACAACATGTACTGAGGTCCTGTTAGAACATACCTCTGAGGAGGATTTTCTCTAATTCTCCCACACCCACACCATCAACATCAGCAGAAATAGTATATGTACTTGTGCCACTCAGCTCTGGAAAGAAGTTCAAAATAGGGTCTTGGCCAGGGGAGGAGGGAAAGTGTCAGTGACTTAGTTCATCAAAACTAAGGGGACAAAACAGATCGTTACCCTTGAAAAAATCAGGGGTCCTTTCATCAATTCTGGTGGCCAGAAACTGGGGCAAATTTCCATAACGTAATGAAAGTAACAAGAAAGCCATTTCTCCAAGAACTCCTATTTTAACTTCTGATAAACATGAACTTTATCTTACGCAATCTTACTGAAAACTGCAACCACAGTTGAAAAGGTCCTATTAACCTATTCTAGGTGTCAGTCAAGGAATTCACATTCTGATCTTACATTTTAAAGTCCCCTTAAGAGGCCTAGACCTGGAGTAAAGTAAACATAATACTGTGAAGCACAATGAGACGCCGTAAAGAAAATCAGCTCAAAACATCCAAACTGACTGGATACCTAATGTAGGTTTTTTGTTTTGCTTCTTAGTTTTAAAATACTTTATTATCTCAGATTAGTGTATATTCATAAAACAATGTTCAGTTATTTTCAATAATAGCTGCTTATTAAACAACTGAATTTCAGCTCAAGGGCAATGCTTCTATAATAATCATGGAAATAATTAACTGCCATAAAACAGAAAAAACACAGAGGAAAATATAGCCAGTCTCAGTAAGAAAAGAAGACAAAATCTGGAAGGGTTACTCTGGAGATTAAACAGGCTTATTTAAATACTATGATACAAGTGCTCCTGCTCACTTTATGCTGCAGAAACCAATCGTGTTTGCTAGATCACCATGACCTTTGCCAGTACGTGTGCACAGACCACCACTCTGAAGTTCTCCTTTTGTGCTGAAAAACATTCAAGTCCCTTGTTCGGTCATTACAGAATATTGCAAGGCGATGCATGTGCAAACTCTTCCTGAGGAATTCTTCTTGTGTGCAAATTTGCAACCCGACAGAAAGCACGGCGTCTGTAGCCAGGGGAGTGGCAGCTCTATGAGGCTGGGGCACCAGAGACGCACACAGCAGGAACGCCATGGGCGCCCACCCTCCTGCCGGCTCACTTACCACTGTTTCCCTCCGATACCCCAAAGAAAGGGAGAGGAACTGCCTCAATCTTGTAAAAGGGACAGGAAAAAAAAAAGTAACTTTCCCACAAAATTTAATAACGCACAACTCATGCATCCAGGTTTGAGTTTCTTCTAAATCTACCTAAGAACTACTAGATTAAGAGTCACACTCTATGAGGTTTGGCTTTCCGCCCCACAGAAAACAAAGCAGTAGCTCCTGTCAGGTAAGGGTACAGCTGTGACCACAGAGACCAGGAGAGGACACTGTTACTGAAGCACAAGGCCAACTCTGAAAGTAAGTACCGTCTCTCAAAACCATCGTCATTTACTTTGACAGGTCATTATTCCAAGGTGACCGAGCTGGCTTTCTTCTGGAGAGTCTGGTTTCAGGCTGCACACACACACCAGTCAGGCTCGCCGAATCAACTACGTGTAGCCTAATGAGACAATCAATGTACAATTTTCTGTCCTCAGTGATTTGGGCCCCACAAAAGCCAGGACTTAACTGGGATGGAAAAACTAGATATAGTATGGGCAAGAAGAATACAAGTAAACGTGAGAGGAAAATACTTTCTGGCTGACCATGCTTAGTCAATACAAAATGGAGAGCAAATCTTATTTCCTCTCATGTTGCAAACTCGGAATTTTGCTAAGAAACCCAATTAAATAAGCAAGGTCAATTTCTACATAAAGCAATAGGGTTTTCATCCCGCAATGTGCCTCAAGGGGCCAAGATAACGAGTAGCAACCAGGTCACATGTGCTAGGAAGATGAGTATTTTCTTTCTACAGTGTCTTCCCATTCATGGATCTGTAGTACCAAGCCCTGGCCCACTGTGAGCTGCAGCCGCTGTGCAAATATTCAAAGAAACTAAATTTTGCAAACTTTGCCCACTTTTTGTTAACATAAACATAATAATAATAATAAAAAGACAATATAAAATATTTCTCCATTAACTTAATAATGCAAAAGCATCCAAAGATTTTAATGCCAATTCACATCATAATACAATGCTTTTATAGAGAAAGTTCCATTGTTGACCGTAGAATACTCTCCCAGAAAAAGCATTTGGGCACATTATTAGGATAATGAAGAATTCATCCACATTTAAAGAAACAGCCCAATTTTATTCCTTTCAGAAGTATTATCAGAACCACTCAGGAGAGACGTCAGTCGCAGGTGTTCTATTTATAAGCCCGCAGCAAGCATGCCATGGCATAAAGTAAAATTTGGACTTCATGATAGAGTGGAGTTCTTCCTTGACACCACAATGTTGCTGGGGTACCAAATCAACCTGCACAGGGCACAGTGAGAGCCTGTGTCTATCCTTACAGTAATTCAGTGTTTACCAATACAATCTAACATGCTCACAGAGTTAAACGAGTCCGGGTCAAAGTCCTCTGCAAAATCCACCAACTCTCGTTGATAAGTACTTAAAAAATCTGACAATCTCTACATTTACTTCTCCGATCAGTAATTTTGCCACCAGAGGACTTCTATCAGATGACTTCCTTGCTTCTATCATCACACTCCAAACTCTCCCATCCAGCCTGCTCCCGAGAAAAGACAGACTGAATGGACAAAGGCAACTCTGCGAGAAACCTGACAATCAGAATTGTGACACTATCCCTGATACATCTTGTTTTGCCCCAAGTTCTCTGAAGAGGTAAACAGTAGCACAACATAGCCAAACAGAGTCGAGAATAGGCTCAATTTAGAGTCAAGCAAAATTGAGAAGAAAAATATTTTCACCTGCCACATCTATTTTTCTTTGCCTTCCAGAAACAACTAGAATAAGCTTTCGAGTCTTTTGTAAGAACCTAAACAGCACTGTGGGTGTAGGGAAAAAAATATATATATATAGCTGTGCCACAGCTGGAAGGAAGCTTGAAACAGCAATGCTACTTCTCCTAGTATACTTGAATATAATGCTAAAAAAGATGCAGACGGCAAACTTTGTTTTTCAAAGTACCTATCTCACCCATTTAAAATGAAATGGATCCAGAAGCCCACACCATTTATTATATTTGGATTGAATAACTGTATCTGCTTCCTAGCGCATCACAGTAACTAGCTGTTACCACTGGAAATTTCTCCACGATACTAAAAAGGGAGCTTTAGTGCTGACGAGCAGTGCACTCCTACACTAGCATCCTGCCAGTCCTCCAGCAGCTGGTGAAATCATGTGATGTGACAGAGGGAATGAATATGTTCTACAGAGTTGGTCCCCAACATGAACATGAATATGCCACAGTGAGGCAGGGGGAGATCCGACCAGTGAGCAACACGCTTCTACTTTCCCACTTATTAAGCATCCTGCTACAAAGTCACACCTGACACCTTAGTGGGGGAGTCTGTGATACCATAAACCTTTTCACGAAGCATTTGTGAGTTGAACACCATGGTCACAGAGTTGCAAAGTGCACAAAGCTCAAGGCACAGAGTAGAAAAAAGTTGTGAACTGGTGAGGGGGAAGTTATGGCAGAAGCCAAGTTAGCGGTTTCCTTTAACGAGACTTTCTAATGCTAAACAAAGACCAACTCTTTTTAAAGGGGTTGTTTTTTTGGTAATGGGCAAAAAACACTGTACTGTAATGATCTGCTTGATTTTAAAGCAAGAGATTCTGATGTGCAAAGCCAATGTGCTGAAGTGCCAAGTCCATGAATGAACAAAACAAGTGCTTAAAAAAAAAAAAGATTCTCTGTTCTTGTATTTTTGGAGGAAGCTGCTGATGTTGGCTGCTGGATTTCCCTTAGCAATAGTCGCTTTTCAAGATGCTTGTTCCTCACAGAATCTGTAGATAAACTCATTAAAAGATTGTCCCATTTCAAAATCATCCCCAAGTCTAGCAGCAACTGTTTTTTGTTTTTGTTAGTTTTTTTGTTTTTTTTAAAATTACAAACCAAAGAAAGAAGTCCAACATCCTCTCCAAGAACAACGTTGTGACAGAGCTCCTGAGTGTCTGCAGGCCCCCCGCTGTGCTCCGAATACAGTCTCTGCAGCTCCAGTGTGTCCTCTTTTCGGGAAGGAAAGTACATTCAATACATTCACTATCTGTACCCTCTGGAACTTGCACATGCTGACGAGCTGTCTAGAAAAAAAACATTGCAACGGAAAAAAGTATGAATAGCAAATAGCATCTGATAATGGTAAGAATCTATTTAATATGTATTTCTCGCCCCTCTTGCAATCCCCAAAAGGAGGTTAAAAAAAAAAAAAAAATATATATATATATATATATATATAAACAAGCTGACTGAAGTGAAAGGGGCTGTATGATCAGGGATCTGGGAGGCCCCTGACAACTGCTGGAAACCACGGCCACCAACTAGACTCCAGAGCCGCCGCAGCTTGCTCTACAGTCTGGCCTTGACCACACAGAGTGCCTCCTGGAGAACACCATTTCCTTAGATTCCCCACACCGCCCCCACCAGGAGCTGCCTGGCATAACGAAGCCATCAGAAATGGTAAGGAACATTGTTACTTACTATAAGCCAACTCATCCCCAGCTCTCTTCCGGGACTGGTCACCTCTGGGGATAAGAAAAGAAGAAGGAATCAACAGAACACGCAGACATCTTCATACACCAAAAGAGGAGAAATGAAGGGACGGAACCCATAACAGAAGGAAAGCAGGTATTTCAGTTCTAACAGCATAGCTTAAAACAGACATTAAACCTGAATATTCTTAGCTAAGAGGTGCTGCCTTTTATTTTATTTTTTATTTTTTAAAAGATTTTATTTGTTTACCTGACAAAGAGAGACAGCAAGAGAGGAACATAAGCAGGGGGATAGGGAGAAGCAGGTTTCCTGCTGAGCAGGGACCCTGGGATCATGACCTGACCCAAAACCAGAGGCTTAATGACTGGGCCAGCCAGGCACCCCAGGGGCTGCCTTTTAAATACAGAAAGCTATTAAATGCAGGAAGGATTAGCCATAAAAATGGCTTATACTGGGTTCTAGGAATAGGTTCAGACTAAAAATGTCTTTGAAGATAAACTTGGATTCTGCTACCAACATAGTTAGTGACCTGGCTTATACTAGGACAAACTTCAAATATGAATCCAAAATGTTCCCTCAAAACGCACCCCCCTTTTTAAGTAGGCTCCACATCCAGCGGGGAGCCCAACATGGGGCTTGAACTCACGACCCTGAGATCAGGTGTTGGATGCTCCATCTTCTAAGCCACCCAGGCAACCCTCCCCGCAGAAAGCCTTACTGTAAGACCAAACTCTGCTTAAGGCTTTCGTGAAAAATCTAAGAATTTTTATTTTTAAGATTTTTATTTATTTATTTGAGAAGAGAGTTGAAAGATCAGAGGGAGAAGGAGCAGCAGACTCACCACTAAGCAGGGAGCTCAGTGCAGGGCTCAATCCCAGGACCCTGAGATCATGACCTGAACTGAAGGCAGCCACTTCAATGACTGAGCCACCCAGGTACCCGCACCATCTCAGAATCTTAATGTATACGAATACCCTTCCCACAGGTAGAAGAACACAAACCTTGACATATATTAAGCAGTTCTTCTCCTCCACCTATAGAAGTTCTAGTTCCACTTTACAAATAAGGAAACAGAAGTCCTGACTAGGTCCTGTGCTGCCTATATATCCTAGTTTTATCTTTCCAGTTTCTCAGACAATAATCCAGACAAATAACTAAACTGCTCAAGTAATGAGTAAGAACAATGGATTTGCTAGCTTTCTCTTGCCCGGTCCCTCAGTATCATCTACACAGTTCATCTCCTCTTTCCCAAAACACTTTTGGCTCTACCCCGCGCTGTCCTTGGTCACTGTTTCTTCTCCATGTATATATTCTACACCGTTGAGGACGGCAATCATACCAGTCCTGTGACTTAAAATACTATCCATACGCCAATGACTCCCAGATTTCTGTCTCCAGCTCTCATTTCTTCCCTACACTTCAGACTTGTAAGTCCAACTGTTTCCTCACCACTGACACTTAGATGATGGTTAAATACTGCCAGTATACCATGGCCAGTGACTCCACTCCATCCCTATTCCTTCTTTAGTCCTCCTCAATAAATGGCACTACTAGCCACTCAACTACTCAGACCAAAATCCTAGCTCATTCCTGATTTCTTTCTTCCTCTCCCTCTGGAGCACTCTTTGGCAAAACATAATCCAAAATCAAACACTTCCCATCAACTCCATGGCTACACTCCCAACCCACGCCACTATTATCTCTCCCCTACTCAATCTGCAAGAGTCTTATTATTAGCCCAGGCCAGAGCCAGAGCAATCTTATGTAAAAGCATAAATTAGATTATTTCAGTGGCTTTCCATTACAGTTAAGAATCAATTCAAATTCATTTTCCCAGTCCTATGAGACATGGCTCTTGCCTACCTCCCCACCGCCCACTGTATGTCAGCCATGCTGGTTCTCCTTCTTCCCTGGGACCTGCCAGCACTTTGGTACTTGACGTCTTCCCTGCTGGTAGCACTCGTGCCACCAGTTAGCCATGTGCCTGTCTCTTTATCACCTACGGCCTCACTGCAATGTCTGGCCCTGCGAAGGCATTTCATGTCCCAGTTAGCTGGACCAGCCCTTCACACATGCCCTGGTCACTCCCTCACTCTTTAGCCCATGCTCTGTCTCAATTTCTTCACAGCGCTTTTTATTATTTGAAATAATTTGCTTACGTGTTTGTTATTTATCTCCCAACATTAGAACATAAGCTCCATAAAAACAGGAATTTGTTTACCTAGTACCTAAGAACAGTATCTAGCAAAAAAATAAGTATTTGCTGAATTAACAAATCAGTGAATAATTGATAAATGGCCTCTAGAGACAGACTATGAAGATGACAGCCCAAGTGATTATTTCGTGCTTCAGAGTGATCTTTTAGATTAGCAGTTTCCCAGGACAAAAACCTCTTGCTGGGCGAGGTGAGGAGTCTCAATGACCAGGCAGGAAGAGAAGACACCAAATGGCCTCTGAGGGTTCGTCTCTAGGCTGGGCATTTAGAGAAAACCATGCACCACATTTAGCATGTATTAGCCTTAGACAGCCTACAGAGCTCACAACACCTGTGTCCTAATGCCACTTTTTAAACACCTCCTGTTAACACTGTGCCTACAAAGCCAGTTGGTAACCTGTATTATTAACTACACTTACATATCATCTTCTTTGAGTACCATCACAGTAACATTCACCAAATATTCTAAATAAGTTAATGCTGATCAAAAAGGAAGACATAGGATTTTCTATCCAGAACCTCAACTTCTATAGATAACTTTCATTCCCACCCCTGAAAGGTTAAATAAAAACTGAACATGCAAAAATAATAGAAAAATATAGCTGTGAAAACTGAAGTCACAGAGAGATAATGTAGATGTGATCTACTCAAGAGGCTGCCAAAGACATCACCTAACGCCCTAAGTCTAGAAAGCTATGGTTGTCCTCAAAACCAGACCCTTGTTACTAGATGAAAAAGTACCAATTCCAGAGTGACCCTCTCAGCTGAAAAGATCAACAATACTCCTACAAGGTACCATTTTGTTCCAGAAATCCAAGTAACAATTACTCTGCAAAATACTTGCCTTTAAAAGCTATTTACTACAAGCTTTGAAGAGGCTCAACAGGCCGGTTCGAAAGAGAAGGTTCCATCTGAGGGCATGCATGTTAGAAGTTCCCAAACAAGCTTTCCTCCATAATGTAATAGACACCAACCTGCCCTCTCCCACCCTCCAATAATCAATTCTATTACACAGATAACTGATAAAAACAAAATGCTGTTTTTAGCTTATATGTTAATTCTAGCTTACAAATAAGTCTATTTCCATGTATCTAAAGATGCTGCACATAAACTCCAGCTCAAATGAGAAACACCCATTAACTGTAGTTGAGGATATATTTGACAATATTCACATCATTTCAAAACACTTCGAAGACATTCTGTGCCATCTACATCAAAGCTGGGTGCTGCCTTTCAGGACCAATCCACGCAAACAGAACATAGTCCTAAATGAAAAAATAGTTCACAAAGCTGAACAGGAATCATGTGACTGATTAGGAATAAACCATAAAATGACTGCTCAATCAGAACAGCCAGTAACAGAATTCTTGTTAAATAGCCCGTATTATATTTTCAAGGTTTTCTGCACCCATGGACACCATTTTTTCCAAAACAATCCTAGTCAAATAATGGTCAAAGGCAGCATTGAGTCTGGCAGGGCAGAATGTGGAAGGCCCATACACAAGAGCTGGAAGCATAGACAGACTTGCTCTCAACTGCTAAGTATAGAACGTGTGCCCATCCTTTCCGACAGCTGTGGGCCAGCTCAGCAGTGGACTGCAGGAAGTCCGAGAATGTCAGGTTAGGCAAGACCTACAATGTGCAAAGTACCCAACAGGATAATCTGTTCTCATATTAATGTATAGTATGTTGTTAATTCTAGAAATGGCCCAATCTGGTTTGTGCAACAGAACAGGTTAATCACATCACCTCTTGAAATACGAACTTGAAATGCAGCCCTGCACCCCAGTGTCTTCTTTCAGTTCCAAAATAAGGGTTAGGAAAATGTCTCTGGATATGTTTACATAGTTCTACACACTGTTGTGGAAGGTGAGTTCAAGGTGTTCAGAGAAATCCACAAGAGCTACCTTCATCCATTGCTTCATAGAAATGAAATTTTTCAGAAGCCTGTTTATTTTTTAAAGGCATCAATAAACTCACGCCTAAAATTAAAAGCAACCATTTAAATAAAAACATTAATAAAAGCATAGTGTCAATATTATGGTAAACCTAGAGAAAACAATAAAAGGTAGACTCAGATTATTTTGTATTACTTAAGAAAAAACTTTTAACTGCAATTCAAAACCCATAACCCATAAAGATATAACCTGATAAAACTACACAAAAATAAAAAACTTCTGCATGACTTAAAATAAAACAAAAAAACACTATAAGCAAAGTCACAGACAAATTGCGAAAACTAACAGACTTTTATCTCAGGCAGAGAGTCAATCTCTTCAATATAAAAATAGCTCCTAGAATTCAAGGAAAAAAGGCTAACGAATAGAAAAGTGAGCAAAGGGCATAAACAGGCCATATACAGGAAAAGAAATACAAACCTGATAATATTCTCAGCTTCATTCTTAGTAAGAGAAATGCAAATGAAAACAATCTGAGTAATTATTTTTCACCTGCCAAACCAGTGAAAATCCAAAGCCCTGGCAAGGCCATGAAGAAGAGGAACTTTTCAAACTATGCTGGTGGATATGCAAAATGGCACGAACCGCCTATGAAGGGCAATTTGGTGATATTAATCAAAGTTACAACCGCATTTACTCTTGACCCAGCAATCCCACTTATGGGAATTTACTCTCCAGATAAACCGGCAACAGGTACATAATTATGCATGTACAAGGGTACTCATCACAGCATTTTCTGTCACGGCAAGAACTGGAAATAAGTCCAGTTGCCATCCACAAGGGACTAGTTACACAAGTTCTATCTACACGACAGAAGGGATAAGAAAGCAGTAAAAGTAAGAATACATGCTGTGTTTGCCTGTATCTGTATATTAAAAGAAGCACTGAAAGGAATCATAAGGAACTAATAAAACAGTCACCTAAAGGGGTAGGAATAGATGGGGAGACAAGTAGGAGCAAAACTTCTCAATGTGTACTCCCTGTATCATTCTGACTTTTGAACCACATGAATATAATAGCTCTTTAAAAATAAGTAAGCAAAATTACTATGGCATTAAACAGGCTCATTCTCTATATGAAAATAATACCACTATTAGAGATATAATAATTAATGTCAGAAAACACCTGACCACTGGACTTGAAGGAGAAAAATTACCTGCCAACATTCCAGCATTTTCTATGACCTTGCCTTCCCTTAACTTGACCCAAGAAAATCAGGTCTACGAGACCTACCTACACAGCTTCCAGGAGCCTTTCCTTTGTGAGCTGCCAGTGAGTGAGCCAATGACCCGTGGATTACTCAGTGCCCCCGCATCCACAGGAATACAGATGGCAACAGGACGAAACAGGAATAAACAGCAATGCGTAAGGCTGCAAAGAACAGATTTTCTGCTTTCTTTCCTAACCTATGCTGAGACCAGAGACAGTAAAAACAATCTTGGTCAAGACTGGTAATCTGAGATTTAGCTTGGCCTCAGAAACTATAAAAGAGGAATGTCCATCCCCAGCCCTAGTCAGATAAGCAAGTCAAAATTCAACCTACTATTTGTGATCACAACTATACCTCAGGGAGGAACCAAGGTGTCTTAACTTTCCATAACTTTCTTCCTTTAATGTCAGGAATTAAATAAGAGAAGATATAGAAAAGAGCTGAGTAAAAAGTAAGGATCATGAAAATGTAAGGCCTTACTGTACCCTTCAATGATCTGGTGATGCAACTTGGGTGTTTTCCCATAGAATACTCTATTTCGGTTGAAAATATGCACTTTTCAAGACTTTCTGGGTTATAGCTAGGATCCTGAATTGCAAATTTCAGAAAAATCAGGCATCAATAAACTCACCCTAAAACTAAAACTCACCCCTAAAATTAGACACGTGTATATCAAAACCAAGCAAGGCAAATTTTCTGGACACATATAAAGAGATATCCTATTTTTTTAAGGAGAAACAAGTAGATTTTAGGGCAAAAGCAAAAATAAGATAACTAGAATCGAAAAGCTGCTTTGACTAGTCACAAACTAGTCATTTACTAGTTCAGTCATAGAAGTACATTATAAGTAATCATAACATCTCACCAATGCTAAGAACAGTGGAGAAGGTCACAACTGGAAGAGCCCTTCTAGGCTTCCCAGCCTCACTGCTCCCCAGAAAGAGCTCCTTTCTTCCAAATCCATGTTTAGTGAAGGGCAGTTTCCATATACTCAAATCCCAGCTTCACCACTTCCAGAGACCGGCAGCTAACCTCTCCCCCAGCAGCATCACCCTGACTACTTGGTGGCTGTTTCCCATTCTAAGAACTCTGGCCTCCCTCGTCAAACCAAGGTGACCAAAGGAAATGGACAGATTTTGTTTAAAGAGAAAAAAAAAAAAAACTTGCCTCGTAAAACCATTCTGTATAAGTTCTCTTTGAAGTTTCTGATCTTCAGCAGCATATTCAGAAAGTTCAGATTCCACCGCCGGAGGGAGAATGTTTGGAATAAATTTAGAAAACAGAGTTGGAGCCATCTGAACCCACTCTGTGAGGGAAGGAAAAGATCCATTAAGGAAATCATAAAGACAAATTACATGAAAAAAGGAAAGCTTTCTTTGTTCACAGAAAGAATGCATGTTATTAAACCAAACTTAAAGTGGGGAAAAAAGCAATGCAATCCCATTCTGACAAGAAATCTACAAACAGGTTAAATCTCCTTTCTAAAAAGAACTAACAGTACAAAGAAAGCAGATATTTTTACATTTTGCTAATAAATGAACACTCTCTTCCCTTTATCTGTGAACACTAAATATAAATAACATCCACCTGTAACAAGGGCACTCTGCCTTCCTTGTTGCTGGTCCTAATTTAGCACTGTTACCCTTTCAGATCCTTTTAAAGGCTGCCCTTTCAAATTTTCCCTTTGGAAAACATCTTCGCTGTACAGATCAAAAAACCATAAAATGTCAATCTGGGTTTAATCCAGTAAGCTCACTTTAAAAACTGTAATCTGAGTAAATAATTCTAAATCTGGGAGTTGCCGGGGGTGGGGGGAGGGTGCGGACATGTTTGATGCTGTGCAGTGCTGGGTCAATGGTGAGTAAAACATGTCCAACAGGAGAACAGTTAAGTTAGACATGACCAAAACAAAACAACAACAACAAAAAAACAAGTACCACAAAAAACAATCCACTCTTCCCTTGTATAAACTTATGGCAAAATGTTCTCAACAGTGTCCCTCCTTCTAGCTCAACTCAAATATACCTTCAGAGTCTCAGTACGGCCCCCCAGGAGAACCACTGATCCATCAGTGAGAGGTGGCGGGAGACAGACTGATCTGCCATTTTATGGAACTCCAGGCAATCATTAAAATAAAGATGAAGAAATCAAAGAAAAGAGTGTGTATTAAATGAAGAAGTGCAGGATGGGACAGCTGGCACTGTTCCTAAACTAAGCTTCTAAAGATCAGATGGAAACACACCAAAAATTTTAATAGTCGTAAGAACCTACAAAGATTAGGGCTCAGGAATTTAGTTTAAGTTCAAATGTATTCATCATACAAAGATCAGCACTTGAGAACCAGTGCAATGAATGCAACTTTTACACTTGAAATTCAACTTTAATCTGTCAGGTGAATAAAACTACTTTAACAAACTAGGAACACAATGGGTACTGGCAAGGCATGTAAATATCAAAATATGTTTAACAGTATCTCCAAAAATGCCTAGGGCAGCAAAAGGTTATTCTCTGATAAAATTCTCCTTTTCAAAAGGACAACTCTCAAATACAGAATTCTCCTCACAAGTAGTATGAATCCTATTACAAGAGCTCAAACCCAGATAAAAATATACCTATGAATTTTTCAATATGTAGTGACTGGCTTTATTCTGCAATATTGTTATTTACGATAAAAGCCAGAGCTGATAAAGCTGCCTACTTGGGAGACAGAATTTAGAAATTTGTTATACTGCACTTGGATGTCTTCCAAAATAAAAGAAAATCATTCATAACCTAGCACTAAAAGAAAAATTCATGAGCCATTTTTAGCACATCCAGTAAAATAAACATAAAACTGTCAAACTACAAACATTAGTTCAGAGGACATATGTAATAAAATGTTTTTGCTACTTTACAGAATTACTGAGAATAACCTGTTTATGAAGTTATGAGGAACAAAGTTTAAGACCTGATGAAAATTTAAGGTAACATGACATCTGGGTATTCTAGAAGACTAACTGCTTAAAGTAGCCTGGGAAAGAAGGTATTTCTGACATCACAGTCTACCTACAATACCACTGTTTTTAAGTGGTTTCCATTTCAGCAAGCTAAATTCTGACATATTTTTAAGCAAACAATCAAGCCATCAATTAATTAAAATAACTACTGGACTTAACTGGATAGTAATAAAAACAGCTAATGTTATTAGCTATGTTTAAGTACTATGTTAAGCTCTTTAGATAATGTTTTATTTCATTTAATCCTTAAACGACAAGAGAATTCCACAAAAATAGTACTGTCAAGAAAGCATCCCTTATGTTTCTAGGTGGTAGCACAATGTTCTATCCTGAGAACTTTTGCAATCTCTCTACTACAGATTTTTTAAAAATTTGCTATACGGGGCACCTGGGTGGCTCAGTGGGTTAAAACCTCTGTCTTTGGCTCAGGTCATGATCCCAGGGTCCTGGGATCGAGCCCCACATTGGGCTCTCTGCTCAGCGGGGAGGCTGCTTCCCCCCGCCTCCAACCTGCCTCTCTACCTACTTGTGATCTCTCTCTCTCTCTCTCTCTGTGTCAAATCAATAAATAAAATATTTTTTAAAAATCTGCTATACAACTGTATGAAAATTTTGACATTCTGGCTTACAAACAGGAAGATATATACAAAACATCTTGGAATTCCTTTAAATTCAGTAGCTTTTTTAAGATAGATACATTGAGATAATTTATCAACCATGCCTTTGAATATAGTGCTCTTTGACATTTGGTTCTGCTTTTCTCAGTATTTCTTTCTTCACAGTAAACTTATGAAATGACTGTAATTTTACCAACACTTCTAGATTCCCTGCAAGTTACAATGGGCCTAGGAAGATGAGATGCCTAGGAAGATGTATGTCGATGCATATCTATAGTGGGGGGGGGGTACAAGTAAAGGAGAAACTCCACAACACAAAAGACAGAGATTAATACTGGATATGAGAATCAATTTTGTCCAAAATGTCTGCTACCAATTAGTTCTTGTATTTCTTAAACTAGCTGGTTTTCATCAGGACAGAAGGAATTCCAAGGGAGTCCTGAGTTTACATTTCACAATGATGAGTGCAGTATCTACTCAGTTTTTGCTTTCGTGTGGGGTTTTTTTTTTGTTTTTTGTTTTTTTTGGCTGTAACAAATCCAAATACCATTAGGTCTCAAAAAACACATAGACAAACTCTGACCTTTGGATAAGGCTGGAGCTGTCATAAACAAACAAACAAACAAGTCTAACCCCAAAAGATATATGGCTCTTTACCTGGCCTGAGAGTGTACAGGCCTTTCACAATATTCGCCATAGTTGAAGGTGTGACCTGAAATGGTGTTGACTGGGCTTCTAAAAGTAAAGCTGAAAGAAGAGAAAATGGGTTATAAAAATGATAGAACATGGCAAGTTTCTCTATTATTATTTCTCCCAAAACTAAAGTAAAACAAGTGCAAGAAAAACAGCCCCAGAGGACAAACCAAGTCTATAAGCTAAAGATTTTTTTTTAATCCACTGCAGTAGAGCTCAATCTAACAAGTAAATATGTGCAGGTCTGTTAAAACACTAATGGAGATTATTCAATTCATGGAGGTTCTGAAAATAAGCTTTCCAAAAGCAGTAGTATTCATGGTACTTAGCGAGTGCACTGAAAGTGCTTCCCATTAAGTTCATGAGTCAGAAAATTTACATTTGGAAAATAAAATGTTCTCTAACTCCCCCAACCATTCCTCTTTCCCCAAATCAACATATTAGAGGTTCTTGGGATTTTTCTGAAAGACACATTACTGGTAATTTTAGTAACTGTGATGGGAGTCAGAGACTCACATTCCCGAACACTAGAGCGGCACGTACTTCTTCCTTACTGAACATACAGGCAAGAGATCGCGGGGCTCATCCTCACTTTCCTAACTCTCACAACCACATGACCCCGACCGACCATACCAAGTCAGCTTTCTTTTAGGTTACATTCTCCAACAAAGATTTTATTAGAACATTTTTAAATAAGTAAGAAGATTCCTCTAGATAATACCATTAACAGATACAAATGTATTACATTATTTGAGTGGATACAACAGATACCAATGATTCCAAACAGCTAATTTTTTAATTTCTCTCTCAAAGACCGCCTGTAATTTAGTAGCCCCAAAACTCACAAGACTTGGCATAATTTTATTCTAAGCCAGGCTTATAAAGCTGTATAGGCTATGCCTTTTCAAAAATGAAAACGCCTCCTCACTTGACCAGCAATGATTTTATAGTTTTTAAACGTACAATGCAAGCTACGTTTGAATTTATATGATGAAGGACAGAGGTGCACCATTCCAGTGGATCCTTCGGATTCTATCTCTCAGCAATAGACAGTGATAACTCTGAAGGATCCAGTGGATCCTTCGGATTCTATCTCTCAGCAATAGACAGTGATAACTCTGAATGCCGCAGGTAAGTTTTAAGGATGACAAATGTTAAGCACCACAGAAAATCACATTTCAGGATATAATGTTCAACAATTGCAATTCTAAATTTTAGGTTCTGGGAGTCTCTTCAACTCAAGGTTATCTCTAATTTCAACATGTGCCCCACATGGAGGCTCTTTTTCTATTCATTCATTTCCCTACTTTTTGACAATCGTTTTGGCCTTCGTAAGTCTTATTCCCACTAACTCTTCACATTCAATCACACATTAATTATGTAGTCAAATATATATATTTGTAAATGAAGAAATGATATATTCACAGATTAAATTATATATAAAATACATAAAAATTTATCTGGGATGAATTACTGAAAAGAACTGCATTCAGTAACAATTACAGAGTTGAGAAGGTGTTAAAAATTCACTAAAATCCTCTCCACCTAAATTTTTTTAGGAGAACGGTGCTTAAGAGATTTGTTAGTTGGTCTCCTCTTTCAAGGAAAAAGAAGGGCATCTGGGGGGACGGGCAGCAGCTTGAGACTGGGAAGAAAATATTTCTTGAGTATTTAACAACTGCTAGGTATTTTATAAGTTTAATTCTTTTAAACTTTATTTAGGATTTACTTTCTTACAAGCTTAATTATCAACTACTTTAAAAATAAGGAAACTGAGGCTAAGAACAAAACAAAATAAAGAACACTGCATAATTTACCCAAAGTCACAGAGCTAAGTGGCAGAGAGGTCTAAGAACCTGTGTTTCACTCTGAATTCTGTATTCTTTCTAGTTCACCATGCCACCACTGAAATACAGATCTTATATGTGATGGGTACTAATGAAGTTTTACTCTTCGTTTTCTCCCCAAAGTTATGGAACTAAAAAACAAAAAAACAAGAATTCCACAACAATTCCACTCATTGTTGATTTTAAGTTAAGAGTTTTGAAACTAGACTAGGTCCTTCCTGAACTCCTAGGACTGACCTCTTTTATTATAGTTTATGACACTGAAATCTAGAGAGATGAAATACCGTCCTAAAAGTCACATAGCTTCCTAACAGTGGAACTGGAGCCAGAACCAAGATCCTCTCCTCCTTCAATTTTTCCTCAGAGCTATACCTTCACCTGAGGGCTTCTCTCCTTTTTTAATTTGAACAGTAATTCTTAAAATCAAAACTAAAATTAAAAATATCCTTGGCTTTTAAGAAGTTCAAACTAGGGCACCTGGGTGGCTCAGTTGGTTAAGCGACTGCCTTCGGCTCGGGTCATGATCCTATAGTCCCGGGATGAAGCCCCGCATCAGGTTCCCTGCTCGGCAGGGAGTCTGCTTCTTCTGCTGACCTCTCTCCTCTCATGCTCTCTCTCTCTCAAATAAATAAATAAAATCTTACCAAAAAAAAAAAGAAAGAAATTCAAACTACATGAGTCTGAACTAAAGGCAGAACCTAAGAACAACTGATAATCATGTAACTCTTTAAAGCCCTCTGTCAAAAGTGAACTACAAACCTTTACTGCAACTCAACATACTACATTTTCTTAAGAAACTTCTACCATTAACTGGCCTGTTTTGTCACATTTGCTCCGAATCAGCAATACAGAAATACTACAGATACCCTGGCTAAGGTAAAAGTATTTCTGTTTTCAAAGTTTAATGAAAGTAAAAATCAAATTCAAAGGAAAACAATTTTGTTACCAGCCAAAGGTAGAAGCTATTTTATTTTATAAGCACATATGTTATGGAGAGATGGTAGAAAATGACCTTTATTTACAGCAGGAAGTCACTGTCTTCGTTCATGAAACAATTGTTGACACAGGGCACTTGAGTACCAATTATTCCTTAGCAGAGGGGGTATTCATTTGGCTCTGCTGCAAAACATGGCCCCTAAATTCTTCCCTAAATTCTTCCCATGGAGAGTTATACTCATACCCACACACCTGGAATCCAGTTACAGATAACTGCCTGGTCAGCACAACACAGCAAAAGTGACATTGTACCAATTTCTAGGCCCGGGACTTAAGAAACTAGCAGTTTCCATTTCCTGCATCTTGAGATACTCACTCTTAGAGGAAACACAAGAGAGGAAACTACAGCCACCACAACTTGCCAGTCACATGAGTGAGCCATCTTCAAAGTCCCCAACCCCTAGGCAAATCACATCGGCCCATGGTGAGTGCAGCAGAGATGAAGAACCCCACGAAGTCCTGCCCTAACTGCAGGTTTGTGAGCAAAATAAAAGACTTTATAAAAAGACTATGTTTTGGGGTAGCATAATAACCGTAATAATAAATGAAACACCAGCATCTTCAAATTTATCTAAAGCCACAGAAACTAATCAGAATTTAGAATATTGACTTTGAGTGTAGTTATTTGTTTTGTTGGAATGAGGGGCAAGTATAGGAAAATGTACAACTAGAGATGAGAAATCATTTCTTCATAACTCCGTTTTTCCAATTTAATTAATATTAACCTTTCTATGCCTCAATTTCTCCATCTGTAACATGAAGTAATGACTACTACAACTGAGAAATAAATGTTAGTAAAGTATCTAGAACATGTCCCACTACAGAGTAAGCAGTGAGTGTATTTTTTTTAAGTTTTGTTTTTCAAGACTTTATCCATTTATTTGACAGACAGAGACCACAAGTAGGCAGAGAGGCAGGCAGAGACAGAGAGAGAGGAGGAAGCAGGCTCCCTGCTGAGCAGAGAGCCCAATGCGGGGCTCAATCCCAGGACCCTGGGATCATGACCTGAGCCGAAGGCAGAGGCTTTAAACCACTGAGCCACCCAAGTGCCCCAAGTGTATTAATAAATACAGAGCATTAATAAATACTTAGAGCATTAATAAATACTTAGAGTGTCCCTTATTGTTACAGAGCCCAAACCAATGAGGCCAATGGTCACTGTCTGAATCCCTTACTAAGCACAATGCTTGGTAATTGTTCAATAAACATGTGATAAGCTCAGTTTTATACAATTTACAAAAGATTTGGGGAGCTTGGGTGGCTCAGTCAGTTAAATGTCCAACTCTTGATCTCAGCTCAGGTCTTGATCTTGAGGTCGTAAGTTCAAGCCCCGCACTGGGCTCCACACTGGGAGTAGAGCCTACTTTAAAAAAAAAAAAAGCTGGGGCGCCCGGGTGGCTCAGTCAGTTAAGTGTCTGCCTTTGGCTCAGATCATGATCCCAGGATCCTGGGATCAAGTCCCATATCGGGCTGCCTGCTCAACGGGGAGTCTGCTTTTCCCTCTCCCTCTGCCTGCTGCTCCTCCTGCTTGTGCTTTCTCTCTCTCTGTCAAATAAATAAATGAAATTTAAAAAAAAAAAAAAAAGCTTAAGGAATTTTACACCTTACTTGGAAAAGAAAGGCCTATCTACCTTTAAGTATACTTTTGAATGAAAACCAAACTATATAATGAACAAGAGGAAGATTATTACTTTTTTGGAAAAATAAAGTGCAAATTAATTGAAGGTTTAAGAGGAAAAAAAAAAATTCATTTTTTTCCCTGACTTTATGTCTTCACATCAACAGGCCTTTATGCAGACTCTTCACAGGGTGTGATCTTGTAAAATATCATGAATCTATGGAAAGCTCACACAGATTAAGAAGAGAGATCTCTCTCATCAGATCTGGAAGACTATATATTCTCTTCAAGTATTTTCTTCGCATATGCCCAATAACATTGATTTCTAAATTAACTGATAAATATAAAAACAGATTCACAGAGAAAAAAAGCAGTAACATTTTTTTAAAGAATTTTAACAGAAAGACTTCAAAATGCTGTGTTCCATTTTGCAATGAGAGTAAAGAAAATGTCAACATCAGAGATAATACTTAAGTGGTTATAAGACCTGGAATATAGAAGATTATATTTAAAGATGCTTATAAACATCTGTCCGAATTTTTAGAAAGTCATGCTCCCAAGATTTTGGTCTCTATTCTGATAGAATCCATTGGGAATATAATAATGAAACAAGTATTACCTTAATCAACCGTATTATTTGAAAACTTGGCCTTTCTGGAATAAACTGGCCCAAAGTTTAATAATTTGTTCTCTTAAACTCAAAAATAAAAAAGTTGATGGTCAAGGTTAGAACAATTCTTCTGTAAATACTGGTAAAAGTTCACTGTGGCAGAAAGTAATTATGAGTATTAGAAAAGCTAAAAATACATACTATAAATCCAAGTATGTGCCAAAATCTAAAAAATGACTTCAATGATATACTGCAAAAAACATGAACTTTTAAAAGATGCTGAGACCTTAGGTTGAAGGAACTTCCTAAACTCCACTTAGAGAGGTATACATTTTTACGGAACGTAGGATAAGATGCCACCTACCGTGAGGGGGCAGGGGGCCCAAGAATGGGGGGAGAGAAAAACTAACTGAACTTGGTGCTTTGATCTGCTTCCTTACCAATCTACATTACCAAGTTAAACCTTTTATAAATCTCACTTCATAGAAGAAAAAACTCAATATCAGAAGCTGAAGAGCTTGCCTAAAATATAGTTAATAAATGACTAGACTAGACAAGGGATTTTATACCAAAGAGTAAAAATCAGAAAGAATTCTGTGCTACCATTTCAAAGATAAAATATTGTGCTCCTTCTAGAATTACGAGTAACAAAGTTAGGGTGAACCCCTTATAAATATTTCCCCCGTTGTCAGGAGGGTAAAAAAGGTAAGTATCAGGCCAGATATAAAGGCACTGTCCCAAGACCTAGCTCAGCTACTCCCAGCTCTCCATTTTCAGTTCCTCAGGGTCTCTATAGAACTGGACTTGCAACACCTCTTGCTATACAATTCAGATGTTAATAATGGCTGCACATGCCAATGCTCTCTGATAAAAAATCAAAAAGATCATCGCTCATGTTATCTCACCCTTATAAGCTGAATTACTTACGCATTAGGCTGTAAATGTGCTTTTCTGCAACATGTTCCGTAAACAGCTTTATAAGGTCATCTTTTAGGTCTCTGTTAAGCTTGGTTTCGATGTAAAACTTATTCTGAAGAAGAAAATAAATTGTTTTTTAGTGACTTAATTAGGGGGAAGTGATTTGTCTAATGAGCTGAAGCACCAAAAAATAAATTATTTTAGGAAATAATTAATAAAGGTATCAATTTAAACAAAAAAACCCAACATTAAAAAACAAAAGCCCTGCTACTATTATCTGTCTTTCTGGCATGGAGTTAAAGCACATAAAGATAAAGATAAAATGTTATGAACCATACACCTCCAAAAGAACACAGGAAGACATTCAACATAAACTATACAGAGATGTATAGACAAACGGACCACACTGTGTGACAAGCACATATGCCCTTTAAAAATACTGTATCACCACCAAAAGGCAACAACAGGAAACACTAATAAAAGATACCCCATTTATCAATGATCTGCGCTGAGAGCAGGCAGTGGACATGCACTGGTTGATTCCCCAACATACAATCTGCTTCACTGATTCCTCTAAGTTACTCAGCTTATGGCATTCTTAGGAACGGTCTTTGGTTCAAAGGCAGACATGTGACCCAACATAGAGCAAACAGATTGAGCAAAGCCTAGTTCGGTGCAAAATATCTTGTAACTCATTTATGACCACGAGAACAAACTGAAACAGATGCTGTGTACATGAAGGAGACAAGAACCTGAGTCCCTGGTAACACTATAGAACCATGAGACTGCCTATTGAAGTCTGGCAGAGACTGCCTTATTTGCTTAGTTTTATTACAAGAGATTAAAACTTTTCCTTATTTACTTAAACCACTTTGAATCAGGTGTTCTGTTTTTTTGCAGCCAAAAGCATCATGATTAGAATGACTAGCCAAGGGGCACCTGGGTGGCTTAGTCGATTAAGCCTTTGCCTTCTGCTCAGGTCATGATCTCAGGGTCCTGGGATCAAGTCCCACATCGGGTTCCCTGCTCAGCTGGGACCCTGTTTCTCCCTCTCCTGCCTGCCTCTCCCCCTGCTTGTGCTCGCACTCTCTCTCCCTCTGAAATAAATACATAAAATCTTAAAAAAAAAAAAAAAAAAAAAAAAAAGAATGACCAGCCAAACAAGACTAAATTTGTTCATGTTAAATGTTAACTCAATATACAGGTATGGAAAATAAAAACAGGAATGTTAGTAAGTTGCTCACTGATTCTCCTAAACAGAAGATTATGAAAATTATAAAAATAACATGCACATGGTAACAAAATAAAACCATGCAATAAAAACCAGTCTCCCACAGCTGACCCTCTGTTGCATTCTCAAAGGCCCCATTCAACTGGGAAAACTTGTATGTTCTTTCTAAAATGCTCCTTGCAAATACATGGATGTGTGTGTGTTTGTGTGTGTGTGTATGCTTTTTTTTCCCTAATAAAGAAACACGTTTTATGAAGAATATTACACACTGCTTTGCATTTTTCTTTTTCAGCTAATGTATTTGGAGAAGATTTCTCTCTAAGCATACATACGAGTCATTACCTTTCACCGCTTATTTTTCTACTATAAGTATCTTTCCACAAATGAATAGTCCTCTGCTGATAATACAGATTTCTCTCAATGTTCTGTTTTGTTCTTTCAGTAAACTGTATTTCATGGAGAAGAAATCCTTTTGAAGATTAGTATTCCACATACAGCAATCTTTATGCTACAGAATGTAGGATCAACCCAAATGTCCCATTCTCTAATAAACAAAAAGGAATTGAGATAATGATTGCTAAGGGCCCCTGCCTTTAATAGGAACACTAACATTAAGATTCTATGATTTTATATATTTAGGAAGAAGAAGGGACTAATCAATAAAGTCCATAGAGACTAAAAATTATACTCGCGGCATAATTCTCCAAATGAAAGAGAGCACATCACCATAATGGAAGAAAATTTTATTATTCTACTTGTTTTATGGAATGACTTACTTGACATTTATCATGTCATGTTTTTAGACAGCTGTCTTAACTCTTACTTTCTGAGGACGAGAAAGCTTTCTCACATATCTTTACTTTCCAAGCACAGTGTCTTCCATATGGCAGAAATAAAATAAATGCTGAGTACTGATCACTCAGTACTTCTTCCTGTATGCCTGTCTATTCAGCAGTGTTATTTATAGAATTTTTATGCAGTAAAAGGGTAAACAATTCTATGTCAATACAATCAAACATTACTAAAATAGATGAATTTCCATTTTTAACATAATACATAGCAAAAGATAAACAGTTCATCTATCTGCACTTGGACCAACAGAGATACCTGGAAAGAGAAAACAGCTCTAACTTACCATATATATGAAAAGAGGCACAATGCTCTGCAATGCTCCCATATACTGTCCAAGAGCTATATTAAATCTTTCAATATAGAGATCTGGAGGGCTGGCCTGTGAGAAAGAACATTAAACGTGATTATTCTGGGAAACCAAGTTGAAGACCTTTAATCTAAAATGCAGACTCAGATAAATTAAAAAAAAAATGCAGACTCAGAAGTCTAAGTCAAAATTCATTCTTTCCAAGATTTTATGACAGAGAGAACAGGCACTGGGGAGGGGCAGAGGGGGAGAGAGAGAGAGACAGAAGCAGATTCCCGGCTGAGTAGGAAACTCAATGCCTGATCCCAGGACCCGGAGATCATGACCTGAGCTGAAGGCAGACACTTAACCAACTGAGCCACCCAAGCACATCCCAAGTCAAAATTCATACTGAAATTTACAATAAAGAACGGGAGAAGGCTAAAGGTTAAGACGTCTATCTTTGTTCCAAAATCCGCTATGCAAACCTGAGGTGTGGTTTAGCAGTCTTTAAAACTTGTGTAACTTTATACCATGTTAGCTAAAAGTCTTACTCAGTTAGTGAGTAAAAAGCTGCATTCACAAGTTGTGTTTATTAAGATAAATCAGTTTAAAAATTATCACTGAGCTATGTGGACATTTCCTATAGGAACCAAACCATATTTGAGCCTAGAATATGAAGAAAGAGAGAAAATACTCAGGAAATGGTACAGGACATACTATTAAAATAGCTATTGAATTTTTACAGTTACCTTAGGCACAGTAATATTCTGACTTCAATACCAACTTGACTGTAAACCACTTCTATAGCTAACCAATTAGCTATGAAGAGACTTAAATGGTCCATATATATCCTCACCTCTAAAGAGCAATCAAATAAACATAATACATGCCTGGCTTTTAACTCATTGTTATCAAAACACCAAGTCATAAGGCCATCAAAAGAAACACTTCCTGTTTTACTGCCTGTTATGGGCTAAATTATGTGTTCCCCTTCCCAAATTCCCATGATGAAGCCCAAAGCAGTGTGACTGTATTTGGAGTAAGGAAGCAATTAGGCTAAATGAGGTTTTAAGAGTCAAGCCCTGATCCTTTAAGATTAGGGTCATAAAAAAAAAGACACCAAATGGCTCCCTCTCCCTCCCCATCTCTTCCTCTGTCTTTTCCTCTATTCTATCACACCACATACCCGCCCCCAGCACACACTGTATGTGAGTACACAGCAGGCCCACAGCTTGGACGAGCCAGAAAGAGAGTTCTCAACAGAAACCAAATCAGCTGCTACCTTCATCTTAGACCCCCCAGCCTCAAGAACAGGAGAAGTACATTTCTGTTGTTAAACCACCCAGAGTTTGTGGCATTTTGTTACGGCAGCCCCAGCGGACTAAGGCACTATGTTTTAGGAAAGTATATCCATCCACTGTTTCATTTTATTCTCTAAAGCTAAACTAACTAGGTATCATTTTAATACTGAAGAAACACACAAATGGGCAAGTCACTTATCTGAAAAAAAAGAGGATAGACCCAGGTCTTCCAGCTAAGAATTCATTCCAGACACAGAGAGTTGGAGATGGGCATGGCACAAATCATCATGCAAACAAAACTGACTCTAACCCATGGCATTCTCATTACTTGACAAACATACCGTGCTTACTTTTCCTTTTGTCTTTCAAACAACGAAAACAAGGAAATGTCACACTGAAAGGTTCCAGAATACTAAACAATTAAATTGTAAAACCACTTCAGCTAAGCTGTTTTTAAAACGTCCAAACGTTCCAATACTATTTTTAATATAAGATTTCATTTATTTTTTTCAGTTCTACTGAGATGTTAGAATATTGTAGTGAATGTTCCTTACTTCTAATTCATCTTCCACGATTGCACATTTAGAGATCTGGCACATACAAGATCCTTTTTTTTTTTTAATTTATTTTTCTTAGTCTTCCTAATTACCTGCAAACTGAATGTTATTTCCATTGTACATACGAGGCCACTAGGGCTCAGAAAGAGTCACAGATCTACAGTCCCACAGCTAGTAAGCCCAAGAACGAAGACTCAAACTTAGTCATCTGAGTCCTCGCAGCCATTTACACTGCATCCCTCTTTTAGCAGGCTGAGAACTTTAGAAAACTTGAGCGCACTCTGCTTTCACGGACTGTTCTTCTCACACGCAGCCCAGCAGAGCACTCCCACCGCACTAACAGTATGATGTGCTGTTTTAGATTTTCTCGAATCTTTTCTTCCTGAATGCCTTTACCACACCCCCTAATCAGTCACTCTAGTTAACTTCTATTCACTCTTCTAGATTTGTGTCACTTCCTCCAAACTGCCGGAGACACAGGGCCCTCAGATAGAACACCATTCCACTTCTTCACTTTTCCCACCAGGTTGCCTCTGCTACTAAACTTCAAGCCCCTAGAGGGCAAGACCTCTGTCTTGTCTCTATAACCTCCACAGCTGACCGCAAACCTGCAAGAAAGCGTGCAGAGATAAATCCGTTTTTCTGCAAGGACGGTCTTGCTTAAATCTAAATTTGCTTAAATCTAAATCCTAACCTTGTCTTGTTTCCATCGAAACTACTTCCTTACTACCTAACAAGATTGTATTGACATCAGGCAATGCATTTAGCCTTCTGAATTTCAATTTCCATAAATACAAAAAAAGGAAAAATACTAATTGTGCTACTTCCAAGATGTGCCAAAAATCAAAGAAAATGATATGTGTATGCTCTGAAAAATGTCAGATGTTATAAGGGCACATGCAACTAGTGAGGGTAAGTAAATTCCCTTATGAATTAACTATCTATTTGTCTAATACTTGAGAAAAACCTATTAATATTATTAAATGCATTCTTTGTTAACTAGAGAAATTGGGGGAAATGGTTCTACATTATGGGCAAACTTATAACTCTAACTACTGGGCAGAATCGTATGTAATATCTTTTTCTAAACTGCAGCAAAGAACTCTGGAAATGATATTTCAGCACTCAAAGAAATAAATTTTAGAAGCATTATATGAGAAAAAGAAAATCTGAAGAGTTTTTGCATTAAAATAATTTTTCTTTTCATAAAAGGACACTTTATCTATTCAAAAGCTAAAAGTATGAACACTGATCAAAAGGCACACTTAACAGCAGAGAATAAATAAAATTGAATTCCTTAGTTATTCTTTTCAAGAATTCCCAAAGCCTCAAAGGTTATGAGTATTAAAAAGCACTTTTTGTACTAAATCAAATGTCAGAACATTTATTTAGCTTTTTAGTTCCACATTTCACGCAGCACTTACTCAAAACCTTTCAAATGACAGGACTATAAATTATAAGTTCTAAAATAAATCCAATCTCTTTACAAGGAACTAGAAATAACTGCCATTTAAAAAATAACAAATCGGGGCGCCTGGGTGGCTCAGTGGGTTAAGCCGCTGCCTTCGGCTCGGGTCATGGTCTCAGAGTCCTGGGATCGAGTCCCGCATCGGGTTCTCTGCTCAGCAGAGAGCCTGCTTCCCTCTCTCTCTCTCTGCCTGCCTCTCCATCTACTTGTGATTTCTCTCTGTCAAATAAATAAATAAAATCTTTAAAAAAAAAAAAAAAAAAAAACTCTTTAAAAAAAAAAAAAAATAATAACAAATCGTCCCTCCTTAAAACTTAAGTTCAGTATACCTTAGGCCCCATGGGGGAAATTGCTACCTATTTGATTTACATTATTTCAACATGAATGTATTTGGCTTGGACATTAAATGATATTTTTTACCCTAAAATAAGCAAGTCTCATTTTCTTCTCAAAAGAAAAAAAAGGAAGGAAGGAAGGAAGGAAACGCAAGGTGCCAGAAAACTAACTACTGCTCCAACCCTGCTCTGACTTTTCATAACCGAGCCAAATTCCCAAAAATTTAGAACGTATCTCGTAGGAATGCTTCAATTTCTTCTGCTTTTTTTTCTTTAAATGAGTAACACATTCATCTGGTTTAAAATTTAAATGCATTCAAAAGGAAATAAAGAGTTTACCTTTATTCCTTCCTCACTGAACCAACACTTAATTCGTTTATAACCTTCCAGAAGAATTAAACATCATATATGAAAATAAGTATCATATATATATATATCTATATCTATCTATATATATATAGATATCCTTTTCCACACAGATGCTAACATAAAACCACACCAATTTATACTTTTCCTAAGAACATACCTTGGAGACTTTTATTCTAGTGGTTCTCAAACATTTTGGTCTTAGGAAGAAGACCAAAATAATTGAAGATTCCAAAAAGCTTTTGTTTATTATATGGGTCATATAATATATAAATATAAAAATATGTACTAATTTATTCTAAAATGGTATTAATGAAGTCTGCATTTTAACATTTAATGATAAAAGTTACATGTTTTATATTATAAACTAGTTATATGTAAATAACTATTTTCCCAAAAAAGGAAGAAAAATGGCACTGTTTTCACATTTATGCAAGTCTCTTTAGCATCTGCCTTAATAGAAGTCTGCTTAATTCTCATATAGATGTGGTATGTTGTTCTGGTTGAAGTAAATGAAGAAAACCTAGCCTCACACCAATATGTAGGCAGAAAACGAAGGCATACTTTAGTATCCTTTTTAGATACTTGTGCATGTTTTTCTTTAAAACTTGACAAGATTCTCAAAGGTTAGTTGAAACAGGAAATCTGAAACTATTAATGAACTCTCTGTACTCTATTACATTAAAACCCATTGGTCTATCTTCTACTTTGAATTAATCTTTTAATACATACATTTTATAACATCAGAAATTGGTCATTTGTAAAATACTGAGTTGCATATGTCTTCCACATGTTGATGCATTTCACTATACATCAAAAAGAAAAAAAATTTACATTTGTTATTATCACCACCTATTTCATCAGAAGAGTCTTTTTAAGTACTGGGAAGCCATCAAGGTCATGGTAGTAGATACAGGCTTTCCAAATTCTAATTTTCACTTCAAAGCTCAAATTTTATCATTGGGAACAAAGACTGCCAGTTGCTTTCCTTGAATGACACACTTCATTTTTGAGAAAATGTTGAATACCAAAGTCAAGTTAAATAACCAGTTTGTCTGTCAGTCAGTCATTCTTTCAAATAAAAACACTGTTCTATCGGAAAAAAACACCCCATCTAGTTCAGCTCAAAATTCACCAACCACACAAGTGCTTTTTCTTAAAACAATCACTGTACTTTGATATGCAGCTTCCCATTTCTCTACAGAGAATATTTTAAGTATATTAAAAATCACAATAAAATTGTGAAATTAAAAAAAAAATGCTGCTTCATCTAGGATATTCTTAAGTGAAATGCTTTCATTTTCTAAGAGTGGAAGATTTGTGCAACGGCATCAATAGTTTGCCCACCACTGGCTTGGTGGGCATCAGAACAAATATCAACAACCATACCGTGGTAAGGTATCAGAACCATACCATCAGAACATCAGAACAAATATCAACCCACAAAAAAGGGCAAATAACATCTTAGGAGTGCTAGAAAAAGCTTCAATTTTGCAGACCCTCTGAGAGGATTTCAGGAACCCTTGAGGTCCTCAAACCATACTTTAAGAAATCTGTTCCTCTAAGTAAAATGTTTGAATTTACCATTTAACCAATCTCCACATTAATAGCCTGTTGCTAATCTTCTCTACCACAATGTTACCAATTATTAACTTCCTATAGCTATTGTTTAATAGACTGTGCCTTTTTAAAAAAAAATTTTTAAGTAAAATAAAGAACTAGATGATAACCTTATGGATAGTTACAAAATAATTTGGCCCCCCCTAATTCTGAAGACCTAACCTGCTTAATATCACTAGTATTATATGTATATTTAGTTACTAAGTATATTCCTTAGAGCAAGGACATAAGGCTAAGATTTGCTATATCATACCACGCCTTCATAAAAGGAAAGAAAAACAAGTTTGTTATCCTTACTTTTGAAAGCCAGATAAGGAAGTTTGGTCAGTTATTCTTCTCAGATGTATATTTAATTTTATAACAACTGATTTATTTAAATAATTTCCCAGGCAACAGACTTGAAAATACTATGATCTAGGTCAGTACTGGCCAAGAGAACTTTCTGTGATGACAGAGACGTCCCATATCTGCACTATCCAATATGGTAGCCCCTAGCCATGTAGGTTTACTTAGCACTTAAAACCTATTTAATGAAAACCCAAGAACCAAGTTTTTATTTCATTTTCACTGTGGTTAGGGGCTACCAAAATGGACACCACAGATGTGAAATACAAACAAGTTTCACGATCTCGTATCATTCCTCTTCCACCTCTGCCTCATCCCACCAAAATGAAACATAGAAAAAATGTTAAGGACTACGTGCTTTTACGTTCACAAAAACACTTTGTCTTCAAATAAATGACTTTTGCATGTTAAAATGAAATACGGAGGAAGAAAGGATGGGAAGGAAGACTAAAAAAACGTAAGAAGGCCACAAACCTGTATCTTTATAGAAGTAATACATGTTTACTGAAATTTGAAAAGATTAAAAATGCTATTATAGAAAAACCACCACTACTGACATTGGTAGATAACTACCATTAACATTTTCTTCTGTTCTTGTGTTTATGTGTGTATGCTTATTTTAAAAAATATGTAATTATATTATTTTCTAATTTGCTATTATCACCCAGCTATATATCATCATCTGCCAGGTCAAATATATTTCTACAACATAATGAACCATCTGGACACACCACTGTCTATTCCATTTGCCCTTCTTCATGAGACACTTAAACTAGGCTTAACTATGTATATTATCTGGGTCCGAATGGATCCTTCTACTCCAGACTAGGACTTCAGTGGTGCAAAAGTGTTGTGTGGCCTCCGCAACAAAACAATCTTATATTTAAACCTAAGATGGCACCACTCCTTGCTTAAGTAACAGCAGGTTCAGGAACAAGGCTGCATTTCCATAGGCCAGTGAATCTCGAAGAATGCTCTTCTCCAAATCATCTGAAGGGCTTGTTAATGATGGACAGATTCCTCTGCCACACTCCTAAGTCCTGACTCAAGAAACCTTCCAGAAGTGTGTATTTTTTAATGAGAACTTCAGGAGACTCTTTAAACAGCCAGTCCAGCAGCCGTTAAACACTTAGAGAATTCAAGTGTATACCAGGAAAAGAAGTTTTATGGGAAGGAAATCTAGAGGATTAAAGAAAGGGCTGAGTTAACACAAGACGTGATTTACTGCAGGACAACTGCAACAATTTAGCTGCAAACTATACATATATACATATATTATACAAACTATATAAAATCAGTAAAAATATGATATCTTAGCATTTTAACATTAGTGGTACAACTCTACATAAATTTTTCTTTTAAATTTAACTGCTTCTTGACTGCTGTCAAATTTAGTGCTTAGAAAGTAATTAGAATGTAACAGTGAAGTTCCACATCTACTTGAAATGCAGAAAGCTGCTAAAGAACATCAGTCCTACCCTGATAACAAAAAAACCTAGTTAAACTACATTATTTTCCAAGCTCATCAGAGACCTCAGGGTTCTCTGTGTTTTACAGCTGCCCAGTCCAACCAGGTGAAACAAATTCTAAAGAGTGAGCAGCTCTGGGACTCCTGTCTGGCTCAGTTAGTAGAGCATGTGATTCTTGGTCTTGGGGGTCATGCGTTCAAGCCCCATGTTCCAGGGTAGAGATTACTTAAAAAATAAATAAATAAAACCTTTAAAAAAAATTTTTTTAAATGACCAGTTCTTTTAAGGAAAGTTTCTCCATCGGTGATGGCAGCCATAAAAGCTAGTAAGAAAACAACAGAAGCTGTGACTAATCATTCAAGGCCAAGTGTAAACTAATAGTATAGAATCCCTGGGAGTCTCCGCACAAGGACAGTCCACACCTTCTCTCCAGTTTCTTTATAGAAGTTTGCACTGAGTCTTTGAGAGTAAATGGAATTAAAAGTCCAGCTTCTGAGATCCTGGATTCCTTTAGCTTATCCATATAACAATAACTAAGCTAGGTGACACGGCAGTTACAAAGGTCCAAGGATTACATAACAGAGGAAAATGCCTAAGGAAGTCAGGTGGACTAGGATGACTTCTCACTCTCCTACACACCTCACCCCTTTTAAAACTTGGCAAAAATTACCACTTACCCCATGTGTTTCTTTTTCAAAGAAAACTTTTTTCCTTACCTTTTCCAAGTACAAAACTCTGTCTCAAAATTAAAGTTTATTTTAAAAAGAATATAACTCAGGGCGCCTGGGTGGCTCAGTGAGTTAGTAGGGTCTCTGCCTTCAGCTCAGGTCATGGTCTCAGGGTCCTGGGATCGAGCCCCAGGCTCTCTGCTCGGTAGGGAGCCTGCTTCCCCCTCTCTCTCTGTCTGCCTCTCTGCCTACTTGTGATCTCTGTGTGCGGGTAAATAAATAAAATCTTTAAAAAAAAAAAAAAGAAAAGGAAAGAAAAAGAAAAAAAAGAATATAACTCACAGTGCACTCTGTATACTGTGGTGACAACTGCAAATAATTGCTCATTATTTAAGCGATCTCTCTTGCTCATCACAAATTCCATTTTCAAGATGCTGTTTTAATTCAGACAAGTAGATGGTTCTAGTAACCTCAAGCATAAGCTTTTTAATCAACTAGTAAGTGTTTTACTGAATCTCTCTTTAGGTCTGGCACTATGTTAAGCCCTATGAGGACATATAAAAAGAAAACGCAGCCCCCATCTTAAAAATATGATAGTAAACTTATTAAAATTATGGTCTGCTGAGGGTTACATTGGCTGAGGGTCTCACTGGCAAATTCTGTTGAGATAAGTACCACTTTGCTATAACTGCTTTAAGTTTTAGTTTGAATTAAAAAATCGATCTCCAAATAACTTATTTAGAAAAAAATTCAGTAGAATACACATATGAAGATACCTACCAGTTGGCAATGAAACCATTTAGGGATAACAGGCAATTATCTTATTACCTAAAATCATCCTCATTCCACAAAGAGTGAATAGCATATTTGGGGGAATGAAAGTCTTTCTAAAAACACACTGTGCAGCTCAACAGATGTAGAAATTACAGCCTTTAAAACATACATAAATATCCAATGACCACATGCAAGACAACCAGCTGCGTTATGCTGCCACCCACCGGACAGAACATGAACAGCAAAGCAAACCTTGCTCTGATTTTAAAAACCAAGAGAATCTGGTTCAGTTTGCTGGCAGTTTGGTAGTAAAACCTTATATGTAATCTGGTGTCCGTGAAGAACAAAACTAAGTTAAGTAATGTTGACTAATTATGGTTTAGTCTCTATAAATTTCTATTATTACTAGTAGATGATTTCAGAGTCGAATTATAACTTAACAAAGATGTATTTAACTCAAAAGATATCAACACTACTGTAATCTTATTAAAATAAGTGGTTAAAATGTAATTAGTTGACCAACAGTCATGTAAACCATCCCAAATTCAGCCCTACTGGAAGAATAAACACTGCAACATTTTTCTTCTCCACCTCTGTGTTTGTGGTCTCTCTTGGGGACCTGAACTCAGATTAGTATTATAGGTGGTTTTCCTAACACTTTAATGTTCCTGGCCTGGCCTGGGAACCAAGTCCGTTTAAACACTCTGTGCATGTACATAATGTTCAGTGTAAGTTACAAATCACTGAAAAACTGCTGGAAGAAACACACTTGTTAATGGGTTACTGGCTAGAAAGCTAGCAGATCAAAACAGCAAAACAGTTTTTACATAGTGAAAGTGAAAATACACTCTCAACAGGATAAAGTGCATTAATACATAAATTTATCAGCATTATGTGGGGGCAAAAGCCTCATGACTGCTCTAATGGATTCTGGATTCAGACCTACACAAAAATAATCAAAATACAGACGTGTCACTTTAAGGACAGTTTTAAGAGTAAAGAATGTTCTATCCATTAAACTCAATTGTCCAAATGGTGGGGCAAACAGGATATTCTAAATACTGTCAACTCAAATACTTTTTGTTATCAGTCAAAAAACCACCCCTAAAATCTCAGTGACTTAAAATGACAAAGTTTGGATAAATAAAATATAGTACAATGGAATGTTATTCAGCCATAAAAAGAAATGAAGTATTAATCATGATATAAACATGGACTTGAAAACACTGTAAGTTAATTAAGCCAGACACCAAAGGTCACATATTGTCCAATTTCATTTCTATGAAATGTCCAGAAGAGCCAAATCCACAGAGACAGAAAGTGGAATGGCAGCTGCCAGCGGCTGGGAGAAGGGGAAGGCGGGAATTACTGCCAGTGACGACTGGCTTTCTTTCTGGGGCAACTAACATGTCCTGAAATTAGCAGTGATGGTTGCACAACTTTGTGACTACACTAAAAACCAGTGAGTCTGTACACTTTTAAATAAAAGATGAATGTTAGAGTACATGCTTGTATCTTAAATGTGCTTATATCTCAAAACAGAATTTTTTTAATGGGTTAAAAATTGAAAAAAAATACATAGCAAAGCTTTCTTTCTCAGGTTTTACAGGCCCATCTTGAGAGTCTACCCCATGTCAAACTTGCTCAGGGACCCAGGATAAGAGAGCCTCTATCATCTGCCACCATTCCCTCAGCAAGCAAATGGAAACATGGAAAACGGAACAGCTGATCTTGAAGGCTTCAGATCTTTGGATACACACTTCACCATGCACACCTCACTTGAATTCACAATTCAGAGGCCAAAGCAAGTCACGTGCCTGAGTCTAATTTCAACAGGATAGAGACGTATACTCTTACCATGCATTGAAAAGTAAGAGAAAGGCAAACTTTGTCTAACGAGTATTCAGCTAGTTCACAATTACAATAAGCCAAAAGAAACCAACACTAGTACCTCAGGATTCTGGACCTCAAGCAGCTCACAATGCTGCAAAGATGGCATCCTGCTTAGTAACTAAACCTGTGCCAAAGTGCTAAACTAAGGCCAAGAGTAGCAACACACACACAGTGCTCTAGGAGCAGAGAAGACAAAGTGATTCTGAATACTGTCAGGGACACTGAAATTAAAAGCTCAGCGAACCCTGACAAGGAGAATGCCCGGGGGGAGTTGACCCTCAAACAACAAGGATTTGAACTACATGGGTCCACTTACTCATGGATTTTTTCATACAGTATGGTACTATAATATATTTTCTCTTCTTTTTTTAATATATTCTTTTCTATAGCTTATTATTATAAAAATACAGTATATAACAAATAAACAAAATCTGTGTTAATCGATTATGTTGTCAGTAAGGCTTCTGGTCCACAGTAGGCTATTAGTGGTTAAGTTTGGGGGGAGTGAAAGGTTATCCTCAGATTTTCAACTGCGTGGGGGATTGGTGCCTTATATTGTTCAAGGGTCAACTACAGTGGCAAAAGAAAGTAAGTGAGAAAATACACAAAGATGAAAACACACAGCCCATTTAAATTTTATTTATTTATTTTTTAAAGATTTTTTTTATTTACTTATTTGACAGATCACAAGAAGGCAGAGAGGCAGGTGGAGGTGGGGAAGCAGACTCCCCACTGAGCAGAAAGCCCAATGCGAGGCTCGATCCTAGGACCCTGGGATCATGACCTGAGCTGAAGACAGAGGCTTAACCCACTGAGCCACCTAGGCACCCTCCATTTAAATTTTAATAGCAAAAACGTTACACTATATTGCTGAGTTCACAGTGTGAAGAGCCCTGAAATCCTTGATAAGGAGTATAGTCTTTGCTCTTTAGGTAAATAAGAGAGTCGAAAGATTAAGAAAACAGATGGTATGAGGGGTACCTGGGTGGCTCAGCTCAGGTCATGCTCTCATCAGGGTCATGGGATCAAGCCCCACACTGGTTCCCGCACTCAGCAACTCTACTTGAGATTCTCTCTCCCTCTCCCTCTGCCCCTACCCCCTCAAATAAATAAATAAATCTTAAAAAAGAAAATAGATGACCTAAGTCTGAAAAAAAAAAAGGACTGAGGCAACAAAACAGACTTGCACAGTAAAGATTCAAGCTAGAAATCTTCCTATTTTTCCACAGAGTACCCATGAGGACCTAAGCTAGGCACACAGCATGGGATAAATTTGAGACTTTACAAGGGGGAAAATTAGCAAGATTTGTGATTCATTTCCTATCTCTATCCTATTATTCATCCCATTCCAGTCTATCAAAATGATCATTACATCCTTTGCCTAAGCAGTACTAAAGAATAAACCCGCATCTTAATGATCTCTGCAGTCCACGCTAAGTCTAGCACACGTGCTCATACAATGTTTTGACATTCAATGTTTGCTGACCTGAATGTTCTCAAAGCACTATCACCCTCCTTCCCTATTCCCCAAGTCCCCTCTAGTAACTGCCAACACTTCTATGGAAACCAAATAGATCTCCCAATCCTTACCCTGCCTCTCTTCCGGCTGGTCATGGTTCTAGCTGTACTGTTTCTTCTAGATACTTCTTCCCATTACCAGCAACTCCACAATTTCTTTTCCAAGATTCCTTGGGCCAAATGTGTTCCATAATTCAGAACTTCACAGATTTAGACGGTATAGTGATATCTACACAATGTATTATGTAAAATACCCAACAGAGATTAGAAATATCAACACACTGATATTTCTAGGAGAAAACACATAACACATTGATATTTCAGGAAAAGAAATATATAAATGTTCCCCCCAAATTCCTCACGAGTTTAGACCAAGTCTTACTACCACATGAGTTCTGACACCAACTGAAGAGGAAACATCCATTTGCAAAGGTTTTTTTGTGATCTTGGAATTGCAGATAAAGAATCGTGGACCTGTAATCCACCTGGTCTATTATAACCACTACTTCCCTGCCTCCCTTTCTTTCCTACTTCAACCCATCACGTACTCACTTGTATTCCACACCAGTCTTTGCTCGGTGCAACTCCTGGCATGTAAGGGCTTCTACAAACGGGCTCCAATCTTCCTTTTCCAGCCTCATCTCCTCCCAATCTCCCTCAAATACACTCTATCCTCACAGGCCCACTCCTTTCTACCCAAACCTCTCCAAAAACAGCCTTTGCTTATGAAGTTCTCTCAGCCTAAACAGCTCCCTCCCCAAACACCCACCATTTTTCATGGCATTCATTTTTTAAAGATTTTATTTCTTTGAGAAAGAAAGAGCAAGAGAAACAGCATGAGCAAGGGCAGAGGGAGAGGGAGAAGCAGACTCCTGGCTGAGCAGGGAGCGTGATGCAGACCCTGATCCCAGGACCACAGGATCATGACCTGAGCCCAAGGCAGACACTTAACTGACTGAGCCACCTGGACACCCCCAATGGCAACTCACTCTAATGCTGCTTCCTCCTTATTCCTCCATCTGGCTTAGATTATGTCACCTTTAGACAGGGCACTTTTCTTATTCTGCTTTGAAAGACAGTTCCTTGAATACTATTGTTCCCAACGTCTACTAGCAAAGATTGTGACCTAATTCTTTTTCCTTTTGTATTCTTTTGGGTTTCCTTTGTATTCTTTTTCTAATTTCTTGAAATAAATGCTACTAATGTCATTGATGTGTTAACTTCTCATTATGACTGTGGATCTATCTGTTTATCCTTTTGGGTCTATTAATTTTTGTGGCTATGTTATGGGATCTATACACATTTAGAAATGTTACCTTTCTGGAACTTGAACTTTTTATTACAAGATATTTTCTTTATATCCAATAATACCTCTTGCTCTGAATCTACCACTATTAACAAAATCAATGTAGTTATATCATCTTTCTTTCTGGCTGATGTTTGTGTATCTTCTTCCATCATTTATTTGCAATCCTTCTGCCTGTAAAAGAATGCTAAATATTCTGCCTCCTATTAGCAGCATTTAGTAAGGTTGCAGAATTTCATTTAGTTTAATAATCTGCTTACTTCTTTTAAAATAGTCTTTAACATTTCACATAACAATCAATACACGGAAGTTTAAATTTATTATCTTATGGCTTTTTCTATATGTCCCATCTGTTCTCTGTACTTTTTTATCCTTTCTTGACTTCCTTGTTTATTTTCAAAATTATTCCATTTTCTCCCTCTATTATCCTGTTTATTGCACTTTATTTTACCATTCTTTTAGTGATTACCCTGAAATTACAAACTGCATCCTTATTTTATCAGCCTAATAAACTAAATTAGTACTTTTACCTTTTCCTATATGATGCTAGGGCCTTAGAACATTTTTTAAAAAGATCTTATTTATTTATTTGATAGAACAAGCAGGGGGAGGGGCAGAGAGAGAAGGAGAAGCAGGAGCAGGAAGCCTGATGCAGGGTTCGATCCCAGAATCCTGGGATCATGGCCTAAATTGAAGGCAGACACTTAACTAACTAAGCCACTCAGGTGCCCCTCCATTTACTCCCATCCACTTTACATGCAACTGTCATGTGTTTTGATTAACTGTATCTTAGGCCATGTGAGACATTATCATTATTATTCTACACTTGCGTATTTATTTTCTCTATTGTTCTTCATCCCTACCTGATTCTCCAAATTTTCATCTAGAACATTTTCTTTCTAACTGAAAAATACTCTTCATTATTTCTTTAAGGTTAGAGACCACTGGTGATGGATTCTCTCAATTCTTGTTAAAAATGTATTAATCATTTCTATTACTTTTATGCTCACCTCCTAATATGACTAATTATTCTGACTGAGTGCCAGATACTGTTTATGAAATATGAGGCAACTAATTTGATGCCTAGGATAATGTCCTTTTTCTCCAGATAATTTACTTTTGCTTTTGGTAAGCAACTAGAGGCACCAGTAAATCCAGACCATCTTAATGGATCAGGAAATCAGGCTCCAGCTACAACAGTCTGTAACTTATTATTCTTACTACTTGTAGGATGTGATCCTTCAAGTGTGATGGACCTTAAATTCCCAATTTTTATCATTCTACCCCCAAAAGTCCATCAAAACACTATTAAATTTCTTAGCCTATTAGCCTCCTCTTCCAAAATAAACAAGTGCCACTAGATGAAAAATGGCTGAAATGCTACACTCCTCTCTCTGGGCTTCATTCCTCTCTCAGATCTTGGTTCTATAATTTCTTATTGTTTTATCAGCAACCTCGTTTATGTTTTAAATTGTTATCCGTAGGAGGGTTGGTCCAAATTATCTAGTCTTATCCATCACATATCTGCTGCTATACCTAACAGAGTCCCCTGTACACCTGGATGCAAGGCTCTGGGTACATCAGGTTGCCCTCTAGGAACCCCTTCAACAGATCAACCAGCTCAGTTTTTTATACTAATCAAAAAAATCAATGGTGACTGAAAAAGGCAACAGCGAGTCTTTATGGTTTTTGAACAAAAAAAATGCCCATTAAATTAGTGTTTTTAGAAGTTTATTCACCCAAAAACAAATAATAGAGGAAAAACAAATCAATTAGAATACTGGAGACACACGCCAATGACATGGAGAAGGAAAGGGGAGAGGCGAGTCAAAGGACAGTGTTCTACCAACCTTGACAATCACCTGGAAACAAGAGGTCAGGGAGAAAAAAGGAGTCGAAGATGAACATGAATCTCAAGTCTGAGTGTGAAAATTAATTGAGTGAAGAGGAATTCACAAGAAGAGGCATCCACAAGAATAAATCCAACTTGAAATGTTCAGCATACATTTAGAGACTCCGGTCTGAGCCCTCAACCAAAAGTATGGTGATTGCTAATTTTTTTTTTTTTTAAGATTTTATTTATTTATTTGACAGACAGAGATCACAAGTAGGCAGAGAGGCAGGCAGAGAGAGAGAGAGAGAGGGAAGCAGGCTTCCCGCGGAGCAGAGAGCCCGATGCGGGGCTCGATCCCAGGACCCTGAGCTCATGACCCGAGCCGAAGGCAGCAGCCCAAACCACCGAGCCACCCAGGCGCCCCGACTGCTAAATATTTTAACAGAATTTTCTAAAACTTACAGAATATTATTCACTAAACTAGGACACTTGTCATCTATTTGCAGTCATTGGTATATTTTAAAAAATTTAAAAAAAATCATGACTGGCAAGTCACATCTGAGGTTTTGGAGACATGGAAAAAGGAAAATATATTAAGAGAGACTTTATCACATTTAAAGAAGAGAGGAGTTAAGTGCAAAAGTCAGGGGCAGGGGAGAATGGTTTTTAAAAAACTAAGGCAAAATACACTGTCACAGTTCAAACAACCTAGTAGTAGACAGAAAAGCAGAAACTTACACGCAATGTAATACAATAGCAAGCACAATAAGTGGGGTTAGCCAGTTAAGTGATTTTAGTAACTTAATAAACTTAACAAAAAATGCTTTTTAAAGTTACTGAAGTGAGGGGTGCCTGGGGAGCTCAGTTGGCTGAGCATCTGCCTTTAGCTCAGATCATGATCCCAGGTTCCAGGATGGGCCCCACATCAGGATCAGGCTCCAAGCAGGGAGCTTGCTTCTCCCTCTGCCCCTCCCCCTGCTCATGCTCTCTCTCTCTCTCACTCTCATATAAATAAAATCTTTAAAAACAAATAAATAAATAAATAAAGTTACTATGTACTGGAAAAGTCATTGTTTCTTTTAAGAAGGAAACAAATTTTTAAGAGGTAGGACATGAGATTACACCCTTCCTTAAGGATATTTAGGTTTACACAAATTAAAACCTTCTGAAATCTCTGAAAATAGTATTCTCTAGTTTTTAAGTCAATAACTGGAGAACATGGAACGTTACTTCATATACTGTTCAGTCTCCCCATGAGAATATGACTTTTGATGGAGATGAATAAATTACTCTGACACGTAAACTATACAAACCATCAACTATTTTAAGATACCCTTGAAAGATAAAGGCCCACACCCTGAAGGTCCAGCTTATTGATTTATCAACACTGGCACTACATTTCTGATTATCTGCCAAATGTAACTCATCCATTTAGCTCATAATAACAATATTTCATTTCTAAAATCAGAGTGATAAACAAAACCATTCCAACCGAATACAACTTTTCTGGCTCCTGGATCCTGTTCTATTTCACGGGAAAAGCACCCTTAAGGTCTCAATAAAGAACATTATGCTACATATCTGTGATACTGAATAAATTAATAAACCAAATTAACTAAACTCTAAATAAATTAATAAAATGCCTAAACATCTAGAGAACATAAAGATTAGTGATCAAATGAAATTAATTATGCTACTCTTTCCATGGTAGAGGTCAATTCTGGTTGCTGAGCAATCACTCACCAATCATTTGCTGAGTTGTGATTGTGCCAGACATGAAGGATAAAAAGACACATGACAGAGCCCCTGCCCTCAAATGAGAACCTGTGGGGCAGCCAGACATGACTCAGAAATAACACAGCACAATCACTGCTGATAGGGTTGTTACTGACAAGATGCTAGGAGTCCACTGTAGAAGAAATGACAGTGGCCTATTCTGTTCTGAGGGGAGCATGAAGACTCCAGAACATTCCACACAGGTGGACACTAATGAGTTTACACCTGGAAAAACAACAAAGCAGCACTGGCTAAGCAGGAGATAGGACACAGGTTATCTTAGAACACTACTTAGAGCAACCAGGTACTTCAGTAAAGCCATTTCATTTTGACGCTGAGAAAATTTACAATTTGTTATTATCATGTTTAATCAAAAGGAACACAGCAGCTGCATGGCAGAATTGAGACTGAAACCAAGGTCCCCATGTTTTCATTCACTTCACCGTGCCATTTAATAATGGTCAGACTTTATAATCTTACAAAAGATATCATTCTGCAGTAAGATTTTTCCTTCAGGCCATACTGCTGAGCTCCAAGTAGAACATGTATTGATTCTAAAAATCAACTAAATTCCCTGGCTTTACATCATATATTACATTTATCAGGATGGTTTCCAAAATGCTAACACAAAGGAGATAGCACTCTTATGTTTTAGTTTTTAATCAAAATTCTTATTATATAATGCAAAAATTATTTACTCTTGTAATATGCTTTATTAGCAAGGGTGGGGGAAAACAGACATTTCACTGATATACATGTAAATGGTTAGGAGTGCAACTCTGGTACAACTTTCATGAACTGTAATATGTTCACATATAGTGAACGCTGCAGCACTGGTAGTAACAGCCAAAGACTGGAAGCAATGCAAAAGCTCCTCAGTCCAACAACAGCTAAATAAATGAAGGTGCATCAATAAAGGTATAATGAACATTCAGACATTCATGATAAAGAATGAATACTCACAGGGACCATTCTCCAAAACCTCAGAAACTCACTCTCTGAACCTCAGTGATTTCAAAGTACTGGCACCCCAGAGAGCCCAGCTGGGTAAGTAACAAGTTTACCTTCATTACTGAATTACTGACAATTGGTCAAACAAACACATGGCAAAAATGTAGCCAAGTGTGGCTCAGTCGGTTAAGCCTCTGCCTTTGGCTCAGGTCATGATCTCAGGGTCCTGGGATGGAGCCCCACGTCAGGCTCCCTGCTCAGCAGGTAATCTGCTTCTCCCTCTCCCTCTGCTCCTTCCCCTGCTTATGCTCTCTCTCTCTCTCTCTCAAATAAAATCTTTTTTAAAAATAATATATTAAAAAAAAAAAAGAAAGAGAGGGCGCCTGGGTGGCTTAGTGGGTCCAGCCTCTGCCTTCAGCTCAGGTCGTGATCTCGGGGTCCTGGGATCGAGTCCTGGGTCGAGCTCTCTGCTCAGTGGGGAGCCTGCTTCCCCCTCTCTCTCTGCCCGCCTCTCTGCCTACTTGTGATCTCTCTCTGTGTGTCAAATAAATAAAATCTTTAAAAAGAAAAAAAAAAGAAAGAAAGAAAGAAAAAGAAAAATCCACTCAAGCAAAACTCCAAGATGACAAATGAATTCAGCGAATCACAATTCTATTGGTCAAATTTATGATCTATACGTGAAGTTAGAGCCCAAGTATAATACAATATCCTACTCACATTTCATAGATATAAATAAGGCAAGTCACATACTTTGTCTTGCATTCTGTCTTAGAAGATTATTTAGTATTATTTCAGTAACAGCAAACCAGTGTTATGAAAACAATCCTTTTTGAGGATACTGAGTTCTTTGCTTATCTAATGAAAGCCGTGGTACTCCCTGAACCCCAAAACTTGATATTAAAAAGCAGGATCACATTCAGAGTTCTACTAGAAAAACTTTATTCAAACAAGCAGTAAATTATTTATTGGTAAATATTTGATATACATTTCACTCAGCAGGTACTAACAACACAATAACAAAGAAGGCACACATGTTCCTCTGCCCTCTCAGAATATAGGGGACAGAGGGAGGGACAGACACAGCTAAACAAGAAATACACAACAGATGAACTACAATAATATGCTACGTATTACAGAAGCACAGATGAGGGGTCCCCAAATCTAGGCTTGGGAGAACAAGGTATCAGCAAATGTTTTCCAAAACAAATGATGTCCGACCTGCAGCCAAAATGGTATGTTCACACTGACCAAAAAAATAAGGCGGCAGAGAAAAACAAAGTGTTCCAGGCAGTCAAGTTAACATGGCAAAAACCAAGAAGTGAAAGAGTACATAAACTGGTCAAGGAAGTGAAAAAGTTCAGTACGCAGGAGCAGAGACGTGATGCATCAGGCCACAGAAATAAGAAGGAACCAGATAATGAAAGGCTTCCTAAATCATATTAAAAAGTTTAAACTTCAATCTAACAGAAAAATGATCATCAAATTTGTGCTTTAGAAACAGCCACTCTGGGACGCCTGGGTGGCTCCGTTGGTTGGACAACTGCCTTCGGCTCATGTCATGATCCCGGAGTCCCGGGATCGAGTCCCGCATCGGGCTCCCAGCTCCATGGGGAGTCTGCTTCTCCCTCTGACCTTCTCCTCGCTCATGCTCTCTCTCACTGTCTCTCTCTCTCAAATAAATAAATAAGATCTTTAAAAGAAAAAAAGAAACAGCCACTCTGACAGAAATTAAGAACAAGCAAGAGATGTGAAGATTACAGGCAGAGCCAGCTAAGATGAGCATTTCGGCACAACACTGAAACGATGGATGGTAGCCTAGACTGGTAGCGGCAAGTGAACAGAGATGGACAAGAGCCAAGAGAGAAACAGGGAGTAAACAAGGTTTGGTAATAAACTGGATGAGAGAAATAAGGGCAAGGGTAGAGTCAAGAATCAGTAAGCAAGAAAATCAAAAGCTGGAATGCATGGATCCTGGGTTTCATCTACAGCTTAGATACAATGCCTAGGTACTAAATATATTTGTTACATGAGTAAAGATTTCATATTTAGTGCCAAAAAGATTAAGAAAACAGTTTATACTCTTACAGCAGGAAAAGTATATATTTGGCTATGATAAACATAGCTCTCACTATAATTAAAAAAAAAAAAAAAAAAAAAAAGGCTACTTTAGTGCAACAACTGTTTGGGGTAAACAAGACCAAGATACCTCAGACCACAAGGTAAGGGAGGAACATCATTCAAGGCCAAAGCCCGCCCCAGCAGTTGCTGGAAACTGTGGATGCTACAGAATTGCAGGAGCCCTTTCTAGGTGTGGTACGTACCCTGCTCATCCACTGCTGAGTGACTTTTCTACACATCATGGTACTTCTACGTCAGAACTAAAATACCATCTGGCCCTGGCATAAAGATAGTCCCTGACCTTCAAGCACTGGAAACTTCACCAAGGCAGGAAGGGGTACGGATCAGAAGCCAAATGCTTCCTTAAACAGAGTACTTCTACTACTTGCTCCCACCCAGATTTCACAGCTGGGATTATGTTCCTCTCTAGAGGTTTATCAACAAAATGCTGACATCAGTTGTTTTTATATTAGCAAACATCAGAAACTAGCAGGCAAACACCACTCTTCAAAGAGAATACCAAAAAAAGTTACAGTAAAACATTAAAATATACATACATTTATATTACAAAAGCCATCAAATACTGAAGTTAGCAGAAATAAAGTTTTAAATAAAAGAAACGTTGACATAACAAACCATAAGACTCTTAATCTCATAAAACAAACTGAGGGTTGCTGGGGGGAGGGAGTTGGGAGAGGGGGGTGGGATTATGGACATTGGGGAGGGTATTTGCTATGGTGAGTGCTGCAAACTGTGTAAACCTGGCGATTCACAGACCTGTGCCCCTGGGGCTAATAATATATTGTATGTTTATAAAAAAAAATTAAAAATTAAAATGCAAAAAAAAAAAGAAACGTTGACATGTAATAATTGGAATCAGTTAAAGTCTGAAGTATATTCAATCTAAAAAGTTCTACAATTTATATCTAATTTTCCAACAATTTATTTTTTTTTTTAAAGATTTTATTTATTTATTTGACAGAGAGAGAGATCACAAGTAGGCAGAGAGGCAGGCAGACAGAGAGGGGATGCAGGCCCCCTGCTGAGCAGAGAGCCCGATATGGGACTCGATCCCAGGACCCTGGGATCATGACCTGAGCTGAAGGCAGGGGCTTAACCCACTGAGCCACCCAGGCGCCCCCGCCAACAATTTATTTTAAAGGTTAGATAATTTGGTCAATATTCATCTAGGAAATATTTATAAACTTATACAATTATCAAATTAATAAGCCTCCGAATATGTATTATATATACTAATTCCAACCAGTCCAAAAATCCCACGGAAGCAAAAATCGGTTCTTTACCTGCAGCTCCTTTGAGACTCGCTCTAGGTGATTAGTTATCTTTTTAATCAGATCACTGTACATCTGTTCTGAGTGCTGCTGGCAGACACACTTATACACACAACTGTGGGGGAAAAGCAAAACAGAAAAACCAAGTTAACAATGAAGTACTTTATTCAACCTAAGAGGAATGCATACTTTGGATATACAGTCACTAGTTAAATAATTAATTCAGTCACCTAATAATTAATTCAGACCAATAATTAATTGGTCACCTAAAGAAAGTGACCAATCACAACTTTTTTTTAAATACAATTTTTTTTTTTAATCTTAGAATAGAGAGACACACACACGGAGAGAGAAAGTGCATACACTCGAAAGGGGAGGAGCAGAGGGACAGGATCTCAAGCAGACTCTGAACTGAGCAAGGAGCCCAACCCAGGGCTCCATCTCAAACCCCTGAGATCATGATCTGAATGGAAATTAAGAGTCAGACACTTAACCGACTGAGCCACTCAGACACCCCGACCACTCATCACTTTGAAGAAGACATTTACCTTGCCCCAATCAGTGTTCAGATGAAAGAGATACTACCACCAGCAGTAAATCCTTCTGAGTACTGCATTACACATTTTGTCAGTACTAGATAACCTAGTATTGGGTGATAATCTGAAAATCTGACTACGATAACTACTCACAAACCAGCTTCTCTCTCATTCTCTCATTTCAGTGAATGTCAAAATACGAGAGAGTGAAAATTAGTACCAAGTTTCTAACTCACAAAAAGGTTTGTAACGTAACCTCTTTGTGCATCACTTGTGTAGAACAGCACAACTGTCACCTCCTCCTGTGACTAGGCTGATCTCCTGGTCCCATCCCAGGCCCTCACTAATTGCTGCTTCCACTTACCAGGAACTGGCCAACAAAATAACCAAAAATTGTTAGGACTGTATATCAATAAACATCAACAGATTAAACTAGGGTCTCCATGTGAGACAAAAAGTATTTCTGCACCAGATACTTGTCATTCTCATCTTATTCGCAGACCTCCAGAGTTTCTTCATTATGTATTGTGGGGGTAGCAGGCTAAGATGGGAAGAAGTTTAAGAGAGTTTGGCTTAACTCTACCTTGATTTGAAAGCCAATTCTGATGCAGAAAGTATAATTCAAACTCCAACCTCGAAGTGTGAAATATACAATTAACCTAGAGAGCCTCCTCACCTGACATTACATGTGTACATACACTGTCATATTCCAAGGTGTCATGGACCTTAATATACCCTCTCAAACCAAGGCAAATGAAATCTTGACTTACCTGTATATCTGTTCATAGGATATGGGGATATAGTCACCAGGACTCTGGGTTAAAAGCTGATCTATGGCACCATCCAATTTTGGCCAGTATGTGCTCTTATAATCTTCAATAGTTATAACATTCATTACTAAAAGTAAAAAATAAAATAAAGATTACTATATACCACATGTAAACACAAATCACAGCAATTTTGTGCTCTCAGATTCCTTTCATTTGCTCTAATTTCTTTGACACTCTACCACCTAAATACAACTCAATTACTATCTCATTTCAAAAAAAAAAAACAAAAAACAAAGAAAACACCAATCTTGTCAGGGATTTTTAAAGCAGCCATTAATTATGATGTAAAAAGGAATGACCATGAGTCTGTCCTTAAAAATAAAAAAATAAAAACAAAACAAGCAAGCATCATTGGTTTCCTTTTCCAATTATCTATTAACAGTGGGGCATTCTCCAATACACACTCACTCTTGGCTATACACTGACAATGAGATGACAAGACGGCCTATCCATGAACCACAATAAAATTCTATGAAATTATAAACCCCAACAATCAACCTTTTGAGACACCCCTGAGGAAACCTAACTAACAACAGGACTACGAGGACTAAAGTCCAAACAAAAGAGGTTGCTAGAAACTTGCAGGGATCTTTGGCACCACCAGCACTTCCACAGCTCTGACTCAGATTCTACCTATCTTACACTTGATAAGCCCAACAGAAAAACGTCAATGACTTGGGAGACTTACAATGAGGCTTACCTCATTCCTACTGTCTGGCTCTTAGTCCTTCACCAAAGGTCATAAAGCTTTTATAACAGCTGGTCCTAACAACTCTGAAATCCAGACCAACAGCTGCTTCGCAACAATGAAGTGTTAGTGTGAAAAAAAAGAGCGACTACCCACCTGCCCTGGAGCAAAGAGCTATCCCAAAGCCAAAAATACCCTGTGTATTTTTTTTTAAGATTCTATTTTTATTTATTTGAGAGGCACAGGAGGGACAAGCCCCAGAAATGGGGCTTGATCTCACAACCCCAGTATCATGACCCAAGGTGACATCAAGAGTCAGAGGCTTCATCTACTGAGTCGCCCAGGTGCCCAAATACCATGTGTCTTTGAACTCCACTATCTCAGGAGATAGGAGCTAACAATACTCAGTCAGGTATTTTATTATGTCTTTTACCAGAAACTGGCAAGCAAAGAGTTGACTTCCACAAGAGTACATGGCTAATGACTGCCAGAAGTACCGCATTAAGACTTTATCTAGCACCTTTCTGTATCACATTACTGATTTCTAAATTCAGGTTCAAAATGTTTCTCTTATGTATGTACCACCTCTGTCACTGTTGTTCAGTATTTTCTTTAAATCAATTCATTTTTCTTGCTTAAATTTATTCTCAAGGACACTTAGGGAATGACTACTGATTCACAGAGCATGGAATAATCATAAATGTATTTAGCCAAATGAAAAATAAATCAGACCAAAATGGCTGCATATTAGAAGATTCTTAAAAATTTAAAAAAAAAATAAGAAAGAATCACTTATATGATGCTAATAAAGTCAAAACTGTAAGAAGGGAAACAGACTGGGGCCTGGAAGGTAAGGAGGGCAGTCTACAAAGGGCAGCATGGGAGAATGAACTCCTGTGTAGAACCACCCTAGTGGATACAGCACTCCAGGCATTTGGCAAAACCAACATAACTGTACACCATAAGAATGTATATTTACTATATGAAATTTTTTTAAAAGATTTTATTTATTTATTTGACAGAGATCATAAGTAGGCAGAGAGGCAGGCGGGGGTAGGGGGGAAGCAGGTACCCTGCTAAGCCAGAAAGCCCAATGCTGGGCTTGGTCCCAGGACCCTGGAGCCAAACGCAGAGGCTTAACCCACTGAACCACCCAGGCGCCTCTACTGTATGAAAATTAAAAACAAGACAATCAGCAAGCATGTAGTTGTAAAGATGGAATGAAAATCTTGACAAACGAATTCCTGCACTGAAAGGAATGGAGAACAAATATTTTGACTACACATAAGTCTAAAACCAAAAAGAACTGAATACACATATACACACGGACACGCACACGCATAAGGACAGAGATGGCCAGACCACAGAGGACCTTAGTGGCGATTCCTTTACTCTGAGTAAGATGGGGACTGGAGGGGTTTTGGGTGAAGTGATGTGGTGATCTGACCTAGCTTTTCTGTGGCTCATCCAACTGCTATGTTAGAAGTGAGCAAAGTCAGGAGGCTGTGAGATGATGGGGGCTGAAGCAGGCGGCAATGGTGGGGGTGAGAGAGGTCAGATTTCGAATAAATTTTAGGGGTTGGGCCAACCAGATCTGCTGATGGTTTGGAGGGAGAAGTGCCAGAAATGTCAAGGACAACTCCAAAGTTTGTGGCCTGAGCATCAAAGGATGGGGCTGCTGTTTACTAGGAGGAGGAGGATGTAAGAGCAGCTTAGAATATTTGAGAATCCGGTGGAAACGGTTGGTGGCCCACCCATTTACTCTGTCCAAAAAGGCCACTGTCAACACCAACCATTATTTGCCTCAGGGTTCTCTCTGGCCGTCAGAGTTGCTCTGATGAAGGAGGGACAGCCTGGAAGTTCTGAATAATCAACAACCCCAGGGGCCTTCAAGTAACAACGAATGAGAATTTGGTATAAATATCCCAGCAGCTCCCTTTGCTCTGGAGTAAGACAAGGCTGAGGCGCAGGTGCTACACGGACTCCCAGAGCTCCCCACGCGTTTGCACTCCCGCTGTCCACAGTGGTGACTTCCTTACTGGCTTCCTTACCTTTTTTGTCTCTTCTCTCCACTGCCCTACAGGTGCTTCCTAGTATTCCCCCCCCCCCCCCCCGTGCTTACAACTATTTGTGCTTTAAAAAGGAGGAAGAAAAAGTAATAAAAAATAGAAAAGCAGTGTCATTTTCCACTAAACAAAAGGTGGTACAGAAATAAGTACAGTGCTGTTATTTAAATTCTAGCCGTGTCCTCCCGCCTGATAAAAGGTTCTGAAGCTGGCACTTGCTTTCCCTGTGAAAACTGGAGACTGGCCAATGTGGAGAAGTGTTACACACTAGCTCCAAAATACCACCTTTCTGCTTTTTGAAAGACTCAAAGGAAACCAAAAAAGAAAACTGGAAATAACTAAAAAGAACATCCCTTTTGCGCTATGGGATTCTAGGTTACTGAATCTCCAATCATTCTATCACCTAAGCCATATCACATACCTGCTCTACACCAAAAGTTTAAGTTTAAAGAAGGTAAGTGACATCCTCAGAAAGAAAACTTCAAGTACAGAAGCCAAGAACGAACATAATCCCATGGGCACCCCGACTGCTGCTTTCAATGAACTCCACCTCTGTTACAGGTGGGGAGCGCTCCCACTTCTCCAGCACAGGCTCTACACCTCAGCAAATTATACCAAGTCAAAGATACAAAGGAGGGAAAAGAAGCTAAAATGTAAAGTCGTGCAGCTGTAAGTACAGAACGGAGTCCGCTACAGAAGTGGTCATTGCTGATGCCTCTCAGGTGTCTTTCATGTGGCATGTTTTTGTTTTAATGTTCTGCTTTTACATATCTTTAAAAAGAAAATTTAAAACCAAAATGAAAAAGCCATGATCACGGAAGATCTTAAAGCCTATTTCCATATCAAAAAAGTCATATCTATTTCCACTCTACATTTCCAAATACAAATACAATAAAAATCTATTTCTACATGTATTTGGCATGAGAAAGAAGCGCGTAAGTAACCAATTCAGTTGACCTTAAATGACAGCTGTTGTAGTAAACTGAGTATTTGTGTCCCTTCTTCCAAAATTCGTATGGTGAAATCTCAACCTCCAGTGTGATGGTGCTAGGTTTGGCCTTTGGGATGTGATTAGGTCATGAGAGTAGATCCTCATGAAGATAGTGCCCCCAGAGAACTTCCTTGTCCCTTATACCATGTAAAGACACAGTAAGAAGACAGTCTACTATGAACCACGAAGTAGGCCCTCGCCAGACTGAATTTGCCAGCACCTTCGCCTTGACTTCCCAGCCTCCAGAGCTATGTAAAATAAGTTTCTGCTGTTTATAAGCCACTCAGCCTCTGACATGTTGTAACAGCTTGAATGGACTAAGATATTAGCTAATATAACTTTCTTCTAGGAAACCAGCCAATCTTCACCATTGTAGTAAAAGAACAGAATACAGACAAGTATCAGAGGAACTGGAGGTAGTCCGAAGAATGAACAAACATTGGTATATACTCTCAGCCAAAGATCAGGAAGGTTCTTCACACCTGCAGTCATAATCTGCAGGCAACACTAAAATAACAATCCCATAAACTTTAAGGTATCTGTTATCTCCCTGCTAATCTCAATCCACCCCTGATTGAAAAATATATACACATATATACAAAGCATGTCTGTGAATTGTGTGGTGTGTAGTCCTCAATTTTAAAACTAGATCTTCTTGTTGGAGAAATGCAGTCAATCACTTTTAACTTTGTCCACAAGAAAGTACAGACTGCCAAAAAAAATACAAAGTATGGGAACTAAACAAAAAAGAAATTACCATTAAATTACTAACTCTGGGGAGCACCTGGGTGGCGCAGTCCATTATGCATCTGCCTTCCGCTCAGGTATTAATCCCAGGGTCGTGGGACCAAGCCCCACATAGGGCTTCCCTGCTCAGTAGGGAGTCTGCTTCTCTCTCCCTCTGCCTGCCTTCCCCACCCCTCGTTCTCTCTCTCTCTCTCAAATAAATAAAAGCTTAAAAAATAATACTAAATTCTATCTAGGTTAGATTTTCCAGCTGAAAATAATGCACTTCTTTTCAGAAAGTTTAAAGAAGGTGCTATAAAACTCAAAAGCCAACAAGCCTAGGCCAGGAACCCAAATGAGTAAAGCAATGAACACTTCAAAGAACTGAAGCATGCAGTGCCCTCTGGAGACAGTGAAGTTCAAAATATGTAAAAACCCTAGTGCTGGCCACAAGACTTAAAACTAGGAACACATAAGATAACAAGTTCACGCAGTCTAACCCTTACTGAGAGAGTTGTTTAATTGACCTTTCACTAAAATAAACTGAAATAAAAGTCTAAAACACATGGAATAGTTGAAATCTAAGGTTCAAGAAATATTAGCAGGTTACTAATAAATAAGAAAATATTAGAAATATATAACTTACACCAGGAGTTAATAATATAGGAGTTAATATGTTCAACTCTCATACTTTTTTATTCAAGTAATTCAAGTAATTTATCAAAACTTGACATTTATTATTGATCTCCCTCAAATAACACATAAGCCCCCAGAGGAGAAATTTACTACTAGAGCCCCAACTCCGAACAGTGCCTAGCACATGGTAAAGTACTCAATAACATATGTGAAATAAATTAAGTTAATGAAAGTCAAAATAAATCCTTACTATAAAAACAGCTGACGGCATACCACTTATTAGTCATTCTGGAATTAAAGCTTAAAGTGTATTTTTTTTCACAAAGCCTGAAGTAAGCCAGGCTTTGAAGCTCTACTATTTCCTTTGAATGTCTTTGTTATTTCTTTGTTTATAAGAGGAAGATATATTCAGAAATCATATCAGGTATTATTAATCTATACTTAGTCTACTGCAAAGACCTCTCATTACCTTAGATCAGTGGTTCTCAAAGCATCAGGATACCCAGAACAGCATCAGCATCACCTGGAAACTTGTTGTAAATGCCAAATGCCAGGCCCTAACCCAAAACTACTGAATCAGAAACTTGGGGAGGAGCAGGCAGTGATTCACAATACAGGAATCTGTTTACCAAGCCCCTCCAGGGGATTCTTACACCTGCTGAAGTCTGACAGCCACAGGACAGCCCGAATCACAGGTGAGTTCTGTTCTTGACTTCTAGCACATGCTTTGTCCCGAACAACTTGGGAGAGTCAAATACAGGTGCAAATGCATCAAAGAAAATTTTTAAAGGAACAACTAGGAACTGTTTTCATATCAAAGACTCCTTAACATTCTACTCTTCCACATCCCTTTTCTCCCACCAAGAACACCACCTTCAATCAGAATTGACTCCTTAAGAATGCAGCAAAGGCAATTATGAATTAAATGATCAAGCCAAATTTAAGAGGTCAAGTTGTTTCAAAAGCAATGACTTTTTAGATTAACTATAATTAATTACAACCAGATAAGGTGAAAGAATGTACTAGGAAAAAAAGCTTTAGGTTTTCTATTTAACTCTGGCTGGTCTATGTGATCTCGGAAAAAAAAAAAAAAAAATTATGACTTCTTATTGCCACTGTGTGTCCATCCATCAGTAAAAACCTAGGAACCTTGTGCTGTCCAAAATATCACCACCTGGTAGAATGCTCTATTCTCTGCAGCACAAGGGGATGACAATGCTTTCAAATAATGGACAGAGGGGCGCCTGGGTGGCTCAGTGGGTTAAGCCGCTGCCTTCGGCTCAGGTCATGATCTCAGAGTCCTGGGATCAAGCCCTACATCGGGCTCTCTGCTCAGCAGGGAGCCTGTTTCCTCCTCTCTCTCTGCCTGCCTCTCTGCCTGCTTGTCATCTCTCTCTGTCAAATAAATAAATAAAATCTTTAAAAAAAAAAAAAAAAACAAATAATGGACAGAGAGAAGCTGAAGGCCAGGAACAAAGTCTAGGGGATGGGGGAAGCCTCTGGTGAAGGTGGTGTTCTGTTTCTTTTCTTCAAAAGAAACAGGAGAATCTGAATTAGAACGAGTTAGTATATTCCAGTAAATAAATGGGGTATTAACTAAAAAAAAAAAAAATTGAGTTATTTCTCTCAAAAGGAAAATAACTTAAGACTGACAAGAGATAGTAATACTTAGTTGTTCCTAAGAGAACAAGTGATTTTAAAAACTGAATCAAATCTTAAAAGAAAGTAAAAAGAAATTACCAAATACCTTAAATATCCTTTTCCTTACTAGGAGGAAAAAAAAACCAAAACAAAAAACCCTACTCTTCAGATGTATTTCCATTTGCCAATAGAGGACAGCGGCTAATGTTAAGTCCTAACGAAGTTCATTAATGTTAACCAACATTAACTTAATGTTAAGTCCTAAAGTAGGCAAAAACCTTTTCAAAGCTGCATGCTTCAGGTATTGGTTTGTTTAGAAAGTTTAGAATTTGTGGTTTAATTCAATTAAATTCAATTAAATGCTATGGACAGTATAAAATGTCTATTTGTGATTGATTATTAAGAAATCATTCCATGGTGGCACCTGGATGGCTCAGTCAGTTGGGAGTCTGCCTTCAGCTCAGGTCACGATCCCAGGGTCCTGGAATCAAGCCCCACATGGTGTAGAGAATGGAGCATTCTACCAGGTAGTGATATTTTGGACAACACAAGTTTCCTAGATTTTTACTGATGGACGGACACACAGTGGCAACAAGAAGTCTGCTTCTCCCTCCACCCCTCACCCCACTTGTGCTCCCTAACAAAGAAATAAAACCTTAAAATAAAATCATTCCAAGTAAAAATGAAGTTACATCCACATAAACAGGTAACACTGATATCTTATTTTTATTTCATGTAAGTCCTCATTAACTCATTGTTTAAGGATTCTGTGCTTCCTACCCCATCCTATTCTATTCTCCCCAAAGGAAAACATTTTAGTCCACAAAAGGCTTGTAACATACTATGTCAAACTATATAACCTGCTTTGTCTTACTTCAAATATCATGTTTCTTTCCTCAAAACACTATAAAAATTATATAGGAAATGCATTTCATTTTTGTTTTACTGCTTAAAAATCCACACATTTCTCAATTTCACAAAATGTAATGGTACAAACATCCATCACTACTGTCTCAGAAAACCAGCTGCTGGGGCCTACAGCAAGACTGAAGTCTATATACCTTCAGGAGAGCTATTATTCTACAATTACAACATCACACTTGAGACAAAGTGAACATGCTCTGACAGTACATATGAAAAAGTCAAGGGGTTATCATCTATTATAGTTCTAACTCCAACTAATCCAAAATCTAATATTCATATAGAAAGCATCTGCTCAACTGAATACATAGGTGTAAATCATTCTAAGTGTAGGTCTGCTGTAGTTTTAAAAGTCTGTTGTTGATTTCCTACAAGTTAATCTCTCCATGACATTTAAAACCAGGAAAGTTTAACTGAAATAGTAGTACAAGGCAGTGTGTGCTGAGTTGGAAACACCAGTAAGTGAGCTAATCTAGCCCTGCAGGATCCAGAGAAGTTCAGGGCTTGAAGACAGGATACAATGAGTGTGGATTAGAGGCAGAGAATAGGGGTAGGGAGGGGAGAGGTGAAGACTGGCTGAAAATCTGTAGACAAAACAGTAAAAAGAAAAAGGAATCTGTATAGAAACTGAAAGATACAAGGCTGGGACTCTGAGACAAAGATACATAAAGAGGGTAGGGGCACATGCACAAGCATGTCTGTATGAAGTTCAGGGCCGATGGATTAAGTAAAAGCCAAAAATCAACATAAGATACTCTCAAACATCTAATCCTGCTCCTTCTCATAAATTCTAGAATACCATGGATCAGGAGAAATGTACTTTACTTCCTGTTCCACTTAACTACTACCCCCACCATTCCCCCAAGATGGAAGATCCTCCTTTAGAAAAAGGAAGAGGGGGCGCCTGGGTGCCTTGGTGGGTTAAGTCTCTGCCTTTGGCTCAGGTCATGATCTCAGGGTCCTGAGATCGAGCCCTGCATTGGGCTCTCTGCTGAGCAGGAAGCCTGCTTCCCTCTCTGTCTCTGCCTGCCTCTCTGCCTACATGTGATCTCTCTGAATCAAATAAAATCTTAAAAAAAAAAAAAAATCTGTTTAAAAAAAAGATAATTAAGAGAACTTTAAAAGCTTGGGAAAAAAAACCCTATAATTATTATCCTTAAAGAGGTTAAGACAAAAATCAAAGCCACTGCCATGAAAAAGCAGCAATCCAAATGCTCTTAAAATAAAAATATAGCAGCTGTTAAAAAAAAAACATAGAAAATATTAAGAAATTCTCCCCAAACATTAAGAGGATATAGCAAAAAGTGGTTGATAGTAGACAAAAACAGGAAACTCAACATCTGAATACTAATCATTTCAGGAAAAAGGAATAGAAAAAAAATGTAAAGGGAAAAAAGTATTGACACATTGATACAAGAAAATATCTCAGAAATTTTTTCAAAGAGAGAAAAGGCCACATACAAAGAACAAAAATTAAAATGACACCTGAATGCTCCAGTGGAATACTGCAAGCTTAAAGTCAATGAAGCAACACAAAAAATTCCAAGGAAAAGTTTTTACTTAATAATTCTATACCCAATAAATAAATAGAATCTTTAAAAAAAAATAATAATTCTATACCCAAACTGTCAATTGGTGAAGGCAAAAATTTTAGAAAGAGAAACCTGAAACTTTATAATATACTAAAATTTTCTCAGGAAGCTACTAGAAGGTATGTTCTATACACACACACGTGTGCACGTGCACACACAGACACACACACACACAGGAAAACAATAAAAAGGAAGACATCAAGTAGCAATCATTCCAACTATTTAGGAAGCCCCTGCAAGGCAACTGTGTAGTGGCCGTAAGGAATAGAGAGAAAAAGATTAACAACTTCAAGACAAAAAGAAAATGCTGATTAACTGGGCATTTTTTTTTAAAGATTTTATTTATTTATTTGACAGAGAAAGAGTTTCACAAGCAGGCAGAAAGGCAGGCAGAGAGGCAAGGGGTGGGGACAGAGAACAGGCTGAGCAGAAAGAGATCCTAACCTGAGCGAAGGCAGAGGCTTAACCCACTGAGTCATCCAGGCACCCCTAACTGGACATTTTTTAAACACCAGTGACAGAAATATGGTGGATCTGATGAAGCCATTGAGGTTTTAAAAATAAGTTTAACAAAAATGATGTAAGTACAAACAAAGCAACTAATAACAAAGATCTATATGAAAGAAAATGGAATCTGAGTGCACTTCTGGCCTTCTGGTGAATATTTAGAGAGTCATAATGTAAAGATGGTTTATTAAATGAACAAAAAGTTGTGATATTAAAAGAACTGAAGAGGTAAGGTAGGTAGAGGTATAAAGGAACTAAAACCTCATATTAGTAACTGGAAGTCAACTGATCATATACAAGTGATAAATCAAGCAATAACAACATTAATACACTGAAGAGTGTGGATAAATACTAGAAGAAACAGCTAAACGAACTCAGCTAAATGAATGCTAAGTGACTGACTCTGGGTTACAGGTCCAGGAATAGGAAAGGGCAGGGGAGGGAACCACTGATTTTCATTATGTATTTTTTCATACAATTTGAGTTTATAAATTATAAACCTGTATTTAAAAAAAAAATTGTGTTGTTTTAAAGCCAAAGAGTTTGGTAAATTTCAAACCCTCAGAAAGAGGAAAAAAATCTAGTGAGAAGACATTTTTGTTTTAGTATTTCCAATAAGTCACCGGGAATGAGAAAGCTCAGAGTTCACCAACTGGCCGCTAGACCTCTCTACATTACTATTCCGTAGACCTTAAAAAAGACACACACACACACACACACACACCCCTATGCTCCTCCCAGATCTGTATCCTCCCTCCTTCACCCCCAAAGTTTGTAGATCCTAGTCCCAAATATTTCCAAAATCTGAGACATGACCTCTTCCAATGCTTTATTTATTCAGGTCATCATCTCTTGTCTGGACTACAACAATTACAACCCCCTAACTCATCTCCAGGCTTCCATTCATGATCCTTTCCAAGCTAAATTAACAAAATAAGACATATTTGCCAAGGTAGCTCCCCTAATACCCTTCAGTGATTCCTATTCCTACAGAAGAAAGTCCTGCGCCTAACATGGCATGTCCCTCACTACACACCTTTCTATCTGTGTTTAATTTGCACCACTCGATCTGCACACCCTGTGTTCCAACAATGTCAGCTCTGGGTATTAGGCACAGAATACCCCCTCTGCAAAGGAAGTTTCTTTGAACCCAGTCCCACCTCCTCAATCCTCCTGATAAACTTATTTTTTCTTAATATTTATTTATTTGAAAGAGAGAGAGTGTGACAGTGCAGAGTGGGTCAGAGGGAGACAGAAACCCCAGGAGACTCTTCACAGAGCTGGACGTAGGGCCCAATCCCACAACCCCACAGTCGTGACCAGAACTGAAACTAAGAGCCCGAGGCCCGACCCACTGCGCCACCCAAGGGCCCCTCTTCTGAAAAGCTTTCATTCATTTTCATAAAAAGATTCTCTTTTTCCTCTACCACGTACTTACACAGCTTTACTACAGCACTTAATCATATCATAATTATCTCTCATCATCTCCTACACTAAACTCTGTCTCATCACCAGAGTCTAAAATACTACCCTGGCATACAGAAGACCCTAAATAAATATCTATGGGATAAAATACCATTCAGATGTCTGGTCAGCACAACTGCATCTACAAATTATGGGATCTATAACTCTATCTATAGAGATTAATAGCCAAATGACTATAAAAGTAGGAAGAAAAACAGAAGGCCAGTTTGTCCTGCTAAGAAGTGTTACAAAAGGCTATCCACAATAATTTTTATATAGTATTTAACAGTTTACCATGTGATTACATATGGTCTACAGCTCAGAGTTACAGTTTAAAGAAGAAATAAGCAGGGCGCCTGGGTGGCTCAGTGGGTTAAGCCGCTGCCTTCGGCTCAGGTCATGATCTCAGGGTCCTGGCATCGAGTCCCGCATCGGGCTCTCTGCTCAGCAGGGAGCCTGCTTCCTCCTCTCTCTCTGCCTGCCTCTCTGCCTACTTGTGTTCTCTGTCAAATAAATAAATAAAATCTTTAAAAAAAAAAAAAAAAGAAGAAATAAGCAGCATTCATTCCTTTAGGGATTTGGGACTGGGCCTTATATAAACATTACTATGGCTTTCTCTTAACGCTTCACTGACGTCACTTTGTACAATAACGTGTCAAAAAACAGCAAGACAAGACTCCCAATGAGACCCTGAAATTCAGCCCATTAATCAATATCATAGTGTCACTTACTGCAGCACAACTCCACTAAGCTGGAAGGCAAGAAGATACCAAACAACCACAGATGCTACAAACAGTGCATAGTTTAAGACCTGAATACATTAACTGATACACTTGTAAAAGGATCAGCCAATCTGGAAACTGGCAGATGTAAAGGGCAGGATTTACCAAAATCAGTTAACACTTTCATTTAATTCAAAAGTCAACTTTAACACCTTTTTTAATCATTAATTTTAAAAAACAGAGTAATTTCATGGAATTCAAATCCCATTCAAAATCCCATGAAACTTTTCTTCATCTGAAGAAGAGAAACTTTTGGTGCACTGGGTCAATAATTTTCTGGAGATCATGCAAGATCCGCCCCCCCCAAAACACACACACCCTCCCTGTCTCTATCCACTCATTGCCCTTTATCCTCATACCCTAGTCCCACCTGCCTCCATCCTCAATACACCGTGACAGGAAACCATTCTATTCTGTTTAATATATTTGCAATATGAGCAGCTGTAACATGTGCTACATCTGAGCAAAAGCTTTAAAAGCCATTTAGTGCTTCTGTCCACTCTCTTCTGTTTGCCTCTGCCAAGAGTGACAGGACCCTGAAAAGAGCTGCTCTTGAGAATGAGATGACACGTGAAAAGCCACAAGCAACTGTCAGCCACGAATATAACATGAACAAGAGTAAACCTATGTTGTTCCATAAGCTCCTGAGATTTGGGGGTTATTTGGGGGTTACCATCATAGAAAGCTAACCAATGCAGAATGGAAAGCTGAGCTAATTACACTTCCCAAATTAGATTCCACCAATGAGACACATTTGAGTGGAATTTGGAAGGTCAAAGTGAGACAAAGCATATTATTATGGCTTATGATTCTGCCAAGTAAAGTTAAAAAACTTCAAGCACCAGTGTCTAGTGATCCACTTCAGAGGTGAGCGACGCATCCTGACACAGGATGGTGGTGGCGCAGCCTGCCCTCAGCTTGAATGGAGCCACCTCACCGACTTCTACACCTCCAACCTTTCAACAATGTTTAGAGGACCTAATTTCCAGTATTAAATATCTTCTTGCGGGGCGCCTGGGTGGCTCAGTGGTTTGGGCTGCTGCCTTCGGCTCGGGTCATGATCTCAGGGTCCTGGGATCGAGCCCCGCATCGGGCTCCCTGCTCCGCAGGAAGCCTGCTTCCCCCTCTCTCTCTCTCTCTCTCTGCCTGCCTCTCTGCCTACTTGTGATCTCTGTCTGTCAAATAAATAAATAAAATATTAAAAAAATATATATATCTTCTTGCTTTGGGTATCTAGAGTGATTTCTTGCACTGAACTATAATCAATAAAATACTGAAGTAGTGACAGGGCACATTCTCTAAAGCCAGGAAGCTGGCTTTGGTTTACCAATCTAGTTGGATTTAGAGGCAATGATGGCAGTGCCAACATCAGATAACACAATGCAACAGTACACAGCAGGAAGCAGCGAAGAGGTACCCAAATTATCACCTGCACTGACCCAGAATAAAGTTCTTCTTGAGGAAACAACATGGCAGACTGTTCTGAAACAACATGGCAGTTAGGATGGAAATGAGAAACAAAGACTATGAAGGGCTGTCTGATTCTGTTAACAGGTGAAAACTTTGAGAAAATGATTAGCTCAATGAACAAAGACTAAAGAGCATCCATGACTGTCATTAAAAGAATCTCTTAGGAGCACTGGGGTGGCTCAGTGGGTTAAAGCCTCTGCCTTCGGCTCAGGTCACGATCCCAAGGTTCTGGGATCGAGCCCTGCGTCAAGCTCTCTGCTCGGTGGGAAGCCTGCTTCCCCTCCTCTCTCTCTCTGCCTATTTGTGATCTCTCTCTCTGTGTCAAATAAATAAATGAATCTTTTTTAAAAAATAAAAATAAAAATAATCTCTTAGTTCTTATAGGCACAGGGTTGACATAGCCCAAAAATGAGAAAGAGAATGATTGTGCAAGTTAAACAATTACCATACTAAAATAATTCAAAGCTTAGATAAATCTTTTAACTGAAAGGATACTGACTGTAGAACAGTAGGACCTTGAGACCTGAAATGGGACCAGCTTGGTGGAGTCTGATCATCTGGGAACCCTGACCTCACAAAAGTCACTGAGCTTTCCCTGCCTAAGAAGTACCCTTCCTCCACAACATGACGCTAGTCTTTACCTAAGTAAAGATTCTGTGATAATATCTCCTCATGCCTTACCTGCAAGCAGCCCTCACTGACCCTAAACTTCCAAGCAAATCAGATTTCCTAGGATAACAAGTACCAAATTTAAACCAACAGGAGTCAGCTTACATTCCAAAAAAACTAGAGACTTCAGAAGACTTTAAGACTTCAAAGACTTTAACACCTTGTTGACAAAAACCTAGAGAATGCAGGTAGGATCAGATTCTAGGGTTACTGAGTAAGAACGAAACAACTTTAGATAAGACTTATCAAAAGGAATACACTTACTAAAGATTATTTACTGTACTACCTCAAGGAACTAGATATGGTTGTAACAGTTTGCTCAGTTAACTGACTGAAACCTGGACTCAATGAGAGCCAACATTAAAAACAGCTGGAACTTGGGGCGCCTGGGTAGCTCAGTGGGTTAAAGCCTCTGCCTTCGGCTCAGGTCATGATCCCAGGGTCCTGGGATCGAGCCCCACATCGGGCTCTCTGCTCCTCAGGGGATACTGCTTCCTCCTCTCTCTGCATGCCTCTCTGCCTACTTGTGATCTTTGTCTGTCAAATAAATAAATAAAATCTTTTAAAAACAACAACAACAACAGCTAGAACTCCTGCTGAATAAAAGCAAGAGTAACAGAGAAGAAAATGTATCAAGGAAGACACAGCAATGGAAAGTAACTCAACTGAGGCTCAGGGAGAGGGGAAAAAAACTGAAAAAGATAATGAACAGAACCTTAGTGATTTAGGGTACAATAATAAGTGGTCTAACACATTAGTAACCAAGAGGTGAGTGGTAAAGTTTTTTTTTAATTATATATAATTGTGGTATTGTTACAATTACATAATTATGATTATGTATTGATGTAATTATACAACATTAACTATAATTAAGTATATATATGATGAACAATAATGCTCTACATTTGACAAATTCTAAAAACTTACAAATCCAAGAAGCTCAATGGACAATAAAAATAAACCTAAAGAAAACCCTACCCCAAGAAACATAACAATCAAACTGCTGAAAACTTAATCCATAAATGAAAATCCTCAGAGCGGCCAGAAAAATAGGACAAGTCAGAGAGAGGAACAAAGATAAGACTATATGGACATGTATTATAAGAAAAAAGGCAGGCCAGAAGTCAAAGGAAAAGCATCTTTAAAGTGTTGAAAAAACAAAACAAAGACTGCCCATCTAGAATTCTATATCCAGCAAAAATAGCCTTAGAAAATGAAGGTAAAATATTCTTGCAGGCAAATGAAAGTTGAATAAATTCAAGGCCAAAAGGACTGTACTGTAAGAAATATCAATGTACGTTCTCAAGATAGAAGAAAAATAAGAGGTGAAAACTCCGGTCTAAACAAAGGAATAAAAAGTTACAGAAACAGTAACTCTGAGTAAACAAAAAAAGAATTATTTTCCAGTTTTTGATTACGTAAGACAAATTTCACACATGATTCGATCCATATGAATATCCAGAATAGGTGTATCCATAGGGACAGAAAGCAAGTTGCTGGACGCCAGAGGCAGGGGGAGGCAGGAATAGAGAGTAACTGCTTAACAGCTACCAGATGTTATTTTAAGGTGATGAAAATGCTTTAGAACCAGATAAAGGGATTGTTGCACAACACTGAATGTACTAAATGCCACCAAATGGTTCACTTTAAAATGATGAATTTTATGTTACATGAATTTCACCTCAATTTTTTTAAAGATAAATGGATATTTCAAACAAAGCTAATAACTGTATATTTGATGCTTGTTATACTTAGAAGTACCATTATGACAATGGCAATGCAGCATAAAGGACAGGAGGGAGGAATGAAGTATATGGATATAAGATTGTTACATTATATGTGAAGTGGTCAATACTTGAAAGTACATTGTGATGCGCTTAATTTTCATATCGTAAATACTAAAATAAGCACTAAAAAGAAAAAAAACGGGGGCATGCTAATAAGCCAAACTGAAGACAAACATGAATCATAAAAAATAATCAAAAAGAAGATGGGAAAAGAGGAAATTTAAGAAAAAGAAAAGAGCAGAAAGGACAAAGACAAAACAAATCAGAAGACAGTAGATTTAAACCCTACCACGTTGTTAATTACATTAAATGTAAATGGTCCAAATGCTCCAGTTAAAAGGCAGAGATTGGGACACCTGAATGGCTGAGCTGGTTAAGCATTCAACTCTTGATTTCGGCTCAGGTCATGATCTCAGGGTCATGGCATTAAACTCCAGGTCAGGCTCCATACTATGTATGGAGCCTGTTGGATATTTCCTCTCTCCCTCTGCCTCTGCCCCTCCCCCAACTCGCGTGCATGCTTGCATGCTCTCTCAAAATGAATATAATCTTAAAAAAAAAAGAAGAAGAAAGAAAGAAAGAAAAAGCAAAGGTGGGGTGCCTGGGTGTCTCAGTCATTAAACATCTGCCTTCAGCTTGGGTCATGATCCCGGAGTCCTGGGATTGAGCCCTGCATTGGGCTCCCTGCTCAGCAAAAAGCCTGCTTCTCCCTCTCTCACTCCCCCTGCTTATGTCGACTCTCTCGCTGTGTCTCTCTCTGTCAAATAAATAAATAAAATCCTTAAAAATAAATAACTAAATGGCAGAGGTTGTCAGACTAGACTTAGAAAAGCAAAACAAAATCATATACTGTATACAAGAAATACATTTAAATACACAGATACATTAAAATAAAATAGGAAAAGATGTATTATGCAAATAATAAAACAACGATGTTTTCTTTAAAAAAAAAAAAAAGCAGCCTTCAGAGTAAGGACTATTACCAAAGATGAATAAAGATATTCTACAATGATCAAGCAACCAATTCATTAAGAAGACAGAACAGTCCTAAATACGATACACCAACAGATTAATGGACTTTAGACCCCCCACATATATGGTCAGTTATTTTTCAACAAAGTTGCCAAAGTAGGAGCACCTGGGTGCTCTGTGGGTTAAGCCTCTGCCTTCGGCTCAGGTCATCATCTCAGGGTCCTGGGATCCAGCCCCACATCAGACACTCTGCTCAACAGGGAGCCTGCTTCCAACCTCTCTCTGCCTGCCTCTCTGCCTACTTGTGATCTCTGTCAAATAAATAAATAAGATCTTTTAAAAAAAAAAAAAAAGTGACTCAGTGAGGAAAGGATAATCTTTTCAATAAATGGTGCTGAAACAACTGGATATCCATATAAAAGTTTAAAAAAAAAACTTCAATCCTTATTATACATATTATAATACTACACACAGGTTCAACTCATAACTTAAGATCATAGACCTAAACATAAAAGCTAAAACCGTAAGATTTCTAAAATAAAATATAGGCAAAAAAATCTTCCTAACTGTGAAGAAAGAAAGTATTTCTTAGGATAAAAAAAGTACAAACCATAGAAGAAAAACTGATGTCAGATTTCACCAAAACTTAAAACTTCTGTTCTTCACAGGACATTGTCACAGATACAACACTCACTATACATATTATCCCACAGAATATAAATCTAAAACTAATGATGAAGGCTTGCAATAAGACAACCCAAGAAAAACTTAGATTCTCACAAACAAAATTACGTTAAAGGGCAATAAGCACATGAAAAAGCCAATAGCATGTGTAAAAGGGAAATGCAAAATAAAACCACAATTACTATTCTTCCTCTAAAGTGGCTAAAATTAAAACAAACCTTACAATACCAAGAATGGGAAATGTACCCGGTATAAATATCAGTGAGGGGGCGCCTGGGTGGCTCAGCAGCTTAAGCCTCTGCCTTCAGCTCAGGTCATGATCTCAGGGTCCTGGGATGGAGCCCCACATCGGGTTCTCTGCTCAGCAGAGAGCCTGCTTCCCCCTTTCTCTCAGCCTGTCTCTCTGCCTGCTTGTGATTTCTCTCTCTCTGTCAAATAAAAAAAATCTTAAAAAATAAATAAATATCAGTAAGTATGTGGAGCACTGGAACTTTTATACATTCTGAATGGGAATGTACAATGATACAACTATTCTGAAAAACAGACTGGCAGTTTCTCATAAAGTAAAATATACAACCAATATAGGACCAAGCAATTCCACTTACAGGTATTTGTATGAAAACCTATGTCTACACAAAACCTACATGATGGTTCAAAATGGCTTTATTCATAACCGAGATTGGAGACAACCCAAATGATCACCAACATATGAACAGATAAACAATTTGTGGTATCCCCTTCAAAAGAGAACTCTGCCCTAAAATGTAGTAATATGCAAGAACATGTAGGAATCTCAAAAACAAGGTGAAGAAGCCAAGCATAAAATAATATAGATGATACCATTTATCAGTAAAACCTAGTTAACAGAAAGCAGAGGGGCTAGGGGCAAGAGTACTAAAAGCAAAGCAACATAAAACATATCTCAGTGATGAACATGTTCTATTGATTGATTTAGTGGTTACTGTTGGAGAGAGTCTTCCTTGGGCTTCTTGCACTTCTACATGTCTTGCTGAGTGTGCTAAGACTGCAAGGCCCAGACCAATTGCTCTTGAACTTGAGCCATCCTATAGCTGGTAACCTTGAAAGATGAGGTAATGTCTTCCCCTAAACAAAGAGCAAGCTCGCTTACTACTTTCTATAAAAGCAGTGGATTCCCCACGTTCAATATTCTTCAGCTGCAACACAAACCCAATAAGGGAGCATCCATCTTGGCCATACTTTATTGCCTCTGGAGACCTGGGGAAAGGGAAACCTATACAAATACACTTATTTTCAAACTATTTGCTGTGCCATGAATAACACATTTCTTTCTCTGATCCAGGAGTCTCCATTTCTGCCAGCATCCAGTAGTAACAGTAACAGGCTAGCTTTTAGCTTGCTCAAATCCTACATAAAATTTTATGCCTCAAATGGGTACAATTCATTGAATATAAATGGAGGAGAAAGGAGAAAAGGTATACGAGAAAGAAGGAAATGGACAAAAAGGAAAAAGAGGAAGGAGGAGAATGAACAGGACGAGGGAGAGAAGCAGAGGTTGAAACAACAGATATTCCTTAGTACGCAGAATGAATCAATCCAGCCTTATGCAGAATGTTTGAGTGCTTTACACACAACACACTTAAATTGTTCTCCAAGAAAACCCTTTCTCAAGGAATTAAATGTATTGGTGAAGAATGTACTGATTTCCTTGAAAACTGCTATGGTGGCTGTCCTTTGTAGTTCTGGTTAAAGATGGTCAATACTGCCATTAAAAGGGGCTCCCTGATTTCAATGGGACAGTGGGTTCCCAGAGTGACAAAGGATAAGTAGAAGCCGTTAATCCTCAGATATAAAGTAGGCATGGTTATAAAAGGCAAGAGGACCAGATCTGTCAACAGAATGGTTTGGATCCCTGGTGGTGGCTAACCATGGTGTCCTACGGAAAAACAGTGGGCAATACACGTGATGAGAAGAAAAAAGAAAAACAAAAACAAAAAAAAACCTCTAGGTATATCAAACTGAGGCGTGCCTTAAGTGGCCACAATGTAAGAATTATGGCATGTCACATAATACACAGACTGAGCTTGTTCAAAGACTAAGAGCCCCTGGAAAAAAAAGGAAACAGTGGGTTCCACTGAGTAAGAACCCTACAAAATTTCATCAAGAGAATACTTGGGAGTATTCCTCCTAGCCTTTCCGAGAGAACATGCAGCTTTTCATAAGGAGACAGTGCATGTGGGAAACAGAATCACTCGGGCTTTTTAGGGGTTACTCAACACTGGCTCTAAGCCCATGCTAACCCTTAGGGACCAGAACATCACTGTGGTAAACCAGTCAGATCAACAGCTGTGAAGGCACATGGAGAAAGAAGTGTTTTGGCTTTGCTCCATCTTACAGTGGACCCAGTGACTCCATGGACCCACCCTGGGTTCCTGAATACAAGTTAGTCTCCCTAAACTATGGAGTAAGGGTTTACAGCATAAGAAGGGCTAAGTGGGGGGGAGAAAGGGGGGGGGCAAGTAAAATCTCCTAGATGTGCTCTTTCCTAACAAAATAATAAATCCAAAGCAACTGTACATCTCTGTGGAAACTGGAGAGGATAATACCAACTCCAAAGACTTAAAAGATGGCAGGATGGGGACTGTCAGAAAGACATGCTGTTTCACTAGCCTACTGCAGCCAGTGCAGAAGACTTGCATCTTGGTGAATGACTGTGGATTATAGTAAACCAAATTAAGTAGTGAATCCAACCGTAGTTGTTCCAGATATACTCTCTATTGGGACAAATCAACACAATCCCTGGTACCTCATATGCATCCATCAAGCTAAGAAATGCTTTTTTTTTTTTTTTAACCTATTCCAAAAACATACCACTAGAAGCTGTTCTCATCTTACAGTCCAGAAACACACTTTGTGACTGTCACAGCTCAGGGCTTCGTCAACACTCCAGCTATCTCTCATTATTTGGTCCACAGAGACTGTGGGCATCTGGACACCTCACAGGTCCATATATTGTTGGTTCAACCAGCAAATCCTGTATCCCCACCCACACTTGGTGCCATCCAGCTTTCTACTTTTTGCCAACCTAGCAGGTGGGAAAAGACATTACAACTCTCTTAACTTGCCTGTCTCTGATTACTTAATAATTGCAAATACCTCTTTCTATGCATGTTAAGATTTACTATTCTGCAACCTACTTATGAATAACCTTTGACTATTTTTCTAGAGGTTGCTGCCCTCTTCTGATGTGTAGTTCCTTGTCTGATCTACATATTAATCCCTTATCAATTTTGAGCACTGCAAATACCTTCTCTCATTCTTGTCTTTCACTGAATAAAAAGCTTTACTTTTTATATAATCAAAGTCATTAGTTTTTACTTTTATAAATTGTTGAAGCTTTGGAAGTCCTTCCTTATCTCTTAAAGAAAGAGCTTCTTCAAGAATTCTTATGTCAATATTTTTTCTCACATTTAGGTCTTTTTAACTTATCCATAACCCATCCTATCTATAGCATAAGGTTTGTTTTTTTCCTCCACGTAGTGAGCCACTCTTCCCAACATGACTCCTTTCTCGTGATTTATGATGCCACCCTTAAGTTCCTGAACACATATGGGTAAGCCTCTCCTCTCTTATTTGTTCCGCAAGTCTACTTTTCTGCTCACGTACTTACACTATAGTTTTTATTACTATAGCCTTGAAACAGTATCTTAATTTCTGATAAACCAAGCTCCACCAACACAAATATTTAATACTGCTTTAGCTATTCACAAACTTTATCCCATTTGCCATACGAATTTTAGATTTAGGTTACTAAGTTTGTAAGACCAACTGGAATTTTGATGGTAGTTTAATCGAATTTATAGATTAAAATGGAGAAAACTGACACTCATAATAATAAATATATCCCAAGAACATGGAAAGTTTCTCCTTAGATCCTCTTCTATTCTTTATTAAAGTTTTAAAGTTTTCTTCTTAAAATTTTTAAGTATGCTTGTGTTAATTCCTAGAGACTTTACAGTTTTGATGTTCTTATTTTTTACAATATTTACTTTTGATTACCTTTCCTAGTTGGTTATAGCTTATGTAGTAAATGCTACTAATTCTTATAGTTTGATCTTCAATCCAGTAACCATGCGAAACTCTTACTAGTTGTAATAGTTTCTCTGGATTCTAATGGTTCTTCTAGGTAAGTGACAATATCTGCAAATAATTAGTTCTTACGCTTCCCTTCATATCCTTGTATTTCTTATTTTTTCCCTTTGTAATGTCAGCCAGGACTTTTTTTTAACCATGTTAAAAAACAGTGATAGAGGGCATCACTGTTAGTAATCTTAAAATGAATGTATCTAAAATTTCTACATTAAGTATTATTATTTGCTGTAGGTTTTTGGTAATGACCTTAATCAGTTATCTCATATTCCAAACTTGCTAAGAGTTTTTATCATATATCGTTGTTGGATTTTATCAAATATTTTTATGGTATCAAGAGATTCAAGATTTTTCTCCTTGAGTCTCTTAATGTGATAAATTACATTAATAGTAAACAGATGTTGAATCATATCCACATTCTTAAACTCCACGGATCACAATTTAACACAGACATGAAGTAGGATTTTCATACCTATGCTAATAACCGAAACAGATCTGTAACTTTCTCATACTGTCCTTATCTAGGTTTAAAATCAAGATTTCACGAACACTAACCTTATAAATTGAGCTAGCCATCTTTTTGTTTCCCTATGTCCCAGAACGACTTGTAAAAACAAATTATTATTTAAAATTCAATGCAACTCACCGATCTCGTTACAATTTCTGAAAGGGGAGGTCTTTACCATTTCAGTTTGTTAAATATTAAGCTCAAGTTATCCGTTTCTTCTGATACCAACTTTGTTCGTATTTTTCTAAGAATTTATACTTTTCATCTAGGCTCTCATATTAGCCTATAGTTCATAAAATTTTTTTTCATAAAATCCTTTTTAAAATTCTCATACTTGTAGTTATTTCCCATTTTCCCCTTAATTATATTTGCATCTTTTTTCTTGATCTTATCAGAAGCGTATCTTATTAATCCTCAAAGAACAATCTTTTGGTTCAGCAAATCTGTTGTTCCTAATTTCACTGGTTTCTGCTCTTAACTTGATGGTATTTTCTGAACTCTTCAAATGAACCGTGTAAGCACTAAAACAAGATTTGGTCAGAATTTAGAAAAGTCAGCCAGCCACTGTGTTCAAAGCCTGGTTTCACTATACAGACTTCAGTACACAAACTATATTATTCTCACATATGCATGATACAAAAAAAAAAAATTAGACCCGATTACCAATCATACCTACACATGAATATCCTTGAGGAAAGCTTTATATTGAAGGCAAATAAATTAGATTATGTGCTTGTCCCCACCAAAAAAAACAAAAGTGTAAGGCTGTAATTGTATATCTGAACCAAGGCAGATATTTCCTCCGCACAGCTAATTGGACAATTACTGGTACCGCTTGATAAAATTAGTAACTAGAAATGAAATCTCCAGTTGCTTTACCAGATGCTATTCAAAACCTGCAGTTATTAATAGGAGACTAAAATCTGGCTGCCATGGTCACTTTTCACCACTGCCACCACTTCCAAAAAAAAACCCACTCAAAGCAAAAGCATTTATTTTCCCTAGCTATAGAACCATACCTCCTGGTTAGGGGACAAAACTACAAAAGATTTTAGTCTTCAATCTTTCTGCTCGAAACTGAGCATTAAGGCAAGGCAGATCACTAACATAAAGTTCAATATTCAACATAATCTTGGACTTGGACACAGTAAATGGCTTATTATGAATGTACGCTTTGAAAAGTTATTTTATACGTTATTGGCTTCAAAACGGGACGTCCCTCCCACCGCACTGGTGTTATCCAAGAAACCACTCATACATTTCTCTATCAGAACGCAGAACGTGTACACTTTAGAAGGGAAAGAACGAGGTGCAGATATTGGTCAACTTTCTAATTTCTGAGTTGTTTAACGCAGACAAGGTAAAAGCACAAGAACACAACTGCCAGATTTCAATCTGGTCACCAAAAAAAAAAAAAAAAAAAAAAAAAAAAAGACTCTCCCGAACGAAACTCAGACGGCCCTAGTTTCTCCTCACGTTTGAGGCCGAAACTTTAAAGGGGGAACGGAGAAGAAAAGAGCTTCTGAACGTGGCGAGACAGCCGGCTGTGATAACGATCGCATTTGGAGGAGAACTTGGGGCTGTGTGCGCACCCGGCTGCTCCTCTAGGCCAGGTAACCCAAGAAGCCAAGGCCGCTCCGGCGCTGGCCGCAGACAGCGAAGGAAGGGGGGGTAGGGAGGCGGGGAGGAGAGGAGAGACCCAGGCCTGAAACAAAGGAAGCGGGGCTGGCCGAGAAGGGTGGATTCGACGTCCGGGTGGGGAGGAGAAAAGCCAAGGCCGCTGGGGAGAGGCTGGACTCACAGAACTTGGAGGTGGAGGTGTTGATGTTGATGGTGGAGCTGGGGGTGGGGGCGGGGGCCGCCTTGGCCACAGCGGCGGCCGTGTCGCAGCTCTTCAACATCATGATCACCCCATTGGCCTCCGGCGGTGGCGGCGGCCCCATCGAGAGCCCCTCCTTAGGGCCTTTCCTGTCCACCGAGGCCGCGGGCACCGCCAGCAGCTGACCCCCCGGCGGCTCTCGCGCAGGGGCTGGAATCGACGAGGGGGGCGGCGGCGGCGGCGGCGGGGGCTGCCGGAAGCCGTCCACCGCGGCCTCCCAGTTGTTGTGGTTCTGGTCGTCCATCATCGCCACGTAGCTGCCCCACTCCTCCTCTTCCATGCTTTCCTCCATCCTGCAGGCCCCCAGCACCCGCCCGCCTCACAGGCACCTGCCGCCCGTCTCAACCCCGGGCCAGGGGGCACCGCAGCCTCCTCGAGTTCACATCGCCGGGGGCCGGCACGGGCGCGGCGGAGAGGGGAGCTGGGCGCCGGGTCTCTCCGTCTCCGCCGGGCCGACTCTTACAGACAGGGCTGACGGCGGTGGGCGCTCCCGGGCTCTAGCCTGGGAGAGGCAGCCGTAAAGCGGCCGCGCCCCTCACGACATTTTACAGCAACTTCCAACAGGCTGTTGGAAAGGGCAGCTGGGGGAGCGGCCAAGAGGGCACGTGGTGCGAGGAATGAGCCAGGAGAAAGCAAAGCAAAAAGGGGCAGGAGCTGTAAGTCACCCCCACGCAAAAGGGCAGAGGTTTGGCCCGCCCCGGCTGGACCCGCACTGAGAGGGGCGGGGCCCCGGGTCGGGTGGAGCAGGCGTCGGTCCCGCCCCCGGGCCGGCCCCACGTGACAAGGGAGTTTGCGCACGCGCGTTCTGTGTCTGGTTACCAGGGCGACCGGAATCTGGCCGGCTGCTGAAGATGCGCACCAAACCCTCTGGCGTTCGCTGCGGCACAGGGCTCCGGTGTGGGTGGTGTTTTTCTTACGCCCGCCGGATTTACTGTGTCTTTGCGCCGCACAGGGTCTCGCCGTCCAGACCTTTGGTCGACACGGAGCTAGGAGGCCACAAGAGGCCTGGGGTCGCGCATTACAAATGGATGGGACTGCCCTGGGTGGCCCTTGATGGGCCTGCTGATGGGCCTCAACCCACACTAACCGCAACCTTCAAAACCAAGAATAAAAACCGAAACATAGCAAGGTGGCTTTTAAAAAAAAAAAAATGCGTTTGAGCTACTCATGGATTTTCTTTTAAGTTCCTTAACTTCTCCATACACAGAGGCCGGGAATTTTAGATTTTTAAATGCCAAGCTTCACGCCATGTTCCGTAAATCTGACTACAAATTTGAGATTTATGTTTCAGAGTCCAGAGGGGCAAAAAAGAGAGGTTACGTAACTATATTATAATTTCTTTAACTTCTCTGCTTTCTCAAATGAAAGCAATAGTATATTATAGGAGAACAAACGTTATCGTTGTGTTTATAGGTCATCCCAGCTACTGGTGTTAACGTTGTCTAGAAAAACCTGTTACTATTTACTCTAGCAGATAATGAATCTTTATTTCCAGAGGTATGTAATTAGTGTGAAGAATCATTTCAGCCGCTGAAAAACCGTTGTCTCGGGTGCACTTCAGTGTCCACATGTATTTGGGCTTCTCAGCATGTTTTCCCACTATATTCTGTGCTATACTTAAAGCAACTGTTCACCAGTCACTTAACAATGATTTAATTCTAGACAGTGCTCCCACATATTAATGGTACATACTTTTTGAAGCACTGCATGTTTTTAATTCCCTGAACCTGGAACTATACTAATTCTCCGGCCCTGGGAAATTCTTGGAGTATTTTCTTAAGTGAAAGATAATTGAGTCAAATGCTAAGGGTGGAAAAAATGTAACCTCAGAATTCCGTGCCAGGCAAAAAAGAAGAAGAAGAAGAAGATGGAAAAAGGAAAACAAATTACAATTTTTTACAAACAGCAACTGGTGGTTAATCAACAGACTTTCTGTGTAGGTGGGTTGGTGGGTATGTCTGGAGATAATGCAGATTCTACATAATAAAATATTCAATACACAAGATACAAATCATAAAAATATTTCTAGTAACATGATCACAAAACATATGAAGCAAAAGTTCATGAAGGTATAAGAAATCTACCGTCACAGTAAGTGATTAGCACATCTCTAGTAGATTGCAGTAGGTTGAATAGTAGCCCCCCAAAAGATATATTTGTGTCCTAGTCAGTGGAATCTGTGAATCTTTATTTTAGAAACAGGGTCTTTGCAGATAAAATTAAAGTTCTTGAGATGAGATCTACCTGGATTAGCCTAGTGGGCCATAAAACCAATGACAAGTGTCCTGCTAACAGAAAGGCAGCAGGAGATGTGAGAAGACAAAACAGACACAGGGTAATGTGACCCCAGAAGCAGATTGGAGTGATGAAGCTACATTCCCACTCAGATGTCAACAGCCACCTAAATCTGGAGGAGGCAAAACATGGATTCTCCTCTAGAGTTTCCAGAGAATTCCACCCTGCCAGTGCCTTGATTTCAGATTTCTAGCTTACAGAAATGTGAGAAAATACATTTCTGTTCTTTACCACACCATTCGTTGTAATTTGTTATAGCACCACAGGAAACTAATACATAGATTAAGAGGATAAAAAAAATCTTTAGGGAACTAGAAGATCTGAATAACACAATGACCAAGCTTGAGTTAATGTATACAAATAGCACATTACACTTGACAACCATAGAATAAATATACACAAGAACATGTGAAAAGTCGACAAAAAAAGAACATATTAGGTCGTCAAGCAAGTCTCTCTACAATGTCTAAAGATTGGTATCATAGCAACCACATTTTCTGACCAGTATGGAGTTAAATTAAAAATCAATAACCAACAAACAGCTAGTAAACCCTCGTATTTCTACTCTTCCAATCAACTCACAAGTCAGGAAAATGATAATGGAAATTGGGAAACATTTAGAACTTAAGGGATTGGTACTATCTTGGCAATACAGCTTCCATCCTGGCAAGGCCCCACTCCAGAGATTTTTACTCCACATACTGGTGAACACTGAACCCTTCACATGTATACTGACAAAATGACCAATATAAGACATTCATTTTAGTTGTAATTAAACGCACCATTAAGGAAAAAGCTAATGATGACAGGGCCAAAACAATCACTAACAGGGTGCAACTTGCCATAAATAAGAAATACCACCTACCAAAAGGAAACCAAATGAGTACATTGATAACTGGTTATTTTTATGGACATTATGAGGCATTATTTCTTACATTACACATGTAAAAATACAACTTTACATATAGTAATATGTAAATTAAGGCAACTGTTAATATGTAAGTGTAATTTACATATTAAAATGTACAATATTTTATAATATAAGATGCTGTAATTAAAGTATATTTTAATAGTTATTAACTTAAAATCTTAGATGATTTGTTGCAGGATATGGAGATAGGCAATAACATTACTAGCGACCCAACATTGGACAGTTATAACACATGTTAGTAATTACTGCAAGCTCCCATGGTTGCAAGTATTGATGTATCTGTTTGGCTTTTAGGTTGGTTGGCTGGTTGGTGTCTATTTCCCTCTAGGTTATCGGTTTCATTAAATCAGGATATATATAAAATATATATTTAAGATAGATCTATATAAAGGGACCCCATGGAGGGAAGAAAGCCATTTTCTTTGCTCCTTTTCCTGCTTCTGTTCTTGCTAGGACCTGCACCCCTGCCTTACACATGCCTTAACGTATATTCTTATAAAGGTCAGGAGTTAATGATTTCTTTGGAGTCTTCCAGCACAATACATAACGTCTAAGGAGTGACGGGTCAGGGTCATAAACTTCCCCAAGACCATTGACTACAAACACCTTGATGCCAAGACCCCTGGCTTCAGGGCATAAATGACTTATGCAGGACACCTGAGCACTCATCCTTGTTCTACCAGTCCCGGGATGCGTAAGAGCACACGTACACCAGACCACCACCTCAATAAAAACTCCAGACCCCTGAGCAAAGACAAGACTCCTGTTCCCTTTATTTTGAGTTTCCTGGACATTCTGTATTCTCTCTGTGTCTTCAATAAACTCTGTTCTTACTTCCTCTTGGCTTGCATTTGATTGTCCTGTGCAAAACCAGGGACCCTCTTGGCTGGTCATGTGGGACCTGCTCTGGCTCCTCAGACCTGGCCAGTCTGCATCATAAGTTTGTATACAGAAAGAGAAGACTGATTCAAAATACTAATAGCAGTTATCTAGGATAATGGGCTTATGGGCGGATTAAATCTTTGTATCTTTCAATATTTTCTATGTTCTTTACAATGAGTGTGTATTATTTTTATAATCAGAAAAAAATTCTAAAACTTTAAAAAGTATACAGAGGCACCTGGGTTGGGCAGCTCAGGTCATGACCCAGGCTGGCATCATGCTCCATATCAAGCTCCCTGCTCAGCGCAGAGCCTGCTTCTCCCTCTCCCCCTGCTTGCGGAGGCACGAGCATCCATGTGCACCTCCCCCCTCCCCTCTCACCTTTTCTCCCTCTCAAATAAATTCCTTTAAAAAATTAATAAGTAAATAAACACAACATTAAAAAATATAAATTGGGATTCTGGGCATTAAAATGTTCCTTTTGATTCCCAGAAACAGAAATCTCAAGTAAAAACTGCATAAAAATCAAGGCTCTTCATTGACACCAGACTGACAAGCAGGGTAAAGGTAAGGTGTGGTTCAGCCAGAGCTCCAGTTCTGTTCTCTGCATTGGTCTTTGTCCTGATCTCCTCTTTCATAAGTTTGATCCTCAAGCTGTTGGTAAAATGGCTGTCACAGCTCTGGGCCTCTTATAATGGGTAAGATATCAAGAAGAGGGCCCACTTGGTCAGTTGAGCGACTGGCTCTTGATCTCTTGATTTTGGCTCAGGTCCTGATCTCAGGGTGATGAGATGAAGCCCTACATCCAACTCATGGAGCCTGCTTGAGTCTCTCTTTCCCTCTGTCCCTCCCCCTGCTCACAATGTCTAGCTCTCGCTCTCCAAATAAGTAAATAAGATCTTTAAAAAGAAGAAGAAGAAGAAGAAGAAGGCCCATAACTTCTGGTAGCTATTATGAGACAGCAAGTTCTTTCCCAGAAGCCCTCAAGAAATTTCCTCTCTGTCTCATTGGTTCCTTCCACAACCGATTCCGATGACATTTTAGATATATTCCAGAGCCATTTACTGGGAACGGTATGGATTTATTTCTGGAAAATAAGCCCACCCCGGAAGCCCAGAGTGCGATCAGCTTCTCCTTAAGTACCCTGGCTGAGAAGTGAAAAGTGAAGAATGGATATAAGAAAAAAAAATTGGGGTCAAGTGGAGAGGTTTAAATAGGTGCGAGGTATGTAACAGTGCCCATCACAGGCCCAGGAACCTAATCTCCTGGAGCTTGCCCACTACAAAGCCTCATCCCAGCCTCTCCACTCTGTCCCCTTCATTAGCACCTCCCTAATTAACATATTTATGCAAAACTGCATATACACTGATTAGATAAATATATGACTAACTGTCTAAAATAGTTAAAACTTGGAGGGGGTGAGGGAGCTAGGCTTTGTCACTAAGAATTTCTCTTTGGGGACACCTGGGTGGCTCAGTGGGTTAAAGCCTCTGCCTTCAGCTCAGGTCATGATCTCAGGGTCCTGGAATCAAGCCCCGCATTGGGCTCTTTGCTCAGCAGGGAGCCTGCTTCCCTGGACCCCCCCCACCCCGGCCGCCTTTCTCCCTATTTGTGATCTCTGTCTGTCAAATAAATAAATAAAATCTTAAAAAAAAAAAAGACTTAAAAATGTTAAAAAAAAAAAAAAGAATTTCTCTTTGTTTGGCTTTAAATACCGTCATGTCACTTTTCCCATGGAATAGTTCATTGTGATTGTACAATACTTTTGAATAAATACGTGCATGGCTAGCTGAACTCTACCTGAAGTCTTATTCATATCAACAGTTCTTTTTTTTTTTTTTTTTTTTTTTTTGGTCAACTCTTAAAACGTGATCTGTACGGTGAGATACATTTTCCCTAAGAGAAAGTGAAAATGATTATTGCCATTTTTACATCTTCTTATCTACTCTACCCTCCTAATTCTTGCATTGTTAGTAAAGGATGACATTGCTCAGAGGTGAGCAAAAAAGAGGAAAGAAGATAAGAAAAAATGATGTGAAAAAATCCATAGGCCATACATGCCTCTTCTCAGTTGTTAAGCAAGAACTGAACCAAAGATGTGGTAGACAACATACAGCACATAAATGATTTGTTTTAATTGTTTTACTTTAAATTTACTATTAAGTTCACAAAGCCATTAGCACAGAAAACTTAAAAACATGACTTTGCTAGAGATAAACTATATTAGGTTCAGGAAGAATGCTTTTTATAATCCCTAGAAGATTATAATAGACTAATACAGCATTTGACAAAGAAATGACTTGTGATGCATAACGCCACTGGAAGTCTAAAGGCCAAGCTATTGGAATGATCTTGACTGGAAGGCAAGAGGATTAGAGACAAAGAAATAACTCAAGCCTTAACAGTTGCACACTGAGATTCCTGCTTACAGTGAAGATGTCTAGCCACTCGGGGGAGTGTTCTCTATTTGGTACTTCTTTCCACATTGGATTTTGTTCCTTCCTTTTACATCTTAGCGTCTGAATCTTAAATTCCACTCCAGCAGGGAAACAGATAATGAGGCAGATGCTCTCTATAAACATGGTGAATTCAGAAGCTGAAGAAAATGACTTTAGGCCGAAGGAGGCCGTCAAGTAAAAGCTGCTTCTATCCACACCGTGTCGCAGGCCTATCCCTTCCACTCAGTCATTCACAAATCTTTCTGTGCCGGGCACGTGCTGGGGCTAGAAGAGTAAACAGGCAAAAAGAGTTTCTGCCTCCCGAGAAGTTTCTTTTCCACTGAGGTGTCAAGTATTAAACAACCACATGAGCCAAAGTATGACAAAGCATCGTGAAGGAAACTACTAGATGCTATGAGAAGGTGTTCCAGAAAATTATTTTACTTTGTATGATCAAGGAGAATTTTCCTGAAAAAGCATATTTCTGCTAAGATGAAAGGAGGGTAGAAGTTCGTCATTCAGCAATTTGGGGAGAAAACATTCCAGGCAGGAAAATCAACATGGGAAAAGGCATTTGCCATCATCTAGGAACCTAAAGAAAGTAATGAGACTCAGTTGGAGTGAGGGAGAGGGAAGGGGATACGGCATATGGAGGGAAGGGAGAAGGAAGAGAGACCGATTATACAAGTCTTGTACGTCCTTTTGAGGATTTGGTGTTTCTTTTTTTTTTTTTTAAGATTTTATTTATTTGACAGACAGAGATCACAAGTAGGCAGAGAGGCAGGCAGAGAGAGAGAGAGAGAGAGAGAGAGAGAGAGGAGGAGGAGGAGGAAGCAGGCTCCCTGCTGAGCAGAAAGCCCAATGCGGGGCTCCATCCCAGGACCCTGGGATCATGACCTGAGCCAAAGGCAGAGGCTTTAACCCACTGAGCCACCCAGGTGCTCCAGGATTTGGTGTTTCTGCTTGAATGGAAAAGGGGTAAGGACGCGCTGTGATGTGCTTTAGGTTTTATAAGGGTGTCCAACTGCCCTGGGGGGAATGGCCTCATAGGAAGGGAAAGAGTAGACAGAGAGACCAAGTAGAGAGTTATGCAAATACTTAAGTCACAATGCTGGCTTGAACTAGGGAGATGTCAGTGGACATGGAAAGAGATGGTGGACTGCAGATTGATTCTGGAGTTTGGCCAGACAGGATTCCTTGCATTAAATACTGAAGATCTGAAGGGTAACACAGCCACTGTGATAGAGACCTGCATAGATGGTCAGGCTCATCCACAGCTGGGATTTTATCCAATGCATGCAATGGAAGGAGAGTTGGGTGAGTGATAGCAACGATGAATCGGTCCGGGACTTCAAGCTGGATGAGAAAATAAAGACCAGATGGGGCAGATGACTAGAGAGAAAATAAAGTTGTTTTTGGATAAGAAGTCTCCATGAGGTCAGAGCTACTACAAGGATGTCTGTCCTTAATTAAGAAACCAGAGGATAAGTCATAACCAAAAGGTAGACTGTTTGAATTAACAATTTGGTATGGCTTCTCTACACCCCACGTCCCCAAAACAAGTGACCATTCCTGGATACCTGAAGGCTTTTGAGTGGTGCCCACCACCTACATACAAAATAGCGATCTATCAGAATGCGGGGAGGACCTGAGCAACAGAGGCACTTAACTGAAAGAGAAGACAAATTAATTAACTTCTGAAATCCTTTCCACTTGGCATTAATGCAACGGATTCTTGCATAACAAAGTAACATTTCCCAGTTGTGCCAACTGTCCATTTTCATGTTCTAATTCACAGTCTTAGAGTCACTCACTGTGTTAAAGCAATTTGGTTTAATTTAGACAAGATAGATGAGATGCACTTGAAGAGTTAAATGAAACAACAGAAAATCCTCAGATGTGAGTGAAGTATAGTCTTCAGTACAATATGTATTCGTAGAAAGTGTATTTGCACTACCCACAGCTACCTGTTACAAAGCGTTGCCTACAAAAGAAAACCAGAATTAAGTTTGTATATTTCACTTTTTAAAGCATTAATTTTTTTACTCTTTAAAGGAAACAAAAAGGGGCGCCTGGGTGGCTCAGTGGGTTAAAGCCTCTGCCTTTGGCTCAGGTCATGATCCCAGGGTCCTGGGATCGAGCCCCACATTGGGCTCTCTGCTCAGCAGGGAGCCTGCTTCCTCCTCTCTCTCTGCCTGCCTCTCTGCCTACTTGTGATCTCTGTCTGTCAAATAAATAAAATCTTTAAAAAAAAAAATAAATAAAGGAAACAAAAAAAAGTTTGCATGATTATGAAGGAAAATCATACAAAATTTCCCCAAATTTCTATAGAGACTATTTTGGACAGTTACAGCTCAAAATGTAATCTAGAGAAAATTTTTAACAAATTAAAAACATGGTGCTACTGTCAGCATTGGAGAATTCAAAAGGAAAATACTTTAAAATACTGTATGGACCTGGATATTTCTTTCAAGTGACAATGAAATTCATGATATTGGTGATTACCAATTTATATAATGAGATTTAAAATATCTATCTTCTATGACACCAATTGATCATATGCAGCTCAACCCCATCAAAATGTCATATATTAAACTCGTGATATAACATGATCCTATGAAAGTGATAGTAAGCTCATGGTTCCCTTCCAATCCAAGCATTGCTTCAAGAATTTAATGGACAATTCCAGCTTCTTCAACCTCAGCCAAACATAGTTTCTCCACTTTGAAATCAATGAAAAACACCCTAAGAATCACAGGGTCCCCAGAAGGTTTTCTAATTAGTCATTACTCTCAATAGAACACAAATTATGTGAAAGCCTTGATTGTAACAACATAATTAGTAATTTACTTAAATGAAGCCAAGAAAATTAACTTTTATGGAATAAATATAATTTATGAATTATGTATGACCTCATTTTATCACTTACCCAAATAACAAGCTCCTGGAAAGAGTGCCCAGACATATACAAAAGCAGCTTAATTCCATCATCTTAGATGTTTTACCATAATATTACATGTACCTTTTCTTGTATCAAGGAGAGGGAATAAGGTATGTGTTAACAGTTGGTCAACTGCATGTATAACATTTAAATATCAGGACATACAGAGGAGCTTCCATTTGTACTCCTGCTGCAAATATTAGAATTGGGCCTGGCTGGGGGAGTGCGGGGGCGGGTCCTGTAAGAGCTCAGAAGACTAGAAGGGCCACCCACATGCATGTTGAAGTTTGCCTCATGGGAACAATGGCAGGAGTTGATGTGGAGATAAAGGTCACCCCAAAACAAAAGTGAGAACTAATAACCTGGAGATGGTCACCACGTGGGAGCAGGGGGGACAACACACACACAACGTGGTGTGCGTCTCAGTGGAGCTTACAAGGGGGAGCCAGCAGCACTGTCCCATTGGAGAACTACGGGGTACGAGAAACATGTGTTTCCTTGAGAGGTCGCAGAGAAGCTGTGCTCAGAGAACAGTGACGATGGGTTAAAGCAGAGACTTGGAGGGAAAACTTGAAGAAAAAAAAACATCAGAAAACGTGCTGATCCTGCAGCAGTGAAAGGGGTTGTGAAGGAGGAGTGGGGTGACAGGAGAGGAGGTTACAGGAAACTTTCGAGATGAAAATGCAGAAGTTTATTAAAAGTCACTGTTGGCGCGTTGAGTGATGAAATAGCTTGGAAAGACCCAGTGTGCATCTAATCCCAGGGGAGCCTTAGGGGAAGGGAATGCCTGGGCCCAATGCAGTTCAGCGGTGGCCTGGGAGTGAGCCCCTTCCCGTGGGTGGAATTCAGGACTGGACCTCCGCCATCAGCCAGCACTGGCAGGTGCCGTGGGCATGTCTGTGGTTGGCAGCAAGGAGCACAAAACACCCGATTCTTCATGGCCAGGCAGTCTCGGCAATTCTCACTGGCATTCCAGGTGATTATGGGGCCAGTAGCCCCAGGAGATTAGCCGTAGGCAGAAGCCAGCCCCTTTTAGAGGCCACGCCAATTATCTGGTAGGAGTTAGTATCTATCTTGTCATATTCAAGAAGGGGCAGATATAAATGGGTCTCATCTTCACTTTTTTCACATACATTATATACCCCAAATTGTCTTTTAGATGTGAAACCCAAACATTTCCAGCTCTGGCACAGAGCTGCCAGTCAACAGGTGGGTTTGGGCAGCTCCGTTTCGTTATCTGGTCAACAGTGTATGGTCATGAAAATTGCATGGTTTTGCCTTATTATTTGGTAAAAATGGGAAAATGGAAAACCAGATGAACTGATACCAACGATTTTTAGAAAGCTGTGAAGTTCACCCCCTGTAGTCACAGATGGAGACCATCACGAGTGCTGCAGAGCCTTGAACCCCTGTTGGCCAAACACTGGATTTCAGCCAGTTACTCCAGTGTTTCACTGCAAAATGAAAGAACAAAATTCATTTCAGAAGGTAACAAAACACCATCAAGGACTGTCGAAAAGGACACTTACGACCGAGGATTTTATATTTTTAGCTTTCTGAGAATGGAACCACCTTTTACAACTATGGGGATCATCCATTGTTCAACTTGGATGCATTCGGATGCACCAATATTTTGAGGAACATGATCTTTTTTTAAAAATAGAGGTTGTCAGGGCAGTCATCAGAGAGTCAAAATGGAAACCTCTCTCCTGGAGCACTTAGTCTGCAAGGTGACAGTTGAAGCATCGTTCCAAGACTTGGCAGGAGAGAACGGGAAAGCCATTGAGCTGTTTGTAGAATTTTAAGGCAGGGAAGACAATGACGAGTTATTGTGCACCTACTATGTACCAGTCCCATACCAGGGCTCTTTCCAGCCAGCTTGGGCTGCCTTTTCTCTGTGCCCAGAACAACCCTTAACACCCATGCTAAAAAGGATTATGGAGGTCATGAAAGCAGAGCATTCGCCAGCTCTTCCACACGGCCCAGAACACCATGAATAATAATAATAGTAACATTAAGGCTACCAAGAGGAGTGGTAAAAATTGCAAATACTTACTGCCTATTAGCTATGTGCTAGACTCTGCACAAAGGCATTTTCTATGGATTATCTTATTTAATCCTCGTAAGAACGCTATAGAGTTTTTACAGATGAAGAAGCTGAGGCTAAGAGAGTTTAAGAAAACTCCCAAGGTCAGGGGTGAGACGATCTAGAATGTGAGCACAAGGAGTTTGACCCCAGGAACTACGTACATGTCCCCCCTACTCCATTGTCCACAAGTGGGCCATGCAGCAGCAGGAAGTGGGATCCTCAGGTGACCCACCAGCAAAAGGATGGTCTCTTCTGGAGGCAGCCTGGGATGGCAGAACAGTAGAGTCTGGGTCAGATTATACCTCCGAGGACTGCTGGGAGCATTACCTGAGGTGCTGAGGGTCGAACCCGTTCTCTGATAGCCTCTTTATAAGGCCGTGCTCCCCATATTCCCCAGAGACAACTGGGGTGGCTTGGCCCCAGCTGTGTGCACTTCTCTCTCATCTTCTAGTCAGCCTGCATCATCTAAAATGTCCTCTCTTTTTCATCCTTGTTCTTGCTTAACCATACCCTAGACTGCCAACACCACCCATAAGCAATGCCAAAGCTTAGCCCTCAGAAACAGATAGCAGATATCTGACGGAGAGTCAAGAACCTGAGCTGAGTTCAGCCAGGTCTGCCCAGGGTATGGCCACACAGGCTTCTGGCGTGAACCTCTGGTAGCCCAGCCAACAGCCACTCCCTGTCCCCGCAACGTCTACTAATTTGCTGGGAGGCATCAGGCAACCCTGGGCTCCCGGAGAGTCTCTACACCCAAGCCAGTCAGGGTGACTCCTCAGGAACAGTGGCCAACTTAGGGATGGACCCATATCGCAGTCCTGGCCAAGGAGCCATGAGAAGGCTGCTGGAGGCTCAAGGGATGCAAGGAAGGAACGTCCCCTTCTGGGGGCAGGGGAAAGCTTGGGGCTGAAGCAACCATCATCACATAGCCTCTTAGGACAAGCCTGAGAACAGAAACCAGCATGATGACGCTGGTCGAGCAGGGGGAGATGAAATGAGCCCGAGTCCCCAAGGATGTTTTGAAAGCTCATTAACCCACCCTGGACCTGTGTACCTTCCTATGTCTTACCACGTGAAACTGTAAGTCCCGTCGAGGTCTGAGCTCTTCCAGTTGGACCCTTACTTACAGGCAGCTGAAAGTACCCTCATACAACAGCCCAGTAGCATCTGGTGGCCCTTGCCACAATGGGTAGGTACCAGATACCAAATCTGCACCACACTGGGAGTGTCCTGGGAAACTTAGTCTGGCTAATACCATCCCAGACCTGTGGGCAAAATTTGAGTCAGTGGGAAGTTGTTCAGTGAACTTTCCGGGAGGCCAGGAAAAGTGTCAAAGCACTTTACAATCAAACCTAATTGAAAACAACAGCTCTTTAATCTAAATTTACAACATAATCAGCCTTCTGGTTACCTAATTATAATTAAATTAGATTGGCAGTGTATTTCATATATGCTAATTAAAAGCACCAAAAGAAAAAGCTGCATTTGGAAACTGCAGTATCTGCTCACTCCCTATGAGAGCCAAGGGTGACAGCGAGCTTCCTGGGCTGTAATTTGGAGACCTGGGTCTAGTCCTGCCTCTGCTCTCACTGGTGGCTGTGTGACTCTAGGCAAGCCACTTAGCCCCTCTGAGCCTTACGGGTCCATGGGATTCCAGTCAAACACAAGATGTCATCATGGATTTGTTCTGCCTGTTTTTGATCATCAAATAACTAAAATCATATACAAGGTACTTTGCTTGGTGTCTCATAAGATGCCTACTACGATTTTTATGTGTTTCATTGCCAAAGAAATGACAAACCCAAACTAGCCAATATTTTGAATGTTCAAGCATTAAACAACCCTTGGGGCCCTGAGATTGCACAGGCAGGAAGTTGGCTTGAGCAACCGCCCACCGCAGTCAGGCAAACCCTCCAACATGCACTTTAGATGTGGCCCGGGAGATAATGATCAAGGCAAAATCTGCCAGTGCGGGCCGTAAAGAACAATGGACCAGGGAGCTCCTCCTAGAAATTAGAACAGAGTCTCATCAGGGAAATTCTCCACCCATGGTCCCACCCGCCTCGGTGCCTGCCCAGCCCAGCTCACACGTCCCCGCAGGGGCCAGTGGCTGCTCTGTCTGCCAGGCTTCCCCTTTCTGAATGTAAGTTTGTATTGTAGTCCTGCTGTGTCTGCTACACCTCTGTGTGTTGGCTGTGAAGGTGGGAGATTCGGCTAACTCGTCCTTCTGGTTTATATGACATCAAAGCAAGCGAAGCCACATCTAAACTCAAGAGAGGACTGGATACCCTTAGCTTTAAGCTAGATAGGGTGACCTCGGAGGTCTTTGAATTATCCCCCTTCGGGAGGTGATGTATTCTGGGGGAGAGATGAAGAAAGATGCACACAGATGCTTAGCTGGTCACCAAGGGCACCTGACACCCTTCAGGAGCGTGGAGCTGTCCCTGAGATGACATTTCCCAGCCCCTTTGCATTTGCTTTACGGAAGTGAAATTAACTTAAAATTCACTTATTGAAAGGTACCATTCAGCAGCACTCCACACACTCACAAGTGTTATGCAGTCACCTCCTACATCAAGTTCCAAAACATTTCATCATCCCAAAAGAAAACGCCATGCCCATTAAGCAATTGCTCCCCATTCTTCCCTCCCCTCAACCTCTTGAAACCACCAATTAGCTTTCTGTCTCTATAGATTTACCTACTCTGGATATTTCTTATTAAGAAAAGGAATCATTTGTTCAGCATGGGATTTTTCGTGTTTGGCTTCTGGCACCTAACGTCACTTTTCTGGGTTCACCCATGTTGTAGCATTTACCAATATTTCAGTCTTTTTTGTGACTGAATAATATTCTGTTGTATGGATCTCCATACAGTTTGCTGATCCCTTCATCTCTTGATGTACCTGTGGGCTGTTTCCACCTTTGGGTTATCGTGAACAGTGTTGCTGTGAGCTCTCATGTACAAGCACCTGTTTAAACATCTGTTTTCAAGTCTTTGGGGTCCATACCTAGGAGTGGAATTGCTAGGTCATTTGGTAATCCTGTGTTTGACCTTTCAAGGAACTGTCAGACTGTTTTCCACAGCATCAGCCCCCTTGCACTTTGGTGAGATGGTGTGACCCATGACTCAGTCTCACCGATGGCGATGGCGAGTGGAAGGGATCATCGTCACATCTGGGCAGAGGTGCATCCCCCAGGCTCAGCACAGTCCCGGCTGAGCACAGAAGGGAGGGAGGAGCCACAACATGGAGGGAGCTGGGTCCTTGGATGAGGGAACACGCCTGACCAGGAACATGCACACACCATGGTGTAAACAAAGCAATAAACTTCTAGGGTGTTAAGCCACTAAGGTTTTGGGGTGTATCTGTCACAGCAGCTGGCATTATCTTCAATGCATGGCTCAAAGTCCATCTTTTAATTCCCAGCTTCCTAGTAGAGGTCTCCCTGAATGATCCCACCCCCAGACGTGACCCAGACCAGACACCAGATTTGTCATTTCTATGCTAGACAAGGATATGTTGCTTGCAGGGATCAGAAACCACTTGAATAGCAGAAGCATTTATTATGAGCCTACTGGGCTCTCATGGACTTTGGAGACAAAGTATATCCAAGCATCATGCAAACAATCAGAGACTCAGCAAGGGAGGAGAGCAGAGGGACACAGGTTCCTGAGTGCCCGTCACAAAGACTCAAGGAGACCACTTTTTCTATTTCAGTTGTGTACTGAGTTACTACTATTCTTAGATATGTTGAACATGACACTGCTAGTTGTACAGTGTTTGGTCCACTCCTATCTGTCACTTGGAATTCCTGCCTTGGGTGGCTCATTCCTGTTTTAGTGAGTGTTTATCTCATCTCTGCAGGGAGAAGGTACAGCCCCAGTTTCATGCTGGGGTCAGAAGCTAGCACTCCCACATGCCACCTTGTGATCTCAAGCAAGTGACAACATTAATGAGCTTTGGTTTCCCCATCTATAAAATGGGTAGAAGAATAGTACCTACTTCAGTGTTATTGCAAACATGATAGATAGATAGATAGATAGATAGATAGATACATGGATAGATAGATACAGATAGAGATATACATAGATATAAAAGATAATGTTAGCAAAGTACTTGGCAAGGCACTCCTGATACACAGCGAGAGCTCAATTCCAGCTCCTGCCTGAACCCAGCAGGTGCATGGTGAGCAGCAAATGTGATCACTGAGTCCATCTGGTCCTCAGATCAGACCTTCAAATGATCAGAATCATATCAGGAGCTTTCAGGTAGGTTCTGGCTCATCTCTGACTGAACCAGATGAAAATCCCAGAGTTGGGCTTGGGAATCTGAGATTCTAATAATCACCAGTTTTGACGCCCTCCCTCGAGGATACCCCACCAGGCTGGCGAGGCCTCCTCCGGTAGGAAATGGGGACAAAACTCTGATCTCAGTCCCCAACGGTCGCGGAGTTCCTCCCGTGCTCATTCAAGCCCTTGCTCAATTTCCCCTCCTCAGAGACACAGCTACCTACCTCCATGTCCTCCCAAAGTCCTCCATAGCCCATTTCACGGCCCACCCCAGGAGCATGGGTTTCTCTTCCAACCTCTGTCTCCCGCACCCCCTGGCGAGTGCAGGGACCGATGCATCTGGCAGGGACTAGCACATAGTAATAGATGGGTAAGTACCTAAGTCAAATAAAACAATGAGGCAGCCTCTGCTGTGACCCCTTCCCCGTCCCTTAACAAGATCTCGGGCATGTATCAGAACTCTCAGATCCCTTTCCTCATTAAAACAGCCCAGTCTGGTTTAGAATGCTATTTTCTTGTCTGATTCCAAGGTCACCCCTGCCCCATCAAAACTGGGCTTGGGGCCTGGGGACCAGAGTGAGGACAGGCAGGCTGTTTTCTCCTCCTCCCCACACCTATTAGTGAAGGAGAACTTGGTGTGCCTTTGAGAAAACCCTTTCCTTCTCCAGCTTGTCTGGGATTGGGTGGTGGGACTTGGCAATTCAGGGAAGAGGACAGAGGTCTCCTGCTGAGCTGGCACATCGCAGTCTTCTCTGGGTCAGGAGGTGCGGGTGCCTGGCTAATCCTTACTGGGGGGAGCCTGTAGATGCTAGTGCCTGCGGGCGTAGGCTTGAGCTCTCCTGGATCCAAGAGGTCTCCTGCTTGCCAGTTCTCTGAGTGAGGGATCTGGTTTCACTCCATCGCACACCTAAGCTGCCCCTATTGGCATTTATACCCACAGCCACTTATTGGTGGGGTCCTTTGGCCCCGGGGTAGCCACCTCCCACCATGTCCCACGGACACCTGAGAAACTCACACACGTGGCTGTTCAGAGAACACACTGGTAGACAGGTGCCTGCCCTTACCCTGCCACCTCTCTCCAGCCCCTTCCCCCTTGCTCAGTGAGGCTCATCTGGAGATCAGCATGTCCAGGGCCTGAGCGCTATCTGATCAGGACGGAGTGCCAGGCTCCCCCTCCTTCGGGCACCCTCGGGATTCTTTTGAAACCTTTCCCCTTCACTGGGCTCCATAGCACAATGAGGGGATCAACACAGTGGAGCAGCCCCTCCCTCCCTCGCTCCCCCACCAATACACACATACTGTGGGGAGGAAATTGTCCCTCACAGACCTTCCTCACACAGCCCCATACAGATTGACTCCCTGTCCTCATCAGTCTTGGGCCCAGAGCCATAGAGCAAGTCCTACTTTATAGCCTGTCCAACAACAGAAGGCTTCTTGATCTTATCAAAGCTTCCAGTCTTGGAGGCTCTGCCAAATGCAATGAGCCCATGGGCCTTGTGAAAGCCAAACTCCTCGAACAGCAGTAGAAATAAAATTCTCCATTGGCCAAGGAATATAAAGTAAATTGTTGCACATGACCTCCAGGAAGTGGCCCTTAATGAAAAGGGCAGGATCTTCCCTTTCTCCTGATAGCTAGAAGGTGGACATGATGGCCGGAGCTGCAGCAGCTGTCTTGGGCTATAAAGGCACCAGAACAACAGAGTAGAAAGGTGGGTTCCTGACAATCATAGAACAGCCTTTCCAACTCTGGGCTACTTGCCTATGGTTCATTTCCATGAAAGAGAAACATACTTTATTTGTTCAAACTTTTCTTTCTTTTTTTTTTTTAAGATTTTATTTATTTATTTGACAGAGATCACAAGTAGGCAGAGAGGCAGGCAGAGAGAGACGAGGAAGCAGGCTCCCCACTGAGCAGAGAGCTCCATGCCGGGCTTGATTCCAGGACCCTGAGATCATGACCTGAGCCGAAGGCAGAGGCTTAACCCACTGAGCTACCCAGGCGCCCCTTGTTCAAACTTTTCAAACTTTCTGCTCCTCACAGCCAAACCTCATGCTGATAGTCTGGCTCTAAGTTTGGGGCCTGCTCCTTCTTGAAAAAAATTATTTGAGATAATTAGGATCGAAAGATAAGTGGAAAGGAAATGAATTTTGCATTATGATTCAATATTATTCAAATGTGTTTGGGCACGAAATTCTCTCTCCTACCAGAGGTGGTACCGATCTCACGTTTTAGAGAAAGCTCCCAGACTTCAGTCATGCAAACCCAGCTTAGAATTTGGTTTCTACCATTCGCTATTGTGTAATCTTAAGCAAGTTACCCAACATTTCTGAACTTTAGTTTTCTGTTTTATTAAATAAGAATAAGGTCTGTCTTGAAGAGTCCGCCTAACACATTTTTACTGTGCATCTGCTACCTACGTGACATTATGCTCGGATGCCATGGAGAAGACAAGGTCTCTACCTTCTTGGAGCTGCATATGCCATGAGGAAGAGCGGATGCAAAAAGCAAATGAATAAGCAAACAAAATAATCATAGTGAACAGTTCACGATGCTGGAGAGTAACAGCGTGCAGGGGTACAGGGAACTGGGAAATCATCCCCTGCAAGGACTAAGGGAACAATGTCATGTGAAAGCTCCAAGCACGCTTCCCAGTTCCTATTACAGCCCCTGCCCGGAAGCTGCCAGACCGATTCCCTTCGGAGAGCGATCTGCCGTGCACAAAGCCCAAGTGCCTCCATCACCCCAGGCAGCTCGTGCACAGCCCCAACCAAGGTAACTCAATCTGTGCTTTTTTTGCCCATCTGAGGATGGATAGCAGGACGGACAGACAGAAGGCCTCACACAGACTGCCAGTAGGGAAAACTATTGGCTGCAGACCCTGCCTGGCAGACACCTTCCACCGAGCTGGCTTGGTCTCTCTGCATAATGGGCACCACCTGGGTCCCAGGGAAGGCAGTTGGCATCAATTAGTTTTCAGTGAGCCCAACCACAGGGGCGCTCTGGCTCTCCTCCCAGGTAGTGGCACTGGGAGCTCCCAGCTCCTGGGCTGCATGTCATTTACTCCTAACAACCTCCGTCAGTGACCTCTTCTCAATCAGGCAGGTCTCACCAGGGCCACAGCTGCACCAGCATGAGACGGGGTGCTCGGAGCTAAGTGCTCAGACCCTGCCTGGCACCATATGCCTGCAGCAGCCAGATGTGTGTCCTGAATACAACACGAGTAACAGAAGGACTCTGAAACTGCCATTCCTGGCTTTCGTCAGAATTCTCCCGGCAGAGGACGGGCAGCTTAGAACATGTGGTGTCATGCAGGTGCGAAAGCAGACATATCGGAGAGAGCACGTCCCAGTTTGGCTGCTCCCAACCGTCTGGTCTTAGGCAAGTTACTTAACCTCCCTAAGCCTTAGCTGCCCCATCTTAAAATGGGCATTGTGATCATAGTACCCACTGCATATTTGGGGTGAAGGATTAAGTAAAATAATCCATGTAAGCATATTTTTTTAAATATTCTTTTTTTTTAAAGATTTTATTTATTTATTTCACAGAGAGAGAGAGAGAGAGAGAGATCACAAGTAGGCAGAGAGGGGGGAGGGGAAGCAGACTCCCCACTCAGCAGAGAGCCTGATGCAGGGCTTGATTCCAGGACCCTGAGATCATGACCTGAGCTGAAGGCAGAGGCTTAACCCCCTGAGCCATCCAGGCACCCCAATCCATGTAAGCATATTAAGGAAATGCTTGGTGGGTGTTTGCTACCATCCATCTTCCCTTGACAACTGTGTCTGAGCGTGTAGTATGTGCAAAGACCTTTGGAAATCATCTCATCTGGTGACCATCCACATTTTGGACTGCAGCTCTTCTAAACTGGGTTAAAGACCCTATACTCTACCTACCCCGAGGGTCACTTAGCTTTTGTCCTGGAACAAACCACTCCAAAACTTCGTGAGCTCTCATGACCAATCTCCCTACTTTCCCATGACTCCACAGGTTATCTGAGCAGTTCTTGTGTTCAGGGCCAGCTGGTCAGAGCTGGGTAGGCCAGGGTGGCCCCAGGGACAGGCCCCACCCTCCTCGGCTGCTCTCCTCATGGTCTCTCAGCCTTCTGAGATGTAGTAGACTTGTTCACTAGGTGCCCGAAGGCCCCACAGTAAGAGGGGAAGCAAGCTCCAACTCATAAGCACTTTCCAAGCCTCTGCCTATGACACAGCACCTATCGCCGTATTGGCCAACGCAAGCCACAAGGCCGAGGCGAATGTGGGCGGGGTCGCGCACAGGGAATGAACAAAGGAAGCAAGAACAAGAGCCATCACTGCCGCCGGAACCTCTCTGAGCCATTCCCACTTTTCAGAGGAAAAGGAATTTGGTAAGAATTAGAAAAGGAATATATGGGAACCACACAGTGGGCACTTCAGTAGCCCCCGGATGTTTTTGATAACACATCCCTGGATTAGTCAGCTCAGGCTGCCATAAGAATACCAGACTGGGGGTTTCACAACAACAGCAATTGCTCTCTGCCAGGTCTAGAGGCCGGAGGTGTGAGAGGAGGGTGCCAAGGCGATCAGGTTCCGGTGAGAGCACTCTTCCTGGCTTAGAGACGGTGGCCGTCTCAATGTGCGCCTACAAGAGATCCATCTCTCCCTCTCTCTCCTAGAAGGCCACCCATTCTATTAGATTAGGACCCCGTGCTCATGACCTCATTTAACCTTAAGTACCTTTTTAAAGGTCTTATCTCCAAATATAGTCACATTAGGGGTTAGGGCTTCAATGGATAAAGACTGGGAAATGGGAAAGGATCATTGCTTTCTTCTTTTTTTTTTTTTTAACCTCAATTTCTACCATTTTTCCTGCAGCCGAGTGGATTGTGTTGAGCTCCCCTATTTGGAGATGACTGATTTGCTCTGTCAAAAACAACATAAGGAGAATCTCACATTTATATGGATTCCCCATATTCACAGAATTAAACTTCATTTTAAAATGTGAGGGGCGCCTGGGTGTCTCAGTCCCGTTGTGCGTCCGACTGTTGGTTTCGGCTCAGATCATGATCTGAGGGTCGTGAGATCGAGCCCCTGTCAGGATCCATACCCAGCGGGGAGTCTGCTTGGGATTCTCTCTCTCCATCTGCCTCTCGCCCCGATTTCTCTAAAATAAATAAATAAAGCGGCGCCTGGGTGGCTCAGTGGTTTAAACCAATGCCTTCAGCTCAGGTCATGATCTCAGGGTCCTAGGATCGAGCCCCGCATCAGGCTTTCGGCTCAGGGAGCCTGCTTCCTCCTCTCTCTCTGCCTGCCTCTCTGCCTACTTGTGATCTCTTTCTCTATGTCAAACAAATAAATAAATAAATATATTTAAATAAATAAATAAATCTTTAAAAAAAAAATACATGTGTGATTTTTCACATCATATTCAAATTTAAAACAATGCCTTATACCCAGTGTTTTTATTATTTTTTAAAGACTTTATTTATTTGAGAGAGATAGAGAGAGCATGAGATGGGGGAGGGTCAGAGGGAGAAACAGACTCACCGAGCAGGGAGCCCAATGCAGGACTTGATCCTGGGACTCCAAGATCACGACCTGAGCTGCAGGCAGTCACTTAACCAGCTGAGCCACCCAAGAGCCCACCTTGTACCCAATGTTTTTAACAGCCAAGTAGCTAATATAAAGTATCAGGTACATAAATTACATAAAATTGGAAGTCTATGGGATGGCAGGCCATTTGCTCATAAGAAACTAAGAGAGGCTTCATGTTACCATCAGTGTGTGGCCCTCGGGGAAGACATCCTTAACTCCAGGCCTCAGTCCACACACCGAGCTGTAGGACCCTAGCCCTGTGTTGCATCAGTTTCCTGTAGTCATCATCACAACTACTATAACCCATTTCATATATAAATATATGTATGTATCCTATAATGATGGCTTAAAACAACAGAAACTTAGTCTCTCACAATTCTGGAGGCTAGATGTCAATCAAGGTGTCAGCAGGCCCATGCTCGCTCCAGAGCCCCTCAGGGAGAATCCCCCCTTGACTCTGTCCAGCTTCTGGTGATGACTCCTGGGCTTGTAGCTCACCCAGTTCTGCCTTTACATAGCTTTTCCCTTCGTGGGTCTCTCTTCTCCTGTGTTCTTCAGCAGGACATTTGTCAATGGATTTGGAGTCTACCCAGATAATTCAGGAGGATCTCCTCGTCTCAAAATCCTTAACTGAGTCACTCTGCAAACATCCCACTGCCAAAGAAAATCACGTTTGCAGGTTTTGAGGGTCACCATTCAGCCCACAATGCATATCCTCCCCACAGTCTTTACAGATAAAGTGGAGCCCAGAAGGTGAACGGGGGTGCAACGTGGACCAACTTCTGTCTTTTCCTCTCTCGTGACCACGCAGGGCTTCTCTAAAAACTATGCTTCATCACAGAAGACTTCCCCATGCAAAGAAGCACTTCCTTGTTGCCATTCAGGATTAACTCCTGTATCTCCAGTGAAGGCAACGTGAAGCAATTTCTTGCCCTTTAAGGACCATAAGCCTCCTTCCTCCTGTCTTTCCACTACCATTTCCATGTACTTCGTCTCTGGGAATCTTCAAAGCATTTTCTGGGAAACTAGTAGCCTAATTTCTGATCTCTGGAGAAGGAGCCAGCCATCTGGGATTTGAACAGTGGGCACTAACAGCAGCACAGCCTGACCAACCCCAGGGGCAGAGTTCTGGCATCACAAGGAAGGGAAGAGTGGACTAGGGAAGAGTTCCTCTTGGCCTCGGAGTCAAACGATTTTGAAGTCTAACTAGGCATTTGCCCAGTGGTCAGGGTTGCTATATTTAGCAAATTAGAATGCTGGATGCCCAGCTGAATTTGTGTTTCCAACAGACAATGGGTAGGTTTTGTTGTTTTTGTTTTTGTTTTTGTTTTTTTAGTGTAAGTATGCCTCCATGCATTATTGTTGTATCTACTTATACTGCATAATTTTTTTTAAATTTTGGAAGATTTTATTTGGGAGAGCACAAGCTGGAGGAGAGGGAGAGGGAGAAGCAGACTCTCAACTGAGCTGTGAGCCCAATGCAGGCCTCAATCCTGGGATCACGACCTGAGCTAAAGACAGACACTTAACCAACTGAGCCACCCAGGCACCCAATTTTGATGCAGTATCTGGAACATACTTATATTTTAAAAATTGTTTATCTGAAATTCAAATTTAACTGAGTATCCTGCATTTTATCCATCAACCCAATCTATGGCCCTCTCTCCCACCCTGCCTTCCAAAAAGCCTTTGTTTTGTTTTTATAATGTTTTTATTTTTTTATAAACATATAATGTAGTGTTAGCCCCAGGGTACAGGTGTGTGAATCGCCAGGTTTACACACTTCACAGCACTCGCCGTAGCACATACCCTCCGCAATGTTCATAAGCCTTTGTTTTGAGCCCGTCCTCTGCCAAGTCCTTTACCAGGCCCCGGTAAAGCAGCACGCTCTGCTTCACGGTATTCACAGCACAGGGGAGGAGACCAGCTGGTAACGCACGCCCTTTGCACAATGGGATCCGGTCCCATCCTAATAAATGTTCCCACAATTGGGTGACACAAAGGCAAGAACAATTCGTTCTGTCCAGCGGCAGGGAGGAAGAGGGAAAGAGCTTTGGAGAGGTGCAGAGGTGGGGCTCCTGAGCCAACCCGGATGGACAGGTGCAAAGCAGGCAGGACATGAGGAACACACTATACTCCGGGACTCTGGAGGAGCCCCTGTGGCCAGGGTGGTGAGGGGCCAGCTGTATGCGTCTCTGGGGTGCTGGTGGCATTGATGTCTGGAGGAGGGACAGAAGAGTCTGGAGCCCAGAGTGCAGGGCTCCTTTCACCAGGCTGGGGAGCTGGGGCTTCTCTCCTGCCATCAGTGCATCGAGAGACGATGGCCAGACCATGGCTGACGGCAGAACTCTGACCAGACCTCCGCAGCAACCTCGCCAGGAAGCCAGAGCACAGCCTTTGTGGCTCAGGCGATGCCTGCCAGCTTCCCTATTTTTCACTCCTACTTCCAACTCAGGGCCAATGACACAAAACACCCCATTTCCAGTTACGCACCTCCAACTTCCCCAACAATCTCCAACTGGGGCGCGCTCAAAGTCTTCCTTCTTCCTCCTATAAAGCTTCCCAACTCCCCTGCCTGCTTTTGAGTTTCTGCTCTAAGCAAATGGCTTGTTTGTTCTTGTTCATGTGGTCTTTATTTATTTCCTCAGTATAGACCATAGGTATCCGCTTTTTAAGAGAAGGATAGGGTAATGAGGGTAGTAAGCCCGTGGAAACTAGTACTCTGTTATATGGTGTTAGTACAACCACAGATACTGGTGGTATTCACACCTAGAAAAATCTGCTTTGGGGTGTCTGGGAGGCTCAGTGGGTTAAGCATCTGCCTTCAACTCAGGTCATGATCGTGGGGTCCAGGATAGAGCCCCACATCATTGAGCTCCCTGCCCAGAAGGGAGTCTGCTTCTCTCTCTGCACCCCCGCCCCTCCCCCCACTCCACTTGCTCTCTCTCTAATAAAATCTTTTAAAAAGAAAAATCTGCTTTTTGAGATCCTTTGCAGTCTCTACAAACACACACACACACACACACACACACACACAATTTCTAAATGTTTGTATTCACAGAACATCCCCAAATGTCTCTATATTCTGAAAAGGTTTTGAATCTTTAATGTGCAATTTAAAAGCAAATATTGTTAAAGTTACCCTTTGTTTTCTTGTTGATTTAATATTTTGTTTCCTCCTGTTAGAGATTGCATCTTTGACTCCAATTTGTCCCCTTCCTTGAATCCTGGTCCTTAGCCATCTGATGCTGAAGCACCTCCCACTAAATGGGTGAAGCCCTCGAGGTTGCAGACTTGGCTATGTGACCTGTTTTGGCCAATAGGACATTAGCAGACATGACGCTAGTGGAGGCTTGAGACGCGCTTACTCACTGGGACTTGGGCTCTCACACCCCTGCCGCCTCCATGAGAAGACTATGCTCAAGCTAGTCTAATGGTCACAGGAGGAGGGTGAGGGTCAGGCGGAGAGGAGTCTAGACCCCTAGCCATGCACCGCGGAGATTAGATAACAGATCAGTGAGTTAAATAAATGGTTATTTTTCCAATGCATCTGGAAATTTTTGTGGTTGTCATACAGCACTTTTGTACCAATAGTTGACTGTAACACCCCTTGATTTCAGAATTTCAAGAAAATTTCCATTGCCATGAATTAAGTGATTATTAGCAAATCTTACTGATTGCCTCTGCCTTCAGCTCAGTTCATGATCTCAGGGTTCTGGGATGGAGCCCCACATTGGGCATCCTGCTCAATGGAGAGTCTGCTTCTCCCTCTACCTCTACCTGCACCCCCTAACTTGTGTGCTCGCTTTCTCTCTCTCTCTCTCAAATATATGAAATCTGGAAGGAAAGAAGGAAGGAAGGGCGAGCATATAACAAAGTTATGGCCAAAGAAATGTGAGACTGGTGAGGGGCCTTCTACAAGGCAAACCTTTAAAAACAAACCTTTAAAAGAAACCCATAAGGTGATGCTTCCTTTTTTTGTAACTAGATTTTTGGAACTGCTGCTACCATCCTGGAACCACGAGGGAAAGCAACAAGAGGACAGATATATTGGGACGAACCCAAAAACAGGATATCCTTGAGAAGCCATCCCATATAGTAAGCCCTCGGAACTGCCCTAACTTGGAGCTACTTACTATATCTTTTCTCTATTTAGACCACGTTTCCTTGCAGTTTCTGTGCCTTACAGCACAATTCTTCCTGATTCAGACACTTCCTCAGAAGAGGAAAATCCATGTTAAAGAAAAGGATGTGTTGATTATCTTTTCTTTCTTTTGGTTTTACCAAGTGATATGTCACTGGGGCAAAGACTCTAACAAAATCTTTAAAGATGGGCTTAAAAATGTCCCTTCCAGTGGCTACCTCTGAGATTTGATTTTGAGGGTTTTCACCATGGCTACAATCTATTATGAAATGACTTCTGGCCTCACCACTATGACTCTGTGACATTTGCCCAGTGATATGGGGACCCCTTGAGGACAAGTTCAGAACCTTGGGTGGACCGGCAAACACAGAAAGTATTCCAACAAACTTGGAGTTCCTTGGTGATGACCCTGCTGTCCAAGGAGAGACTTCTGGGTCTATGACCCTTGAGATGCTTGCCTGGCTAGAGTGAAATTAACCCTTTTCAAATGGAAGCTGAATTATAAAAAGCAAACTCAGTGCACAAGAATCATCTCTCTCCCACACAATGAGCATATGATACATTTGCTCAGTATGATACATTTCACCTCAGTACGTAGCATCTTCAGAAAACACATTAAAATGTCATTAGATTTTATCAAAACTTGCTGATAATTTATGTAACTTGACTATCTCCCCCTCCTCCCATGCTGTGCCCAGCAGAAACCAGCGCTTGCCAAATTATCATTCATTTTACTAAAAACAACACTTCAGGCGGCTTTCTGGATTTGCCAAACTTTCTCCCCGCCCTGGACCACTGCCCTTGTTCTTGCTTTCCCTGGAATGTCTGCCATCGATGCAAACTGGCAAAATGCCTAACGAACGTCTTATCACCTGGTGATGCAAAATTCTGATGTCAATTCCTCTCCAGTGCCTGACCCGAAGCCGAGGCAACAGAGCATGGAGGGTGGGTGAAGTCAGGCCCCCCTGCTTTGGGATCCAGCTCTGTCCCCAGTGAGTGAGGTGACCCCCGCAGAGAAGGCCAGCTTTCCTGAGCCAGGCCTCAGCTTCTCTCCTGTAAAACTAGCAGCACGATTGCCCTGCCTAGAGCTCGTGTGGAGAGGAGATAGAATCGCGGGAGAGGCCTGCCACAGAGTAAGGGCTCCATGTATCTTGGCTGGTGTTACCGGATACTTTCCCATAGGATCAGAGCGCTTGACAGCCGGAAGGGGCTTCAGAGTTTCCTCTCAACCTTCGATGTACCAATGAATCACCTGGGGATTCTGTCCAAACTTGGGTTCTGATTCAGGTGTTCTGGGGCGGTGCCTGAGATCTGGATGTGTTTCTTACACGTTCCATGGTGCTGCAGATGCTGCCGATCCTGGCGCCACACTCTGAACAGCAACATGGAGGAGACATTGAGTTCCTGCTTGCTTTTCAGAAGAGGACAAAGCCAGGTCAGGAGGAGAGAAAATCCAGAAGCAAAACTGGTGAGCCAAACCTGTGGGCTATGAGAGGGTAGAGAGCTTTGTTCAGGGCCAAGGACGGACAGGCTGATGGAGCTAGGCAGACATCAGAAGCCGTGGCTCCACCTAAGTCAGACAACAGGACATCCCAGGAGGCACGCAGTCTGATGATGGCTAGTGTAGGCGGCGAGCCAGCCCTGCACTCCACGATGCACAAGATACAGACGTGAATTTGATGAGTGTGAGCTTCGCAAAGCAGAGAATCTGCTCATCTTTTCCATTCTCAGTTTTCCTAGCTCCAAGCAATCCTAGCTAACACTTATTTATGCTTAATATATGCCCGGCCTTGTTCGAAGACATTTGAAAAACAGCTTTATTGAGATAGGACCCATGTGCCCTACAAATCACCCCTTTAAAGCTTCCATTCAGTGGCTTTTACTGTATCCACAGAGTTGGCAACCATACCCACAGTCACTTTTGGAATATTTTAATTGTCCCTAAAGAAAACCCTGTACCCACTAGCAATCACTCCCCATTCTCCTCGACCCCACTACTACTCACCCACTCTGTCTCTACAGGTTTCACTCTTCTAGAGATTACGTGTAAATGGAATCATAGAATATGTGGTTCTTTGTGGCTTCTGTCACTTCGTGGAATGTTCTTGAGTGTCATCCTTATTGTAGCATTTGTCGGGACTTCATTCCCTTTTATTGCTGAACAATCTACAGTTCGGAGGTACCAGATTTTGTCCAGTCATCGATGGATGGACATTCTGGTTGTTTCTACTTTTTGGCTCTTAGGAACATTTCTGTACAAGTTTTGGAAATATGTTCTCATTCCGTGTTCTCAGAAATCTATCTATCAATCTATCTATAAAATTTAATCCTTGGGGCACCTGGGTGGCTCAGTGGGTTAAGCCGCTGCCTTTGGCTCAGGTCATGGTCTCAGGGTCCTGGGATTGAGCCCCGCATCGGGCTCTCTGCTCAGCGGGGAGCCTGCTTCCTCCTCTCTCTCTGCCTGCCTCTCTGCCTGCTTGTGATCTCTCTCTGTCAAATAAATAAATAAAATCTTTTAAAAAAACATTTAATCCTTAAAACCCTACAAAGTAGCTAATATTATTATCCCGAAGGCTCAAGGAGGTTAATTAACTTGCCCAAGGTCCTACAACTTATAAGTGGTGTGGCTAAGGGAAGAACCCAGGCAGTCCTGTTCCAGAGCCCAGGCCTGTCAGTGCTCTTCTCTACCACCTAGAAGAATGCCTGGCACACTCCATCCGTATTTATGGAACGCACAGCTGAATTAGACAGGGGCCCTGGGCTCTCAAGAGACTCGGTGTGGTTGCCTTCTTGCAGATAGCTCCTCTCTAATTAATCTCTGCAGTGTTCTTGGGGTTGGAAATGGGGAGAGGAGAAGGTTGGCAGGAATCAGCTACGCAAAAGCTGGATGTCGTTGATGCCGACCACATACAGGGAAACCCTTCGCCCGGGTGGGTCTGGGGCTATAGGTGCCTCATGGGGAGAAGAGCCAGCACTGGGATCTGAAAGATTTGAGAAGTTACAGAAAACTTCCTCTTCACTGAAGCCAACCGGAAATCTGCTTTTGGCGGGAGGGGTTTTTGGGTGGTTATTTTTTTTTAAGGGTTTTTTGGATTTTGGGGGGTTTTGTTTGCTTGTTTTTGAGTAAAGTTGAAGCTTGTTTATGTGCCTGGTAAGCTCATTTGTGTGCCTTTGTGTCTCTGCCTGAGGTCTCAGACCTTCCCCAGGTTCCCTGTGAAGGAATGAGCAGAAGTGCTAACCTGGAGGGTGGGCAGCTGGGCTGAGTCTTCCAGAAGAGCCACTAGTGGGCAGGCGCAGAGGTTCCAGGCCAGGGAGCTGGAAATCCTCAGCGCAGCTTCAGGGGAGCAGGCAGCTGGTTCTTGGGGACAGAGGCCACATGAGACCTCCCCAGCTGACCACGTTCCCCAGGACCCAGCCCTGCTGCCCTGCGGCATCCCCCGCAAAGCTAGCGTCAAAGACGTCACTAATCCAGTTCTTCCCTGTCCTACGCTCTGGCACCGACTCCGTGGGCAATCTGACGTTTTGGGGGGTGACAGTGACTTTTACAAACCAGACAGTCATCAACGTGAGTCTCAAACACAGTCCTGACCCTGGCTTTGTCTCCTGTTCTCAGATGTCCTTGACCCCTCACTTCCCACCTTTACCCTTGGACTTGACAGTGCCTCTGTTTCTCGGGTTAGGACCTTCCGCTCTCAGGGATAGGCTCTGGGCCACCACCCAGGGATGGGAAAGTGCCAGTGAAATGGGGCAATCTCATTCTCAGGGCACTGCCAAGATTCCAAGTGCACCAATTCTTAGAACATGGAATTCACCAGAGGTTTACCCAGTGTGGAAGAAAAGACAAGACCTCATCCCCCCGGGAGCCATACCTGGGTTCACATAGCCAGGGGACTGAAAAGCTGCATTCCTGGAGAGGGTCCAGGGAACAAGGGAAGCAGACACTTTTTTCCCAGGGTAATAAGGCACTGCCTCCAGCCCCATGCAACCCCACTTTCCACACAGGGTGAACTCATCCCAACTTGCCAGGAACTTTCCCGGTTTTAAAACTCAAAGTCCCACCTCCTAGCACCCCCTTGGTCCCAGGAAGACTGAACCTGTTGGTCACTCAAGTTCCATAGCTCAGTGGGAAGGGATTTCTCCCAGCACAGTGCCCCATGGGAATCAATGACCCTTGCTCCTCTTCCTCCCCCCTCCTCCCTCCCCTTCTTTTTCCTCCTTCTCCTCCTCCTCCCCTGAGGACTGTAATGATGACATCAGGCTAAAGACAGAAGGCCGGAGCCAGCACTTGGGTCACGTGGGACTGAGGCGCCCCCCTTCTCATCCCTGGGGGCAGGGAGTGGGGGAGAAGAGGAGCTGCAGGACAGCCCACGCTGCCCACGGCCCTGGCAGGGAGAGCTGGCTGGCTTCCAGGAAGGAAGTGATGAGGAAAAGGCAGGGAGGACAGAGCAGCAACCGCACTTCTCAGGAGCGTGCAGGCTGGAGCCCCCGTCCTCCCGGAAACCCCAAACCGGCTCCCAGCCTGACTGCAACCGCGCCTTTGCCCTTGTGGCCCATAGTCTGTGCCTCTGGGTCGCACACCTGCCGGAGTGACAGCAGCCATCTATCTTCCCGGGCAGGTGCCCAGCAGTCATTAGGTGGAATGAAGCTGGTGGAATGGAGGTGGCCACAGCTGTAGGCAGAGGCCAGCAGGGCTGACCCCCCAGCACAGCTGACCGCTTGGCACAGATGATGCCCGGCACAGCCAGACCCCAGCACAGCTGATCCCCAGCACACCTGACCCTGGCCTGGTTGACCCCCTCCACAAACGGACCCCAGCCCAGCTGGACCGCCCCACCACCCCCCCGCCGGCACAGCTGACCCCTGGCATGGCTGACCCCCCGCCACGGCTGACCCCCGCACTGGCATATACGGCACCCCCAGCTTAGTCAACACCACCACCCCCACATCACAACAAGAAGGGCCTCTTTGAGGTCCTCGGGCCCTTTTTCTAAAGAACAACTATTCATCAACATTTTAGTATAAAGTTCTACAATCAGAGTATCAGGTCCTTCTCTCCTAAGCCCTCGGTGACACCAATCCTAAGGATCCTTGGAGAGCACACCCCAGAGGTCTGGAGGCTGAGCTCTGTGCATGCAGGATCCTCTGGCAGGGGAGATGGGGGGCTGAGAGGCGCCACCTTCACGTCTTCTCACCCGATTTTCTCTCCCAGCCCCCTGAGCTGGAATGCACACGCCCACCTGCGGACCCAGCACTACCCAGGTCTGGGACCATCCGAACAGGCAGTCTCAACAGTTTTAGTAATGGCCCCTGGGACTGGGATAAAGTTCTACCGTCCCCAGGCCTAAGGCTGCACGGCCAGGTCACGCTAGGGGTCAGAACCCTGCATGTGGACCCCTGGGTTGGGCCAGCATGGAGGACAAGGTTCCTGCCTCAGTTTCCCTCCCAGCACTTTGTTGCCCCACAGATCAGGAGCCCAGCTCTGATGCCTCTGTCTGCTTTGCTGGGGACCTAACACTGCTTGAGTTTTTCCAGCTACTTCTCTCAAAGTGGAAGCTTGCTTCCTAGACTGTCCAGAGCTTGCTGCTGGGCATTAAATAGTGACCATTCAGTTGGCTTTGCCAGCTGCCCCATCGCTGGGGCCTTTTCCCTTCCCACGAGCCTGCCAACCACCATGGCTATGGCCCCAGTCAGGCTCACACTTGACCTGATCTCCTTTCTTTCCCTTCTCTTTCCGTATTCATTCAGTGGACTGAAAGGTGTGGTCCAGGACAAATGGCCGTTGCCTGACTGAAGGCATAGAGGATCCAAAGTGGGGGGCAGAGGTACAAAGGACCCAGTCCCTCAGGGAGATAGGCACAGCTGCTCAGAGGAGCCAGAGCAGGAAGAAGGGTACTAAGGGCAGCTGGGAAGAGGCTCAACGCCGACACAGACCCAAATATGACACAAACAAGGACTCCGTGGGGGTTAAATGCTCAGGCTCTGATGTCACACTCCCCAGGCTCAGATAACCTCTGTGGCCTTGGGGTAAGCTACGCATTTTCTCTGCGTCTCATCTGAATTTCCTCAACTGAAAAACGGACAAACTGAAACCTGGAAGGGCTGCAATAAGAATCAGGTGAGATAGCACACCGACTGGGCATGGCGCACAGCAGATATTCTAGGAATAGGGGCCATTGTTTTATTGGAAAACATATATCCTGCTTTGGGTATAGGGACATCACCTTCAGGAAGCCCTCTAGGCTTTCTCTCAAGTTTCTGGAGTACTTTTCAGGGAAGAGAGGACAAAGGAGGGTATGCTGGGGAGCAGGATGAGGGATGAGGAGCAGGACAGGACAAAGAAACAGGAACCAGCATGAATTTGCCCCTTCCTGGCCCTATGCTAAATCCTCGATACACTATACTTCAATCTGTCTACCCAGCAGCCCAAAAAGGGCGATATTCTCGTTAATCCAACGAAACAATAACCCAGCCTCAGTCACTGGAGAGTGAACTGCTCCCAAGTGTTTGATGTAGGGGGAAACTAGCTCAGGACTGGCATTCAGCAATAGCTCAAATGCAAGGATTCAGTCTCCTGAGCCTGGAGAGTTCCTGTGTTTCTCTAAGGCTGAGGGGCCGTGAGCATCTGAACACTGCACTGTCTCCCTCCAGAACGGCGGGGTGAGAGGAAAGCTACTTCCAGGTCCAGAGCGGGAGCACGGGCATGTGCCTCTCCAGGGTGAAGCCAAACACTGAGCTCAGACGCAGGTTAATGAGACTTCGCATCTTCAAAGCTCAGCCTATTTACTGGGCTGGGTCACAAGGTAACGGGTGGTGCGGGGGTTCTGGAAGGATCTGCTTGGCTCTGGGTAATGGCTGTTTGTCATGGCAACAGGCACTGCGGAGACTCGGAGCCTGCTCAGATGGGAAGATCTCTCCGGGGACATTTCAGACCTCTGTCTTCTCATTGGGCTGGGGAGGGTTATTCACTGAATGCATCCCAGGGACCAGACAGAAGCCCAGAGCACCCCATCTCCCCTTTTGGTGCCAGCCCATGTCTCCCTGTTTTCTAAGAGATTCCAATCAAGGAACAAGAGATGTGAAGAGGAAAGAAAACACAGCACAGAATCTGCTTGGACCAGCCTGAGAATAGAGCTGTTTTAACACCACTCCACACGGGATTCTTCCACCAAACTGATGGATCCAAATACCAGTCCCAGCCCTCACTAGCCACATAACTTTGGGTAAATTCAGTAAGCTCTCTGTGTCTCCATTTTCTTTTTCTTTTTCTTTTTCTTTTAAGATTTTATTTATTTATTTAACAGAGAGAGATCACAAGTAGGCATAGAGGCAGGCAGAGAGAGAGAGAGCAAGAAGCAGGCTCCCTGCTGAGCAGAGTGCCCGAGGCGGGACTCGATCCCAGGACCCTGAGACCATGACCTGAGCCGAAGGCAGCGGCCTAACCCACTGAGCCACCCAGGTGCCCTGTGTCTCCATTTTCTTATCCCTACCACCAGGTCTCTACCTCACAGGGCTGCTGTAACAATTAATTAGGGTTACACAAAACCCTTAGAGCAGTGCTCCGCACAGGGTAAATGCTAGACATTGAGAAACAGATTCTTCTTCTTCTTTTTAGAGGCAGGGGAGGGATACAGGGAGAGAGAGAATCTTAAGCAGGTTCCACGCTGGGCGTGCGGACACAGGGCGCGATCTCACAACCCTAAGATTATGTCCTGAGCCGAAATCAAGAGTTGGATGCTCAGCTGAGATACCCAGGCACCTCAAAAGAGATGACTTCTTAGCTCCCTCGCAAAAAGCTCCATGGTCCAGAGCACAATTTTCTCCCACTGCCACTGTTGCTGGGGAGCCCCTCCTCACAAGTGTCCTTGGGTCCCGCTCCACTGGCCTAAAAAGGCCTAAGTTTATAGGCCCACAGGGGCCAGCCTCATGCATCCAAAGGAAGAGGTTGGGCCAGGCCACAGGTACAAGGCTAGGAGTCTCTGTTGCCCAGGTGAGAACACAGTCTTGTTACAGGCTGGTCAATCAGCTTGCAGCAGAGCTGGGGGTAGAATTCCAGAACTGGGAGGTACCACCAGGGGACACAGCTTTGGCTCCAGCTCAGCTCTGGGTTCCAGTCTTGATCCTGTCACCAGGCAGGTGTCCTGTGTCCACCTACTTCGTTCCTGTGACTTCCAGTGTCTGCATCTTTAAAGGCAGACCAGCAGCGGTGTTTACCTTTCTCTTGTGGAAATGGAATGAGTTCGTGCCTGTAAAATATTTGGCAAAATTGCTACTTATTATGCAGTCATGACCTCCTCCTGCCCTGTATCAGTCAGTTACAGCTGCGTAACAAAGAGCCTAAAACTCAGTGAGCTTAGAACAGCCGCATGTTTCTTCTGCTTCTAAAGCTGGAGTGTTGGTGGGGCTGGGCGGGGAGCTCTTCTGCTGCATTCAGCTTCGGGTGGGGGAGACACATGGACGATGGGGCTGGGCCCCCCTGAAGGCTCACTCCCTCTCAGGTCCACTGCTCTGCTGGGCCACCGTGGTGGCTCAGGCTCCTTGAGCTTCTCTCTCTCTCCACGGTCTTGCCACATGCTCTTCCCAACGTGGTGTCTTCCATGTAACTAAAACATCTTACCTGGGGGCTCAGGGCTCCATAGGTGCACGCCCCAAAAGAGAGAACTGGGCAGAAGCTGGATGACCTTTTACAACCGAGCCTCAGAAGTCACTTCATCACAGTTCATTGCTGGAGGTGGTCACCAGGGTGGAACACAGGTTTTCCTGCATGATGGAGGTCAATGTTACAGTGTAAGAAGAGCATGAGCTGGGGTGCCTGCTGCTATGGCCATTTCCGCAAACTAGTCTGTCCCGTGCCCCACCCAGCAGGGTGCCTCCCCAGAGGCCTGGACGGAAGCCTGGTGACAAACGTCACTACAGCCTGGGCTCACCAGCAAGCCCAGCTCCTTGTCCAGTCAAAACTGAGAGGGTGCATCTGGGTTTTTTGCTCCACCTTCTTTGGCCCTGGAGGCCCTAGTCAAGCAAGACCTTCTCCAGCCAGAAAGCACCAAGCCCATAGCAGGAAAGTAGCTCTGGGGCCAGCCTCTCTCCCCACTGCCTCACCTCCACCAGAGCAGGGCTAAGCAGAGCCAGGGGAAGGCCTGGGGAAGCCGGGCTCCAGAACCATGTCCGCCTCTGCAGGGGTCCTGGGTCAAGGAGGCTGGAGCCCACCCAGGCAGATTCCCATCCCCATTGTCTTAAAGCTTTTACGATTCTTTGGACTTGTCATTTCTGCCATCGACTCCCCAGCAGTGAGACAAAATCAGCAGATGCCCCAAATGCCCAGCTCCTTCCCTTACCCAGAGGGATGACTGAGGCCCTTTCAAAGCTCTGCTCCACCTGACAAAGCCCTGGGCTGTAGACACTGATCTTTGCTTCCAAAGCCAGAGAGATAGAGACACAGGCATCTGACTGGCAAACTGCCAGGAAAATGGGAAAACGTGCAACAGAGCAAAACCATCATCCACCCACTGTGGGCTCAGGGCTCTGTTCACTTTTCTAGAGTGGCTCTAACCCATAGGTCACCTGGGGTCTCTCTGCCTCTTAAGATCTAGACAACACTGCCTCAGAACCACCTCCCACACCCCAACCCTGCGCCTCCCGCAAAGCATTACAATCCCAAAGCGTTACATGCCCGGGGTCACTCTCCCTCTCATCCTGCCTCCTCTGAATTCCTGTGTTCTGCTCCCAGTCCCCTGGCTGGTTCTGTGTGCTCACGTGACCTTGTCCAACCACGGGCCACAGACCCACCCCGGGCCTTGAGAAGGCAGCAGTTTGCACAGGTGATCTGGAAAGAGGAAGGGCAGATAGATCCGCAAAACAAGCTTAAAATTAACTCTCGGATGGGCCCACTCCCGAAAAGAACCTCAGCCATTCCAACAGCCGACGCCTACCAGGATGTTCGGGATCCTTTTTCATTACCGGCTGCCCTGCCACGTCAGAAAGAACTCCCGCCCTCCTGCGTGGACCCCCACCCTGCTGCGCGGCGCCCCCGCCCTGCTGCGCAGAACTCCCCCCCAGCTTTCTCAGCTCCAGCCACCTAACAGCCACGAGGCCCCGGGCCTGTCCACCATGGCTCGCTTTCCTAACGCACCAGCACGTCCTGTGGTGCCTCCTGCCTCCGGCCCACATTCACTTCCTCACAGCCGGGGGAAGCACGCCACAGGCATCCAGGAGTTGGCCTGGACTGTTTTATAACAATATTTTCTCCATTATGTGGAGCTGGATCTGCCCTAATCCCGCCCCGTTCTCCCATCTGGCCCCACCCACCTGCCCCTCTGGGGTTCCAGATGGGAGAAGGCATCCCTGGCCCAGGTGGGGACAGGACTTGTTGTGAACGGGCCTCTCTAGCACGACACTTGGAAGCATCAGGGGACGACGGGAACATCAGTCACGGCTCTGATTACGTTAGGCCAAATTATTTTACCTGAACAGGTCAGCCTGCAGCTTGCAGGGGCACACGATGAACCACAGAGATCCCAGATGTGTGAGGCCCAACCCTTCACCCCAGGAAGAAGGAAGGGCTCGGTCTGCTAGGACCTCTGCGAGTGAGAAGACCACAGAGCAGTGAACCTCCCAGAACACGCGGGCCTGGCCTGTGGATTCCACATATCTGCTAACGCCTTGCCTTGGCTTGTCCTCTGCAATGTAAAAGCGTCCAACGGGCAGGTCCCCGGAGACAGGGATGGGAAGAGAAAAGGAAGGGCCGCTGGCAAGGGGTCGGGAATAAAAGTTGGTCACCCCAAGCAAATTCGGGCCACACCTGGAGCCCTTCCCACCACCGGGGTCAGGGTGCCTTCTGTTTCATTGGCCTTCCCACGCTCCTCTGTGCCCAGGCCTTCCCCGGGAGCTTTCACCCTTCATTAGCCACCATCTGGCGATGTCACTGAGGCCCTGGAAGGTGGCCAGGAGCTGGCACAGGCTAAGCACAGAGATTTTCTGGCCTATGTGCTGGGCCTGGCTTGGGGGACCTCAGCTCTCTCCTGATTCAACGGTGGGGGAGGTTCTAGCTGCACAGAGAGTGGTCTCCCAAGGCCGACAGATGGGCAGCCCTGGGTGGGGGAAGCCACATGGCAGGGCCATGTTGTGGTTAAATGCAGTTCATTAGGTTTTATCAGTAAGATGCTGCTCCGTTGGCAGGAACACACCTGCCCCCAGCAATAGTGGCCGCTAGGAGCACCGATGGCCCTGGGATGGCTTCTGTGGGAAGGCTGGAGCCATGGGCCTTGCTCTTAGAGCTTGGCACCCTCTCCCAGACCTACCGCTCTCTACTTGGGGGGCCTCAGGGAAGACGTGGGGGCATGTTGGTACGCTGAGCCAGAAGCCAAGGAAGCCCAGCATCCCACTCTCGGGACCAAGATATGGGCAAAGCCAGGCCTCTCCACTGGCAGCCAGCTGTCCCTGGGGCTGGACTCTTAGACCACAGTACGGGCCAGGAAACTCTGTCAAGGCCTACATCTAGGCTTTGTAGGCCAAGAGGCAAAACAGGGTACATTGTGCAGGTACTTGAATAAATACTTAAAACTTAACCACTTAAAAATTTAAAAGCCATTCTTATTTCATAAGCCACACAAAAGCAGGTGGTGGGTCAGATTTGCCAACTCCTGGACTCCAGTCCCCAAGCAAGGAAGCCGGCAGGAGAGGCTGTCTACAGCTTTCCTACAAGGCAAAGCCTTCAAATGTGGGGGCCACAGAAGTCTGGGGGATCACACAGCCCCCACTGCACACCTACCCTACCTGGGGGCTGGACCTGCCCATTGGTACATCAGCCTCTCTCCAGTCCTGGCCTGCCACCAGGCCCTGCTGAGGGCTCTCTCCCCACACAGTTCCCACAGGCCCCCGAGCTGTAGTGTGGCCAACCTGACATGGTCCTTACTTGAAATGCCACCCATGCCTCCCAGACTGCTAGATCGCAAACTGCACTCAGGCTCAGTGCAACCTCCGTAGCCCCCTCCCCTGTACCCCAGTCAGTCCTGAGCTGAGCTCATCTTGCTGACTCTCTCCTTAGATAACTTCTCATCCCAGCAAATTCCTTAGGCCATCAGCGCCCACCTCGCCCCATGCCCACACCCAGCCACGCCTAGCCACATCTGAATCCATTCAGCCTCTATGCTGGATCACCAATGAGGTCACCAGCCTCACCAATGACATTAGATTCCCAACCCTGCCCCATCTTAAAGGGAAAAATGAGCAGAAAGAGACCTAGGTGTAATACCTGGCCACAGGACCTTGGCGTGTCACCTGGCCTCCTGCAGCTCCGCCTTTTCCCATCTGCAAAATCTGGTGAACACTGTGACCGCCTTGGGGGCCCGTAGATCCAAATCTGTACGTGGAAGGGCCCAGCGTAGGGCATCTATGGCCTGCAACATGTGTAGTCCTCAGTAGCTGCTTCTTGGATCTGTAAGGAAAACTGAAGTCCAGAACCAGGATGAGCCAAGGAGATGGTGGTGGAGAAACAGTCATGGGAAAGCAGAGGCGACTGACTGAAGCTGGAGAAGGGGGGAATGACCGTCCCTTCACCTCTCAGGGTGGTGCCCACTAGTCTGCTGCATGCAGTGGGGGAGGGGGACAGGAAACAGGGGGCTGTGGGGCAACTATGTGAGCACCCGTCACAAGGTGAGACATCAGGATGGAGAAATGTATCCAGGGTCCTTACGAACTCCTCTACCCTTGAGGAGGAACAGACACCTTCCCTTGGCTGTACCTGGCCTGGGCTTCATCACTAACTTAGCTTTGCTTGGGACGACTTTGGCTGCAAGAACACCCGAGCAAACCCGGCTCAGACAACAGAGGTTACACCTCAGTTCAGAAGCTGGAGGCAGGAGGTTCTGCAGTGGGTTCATGGCTCTGTGACATCCAGGCTCCCAGTCCATCCTCTGAGCATCCGTTTTGACCTTGGCCTTCAGGATGTAGGGGAGCTGCCGCAGCCATCACTTCCCACAAACAACTGCATCCCAAGACCCAAAGTTGGGGGGCAGGGGCCTTCCCATCTAAATGAAGTCCCCAGGAGACTTCCCTCAAGTCCCATTGGCCAGAACTGGGTCATGTGCCCAGCCTTGACGCAAGACAGGCTGAGTACACGGCACCCGCTGAGCACAGCTGGGGTTCTGCTGGAAGGAAGAGGGAAGGGGTGGATGTTTGGTCAGAAATCAACCGAGCTGCCAGGCCCTGTTGAGACTTCTGTTTTTTTCACATTTGCATTATTTTTAACTGGAGATATTGTACTGTCAAAACAAGTGAGTCACTATGCCCTTCTCACTGAAACCTGGTGGATTATTAATACTTCCATCCAAATTCCTGGGGAGACACAGATGCCTGGATGGGACAAGGCAAGGAGATGTCAGGCTGCCCTTGGAAGGATTTGCTGTCCTCACACCAGGAGCTGGGACGCTGGGTCTGTGGACGGGGGCTGGGCCGGGCACCCATGTGTAGGGCGTTGGTAACTAATTAAAGGCTTTTCTTTGTTCACTGTGTGGCAGGTGCTCTGTCCAGACAGGAGGGAAATCAGCATTAAAATATGAAGGGCAGGGGGGAACCAAATTGAATTGTCCAGATAGTTCATGGTGGCTCCAACAAGGAGGGGATACCCTCAGGCCACTAGGGGTCCCTGAGTTGGGTCAAAAAGCCATGGGAACACCAGAACAGCACCAGGGCACCAATATTCTGACCCGAGGTGAGCCACTTACTCAGCCTCAGTCTTTCCATTTGGAAAAAATCAGCATTTGGTATTAAAGCTCAAGATCCTTGCTGCTCTGGTCCTCTGTGACCGCAAGCCTGAGCCAAGAATGACAAGCAGGACTATTTGAGATTAGAGGCCTGAACCCAGCAGCCCTCTGGGTCCTCATAATTCCCTCCAGACTGGCAGAGATAATGTAGTAGTGATACCGGGGGTGATACTGAAGAGGACGGGGCTGGCCCCTCGCCCACTGAGCTCTTGCTACAGGCCATGTTTAGCTCCCTCGTTTAGCTCCCTCCACAGCTCCACATTAGAGTCACTTTTCTTAACCTCGTGTCACTGAGGCTTGGCAAGGCTCCTGCCCCTATTCACCGACGATGGACGGGACAGAGTTCCTCCAAAATAGGTATGTGAAGCCTTGACCCCCAATGGACTGTAGCTGGAGATGAGGTCTTCAAGGGGATAACTAAGGTTAAATGAAGTCATAAGGGTATAGCCCCAATCCAGTAAGGGCCAAGAGGATGAGGGTCCTTACGAGAAGAGGAGGGGACGTGCACAGAGGAGAGGCCATGTAAAAACATGGCGAGAAGGTGGCCATCTCAGGCCAAGGAGAGGGACCTCAGAAGAATCCAATCCTGCTGACACTTGAACTTCCAGCCGCCAGAACTGGGAAAGAATACATCTCTGGGTTCAAGGCACCCAGTCTGTGCTTTGTTAAGGCCACCCAAGCTGACAAACCCATCCCCCAACAGTAGAGCCAACACGGAGACCAGGCAATCTGACTTCAGAGCCGTGTTCTTTAAAAAAAGTAAGAAGAAGAAGAAGAAAGAAAAGAGGATTTTACTTATTTGAAAGAGAGCACGGAGAGCATACACACGAGTGGGGGGAGGGCCAGACGGAGAAGCAGGCTTCCCACTGAGCAGGGAGCCCAGTGAACACTCCGTCATGAGATCATGATCTCTAACACTGAGATCATGACCGGACTGAAGGCCGACGCCCAGGCGCCCCTCAGAGCCATATCCTTAAGGACCTCATCGTCTACAATTCCTTGATTGGAGAGGAGGGGAGGCGAGCTCCTGACCGCCAGGTCTGTGAGTACAAAGTACACAGATGTCAAATCTCACCCCAGTTCCTCCTTACTCTACTTAACAAAAGCCACTATTTGGGACTCACCAAGACCCAGGTTTTAGGTGGAAATGTCCCCAAGGAGACAGGGGCCAGAGTTCTGTGGGTGGCTAGAATTATCTGGGCAACATGCAGAGCTGGGTGGTACCGAAAATGCCTGTAGGCACCCAAGAAATTTCGGTCAGAGATTTTAAATGATATCAACATCTGCTCCCTAGGAAACAGTGTTGCGTGATGCCCAAATCAAAGAGACCCAGACTTACATCCTGCCTTCCCCAGGGGTGGGACCTTGGGCAAGTCATGTCACCCTCTGAGCCTCAGTTTCCCCATCTGCCACAAGGAGAGAATTATTCTGACTCTGCCGCTGCGGTGTGAAGATAGAGAAGTTAATATGCTTCACAGACAGTCTTCATTCAGTACCACCTAACCCGAGGGACCACCTAAAATCCCGTTAGCTTCATCAAAGCAAAACCCACAGTTACAAATCCCCTGGCAGGCAGCCGCCAGTCCTTTCTGGAAGGAGCTGAATATAAATTATAGATCACAGTCTTTCAGATCTGCTGCTGTTCTGGCTCTCGCCTTACTGTGGGCAGCGGGGGACTGGGCGGGCTCCCTCAAAGTACTATTCATGGCCCAAGGGATCCCTGCTCCCAGCTTTCCTCTCCCAAAGAGCAAGTGCTCCTTGGGCTGGGGAGGCGGGGTGCCCCAGAAGAATTCCCAGAAAGCTGCCCTGCCGTCAGCCTCCAAGACGTGGGGCAGGCCACAGCATGAGCCGCACTGAGCATGCCCACTCCATCCTCTGTCCCCGGGGAAGGGCTCCAGCTGTGGACACCCAGAGGAGGAGCCGAACACAAAGGAATTCCGGATTTAAGATTGTGAGGCTGCAGGAGGCCAGGGTGAAAGCAGGTCTGTCTCTACCAGCAGGGTCCACCGACCTGAGCAGACTGAGGGCAAGGATGATTCTTTGCCCCTTCCTTTGGCCTTGCACCGCCCCCCTCCACGGGCGCACACACCACCCCCCACCCCCAGGGCCGCGTTCCCAAGCTGCGTTGCACCTGGCTTGCTGTCCCTTCCCCGGCCCCTCTCCAGGGAACCCCCAGCCATTACAGGCTGAGCAAGCAGCCCATGGGGAGATGATGTCCAGATCCGCCTATTTCTCTCCGTGGGGCATCTGGGGTCCTGCTTAGCAGAGAGTAGGACCTACAGCCAGCCAGCCAGGATTCTAATCAAACTGTGCCTTTCCAGCCTTGTGACTTTGGACAAGTTCCTCCCTCTCTAAGCTCCGCCGTCTTCATCTGTAGGAACGCAGACACCGATGGCACCCATATCGCTAGGACAGCAGGAATTAAATGAGGTAACACATTTAAAAATGAGTAGTGCAGGGCTGGACAGGGAGTAAGCTTGAAACAGAGGCTAAGCAAGCTGGGGTGCAGGGCTGGGGTGAAACCAGCAGGGAGTGAGGGCACCAATTGCAGGGGCCTGAGAATAAGGGCTCCTTCAGGTTTCTGTCCTAGCACCTGGCTTACCCGGCCGATCGCATGCGTGGGGCGTGTGAGAGAGCCCAGCCCCCAGGCACTGGCCAACGTCTCCATGGGTGTTCTCAGCGGGCAGGCGGGGTGCAGCCTCTCTCGCTTCTCCAGGGCTGTTTGCTCATCACGGTGGCCCCTCTCCACCATGCCCTGCCTGGAGCTTTTTGGGGAGCAAACAAGAGAAAGGAGTGTGTGGGATTTGTACACCACAGGCCCTGGACCACTGGCGAGACGATGCTCACAGGTCAGGATGGTCCTGGTGCAGCCCAGCACTTCTCCCCTGCCCTACCTGCCTCCTGAGCGGAAGGGCTCGGAAGAATTTCAAGTCTCCATTAACCGTGTTCAGTTGCCACTAGATTATCTGACTTCGTACCTCTGTACCTTAGGACGAGAAAGCAAAATTATCTAAAACGGTAGTCACCAACAGAGTAGAGCACTCTGTAGCAAGACCCCTTCGTCTGGTCTCCACTTGGATTTTTTCAACCAAACCCACCAATCACCAACCACCACCAATGAATTAAATTGCGAGGAAAATTAGGGAAATAGCTCAGATTTTAATCAGTATTCCTGTCCCTAATCTGCAGTGTTCATTATCTTGGTTACAAGCTAGCAAATTAATTATGAACTAGTGAAGTTAAAGGAGGTCATTTGTTAAGGAAAACTGATTACATATTGTTAGCTCTGGGGATTAAATGGAAAACCGCTGTCATGAAAACAGCTTTAAGAATTAGACGTGATATTTGATTTGTGAGGTTGTGCAGCTGGAAGGGTGACACAGGGGCCTGTGGGGGGCCTGCAGGGATTGGACAGCAGGCCACCTGCACCCCTCCTCTGGGCTCAGGTCCTACGGAGATCGGCCCATGTTATGGGAAGCCGCTTACCTGTGTATCCTGCTCCAGGTGAGAAGGTACTAACACTAGAATAGGTTTCTTTCTTTGAGGGGTGTGTGTATGCACGTGCAAGCGTGTGCAAACTCAGCGTCTTCTCAGTGGGCAGTTCCAGGGCAGTGGGATGGAGACTGCTCTGCTCGCTGGGGAACAGAGTGAGAGTCATTAGCGGCTCTGCCCTTTACGTGGGTTTCCAGATGCTACCTTGGAAGCAGCAGAAGTGCTGCACCGGAAGGCAGAAAGCTCGGGCTTGTTCAGGAGGTGCATGTCAGTCAGGGCAGCCAAACCTAATGGCCAAATAATGGACTTTCCCTGCTGACCCATCTGCAAGACATGCCTGCTGAGCAGGAAGAAGGAACAGAATGAGCTCGCTGGTGTGAAAATTCATTCAAGGCCTTGACTGCCGCGCTAAGTGAGGCAGAAATTGCTAGGTGCCCACCAAACTTCATTCTCCTGTTCTTCCTTAGAAACAGAACTCTTGTTTAAGTCCAGGTGACCATGCACCCAGCTCGAAAAACCACATTTCCCAGAGTCCCCTGCACCCAAGTAGTGAAATTCTGGTCAATGAAATGTGAGCAGAGGTTACTGGGTACGATATCTTGGAGAATAGAAAGCTGGGATGCACGTTTTTGCTCTTCTCTCTTCCTCTTTTCCTTGCCTGGAATGCAGGTGTGATGGCTGGAGCTCCAACAATCCTTTTGAAGCAGAGGCAAACTTAGGGATGAAAGCTACTAACAATCGTGGAGCAAGAAGGCAGAAGGAGTCTGGGTCTCTGATTACTCTGGGACAGCACACCAGCCCTGGAACGCCTGCCTCTGGACTTCTGTGTGAGAGAGGAAAACAAAACAAAACAGAACACCTCAGGGAGTATGTCTGTGCTAGGGTTTTTATTGGGGGGTGTGAGGAGGCTGTCTCTTTGTCTCTAACTCACACAATAAGGACTACGGACATTTTGGCCTTTGCAATGGGGACCCCAAAAGTTTGATTCTCTCAGTTTGTCAGGCTGGAAGAAGAAACAATATTCATGAGGGGGAACCACCTGTGGAACAGGGGACAAGGGAGGACTCTGGTCATAGTGACTCCCCTCACACCACACACACACACACACACACACACACACACACACACACACGCTAAGCACACTCCCTCTGCTCTCCTCTCACTGGTTCAGAATATTCCAGCTCCTCTGAGGTTCAAGCCCATTTTGCCCATGTGTTCAGGTCAACGGGGCCAATGCAGCCTGAGTGTGTGTTGGGCTGCCATGGTCCTTGCTTCCAGAACCTCATCCACACCCCGCTCTGCTTGGCAGCCCTCTCTCTGGGGCCACTGAGTAGGGAGGTAGCCTCCTTCTAAGTCCTAGAAATCTGTCCATCTGCCTCGTAGAGAGGCCCGGAATGGCTACTGTCAAGAGTCGCCTGCACCCACCATGGTAATAGAAGGCGGAAGCCATCCAGTCTTCCTCTCTCAGGGCAGCTGAGGCCCTGAAGGTGGCCTCACTCCTCCATGTCACGTCCAAGAGGAAAACAAAGACTAGGAGAGGCAGGGATGCGTGTGCCTGACATCTAGCCGGACAGATACAGACACCAACATGGGCTCCCCCTGCCCCTCTTCTCTGGCTGCCCATCCTGGGTTGGGAGGACAGAAGCCTTCAGTCATGTGGCCATTAATTAAGGCCTGGGGGGGACCTAAACCCAAGCTGAGCCAAATCATACTTCTGTAGAGTCCGCAGAAAGTGTTAACTTAGCCATACCCTGAAACAGTGCTGTGCATGTGAGGTAAATGTACGTCACATATGGAATTTTAACTTTCCCAGGAGCCACACAAAAGAATAAGGAAACACATAAAATTCACTTTAATAATACTTTATCTGATTCAATATATCAGGAGATTATGATTTCAACCGGTTAGCCATCCTAGAAAATCAGCAATGAGGTGTTTTACATTGCCTTTTTCCTATCAAGTCTTTGAAATCTGGTGTGAATGGCTACCCTGTGGAATGGCACACTTCTAGAAGTTTCGTGGGAAAACTTCATGCCCCTTGTGGACATGAGCCCCTTGTGGACAAATACCAGCCAGGTCTGAGAATGCCTTTTGACCTGCATCCCCGATACCATGTGGTATCACCAATTTTTTTAAAAAATTGTCCATTGGAGTTTTTAACAAAGTGCCTTTGTTTTAGTTTGCCTTTCCCTGACCATGCAAGATACAGCCAAGTACATTTTTAAAGGTTGATGGCCAGTTACAGTGGTCATCTCTGAATTGTCTTCCATCCTTTGCCCATTTTTTAAATTGGGTACTTTAACTTCTTCTCATTGAATAGTTTGAATATTAACTCTTTGTGAGGTATAAAGAAAAAGTTTTCTCTGGTCTGTGATGGCGTTTCCCTCCATTCAGTGTGCCTTTTGTCGATCTGAAGGGCTTTTTTTTTTTATGTTGTCAAGAGTGTCCATCTTTTCTGGGTTTGGTGACTTGGTGAGGAAGGCTGACACTCCCCAAGATGACAAAAATATTCTCCTATATATTCCGCAAATATTCTATCTTAGTTTCTTTTTGTTTGTTTAGCTCTTTGCTCCATCTGGAGTTTATTTTTGCCCAGTCCTGTTCCTAGCACAGCTCACAAAATGTCAGCCCCTGGTGCTTGCTCGGCGAGGGTGGGGCTCCCTGGGAAGGTGAGAAACGCAGACTGCCGCTGGAAAACGGCCCTCGTGTGACAGGAGGCCTGAAAAGTGGCAAGGCTGGAGGCTGGCGGCTCAGGCCTTGAGGGCTTTGGGCCTCTCAGCAACCCCAAAGCCACCAGCAACGACTCCCAGACAAGCTTTTTCACCACCGAGGACCTCAGTTTATCCTCTACCAAATGAGGCTAGAAATGCCCCCTAGCATCTGGGCTGCAGGGACAAAACAGACTCCCTGTGGCTTCATTTCCTCGTTTCTAAAGAGGATAAGACTGTCCCTCCTCGGTTCCTCAAAACTTAAAAATAGAAGTACCCTACAACCCAGCCATCGCCCTACAGGGTATTTACCCAAAGAATAAAAAAGCACTAATTCAGAGGGATACATGCACCCCTATGTTTATAGCAGCTCTATCTACCATAGCCAAATCATGGAGACAGCCCAAGTGTCCATCGGCGGATGAACGGATAAAACAGGTGTGGAGTATATATACAATGGAACATTACTCTGCCATAAAAAGAATGAAATCTTGCCATTGGCGGCAACAGGGACGGAGCTAGAGAATGGTACTGTAAGTGAAACAAGTCCGTCAGAGAAAGGCAAACACCGTAGGATTTCACTCGTATGTGGAGTTTAAGGAAAAAAACAAAATGAGCTAAGGGAAAAGGAAAAAGAGAAAAACCAAGAAACAGACTCTTAACTATAGAGAACAAACAGATGGTGACCAGAGGAGAGGTGGGTAGGAGTACAGGGAAATAGGCGATGGGGATTAAGGAGGGAACTTGTGATGAACACCAAGTAATTAAAATTTTTAAAAAATTAAAAAATAAGAAGGATGCCCCCCCTCCCCCTGTGAGGTAGGTGTACTGAAGTGAAATTAGCTACCACTCTGGCTTACAATAATAGCTTACCTCCCTCGGGTCAGTGAGCTGACAAGGCTCTGCTGGGTGGTTCGCAGTGGGAGTCTCCTGTCCTTACAGTCAGCTAGAGCCATCAGCTAGAGCCACGGCCACCTCGAGGCCTGAGCCGGGTGTCTGAAGTGGCTCAGTCACATGGCTGACAGTGGATGAGACTGCAAGCAGGGGTAGGGACCCCTTTAGACAGGCGATCATGGAGGGCTTCTCTGAGGAGGTGACATTTTTGCTGAGGCCTGAATGGGAAAGAGATAGCGATCCAGATGCCTGGGAGAAGTCTGTCACCTGCTCCACAGCAATTATGAAGGCTAGGATTCCAGAAGGAGCTCTATTTTGGAAGCTCTCCCATGGGCAGGTGAACCCACCTGGCCAACGAACAAGGCAGCTGACACTCTCCGCTTGGGGAGTGAGTTCTCCAGAAGAAAGAGAACACCCAGGGAAGAGGGGGCCAGGCAGGAAGCCCGCCTAGCACAAGGCTGAGGAACAGGAGATTGCGGCCAGGATCCTCCTTCGTCTGGAAAACCGCCTCACTTGCTTAGTCAGGGCCTTCGTACTGAATTAGGACATTTCCCCATTCTTCAAGTGTCATAACTGCCACCAGCGACAAGGCAGTGACAGCATACGCCAGCAGAAATAGCATGACCAGAGACAGAATGCGAGATAACAAGCCCCCTTTGATGGAGCCCGCCCAGCAGGAGCCCCAAACACCCCTCACTCTGTTCCTTTCTCTTTGACATGAGCAGCTGCACTAATGTGAGTTTACTCATCAGATTAAAAATAATTTGCTAAATATCACAGTGGAGTTATTTCTTCATTTCTTCAGCGACGGTAATAAGATGCGGGGTTGGGTTAATGACAAGGTGCATCTAGATGACAAAATCAGGGATTTGAAGCAAAATGCCAGATAAATCAGACACGTATTCATAGTTGAATTAGGTGGTTTTCTAGCCCGGATTCGTTAGTTACTTGAACTCCCCCAATTTAAATGCTAACTGCATCTGGAAACACCCTTGGAGACACACCCAGACATAATGTTGAGCTAAATATCTGGGCACCCCCTGACCCCATCAACTTGACCTTTGATGGATAAAATTAACCATTTCACCTGGCCCCTAGAGTAACTCACTGTACTGAAACACTTTCAGGTGGGTCTCATGATCACCCCATTGTCTAGATCAAGAACGGGCTTGCCAGAAGCCTCACAGCTAAGACCGTGCCTTCCTGATCTGAAGCAGGGTCACCGTGACTGCACAGAGTGCTGTTCACTTTCCTCGGGCACCTGGCTGCAGTATGGCTCGTGACCTCTGGGTAGAAAGAGGAGTTTGGGACCCCCATGCCTGGAGAGGGGCTGCAGAGTCTCCTGGCTAGAAGAGAAGTTCTGCTTGTGTCTGGAGCTCTCTGTCTATACAAAGCGCATGCTTGCCTGGGAAGGGGAGGCTGGTCTAGAACTTTGTTAAGCATCTCCCAGTTCTGTTTTTGTTTTTTTAAGATGGATTTATTTATTTGAGAGAGACAGAGTGCTCAAGGGGGAGGGGCAAAGGGAGAGGGAGTCCCAAGCGCACTCTGAGCTAAGCACAGAGCCCAGTGGGGGGCTCAATCTCATGACCCTGCGATCAACACCTGAGCTGAAACAAAGTCAGGTACTTAACTGTGTGAGCCACCCAAGCGCTCCCCTCTGAGCTCTTTGGACCTTAGGGTGCCACATTCTTCCTGGGAGCAAACTATGCGAATTGCCTGGTATTGGCTTCAGAGGAAATAAACAAGAAATAAATGGCTTCTTAACAGCCTGGCCTCTCCTCCCCTGTGGTTTTAGTCCTATAGGACCATCTGCTCAAAAGGCCCTGTCCTACTGAGAAGGAATCCAGAGGCTTTTCCAGACGTTTTCTCCTTGAAATGCAAAGACGAAGCCTCAGAAGGAAAATGCATGGCAGCCTGGGAAGCTGTGTGATGGCCTGCTCTGGCCGTGGTCAGCCGGGGGACCGGGGAGTGGACAGGCAATAGTGCACTGCCCCTCTGCCCCGCCACCCTTCCCCACCCCAGGGAAGGCACCAGGGCCTGTAGCCCCTCTCCACGACCCTCTGCTCCTCTCCTGCCCTCCCTTCCCAAAGGCCTTCCTGGCTCCTTCTCCGAGATCAGTCCACTGGCCTCTGCACCTGGCAGGTAGACAAAGGCAGAGTGAGTCACCCTTCCTGCAAAACTGGGGTCTAGATGAACTCTCAGAGGTCAGGTGGGTATCGAGACAGAAGACGCAGCCCAGCCAAAGAATAGGAAGCAGTTTTACTTGCAACAAGTAAGGAGAACACCAACCATGTTTCCCATAGGGCGTCTCCTCGAACAATAACACGGGGACGGTTGAAGCTAAGCATGCGTACATGTTCCCGAAGGGCCTGCACAATGGGGAATACAGCGTGGAACTGGGGCAAAAGTCATCTGCAGGTGACTGAGCCCAGGTCAAAGTCATGAGGGCTGGCAAGGGGCAGTCATCCTCAATTCTTTGGCTCTAATTGGTCTCATACCCTAGTGCTCAAACGAGTTTAGATCCTACGAAGATAGCTTGAGGATGTCAATCTTCACTTTTGAATCAGCCCAGGAACTTTTGCACTGGTTCATTGTCTTTGATATGATTAGGCCACCTGCTGGCCTGCTAGGGGCTGTTTGTTCCTACCAAGAAAGCTCTGTCTTTGCCCAGGAACCCCTGTGTCTTTCTGCTTACAAACCGGCTTCTCCAGGAGCCATGTCCAGGGTGGACTGCTACCAGCGCGAGAACCGCCACTGGAATAGAGGTGAAGACCTACAGTTGCACGCCGGTGTCTGGCCGTGCCACCTCGTAGTTCACTCAGTCTGTGCAACCAGGGAACCAGGACTGGGCCGGGGGATCAAGGACCCGGAACTATTTTCTAACTTAATGTGTCTCAAACTGTAATGCATTACAGAAGGTCACCTGAGATCTTGCTAACGACCCATAGGTTCTGATGCAGCAGGTAGGATGGGGCCAAGCTCCCCCCGCACAGCTAACAAGCTCCTGGAGATGCGGAGGACTCGGGCTCCCAGCCCCCACTTTGAGTAGTGAGGAGGCTCTGACCCGGTCTACTGTGCTCCCAGTGTGTGCTGTGGCGTGAAGAGGAGACAGCCCAGACGCATATGGAAACAGTATCAAATAATGAACATCCGAGAGCCTGGGTGTCAAATGAGTAGTTATTTCACATGTCTGAGCCTTGGTTTCCTGAGCTATAAAATGAAAATAAATTCTTTTTTTTTTTTTTTTTAGATTTATTTATGTATTTGAGAGAGTGTGCAAGCGGGGGATGGGAGGAGCAGAGGGTAAGAGAGAGAGAGAATCTTTTTTTTTTTTTTAAAGATTTTATTTATTTATTTGACAGACAAGAGATCACAAGTAGGCAGAGAGAGAGGAAGGGAAGCAGGCTACCCACCGAGCAGGGAGCCTGATGCAGGGCTCGATCCCAGGACCCTGGGATCATGACCTGAGCCAAAGGCAGAGGCTTAACCCACTGAGCCACCCAGGCGCCCCGAGAGAGAGAATCTTAATCAGACTCCATGCCTAGTGCAAAGGCCAAAGCAGGGCTCAATTTCATGACCTGGAGATCATGATCTGAGCTGAAATCAAGAGTCGGACTGCTCAACCCACTGACCCCATCCAGGCGCCCCAAAAATAAATTCTTCATCGCGGTTTCTGAGGAATGAATGGACTATAATTTATAAGGTCTGAGTTACTGCTTATATCTGAGATCAACACATTAGCTTACAGATCACATTCAACCAAGACGGAGTAATGGTTGTCAACACCACTGGACTTCAAGGAATGATAGACAATGATCCTGAGACACAGGGAATAAATACGATAAGACCTACGATTGCCTCGTTTGCTGCCTTCAGAAAATTTCCAAACAAGGTGCAGGGAAGGGAAACTCAAGAGGAGCTCCACAGACTCCCTGAATTGAAGAAAAAAAGCTAAGGGTTTAGGGAGGCTTGGGCCACTACAAGTTGAAGGATGGAGTGCTAGAGAGGAGAGAGATCTGGAGACCTGCTGAGGGTCCCCCTTGAGCACTTAGCAGAGACTGATCAGCACATACATACAAGGAAACTATCGTAGGTCATGGAAAGAACCTCCCAAACGTAGGGCCAGGAATAGTACCTATTCCCACCAGCCAGACTGGAAACTTAGTAGTGGGAATAGTTAGCCCCAGTGAGCACTGCTCTGGTTGTGCCCGCCAATCTTAAAGGCAAGACACGGAAGAGTCAAACTGTAATTTAACTCCATCTCAGAAAAAAGCTCAAGAGTTCAAAAACCCACCACCCAACACGGTAAAATCACAATACATGACATCTAATCAAAGATGACTAGACATGCAATGAAACAGAAAAGCAGAACAAGAGTGAGGAAAAAATTCAGTCAATTGAAATCAACCCAGAACTGACACAGGTGTTAGAATTAGCACAAAAGGACATTAAAACAATTATTTTATTATTTTTTTTAAGATTCTATTTATTTATTTGACAGACAGAGATCACAAGTAGGCAGAGAGGCAGGCAGAGAGAGAGGAGGAAGCAGGTTCCCCGCAGAGCAGAGAGCCCGATGCGGGGCTCGATCCCAGGACCCTGGGATCATGACCTGAGCCGAAGGCAGAGACTTTAACCCGCTGAGCCACCTAGGTGCCCCTAAAACAATTATTAAAATTGTATTCCATATGTCGAAAAGTTACATGAAAGTTTTTGGGCGCCCAGATAGCTCAGTCAGTTAAACGTCTAACTCTTGATTGCGGCTTAGGTCATGATCAAGCCCCTTAGGTCGTGAGATCAAGCCCCTGCCAGGCTCCACGCTCAGGGGAGGCTGCCTAAGATTCTCTGTCTCCTTCTTCCAGCCCCCAACTTCCACCCCATGAGCTCGTTCGCTCTCTCTCTCTCACAAAAAAGAAAAAGGAACATGAAAGGTTGTTTTTTTAATGAAAGATATTTTTAAAAGACCATAATCTACCTTCTAGTAATGAACACTACAATATCTCAAATAAAAAAAAAAAACTCTGGATAGGATTAGGAGAAGATTACATATTGCAAAAGAAAAGATTAGTAAACTTAAAGACAGCAGCAGAAATTACCCAAAATGAAACACAGAGGGAAAGTTTTTTTTTTTTTAATTAAAAGCACATCATTGAGCTCTGAGACAACTCTCAGCAACCTAATATATGTGTAACTGGTGTTCAGAAGGAAGTGGGGTTGTGAACAGAAAATATTTGTTGCTGAATTACTAGGTCTAGGGCAAGGCCCAAGAACTTCCATTGCTAATAAGTTCCCAGCTAATGCTAAAGCTTTTGGTCCAAAGTTTCAGAACTCTTGCTCTAAAACAGGAATTGGCAACCTATAAGGGCTAAATCTACCTCTTCTGTAAATTTTTACTGGAATGCAGCCATATTACTGACATATTCTCTATGGCAGGCCTTCATGCTCCAAAAACAGAGTTGAGTTGTAACAGAGACTTAAAGTCTGGGAAGCCTAAAGTATTCACTATTTGGTCGTATACCAAAGAGTTTTGCTCACTCCCACTATAGGAGATAAGTGGGGCCCCAAGTGTTTACAGCCAAGGGACCAGCAGCTGACTACTGCCATTCACAATGCAGAATCTGACTCAAGAGGGCCCAGCCAAGAGGAAGCTGTTGCTAAGGGCTAGTTTCCTAGGTGACATGCAAGTAATCCTAACAGGTACTAGAATTTGGTAGAAATGAGATCAGGGCATTGGACCCCATCTTCACCAGGGCCTTCTGGAACCACTCAGCTGCCACCTTGTAGACAACCATCTTCCCAAAGAGATGGGGAAAGGCATGTCCCCTCTGCCAGCAGTGTTGGTAGCTATTACTGTGAAGGAGGAAAAACTAATGGATGGCATGAGACTGGGACCAGAAATAATCTTCTCTACTAGGGCAACCCAAGGACGGGGAGAACAGGGTCTCAGGAGCCCCTGTCCACCTGTACATCCATGCAACCGCCCATCTCATCCATCTTTCTATCAGCCCAGCCATCTAGCCACTTATTCTCCCAACCACCCGTTCATTCCACGGATGTTTCCAGCTACCATCCGACCATAATCTACCCACCATCCACTGCCCTCAGCTTTCATCCGTCTGTCCATCTGGCCATCCATTCAGCCACCCATTCATCCAAAGAAGGTTTACTGAGCACTGTGCTAGCTGCTGGGAATGCAGCAGGAACAAGAGATATGTGGTCCCTGCCCTCAGGAGGTGTAAAGCCTTGCAGGGAAGACAGAGGACAAGTGATTACACACAAATACTGACCACAATGACATTTGTGTTAGATGCTCTGAAGAAGTACAGGCAAAACCAGTCCCATCTGGAAGGCTAAAGAAAGCTTCCTAGAGGAAGTATTGCTGGAGCTGGGGCCTGAAGAGATGTGACATCAGGGCGCCTGGGTGGCTCAGTGGGTTAAGGCCTCTGCCTTCGGCTCAGGTCGTGATCCCAGGGTCCTGGGATCAAGCCCTGCATCGGGCTTTCTGCTGAGCGGGGAGCCTGCTTCCTCCTCTCTCTCTGCCTGCCTCTCTGCCTACTTGTGATCTCTGTCTGTCAGATAAATAAATAACATCTTTAAAAAAAAACAAAAAAAGAATCAGTCGGACCCCAAACCGGGAGGGAGGTGAGCAAGCAGGGTGAGCAAGGGGGCGACAGCTAAGCCTGGAAGGTAGGCTGGACCAGGGGCTGGCCCTGCAGGCCAGGTGAGTACTTTGTTCTGTGCCCTAAGGGAACTGGGGTGACCTTGGAAAACCTAAGCATAGACTACATGATTATACAGCATTTTGATGCAACAGGTGTGTTAGTAATAAACTATAAGTGTAGACTTATAACTAATTAAGTCTACACTTTAATTAATTAAGACTTATTGTTAATAAACAATAAGACTTGTATGATGGGCACAGTTGATGAGAGCCAGAGTGCAAACAGGTGAAGATGATGGTGGCCCAGACTTGGGAGGGAGAAGGAGATGGAGAAAAGTGGATAAACTCTAAATACAGCCTTAAATTAGGCTGTGTTTAAGCTCAGAGGGAGCCCAGAAGAAGAGAGGTTTTAGGAGTGGGATTGGGGTTCTGGCCAGGAGGAAAGGGGCCTCAACAGGATGCCGAAGGCCCACTCCCCTGTTCCACCGCAGTTCCAAGCCCTTCCTGCAATCAGCTGATTGCACAAGGCTCAGTTCCTAGGTCAGGCCCCACCCACCAGGGTGACCAAGACTGAAGGGATTTCCCAGGATGCAGGCCTTTCAGTGCCGGTCAACCTAGGCCCAGTATCACTTTTGTGGGCAGTGGAGGTCCAACAGCAGATAGCAGGTAGCTTGGAAAGTGTAAATCCCAATGTCCAGAGTATGAGCTAAAGGGGCATCATGATCCAGGTTCTGGGCCAAATGGAACACATTTCTCGAGCATCTGAGAGCCCCATCCAACATTCTCCATTTACAGAGTGCTTTTGTCACTATCATCTCTCTGGGCCCCACAGCAGCCTCATGAGACGAAGAGGACCAGCCATGTATTACAGATGAAGAAATTAAGGCTTGGGGTGGCAGAGAGTCACTGTAGAATGGTTTGCCTGAGGGCTCCCAGTTAGGCAGGAGCCAAGTCCAAGTCAAAGACATACCTCCCACCTCCAGGCCCGCGGAACTAGGCGCGGCCTTATCCCAGGGCTTTGGTGTGGAGACTTACGTGCACCTCGGAGCCTGGCCTCAGAAAGCAGCAGAGAATAGTGTCCACAAGCCACAACACCACAGGACAACCTGAGTTCCGTGTGGGGACAAGAGAAGAAACATGGGGTCGTGAGCTCTCAGTAAGAAGGAATGCAGGAATAGGAGCCACTGAATTTGGATCCAGAAGGACTGATCAAACCCCTGTGTCTCTTCATCTGTGGCTCAGAGTACATGGGCCAGGTCACAGCTTCCTCACCCCTAGGCAGCTTGGTGACAATAAACTCTCAGCCCCATCCCAGACCTAACAAATCAGTTTCTCCAAAGAATGGTGGCCCAGGACTGCTTTAGAAAGCTCGGCAAGCGGTTCAGATGATGACTCAAGAAGCCTGAGAACATTCTCCAGCCAATTTCTTTGGTTTCTCCCAACCATGCAACTACCTTGAAATACGCATGGGACTTCCTGGAGTGGGTTCTTGGGAGGCAGCCACCTGTGAAACAGGTACTATTAATATGCCGTTTCACAGGTTAGGAAACTGGACCCCTGTGAGACCAGCTGGTCCATGGCTCATTGCATTTGGCTTTAATGCCATCCCTCCAGAACCCAAACTGTCTCAGATCTGTGGACATTAATGCACAGTCGGCAGAATTTTTCTGTGAAGTGTCAAACAGTAAATATTTTAGGCACGGCGGTCCACACAGCCTTGGTTGCAGTTCCTTAACTCGGCTGTGATGACACAAAGGCGGCCTTCCACATTATGTGAGTGAGTATGGCTGTGTACCAATAAAACTTTATGGATACTGAAATGTGAATTTCCTATGTTTTAAGTCACAGAATATTTTTCTTCTTTTGATTTTTTTTTCCAATCATTAAAAAAAAAAAATTCTTAGCTCAGAAGCCATACAAAAACAGGCATCAGGTCAGATTTGGTCCACAGGGCATAGTTTGCCAACCCCTATACCAATCCATTCGCAACCGGCCAGCAACTCTCCATAGCAATGAGAGGAATGTCTGGACCCTGTGGGCAGTTTTGCTCTGGGACTTGTCACTTCACTGCCCCTCCCGCTGAACCCCAAACCACTCATACATATTCCTTCTTGCTTGTCCCTGCAGCTGCCCAGCTTGACCTCCTTTTCAGATCTCCACTCGCCACCTGTGCCTGAACGCAGAGTTGGCACTACCCACCGTATCACCCAGCCTCACCAAGCCTCGCCCACAGCCCCCAGACCGCCGTGCTTTGCAGAGACCAAACACTTAAGCAGCACATTACATGGAAGTCCAAGGTTAGGCACATATATTTTCAGAGAAAATCATACCCTCCCAACCATTTTGCAACCCATAGCCTGGAGTGAAGAGGCATACACAGCCCTGGGTAAGCCTGTGGTCAGAAGTTGCATTGCTTGGGAGCTCTTCCTAAGTAGCCCCTCAACATTTTATCCTGAAGCTCTTGTGTGATGCTGAACTTTTCAGTGGATTATTTGAGCTACCAGCCAGTTCTGCAATCTTTATCCCCTGGGGTCAAGTTCAAAGAGAATTCCAATGTGATTAAGTAAACATATGCAAGTAGTAGATTCATGCGCTACTGTGCTATTCTTTGTGATGTTGGCACTGGGCCGGGAATTATAACCACTCCCGTGTGCTCAGTTTATTTCCTAAGCACCTAACTCATCAGTCCCCACTGTGGATGAAAGCACTTCTTGGGACATTTGAAGTTCAAAGTGAAACTGCCTTCATGCCTCTATCAGCTGAAGAGGAGGGGGAGAGAGATCAGGAGGAGCAGATGATTATGAGAAGGGACGGCGGAAGAGCCAGCTGGTGAATCTGCTGTTTGTGGATGTGTGTTGTTACGGAGGGAAGCAGAGGCGAGTCTCAGGTATTTCAGTCCATCGTGATGGAGAAATTGAACTGTGAATCTGTAAATGGTGCCTGGAGCCATGGGCTGTAACTGCCCCACGCAGGGAGTTAATGGACATGTGGAGAGTTTTTCTCTCTTAACAAAGTACTTGAGCAATTATCTCAGGACACCCACCATGCAAGGGGACCACGCAGGCTGCTGGGTTACCGAGGCAGTTAGAGGGAAAATAAATTCCCTGACAGCCTCGGCAGGCCAGATGCTCTGGTCCTGATGTGCCACCAGTAACAAATGATGTTTGGGACCCAAACCCCTTCTCAGCATCGTCTTCTGCACCCTGGGCAACAACTGGTCAACAGATGCAAGTCATGGCCCCATTCCTATACAGAATTCCATTGAATCCGCAATCACCTGGCAAGCAGGGCTTGTCACCACCCCATCTGCCACATGGAATCCCATTTTACAGTGGAGAAAATTGAGGTTCAGGGAGGTTATCGAGGCAGAGTGAGGGCTAGAAATAAAGTCAGCTAGTTCTGAATCTGTGCTCTTTTCATTACGCCATGGCGATAAGGCCCTCAGCATCCTGAAATACTCTCATGCCTCAGCCTTCACATCAAACCCAAGCAGCCTCTCAGTTCAAGCAAGACTCACTGAGAAAGGTAAAGTCTATGACATCTATTAGGTAACTGGAAATTTGAATGCTGACTTAATATTTGATGATATTTTAAGAATCGTTATTAATTTATTTTAGAGGTGGTCATTCTATTATGGATATGTGTTTTACAAATAGTCTTTATCTGAGGCATCCTTATCTCAGATGCATCCTGAAATATTTACAGTGACTCTAGTTGAACTCTGAATATGTGGGTCACTGGAAGACCTCAGGGCCTGGGCTTCAGTGGGGGTGATGGTGCTGGGGTGGCCCTGGGGTACCCAGGAGAGAACTGGTCAAAGATGGCAGATGCCTAGCAGAACCTTGGGAAGCCCATGGCGCCACCTGGTGGAAAAGGACTTGAACCTCGGCATGTTTAAGTTAGTTCATGGGTACTTCCTAAATTTCTTGGGCTTGTGGACTAGAGATCCTGTGTGTGCAGCTGGGGTAGAATAAGTTTAACTGGAATTGTAACTTGTAACATGACTCTTCTATATGCATAGGCTGCTAAGATCTTCGGAAAGTCAGGTGACTTATACTTACAAAAAAGTAACAATTTCTTACACAAACCTGAAGGACTTTTTCTAGATATTCAAATTTCCTGATAGCTTCCTACAGAAGAAAGAACACAGTGCCTTCTTCTAACCAAGGTTTAAATAGTTGGGTTTAAATACACAGCCTTTCCTTTTCCTTAGCAAATTTCTCCCAAACCAGTAATGCTTAAACTTTGGAAGGCAGCATAGGTACTTGCTTACTAAAAATACAGTTTCTGTAAAAAACAAAAACAAAAACTCCCAACAAACAAAAGTTCAGGAACACGGCTTCACAGGTGAATTCTACCGAACATTTAAAGAAGAATTAATACCTATTCTTCTCAAATTATTCCAAAAAATAGAAAAGGAAGGAAAGATTCCAAATGTATTGCCAGCATTACCCTAACACCAAAACCAGAAAAAGACACTACAAAAAAAAGAGAACTACAATATCTGTGGCCAATATTTGATGAAAATATTCAACAAAATATAGGCAAATTGAATCCAATAATACATTGAAAAGGTTATTCACCACAATAACATGGAATTTATTTCTGTCATGCAAGGGTGATTCAATATTTCAATATTTGCAAGTCAGTCAACATGATATATCACACCAACCAGAGAAAGGATAAAAACCATACAATCATTTCAGTAGATTCAGAAAAAGCATCTGACAAAGTACAACATCCTTGCATGACAAAAGCCCTAAACAAAGTAGGTTTAGAGAAAACACACCTCAACAAAATAAAGGCCATATATGAAAAATGCTAAGCTAACATCAGACTCAGTAGTGAAACAATGAGAACTTTTCCCCTAAGATCAGAAATAAGACCAGGATGTCTGCTTTTACCACTTTTATTCAACATAGTAGTGGAAGTCCCAGCCATAGCAATCAGACAAGAAAAAGAAATAAACAGCATCCAAATTGGTAAGAAAAAGGTAAAATCCTCATTATTTGAGGTTGGCATGATATTCTATATAAAAAACCCTAAAGATTCTATCAAAAACTACTAGATCTGATAAATTAATTCAGTAACGTCACAGGATACAAAATTGATATACAGAAATCCACAGCATTTTATACACTAATTATGAAGTAGCAAAAATACAAATTAAGAAAACAATAACACTTACAACTGCACCAAAAATAATCAAATAATACCAAGGAATAAATTTAACCAAGGAAGTGAAAGACCTGTACTCTGAAAAACTATAAAACATTGGTGATGAAAGTATTTGAAGATGACACAAGCAAATGGAAAGACATTTAATGCTCAAAGATTGGGAGAATAAATGTTGTTTAAATGTCCATACTACTCAATGCAATCTACAGATCTGAGCAATCCCTACCAAAACAAGAACACCACTTTTCACAGAACTAGAACAAATAGTCCTAAAATCTGTATGGGACCACAAAGACCCCAAATAGCCAAAGCAATCTTGAAAAAGAAGAATGATACTGGAGGTATCACAATTCCAGATTTCAAGATATACTACAAAGCCGTGGTAATCAAAACAGTATGGTATTGGCACAAAAACAGACACACAGATCAACAGAACAGAATAGGCAGCCCAGAAATAAACCCATGATTTAATTTATCTGCAACAAAGAAGATAAGAAGATGCAATGGGAAAAAGACAGTCTCTTTAATAAACAGTATTAGGAAGACTGGACAGCTACATGCAAAAGAATGAAACTGGACCACTTTCTGGCACCATCCATAAAAATAAACTCAAAACTGGATTAAAGACCTAAATATGAGACCTAAAACCATAAAAAATCCTAGAAGAGATCACAGGCAGTAATTTCTCTGACATCGGCCATAGTAACATTTTTCTAGATATGTCTTCAAAGGCGAGGGAAACAAAAGCAAAATTAGAATTAGGTGATGGATGCAAAGCCTCATGAATACGGTAAGAACTGCTGAATTGTGCACTTTAAACAGTGTATATTATCATATGTGAATTACATCTCAAAAAGAAAAAAAAAAAGCCCAGCTGATAAAAAGCCCGCCAAGAGCCCAACCCAAGTAATTATTCAACCATCCTCTGTTCCAACATCACTCACAATGTCCATTACAGCCTAATACAACCAGAGTCTCTCTGGCAGGGGGTAGGGGGGATGCCAGGGGGCATTTTGCTACCCACATCTGTTGCTGAAGGGACACTGTTTTATCACCTGATCTAGAGAGGGACATCACTCTTACAGCTAACTGGATTGATCGGGTTGGGGGCGGGGGTGGGCTGCAACCCCCACAGCCTGCCCAGAAACCTGAGACCTCAACAGCCTGGCTGGAGATGACAGCTTATCTAAGTCAGATCTCTCTGGAATCTGGAACCGGAGAACGAGGCACAAGAGAGTGAAACCACACACAAGGAGTGGAGAGGACACAAGGACGACCGACATTCAAAGCAGCCACTGGAGCAGGTGAGAAGGCAGAAGTCAGGGGGAAGCAGCAATGATGTAAAAGCCCAGGAGGACTGTCAGAGGAGCAGGAAGAGTAGGCAGCGGAAAGGTCGGCCTCTTTCCTTCCAGTGGCGCTGCAGCCTCCCTGAGCTGCACTCAAATTCCTGTTCTCAGATTCCCATGAGTCCCTGTGGTATCTTCCCAGTAACCACCTGCCCATCACCTGAGCTCATCTGAGCAAGATCCGTTCTTTGCACTAAGAGAATCTGATGAGAACACCCTCGGATTCGTGGCCTTAGGGATGGGTTCTCTGAGAAGTCATTCCTTACAAAGAAAATAGCAGGTCCCAAATGACCTCTTCAGAAGCCCCGCTGAGAGGGCACTGGACGTCTGCCTGAGATCCTGTACATAGGACTCCAGGGCCTAGTTTAGATGCTGGCCTTGGAAGCCCTCAAACCCGCCCAACAAAGAGAAATTCCGTTTGGCACGGCCATATGTGTAGGCTTCTCCAGCACTGACCCATTACGTTTTGGTATCTTTTACTTTCCTTTGTCTTCTGACTAATTTGATATGATTTAGGCTCTGAAATCCCTTAAGTTAGCCCAATATATGTAAGATAAAAATTGATGTGGAATAATAGAGGTACAGAGACCAGATATCTTTTCTGGAGTGACCTTGAACTTATCAGTATTCTTCAAAGTCAGGAGAAGACAGTTCACATCTCACTTTTAATGAAGGAGAAATACTGTTGCTGGAAATATTTACCTTTCATCTCCTATGCTGAGAGATGAGGGAGATTTGTCTGCTTTGATCTCCACTTGTTTAATTACCGGGAAATGAAATGCGCCTGAGCCAGCAGGATCATGAAGTCTCACTCTTGCTGCAAAAGTTGGCAGCAGGGGACCCAGCCTGGACTTTCCCAGATCAAAGCTGAGCCAGCGCCAAGATGGCAGAAGTGTCCTGATGAGATGAGATACGCTTGAGGAAGAACCAGGTACTGGGGTCCAGACCAGATGCTGGTCCCTGGACCAGCATCTCCCAAGGGTTCATCCCAACCTCCCAACGCACCCTAAGACTATAGTCCAGGACCCTGCATGGCTTGCTGGAGCCAAGGGTCTGCCCACGCAGCACACGCCAGGCCCCAGCTGGAGGCCAACCCCGGACACCTGTGTACCCCCGGCTTAGTTCTGACCACTGTCTTCAGTGTACTCCTTGTGCTTGATTTCACCCGTTTTGAACCTTCCAGCCACCATCTCAGGCCGGTCCCTTATCTGAGCCTCACCTACACAGCCCAGATAGTTGGAAACATCCTCTGAATAAGACCAGAAGATGGACAATGAGACAAATCTGGCCTTTTCCAAGGACGGAGTGCTCATGACGTGGAAGCTGGGATTTCGTCTCTAGGCACACACAGCTGGCAGGTAACCAACCACTAAATGCGGAGGGGCGACACCGGAGGAAGTGCACGGTTGGAGGCGACTGACAGCATCCAACTCTCCTTCCTACAGCGTAACTCCATGATGCTCACTTCTAAAATGAGTGTTGAATTAGACGTTTTTAAGGATCCTTCCCACTTGAACACCTTTAGCATTCTGCTTATCGGGACTCTTCTGTAACCAGAACTACGCTAGCTACTGGAAAAGACCCATGGGATGGTGATACTGATGACGACCGTGGTGGTCGTGATGGTGACAGCAGCTAGCACGGACTGAACACTCCTTATGGGCCAGGTGTCCGACAAAGATTACCTAATTTAATCTTCAGAAATACCCGTGGGATCGGTCCCTTTATTATCTCCGTCTGAGAGATGAGGACACGAAGAATTTAAGTGACTTTCCCCCAAGGTCACAAAGCTGTCACGTGACTAAGCATGATGTCAAATCAGGAACTGCCCTTACATTCCAACCAAGGAGGCAAGACTAACCCACGTGAAACAACCTAAGAGGAAAACAGGACAGAAGGTGAAATTGTGCACTCCAAATGGTAAGCTCTAAAGCCTGTGTCAAAAAACCACAGTACGTGGACAAAGCAGCTTACCACCTGTTTTTGTAGATAAAGTTTTATTGGAACAAAGCCACACCCATTTGTTACATATCCTCTATGGCTGCTTTCAAACGGCCATGACCAAGCCAAGGAGTTGTGACAGAGACCACGTGATCCACAAAGCCTAAAATCCTCACCATCTGACCCTGTAAAGCTCGCCAACCCCCTGTCTTATGGTGACCGACTGTCTGGGTCTTCCCAGCACTGAGCGTGTACCTGAGATACAGGACTTGGTTTCGAAACCAGTAAAATCCTGGGCAACCCGGGACACGTTGGTCACCCTACCTGCTCTAGAGAAGTCCCGAGGAAGGCAGGATCCACGGGAATCGCAGTGGTGACAAAGGTGGACCTTGATGATTGCACACCATCGGATATATGGTGGTGGGACATGGTGGGGTAGATGGAGAAAGAACATTCAAGATAGGAGGATCCGCAGGAGCTTGGAAGAAGACCAGACCGGAATGCCTGTGGGGAAGTGAGGAGAGGAATCAGTCGGCTCTAGCAGTGAGAGCCTGTGGAAGCAGAAGTAGAGTCCAGTACTGAAAACACAGAGCATATCCTCACGCTTTGTTGGTGGCGGCATGAATTGGTCCCTCCTGCTGGACAGTTTACAAATTTGTGTCAATGGGGGCGCCTGGGTGGCTCAGTGGGTTAAAGCCTCTGCCTTCGGCTCAGGTCGTGATCCCAGCGTCCTGGGATCAAGCCCCACATCGGGCTCTCTGCTCCGCAGGGAGCCTGCTTCCTCCACTCTCTCTGCCTGCCTCTCTGCCTACCTGTGATCTCTGTCTGTCAAATAAATAAAATCTTTAAAAAATATATATATATTTAAATATTTAAAATATTTAACAAATTTGTGTCAATGTGTTAAATGTGCCTGTGTTATGACCGCTGATGGGACAGGGATCTCCTAAGTGCCCCCCCCCCCACAGCCTACATCCCACCCTGTGGGATGTAGCTTTTTAAAGCATAACCGTGTAGGGGCGCCTGGGTGGCTTTGGGGGTTAAGCCTCTGCCTTCGGCTCAGGTCATGATCTCAGGGTCCTGGGATCAAGTCCCACATCAGGCTCTCTGCTCAGCAGGGAGCCTGCTTCCTCCCCTCTCTCTGCCTACTTGTGATCTCTCTCTCTGTGCATCAAATAAATAAAATCTTTAAAAAAAAAAAAAAAAAACCATAACTGTGTAGCTCTTCTCATCTGTACCTCTTGATGGTGAGTTCAGTCATGTGACTTGCTTTGATGGATGGGATGTTGGTAGACCAGTGTTACTGTGTTTTCTCTTACTCCTCTGCTTCTGCCCTGAGGACACATCTGGGCCATGGAACAAAGCTGGGCCACCCAGCCGTCCCTGCTGAGGCCATCCCAATCACCCCACCTGCAGCAGACCGGAGGACATGTGAGTGAGCCCGGAACAGCTCAGACAGACCTACCACACTGCCAACCCTCAGACTCACATGGTAAGTAAATGACTGTCGGTGGCTACGGTGTGTGGGGTGGTCTGTAACATGGCTTTGTTGCACAGATACATAACTGACACCGCCTGATCCTTTTCTGGGAGCTTGTCAAGGAGCTAATCAGACAAACATCCAAAGATGTGGGAACAGGGGATCCTTTACAGCATTTGTTTCCAGTAGTTTTTAAAAAAACAAAAACAAAAACAAAACAAAACAAAAAAAAAACTTAAAAAAAAAATCTGAATGCTCAGTCAAGTTTATGCAAAAAAATAAATAAAATCCAGTCCACATGTCATTAGCTACAATGTCATTAGCTATGAGAGAAGCTCATGTAAGGGTGCCTGGGTGGCCCAGTCAGCTAAGCATCTGCCTTCTGGTCAGGTCGAGATCTTGGGGTCCTGGGATCGAATTTGGGGATGGAGCCTTGCCTCAGGAATCCCTGCTCAGCGGGGAGTCTGCTTCTCCCTCTCCCTCTGCCCAACCTCCCCCACTCGCACTCTCTCTCTTTGATCTCAAATAAATAAATAAAACCTATAAAAAAAGAGAAAAGGTCATGTATATCAATATGTATTGACAAGGAAACACATCCACTCCATGTTACATTTTTAAAAACAGAAAAACAGCTTTTAAGCTATGATCTGTTATTTCTGTGAACTCTGGAGAGAGAAAAAGAGAGAGATGCATCACAATATTAACAGCCATTATCTTGGAGTGGTTGGATTTTTTACTCTTTATCCTATTCCAGTAGTATATGAATCTGCAAAATGACAACGTTATCTTTACACAAAGGGGTAAAAATGGAAATGTCACTAAGAAAACCTTTCTCTCTCTACGTAAAAACCGTGGCCTTCCAGTCCTAAGAAAACCTCTGCCCTCTCCCCCAGCTTCCCTTGCTACCAACTTCTGTGACGGACTCTGACTGACTGACCTTGAGGTTGCCTTTCCCCACCACTGGCCCAGAAGAACAGAACCCACTGTGGGGGGGCCCTCCAGCACCTTGCCCCAGGGAGGCTTTCTTTGGAGAGGGTCAGGGAAGAGTCTCCCTTCCCAACCTTGTGCAAACAGAGCAAAGAAATTACCCACAGAACCAACCCCAGCCATGTTAAAAAAAAAAAAAAAAAAAAAAAACCTTCCACACAAGTCATAATATTTTTGGAGTGAGATTTACTTTACAATATTTTAATAACCGCAGCATTGCAACTGGAAGTCCTTTGTAGCTGGTCTCAGGGGCCTTCCTGGGACGTTGTGCTTAATGAGGTTTATAATTCAATATAACTACATCTGCATCTTTAATTATGCCTAACATTTAATCTTCACTGCTCCACTTGAATTGGAAGAGCTAAAATTAGGCCTGCTGTAGTTTAATCTGATAATAAACATCCATGACATTTAGAGCAAAAATGTACTCATTTCATTAGAGTGGCGGACACATTTACCATTTGCCTGAACTAAACAAATAGTTTCAGCAGTCCTTCTAAGTGCAACAGAGAACATTGTTTGAAACAATCCCCCTGTAGACTCCTGTAACTCTAGACTGTGGAGGTTAAGTAGTCCAACATCACTGTTGTTCAAGGGAGGGCACTGAGGCCCAGAGCGGTTGAATCATTTGTCCAAAGTCACACAGCAAGTTAATAGGTAGAGGATACTAAAGGAAACAAGACCCAGGATTCTTGAATCCCTGCTCAATGGTGCATCTGTCATTCCTCTCTTACCACCCTGGCACGTATGGCTAAATTAGGACATTGTTTCTTGTGGTCAAGCAGCCATCTGGGGAGCACTCCCCTCTGTTTTGTCATTTTTTAAAAGATTTTATGTATTTATTTGGGAGAGAGACAGAGGGGGCATGCTTGCACACAAGCGTTGGGGGAAGGGGAGGAGGCAGAGGGAAAAGCGGACTCCCCACCGAGCATGGAGCCCCATGACGGGTTTGATCCCAGGACCCCGAGATCATGACCTGAGCTGAAGGCAGACGGTTAACCCACTGAGCCCCCAAGTGCCTTCCCCTCCGTTGTTTGTACAGAACCCAGACTAGACACCATTCAAGGACCTACATTAAGCCTCACGCTCTGACTCCAAACTCAAAGCAATAACAAATAATATATAAAAGGAAAAAATTAAAGATAATACATCCTCATTGAAAACAGGATAAATATGTCCGTGGACCAACCCCCCCAAAAATAAAACATTAAATGGGCTGAAGTTTGACGCTACTTGCCTATAGGTCTGGAAGGAGGCAGAGTTGGTCAAGAACGAGTTTGGTTACCCGGGATACTGAGAACCAAATATGCCCCATTTAAGACCAGAGATGGGAAGCAGGCTCTTTTAGTCAGACAGTGACTGAAAAAACTATCTTGCCACTGCCAGGGGCTACAGCACATATTAGCTTGTTTGAGTAGAGAAAGTTGAGAGGTCAGAAGGAACAGGCAAGGCCTGGCCTTTGAACTGGGCCTCCAAGGAGAAAGAGAAAACCTTCCATTCCAGATGAGGCTGTCACACACATGCGTGCGTGCGCGCACCCGCACACACACACACACACACACACACACACTTCTGTTCACAGTTAAAAACCACGTGCAACCTAGAAGACAAACTATTATGAAGAGAGCTATCAAATTTTAAAATAGGAGAACTTGTACCAGAAATGGTGGAAAAATTAGAAACACCTTCAACAGTATATTGAAGTAGATTACATGGAGGTTTCTGGAAGTCCACTCACTGGGAACCAGTCCTCCGCCTAACCAGAGTAGGCTTCAAAATACCCCCCATGTGGTGGCGCCAAGTTCTGTAGAAAGTGGGGGAAGGTCTAGCAATGTAGCTATGAATTTAGGCCAGAGAGAACTAGGAGTTTTCTCTGGAAAACTAAAAGGAAGAAGAAAAAAAAAAAAGATGAGCCCACAAATCCAAATTCCAAAACAGTGAAGAAAATAAAAACTAACATAATAAATTTAATCTGGAGAAGTGTTCACGTCAGACAAAAGAAAAACAGCAGAGTAACCTGATTAAAAACTACAAAATATGGACATTGGGGAGGGTATGTGCTTTGGTGAGTGCTGTGAAGTGTGTAAACCTGGAGATTCACAGACCTGTACCCCTGGGGATAAAAATATATGTTTATAAAAAATTAAAAATTAAAAAAAAACTAGAAAATATGTAAGTTTATAATCCTCAAAGAGATAATATTCATGCAAAAGAACAGGAGATCACAAAGTGAAAATGAACCAAATCTGAAATAAAACAGGCAGATTTTTTTTTTTTAAGTCAGATAACCCGACATTGGAAAGAGCCAGGAAAAGAGAAGTCAGGTCCCCTGGCCACATCCACAGTGTAAGAAAGGCTTGGAATGGCGTCTGAGAACATGTCTTGGATGAAGTGAGTAAAGCGTGTAGAAGTCCATGACGGAGGGCTGCACCCCTGGCTGGCTGGGGGGGTGGCGGAACTCCAGTCAGGACATCTGAAAGGACCCCAGCCAGGAACCGAGCTGTGCCTTTCAAGGGTGGCCCTGTGTTTCAGCCCGGTTTCCGCAGTCATCAACTCCAGCACCGTAGCAGGATGAAGAGAAAGCACACCCTGCCCTCCCAGGAGCTCACCTAAGAGGATGGCAAGGAGACTTTGCCCTCTCCATCTCAAAGCAGCAGAAAGTGGGATAAGGACAAGCCATGAAAAACATCAGCAAGATGAGAAAAAAAAAAAAAAAAACACTCGGGAAAACAAAAAGAAAGAAAGAACGGAGGGAAGAAGAGAGAAAAGGAAGAAAGGAGGAAGACGGGGGAGAGAGCGAGAGAGAGAAGCGGTGGCGAGAGCGATTCAAAATATAGAAGACGTGGAAGATAGGAAGAGGAAGCTGGCCCTGTCTTGGGTAATGTCTACCCCACTCTTCCTGCAAAGGAGAAACAATTAGCTCCATCTTGCACGTGCAGAAAGTGGAGCTCAGAGGGCTGGGTACCTCGCGGCTGATGCTTAAGAGGAATACTGATCAGGAGCTCAGGGTAGGGCAATGGACTTTTTTTTAACAGAGATACAACAAGTGTTACAGATATTGGTATGTGCTGAGTACTATACATGAAAATTACAAGTTTTATTTTAGGAGGAAACTGTAGTGGATTTAGTTAGTGGGAGTGAAATATGTTAAGTTAGTCTATTCAGAGAAGGTATCAGGGAAAACGGACACAACCAGTAAGACGAGCCTGCCAGCGTTAATGCATCAAACCTCCTGAGCGTTTTGTTTATATCCTTCCAGTCTCTCGAAGAAGCCAGCCAAGTTGGAGCGCGGCCAGTGGAGGAGAGGGTCCACAGCTGAGACTGAACGCGGCAGCCCCCTCTCCAGGGTCTCCCAGCTACAAAACATGCCGCCCCCGGCATACTCGTGATCGAATGTGGAAACCACATGCAAGAAGTAAATAGTAATTAGAGAAAGAGCAACATGTGGTCCTATTCCCTGAGACTCAAAGTCTGGCCTGTGGACCAGCAGCTTGGGCATCACTCCCCGGGAGCTTGTTAGAAATGCAGAATCTCGGATGCCATCCCAGACTCACCTACTCCGAATGCACATGTTACAATATCCCTGGGTGATTCATGTGCACGGAACCCTTTGGAAAGCTCTGGTCTTCCTAGTTCTGTGCTTGGGAACGGGGGAGCTGGGGAAAGGATGAGGATGTCCACAAAGCATGAAATCCGACAAAGACAAACGTAGGCTGTCGATGAAAGGGCTCGAACTGAGCCTGCACACTTGGTACTTCTTGGGTACCACGGGCGTGATCAAGCTCCCACTGCTTTGGTCACGGTTAGGTTACCAGGGTGGTGTTAATGGAACCTGGGTAATACTCCATTGCGGTCAGTGGGGGCTGTCATGCCCTGTAGGAAGTTTAGCAGCATCCCTGGCTTCTATCCACTAGATGCCAGTAATGTCTCCAATCCCTCGCCACACTCCTCCCCCTCCCACTCTCACCCCTACCATGAGCTGTGATAACCCAAATTGTCTCCAGGCATCGCCAAATATTCCCAGGCAGACAGAGGGGAGGAAGTAGGTATCCTTCCATTGAGAAGTAGAAGGACAGTTAAAACATTTAGATAGATAAAAGCATTTTTATGAATTCATGTTGCCTCATCTATTCTGCCTGGGACCATCAGTACATGAAGGAAAACCCAGGACTGGGACATGTATGTGGAGTTTGTTTTTCTGCTCAGGGTGATGCTGCTGCTGCAATGACATCCTGTTCTCTGCTGCCACAGGGTTGGAAGGAAGTTCAACAATAACTTAGAAGGAAGCCAGGATAAAAAGCCAGTCTAGGGACGCCTGGGTGGCTCAGTAGGTTAAGCGGCTGCCTTCAGCTCAGGTCCCACATCGGGCTCCCTGATCGGCAAGGAGCCTGACTCTCCCTCTGCCTCTGCCTACCACTCTATCTGCCTGTGCTCACGCGCTCTCTCTCTCTAACAAATAAATAAATAAAATCTTTAAAAAAGCCGGTCTATCTGGCATCTAAGCTCATGTTAATTCCATTACACTGTTACCCCCAAGTCAGAGGAGAGCAGGAAGTGCTCTGGTCGATGAGCTATGAGATACAGGCTCTAAAGCCAGCTCAGTCCCTCTTAGCTATAGGCTTTTGGTTGAGTCACTTCCCCTCAGTTTCCTCTTCTGGGTTGGCCAAAGGATTTCCCCTCCATTTCATTCATTCAATGAAGATTATAGAAATGATCAAAGTTTTACTCATCACCTTCACATGCTGAATCCCCATTTGGGAAACCTAGATACAGATAAGATTGAACTCTTGATTGTCAACTCCTAGCTAGGGGAAGAGGAGATGTGTCCCCCAATTAGGACCAAGAAACGTAGGTGGGAAATCTCACCATTAAAAAAATCTGATCCAGGGACGCCTGGGTGGCTCAGTTGTTAAGCAGCTGCCTTCGGCTCAGGTCATGATCCCAGCGTCCTGGGATCGAGTCCCACATCGGACTCCTTGCTCCGCAGGGAGCCTGCTTCTCCCTCTGACTCTGCCTTCCACTCTGTCTGCCTGTGCTCGCTCTCGCTCGCTCTCTTTCTGACAAATAAATAAATAAAATCTTAAAAAAAAAAAAATCTGATCCAATGGAGAAAATGGCCAGTGAGAGCAAGTCTCAACCAAGGCAGATATTGCCTTTATCTGCAACAGAGTAATGTGGAAGGATAGTTGCCCAAGACCCTTCCAGAATGGACATTCTATGTCTCTAAGGCTGTTGAACCACCCCTCCCCAGGGGACACACAGTAACCTAACCATTCCCAGTCCTAGGGCTCTCTTCAAATAATTTGCTGGAACCCAAATAAAACTGAGCCCATCTCAACACAGGGCTGCATTCAAAGTCATCCAAGTCCAATTGCTCACAGCTTTGGAAAGAAACATAGATCCAGACAGGAGAACTCTAAAGGAAGTAGCAAAAGGGAAGTCGCTACATAGAGCAAAGCTGAAAAATAATTTACATTCTCTGCCTGCAAACCCTCTCCTCAACACACCTCCAAGTCCCCCCTGCCACAGCCAAAAGCCAACCTTAGCACACCTTCCCAACCTGTCTTCTGTAGTCTCCTGGCTTGCTCCCGGCCTCTATCCTTCTCCTCTTTGCTACCCACTCCGCATAGCCCTGCAAAATCCCAGTAGCTGCCGATAGCCTCAGAAACAAGTTTGGCTGCATGAATGAGAAAATAAAAAGTATCACTGGCTTAAACACTCAAGGTCTTAGCTTCCCGCATCACAATTCTGGCAATCAGCAGTCCAGAGCTTGTACAGCAAGCCCTTTAAACCTTCCACTCTGCCCTGTGCACCGCCGGGAGTGGTCTCGGTCACCAAGTCTAGGGCAGCTGCTGTAGCACCTGTCATGATGTCTGTTCCCAGGCCCAGAAAGCAGAAAGGGGGATGAGAAATCCCACACCCACCCTCCGAAGACACTTTCCAGTTTGCCACTGTTTATAATTTAAAAGGATGTATAGGACTTGATCCTGTGGTAATGACAAGAATAACTGGGATGAAAATTAAGATCACACTTTTCTATGAGTCTAGCAGTGGGAAGGATTCAAGGAAATCTTGATGAACTGAATTCCAGAAAGAAACAACCTGTCACATGTACGCAGAAGGTCAAGCAGCTTCCCTACCTGAGAAGGGATGGGGAGCTGGTCTGGGTACCTGGGGCATTCCAGGAGGGGAGAGATTTTCCAAGAATGAGGAAGAACTGGGCTCAGTCAGTTCTTCAATCAGGGTCAGGGTCAATCAGAGAAACAGAGCTACCACCTGTGGTACAAAATCAGGGATTTATCTCATGGGTTTGACCTTATGCAAGATGGGCAGCAAGCAAACGGTCCACACAGGGTGTTGCCATTGTAACTAGTATTAAGCCCCGAATCACTAGAGGCCAGCTAGACTGGCCTTCAGAAAGGAAAAATGAATGCGGATGGAAGGTCAGGACAAATTGGAATTGTAGGATGTACCAGGATTTATGGGGACAAACTAGAACCCACATCTGCTGCTCACACTTTCCAAGCTTAATCCTGTGCATTATCGATAGGAAAAGCCAATAACCTTTGCCTTGTGCAATTGACCCACAACTCAAAGATGAAAAGGGAGTTCATGGGACCTAGAGGAGCTGGGGTCAAATGTCCCACACCAAGGGAGTGAACCTTCCTGGTGCCCCTGCTGAGCCCCAGAATGCAGAACAATACAGCGGCAGTTTACCTCCCATCTTTCAAGCCTTGTGCAAAATGTTTCTTGTGGTCTAAGCTGACCCAGAAGTGCAGGGAGGGAAGTTCTAGGAAACATTCTCAGTTCAACCACACTGACAAAATACAGAGTTACTACAGACTGTGTGGGCTGACAGGATGGGCTACCATCTGGAAGAGCTCCAAATGCAATAGTAAATTACTCAGCTCAGCAATGCTGCCCCCGTCAAAAATTTTGCCAAGGAAGGAGTCATCAAGAAAGGGCAAGTGAGCAAAGACAAACCGCTTAGTCCCATTCAGCTTCATCGTGAACATGGAGATTGGATTTGGGGGCCCTGAGGAATTAAATCCAAAATGAACCAAAAATATCTGAACTGCAATCCAATCTCCCCCCAAGTCAACTACTGACCAGGTACAGGGCGGGAGTCATGGTGGACTCAATCTCATTAAGGCTGCAGGCCAACCAGACTCAAGGAAGAGTCTGACCAACTAGCCCTGCACTCTATCTGTGAGACAGAGGAATTGGCGTGCCTGCTCCAGGAAACAAACAAATACTACACTTTCACCTCCACAGCAAAAGATTATGAAACATGGAAAGAGCAGGAACATGTAACCAAAAGTCAGGAAAATCACAGTCAGTAGGGACAGATTCACAAACTAGTTGTTGGAATTAACCGCTAAGAAATTTAAATCAGGTGTTATAAATACGTTAGATAAGTTATAGGAAAAAAATGAATACAATGGCTGAATATGTGGGTTATTTCAAGAAAAAATTGAAAAAATAGAAACTCTAAAACTGCAAAATAATAATTCTGTACTGTAGACTTATAATGTATGTAAAAGTAAAATATGACAAAATAGCACCAAAGATGAAGGAGAGTAAAAGTTTTTATAATATTCATGAATTAAAGGTAGACTATGAGAAATTAAGGATACATGTTTAATCTCTAGAGAAACCACTGCAAAAGTTAAAAAATATATATACAGCTAAAAATCCAGTAGAACTTAGAAGATAAAATATGAAATAAGTACTGGCTTAATCCAAAAGATAGGAAAGAAGAAACAAAGAACAAATGGAACAAAATGAAAACAAATAAGAGGAAGGTAAGTTTAAATACAACTATAGGGTACCCGGGTGGCTCAGTCATTGAGCATTTGCCTTTGGCTCAGGTCATGTCCTATGATCGAGTCCCACATCAGGCTCCCTGCTCAATGGGGGGTCTGCTTCTCCCTGCTTGTGTTTCTTCTCATGCTATCTCTCTCTTTCTCTCTCTCTGTCAAATAAATAAAATTTTAAAAATACATACATACATACACACATACAACTATAAAAATAATTACATCACATGTAAATGGATCAAACACTGCTACTAAAAGGAAAAACTTTCAGGGGCACCTGGCTAGCTCAGTTGGTGGAGCATGCAACTCTTGATCTTGAGGCTGTAAATTTGAAACCCACATTGAGTGCAGAGATGACTTATCAACTCTATGATCAAATAATCTTCGACAAAACAGGAAAAAAATATGCAGTGGAAAAAAGACAGTCTTTTCAATAAATGGTGCTGGGAAAATTGGACAGCTATATGTAGAAGAAGGAAACTCGACCATTCTCTTACACTGTACACAAAGATAAACTCAAAAAGGATAAAAGACCTCAACGTGAGACAGGAATCCATCAGAATCAAAAAGAACATAGGCAGTAACCTCTTCGATTTCAGCCACAGCAACTTCTTTCAAGATATGTCTCCAAAGGCAAAGGAAACAAAAGCAAAAATGAACTTTTGGGACTTCATCAAGATCAAAAGCTTCTGCACAGCAAAGGAAACAGTCAACAAAACAAAGAGGCAATCCACAGAATGGGAGAAGATATTTGCAAATGACAGTATAGACAAAAGGCTGATATCCAGGATCTATAAAGAACTTCTCAAATTCAACACACACAAAACAGATAATCATGTCAAAAAATGGGCAGAAGACATGAACAGACACTTCTCCAATGAAAACATACAAATGGCTATCAGACACATGAAAAAATGTTCATCATCACTAGCCATCAGGGAGATTCAAATTAAAACCACATTGAGATACCTCCTTACACCAGTTAGAATGGCCAAAATTAGCAAGACAGGAAACAACATGTGTTGGAGAGGATGTGGAGAAAGGGGAACTCTCTTACACTGTTGGTGGGAATGCAAGTTGGTACAACCAATTTGGAGAACAGTGTGGAGATTCCTCAAGAAATTAAAAATAGAGCTTCCCTATGGCCCTGCAATTGCACTACTGGGTACTTACCCCAAAGATACAGATGTAGTGAAAAGAAGGGCCATCTGTACCCCAATGTTTATAGCAGCAATGGCCATGGTCACCAAACTGTGGAAAGAACCAAGACGCCCTTCAATGGACGATGGATAAGGAAGATGTGGTCCATATACACTATGGAGGATTAGGCCTCCATCAGAAAGAATGAATACCCAACTTTGTATCAACATGGACGGGACTGGAAGAGATTATGCTGAGTGAAATAAATCAAGCAGAGAGAGTCAATTATCATATGGTTTCACTTACTTGTGGAGCATAAGAAATAACACGAAGGACATGGGGAGATAGAGAGGAGAAGGGAGTTGAGGGAACTTGGGAGTGGGTGATGAACCATGAGAGACTATGGACTCTGAAAAGCAATCTGAGGGTTATGAAGGGGCGGGGGGTGGGAGGTTGGGGGATCCTGGTGGTGGGTATTATGGAGGGCATGTATGCATGGAGCTCTGGGTGTGGTGCATAAACAATGAATTCTGTTACACTGAAAAGAAATTTAAAAAATAAAAGTAAAAAAAACAAAAAACCATAGTGAGTACCCAATACATTTCTGTAAACATTATGATTGTAATTATTATTTTAAATTTTTTAAAAAATATTTGAAGACAATGATTCTCAATACTTTTATATTAAATTATGTATTACTCTCATTAAGCTTACAAAATGCATTGAGTAAAATATATTAATGTAAATATTTAACAGAAATTCAAATATATTTTACTATGTAGGTGATATATTATGTAGTTATGATATATTGTTTAACCTAAATTCCACATAAGCATATACATAGATCCAAATAAATACATATAATCAAAAGTAAAAAAAAAAAATCTTGTAAAACAATGACAGAGAGAGAGAGAAATTGTTTGACTAGCTATGAAACCTAGGCCAAACTATATGCTGACCGACTTTAACTACAAAGATTAAAGTAAAAGGATGAAAATAATATTCCATGTGAAAACTAATCATACAGAAACTAGAGAGGCGATACTACTATTAGACAAAGCAAAGTTTATGATAAAAAATATTACCAGAGATAAAAGAGAGAATTCATAATGATAAAAAGATCAATTAATTTAAAAGACACAATAATCTTCAATGCATATATAACCAATAACATAACTTCAAAATGCATATGGCAAGAAATTGACAAAAACGGGAGAAATAGGTCCATAACCATAAAATATATTTTAACATTATCTTCTCAGAAATTCATAGAAGCAGACAAAATATCAATAGGAATATAGCAAATCTGAAAAACACTATCAACCAGCTGGACCAAATTGATGTTCACATATACTAAGCCATGATAAAAGTCCTAAAAAAAATTTTTTTTAATATTCATTTGTTAATTTTTGTGAGAATGAGAGAGTGAGTGAGGGGGTATGAGGGAGAGGGAGAGAAAGAGAAGAAGACTCCCTGACAAGTATGGAGGCCAATGCATGGATTGATCCCAGGATCCTGGAATCATGACCTGAGCCAAAACCAAGAGTTGGAGTCTCAACCGAGACACCCCGGCTCCCCTTAAAATTTTTATATGATCAAAATAATTCAGAGTTCAATTCTCTGACCAAATGTAATTAAATTAGAAATCAATAATAAAATCAAGAAAATCCCTGTATATCTGAAAATTAAGCAACACTCTTTTAAGCACTCCATGGGTCAATGAAGAAATCACAAGAGAAATTAGACAATATTTCCAATAGAATGATAAAAGCACAATTCATCAAAACTTGAGGGATGCAGCTAAAGGAGCACTTAGAGGAAAAATTATATCCTTAAATGCTTATATTAGAGAAGAAAGATTTAAAATCAATAACCCAAGCTTCCACTTTAAGAAGCTAGAAAAAATAAGAATAAAAATGCAAAATAAGTAGAAGAAAATAATAAAGAATGAAAATCAATGAAATAGAAAACATATAAACAACAGAAACATTAATAAATCTAGAAGCTAATTCTTTGAATAGATTAATAAAATTGATAAACCCTAGCAAAGTTAAGCAAGAAAAAAAAAAAATTACCAGTCTTAGGAATAAAAATGGGGCATCACAAAATATCATATATATACTAAATGGTAATAAGGGAACATGAATAACCTATGCAATAAAGTTGACTTCTTACAAATGCATTGTAAGACATAATTTTGCAAAATTGACATAAGAGCCCTTTATCTGCCCCCAAAACCAATGCATTTATAATTTAAAACCTTCTACAGGGGCACCTGGGTGGCCCAGTCAATTAAGCATCCACTTTTGACTCGGGTCATGATCCCAGGGTGCTGGGATGGAACCCCACATTGAGCAAGGAGCCCAATGCAGGGCTTGATCCCAGGACCCTGGGATCATGACCTGGGCCGAAAAGCAAATGCTTAACTGACTGAACCACCCAGGCGCCCCACAAAATAAAATTTTTAGAAGAATCATACCTACAGCAGCATTTTTAAAATACTTAGGGGCACATTTAACAGAAGACATGCAAAACTTTTACATTGAAAATCACGCACATTGCTGAGAAAAATTAAAAGAGGCCTAAAAAAATACAATGGTGTACTGTTGTTTATAGATTATCAAGACTCAGTATTTTTAGGATGTCAATTCTTTCCAGATTCAAAACAACTCCAATAAATACTTCATTTCTGTAGAAATTGAAAAACAGGTTCTAACATCTGTATAGAAATAAATGCAAAGGACCTAGACTAGCCAAAGCAATTTTGGAAAAAAAAATTTGAAAACTCATACTACTTGATGTCAAAACTAACAACAAAGTCACAGTAATCCAAACAGTGTGGTATTTAAATAAGGACAAAAATATGAATGGAACAGAGTCCAGAACTACATCCAAATATATACTGCTAGCTTATTTTTGACAAGACGCTAAGGTCATTCAAGGCCTGGAGGGGGTGCTTTCAAGATATTGTGCTGGAACAACTAGACATCCATGGGGGGAGAAAATGAACCTCAACTCTTCCTCATCCCATATACAGAATTTAATTTGAGATGGGTCACAGATCATAAGGTAAAACCTAATCTTATTTTTTCTTAAGATTTTATTTATTTATTTAAGAGAGAGAGAGAGCATGAGCAAGGGGAGAGGGAGAAGCAGACTCCCCACAGAGCAGGAAGCCCGATGTGGGACTTGATCCCAGGACCCTGAAATCATAACCTGAGGTGAAGGTAGATGCTTAATCAACTGAGCCATCCTGGTGCCCCAAAGCTAACATCATTAAGCTTCTAGAAGAAATCATTTGAGAATACCTTCACAAATGTGAGGTAGACAAAAATGTCTCAAAGAGCACCCAGAAAGTGTAAACCATAAAAAAAGGAAATTGACAACTTCTATTTCATCAAAAACTTTTGCTTTTTTTAGAATACTGTTAAACACTGACTGAGGAAAATACATGCAAAGTATGTCCATGATAAAGGACCTATGTTTAGAATCATAAATTACTCTTGCAATTCAGTAAGAAGACAACCAAATAAAAAAAGGAGGGGGCGACGATTTGAAGAGATATTTCACAAAATAAGATATTGAATGGCAAATAAACACATGAAAATGTGAACATTATTAGTCACAGGAAAATGTGAATTAAAGCTACAATTAGATGCCACTACACACCCACTAAAGTGGCTAAAATTAAAACAAATGACAATACCACGTGACGATGAGACTATGGAGAACTAGAACACTTGTACATTGATGCCAGGAATGTAAAATGGTACAATCATTTCGGGGAAAAGCACGATAGGTTCTTACACAGTTGAGCATACAACCTGGTAATTCAATTCCTAGGTGTTTGTTTACACAAGAGAAATGAAAACATATCCACATAAAGTCTTGTATATAAGTGTTCATAGAAGCTTTATCATAATAGCCCCAAACTGGGAACCACCCACCAGTTGATCCACCATTCATCAATCAATGAACGTATAAACAAACTGTGGCCCGTCCATAAATGTTACCCAGCTGTAACCAAAAAAAAATATCGATACATGCAATTATGTCGATATAACTCAAAAACAGTACGCTGCAAAAAAAGTCGGACACAAAAGAACATATACCATATGATTCCATTCATTTGAAATTTTACAAAAGGGAAAACTAATCTATTAGGGCAAAAGCACATCAGTGGCTGCCCCGGGACTGGGAGTAGGGTGGTCAAATGAAAATTGGCTGCAAAGAGGCATTTGGAGAACTTTGTGAGGTGATGGAAATATTCTGTATCTTGCTTGTGGTGCTGGTTTAAAGGTACATGCATTTGTGAAAATTCTTTGAACTCTACACTAGAAATTGATGCTTTTTTTTTTTGCATGCAACGAATTAGGATTCTTATGGGGTGCCTGGATGGCTCAGTTGGTTAGGCAGCTGACTTGGTTTCACCTTAGGTCATGATCTCAGTGTGGTGAAATTGAACCCCTCATTGGGTTCTGGGTTCAGCATGGCGTCTGCTTGAGATTCTCTCCCCCTCCCTCCTCCTTGCCCCCTCCTAAGGTGAATGAATGAATGGATAAATAAATAAATAAAATCTTTTTAAAAAACAAATTAGGTTTTTCAAAAATAGGAGCAGCCCCCTCCCCACCCAAATACAAACAGCCCAAATTTAAAATGGGCAAAACCCTTAAAAAGACATCTCATTTAAAAAAATACACATGGAGAGGCAAATAAAAAGGTCATTTTTATTTTTTGACAAAATATCATTTGTCAACAGGATTGACTTCCATTAGTTTGAAAATGAAAACCCCAAGAGATACCAATTTGCATCCATTCGAATGGCTGAAATTGAAGACGGAGCATACCAAATGTTGGTGAGAACAGAAAACAGCTGGCAGTCTCATCACACATGTAAGATAGGACAGCCAGTTTGGAAAGCTCTTTGACAATTTCTTAAAAAGTTAAACATACTCCTACCTACTGACCCAGCAATCTTATTCCCAAAACAAATGAAAACATATGTCTGAAAAAAAGACTTGTATAAGAACATTCATAGCAGCTTTAATCCTGTAATCCAGCACCAGAAACCTCCCAAATGTCTATCAATAGGAGATGGACAAGGAAAATGTGATACATCCATTGCAGTACAAGACCTCAGCAGTAAAAAGGAATGAGGAACTGATACAAGTAACAATAAGGATGAAACTTACAGAAGCAGAGACAGATACAAGAGGGTACACACTGTGTAATTGCATTCATAGGAAGTTCAAGAAAGACAAACCTAAGGTAGCTGTTGGGAATCAGGATAGTGGTTAGCAGAGGGTTGGAGGTTGTCTGGATTAGGGCAAGGAGAGAGGATTAGTTGGAAAGGGGATGTAGGGAACTTTCATGGCTATTAGCAATGTCCTTTATCTTGACTGGAATGTATACATTTGTCGAATTTCATTGAGCAGTACACCTAAGATCTGTATGTAAATTACACTGCATTTTTTACAAGAGATTTATTTGTATTAATTATAGAGTGAGAGAGAGGACACATGCGGGGGAGGAGCCGAGAGAGAGGGAGAGAGAAACACAAGCATCATGGAGCCCAACTTGGGGCTCGATCTCATGATCCTGAGATCAGACCTGAGCTGATACCAAGAATCAGACGTCAGCCCACTGCACCACGCAGGTGCCCCTACTGCATTTTTTTTTAATAATGAAAGAAAAAGAAAAAGAAGTTGAACCTACCACTGCTGCTTGGATCCCAAGGACTAAAATTTAGTCACGTGGCCATGCTTAGCTGTCAGAGAGACGAGGAGCTACAGGCATTCCTCCCAGTAGCTCTATGCTCTGTTAAAATTGGGGGGTATTTTGACTGCAGAAGCAGAAACTTGATTTAGAGGGACAACTAATAGTCTCTGCTATTGGCCAACCAAGCAAAGAAATGACTCTTCTTTGTGGGGAGAGGGCAGGGCTGCCTCAAGGAAGATTTCAGACACTTTTAATTTAATAATTCTTCTAATTTTTGCTGTCATGCTACTTTCTATAATTTTTCAATGTTTCCTTTTCCTTACTGTAATAAGCAAGTCCACCCTTGCTGCAATGACCGTAACCTTGAGAATCTGCCAAGGGCATGCTGGTGACAAACAGAGAGGGGGACAAAGGAAGGAGGGTAGCAGGGCTAGAGAGGAAAATGAAACAGCCTTGAAAGTGTGAATGAAAACCTACACCGCAGACTCAGCATGTGTGACATTTGCCACCTTCCAGTCAGAAGAAACTGCCTCCTTTTGTGTTTAAAACTTGACCCGGCTTCCTTCGGGGGCTACACAGGCTTTCTCTGGTTTTAACCTGTAAGGAGAGACACAGTAACAGGAGCATTCCCAGTTCCTGGAAGTCTTGGGTCCATGCAGGGGACTGAAGTGCTTGGGATGTCTGCCAGAGACACAGGAGATCTTCCTGACAACAAACAGTCCAAAGCTGACACTGCTACTGGGCTAGAATTTTCCTCTGGAGACTCTCACTCCATAGGCAAGAACTGGAGAGGACCCTGACTTCATTTCCCATTGAAAACACCCACAACTGATTTCCTTGCTGCATGTAACCCTATACCAGTGCTTTCTCAGTGGGGCAACCTTTATTGAGCTCTTGCTTTGCCTGGCTCTGGGCTCAAAGCTGGGAAAACAGAGAAAGCTCAGAACCGTGGCCTAGACTGGGAGTCCGTCTTGTGTTCTCAGCACACCCCCTGAACAGAGCACCTTTGCCACTGATGTCAGCCGGAACCATGCCTAAGCTCCCCCCACCAAGCACTCTGGGGATGAGCCCCATTCGATTTCCCCAGCCATCTCCGGATCCTGATTCCCCCACACTGGCCCATGCTCCTGCTTGAGCCAGACACAACCTCTTTCCCAATACAGATGGAAGAGAGATGAGCAGAGTCCGCTTGCTGAAATTGGTCCGAGGGCTGCCTCCAAGATCTGGCTGCAAGAGAATGGACTGGAAATTGCACAGTCATTATCTTTGCAGACAACCCCTCTCCGCCCCATCTTTTCAACATAATGAATTGCATGGAGAGCTCAGCTGTCAGGAAAGCTTTTGAATTCCAGCCCTACCATCTTCCAGGACATCCTTAGAGGTTATCTCTGCAAGGCAGGCGGAAGAGGAAAGAGGAACGCTTAACCCTGTAAGAATAATTATGATGTATTATTAGCAACTGATGGCAATCTAATGCAGGATTTTCAATATAGACACTGCTGGCTGTAATTTTTCTCTGCCATAGGCACACACACACACACACACCACACACACACACACAGGCTACATTTAATGACTCCAAAGTTCAGAGCAGCTTCTCAGACTAAATTTAGTTCCTTAGAAGCAGTGTCTTAATACAAGACTTTTTAATAAAATAGAGACACAGTCTGAATGTTGGAGACAGTTTTTAGGGTAGACGGAAATGCTAGGAGTATGTTTATATAATAAGACCACTGGCTGGCATTCGTGCTGAGTTTACATGGACAGGCTAACTGCATTATAAACAGCAATCAGTCGCACTCAAAATCGCAGAAGCACATTTGCCACTGGATCTAAGCACACCGTGAATAACTTGCAGGCGACAGTCTAATTAGTTCCTCCATCCTTTGCCCCGAGCCCAGTGCTGGACACAGCAGATGTCTGGTCAGTGATCGCTGGCTGGACAGAGGGACAGATGGATGAATGGTTGGATGGACCAGTGTGCACCTTGAGCAGTTTATTTGAATGGGTTGAGACACTGATCTCGTTAGGGAGAGGCTGAAAGCCTGGGGCATAAATTCAAAACACAGAGATATGATTGCCTGGAATCTGTTTGACTTGGTTAAAAATTATCAATACCTGTGTCTGTGAGTTAGTCTTTTGGGTCTCTCCACCCTAGTTAGATGCAGAACACAAAAATTAGAAACTTCTATAGGCTGAGCTCCCCCTAAAGCAGACCTTGAAATAAGGGTTAAGGTGCACGTGGTTTATTTGGTAGGAGGAAGGAGACAGGAGGGGGAGAAAAAAAAATCTATAAAAGGTGTAAAAATGAGAGGTTACCACTCTGGGCAAGTGGGGTTCTCTCTCACTGAGGACCAACCGTGTCTGAGAATTTTCCCACGGGGACAGAAAGCTGCGCCGTTAACTGCAAAACCCCATCCCCCACTGGCTGAAATTTGCCCCCAGAACATTCCCACCTTCACCCTCCAGCTTGCCCCTGCATTTAGCAGAGTGAGTTTGAGGTAAAGGAACAGCCCTGAGTCAGAAACCAAGTTCGGCTCAGCCACTTCGGAAGGGAAGCTGGGATCGGCGGCCTTCCCGTAGAGCATTTTAACAGGAATTAGGTACTCACTGCAAGGGCCAGAGAAGCCTTTCTCGGCTGGTCTCCAGGAATGACTCCCAGACAAAAAAAAAAAGCACAGACTCACCAGGATACCTTTGCCCTGTGATGTCACCACTGCTGTTGGCTGTTTCCCGCCAAATCTCTGCACAGCCAGGAGGCTACAACATGGGCTTTGCAACACGGCTGCAGAAATCCTCAGTTTCCATGACCCAAATCATCAGAAAGCAGCCTAAGGGGGTCTCGTGTGCTTATGTCTAATGGACAGGCCCTGACTCACATCCTGAATGCTAGCTGTCAGACCACTGGGCAATGTGGTATTCAGCTTTCCAACTCTTGAACTGGAAGGAGGGTGGAAAGAGGTTGGGGAAGCCAGCGTGCCGTATCTATCATGCTCTTTAATGACTCACACATAGTTTGTGCGTTCATCACCATCCAGAGCTTCTCAGAGGGGAAGCACACCTATGACCACCCTTCTGCCTGCCCGTGGAAGTTACCAATGATGGACACAAGTCTACCTTTCAATGCAGCCACACCAGCCTTCTCTCAGTTTCTCAAAAGTGCCAAGTTCACCCTAGCCACAGGGCCTTCACACAATGCATTCCCTCTGCTAGAATGGTCTCCCCACCTCACCATCCACCACCCTCTTCAAGTTAATGTTATCCTTTGAATTGCAGCTCAAACAATGCCTCCTCCAGGAAGCCTTCCCTAACTCCCCAGACAGGATCAACTTCCCCAATTAGAGGCTCACTTAGCAGTAAGGATTTGCTGATCGTTAGCAGATAGTGGGCCGCCTACTCAGCCACACCCTGTGAGGAGGGCCTGTGAACCTCAGTGTCACCTTGGTTTGTAGGTCTAGACTGAATGGAGTTTGGTTGACCCTTGGATGGCCTCGCCCCCACAGCTGTGGTCACCGTCCTTGTTCTCTAAGAGGCACTGACATTCATGGTCTCCGTCGTCATCCTTTCAACTCCACATTTAAATACCTAACATCACAATTTTTGTTTCCATAAAACAGGATAGACCCAAATGGCTCTGACCCTAGTTACATATCTGAGGTAAGTTACTTCACCTCACCAACGCTCGATTTTCTCATCTTTAAAAAAGGATAATATGCTCTAGATAGCTATTCTAAGAATTAAGTAAAATAACACAGGAGGGACAGCAAGCTCCTGCCTAGCACACAGGACACCTTATGACCGCCATCACCAATCTTTTGGGGACACTTAGGGTCTTCATTAGGGAGTGTGCAATGCCAGGGTTTTCGGTTTTTTGTTTGCTTGTGGTTTTTTGCTTTTGTTTTTTGTTAAAGATGTCATTTCTAACTCTTCCTCAGGCAGATGGAGATAATTTTTTTTAAAGATTTTACTTATTCATTTGACAGACAGAGATCACAAGTACACAGAGAAGCGGGCAGAGAGAGAGAGTGGAGGAAACAGGCTCTCTGCTCTGCAGAGACCCCAATGTGAGGCTCAATCCCAGGACCCTGGGATCATGACCCGAGCTGAAGGCAGAGGCTTTAACCCACTGAGCCACCCAGGTGCCCCTAATTTTTGACATTCTGAAAGAAAGCGAGAGCTAGGAACCCTTACAAACTGTTTTCTACACATGCCGATCTAAAGGGCTGCATACAGCCCACCGGGATGGCCGAGGACATCAGCTCACCCATCTGGAAAAGCATCAGGAGCCAGGAGCCGTCTCCAGCCTCTGGCCCAAAAATTCCACTTGTGGACAACATGCTAAGGAAGTAATTAAATGAAAACAAGTTTTCTTTGTGACAACGTTCATTATAGTAACCCAAGCCTGGAAACCCCCTCAGTTACCGACAACGAGGGAGCAGTTGGGCAAACTGGCAAAGTGATTTTGCAGCCCTTGGAAGAATCACTACAAAGCCCTCTGTAGGAACATGGGAAAACATTTCTGATAGAACGTTAAGAGAAAAAGCCATGGTAGACATGGGGTGAGGCTGACATGCAAAAATGGAATTGCCTTGGGAAGAGGCATAGTCAGAGAATTTTTTTTTTATGTTCTTGGTGTTCAGTATTTAGGGGGGAGGGGTGGAGAGAGAGAACAAGTGAGCAGGGGGAGAGGGAGAGAATCATAAGCAGGCTCCACACCACCTTAAACCCAACACAGGGATCAATCTCACAACCCTGAGGTCACGACCTGAGCTGAAATCAAGAGCCGGATGCTCAATCGACAGAGCCGCCCAGGCGCCCAATGTTCTTGGTGTTCATGTTAATGCTATGCTATTTCTACAGACTCAAACCATGCAGCCTACTGGGTACTTTCTAGCAAATGACTGGAAGCCAAAAGAAAACGCTTGTCCCAACTAAGGGAAATAAAGTGTTCCTTCCTCGCTAGAACAGTGTTGATTTGGTGAAGTCCATACTTCAAATAAGACTATCTGAAGCAAGGGCACCTGGTTGGCTCAGTTGTTGGGTGTCTGCCTTCGGCTTGGGTCATGATCCCAGTGTCCTGGGATAGAGCCCTGCATCGGGCTCCCTGCTCAGTGGGAAGCCTGCTTCTCTCTGTCTCACTACCCCTGCTTGTGTTCCCTCTCTTGCTGTGTCTCCTCCTGTCAAATAAATTAAAAAATTCTTTTTTTAAAAAAAAGATTTTTATTTATTTATTTGACAGACAGAGATCACAAGTAGACGGCGGGGGGGAGGGGAGTGGAGGGGGAAGCAGGCTCCCCGCTGAGCAGAGAGCCTGATGCGGGGCTTGATCCCAGGACCCTGGGATCATGACCTGAGCTGAAGGCAGAGGCTTTAACCCACTGAGCCACCCAGGCGCCCCAATAAATAAATTTTTATTAAAAAAAAAAAAGACTATCTAAAGCAGACAAGGCAAGTAATATCAGAGACTAGTTAGCAGGAAACATCAGATCTATTCTAGTCTAGAATGAGGTGGAACATTTATCATCATTTAAAGGGTCATAAATCATGAGGAGACAACCAGGCTCTGTCTTCCCATTCTGATGCACCAAAAGTAGACAAGGTCCGCATTGGGTACCATGGACAGAAGCCGAAAGAGCGGGAAGCACGCCACCTGAACACGGTGACGGTGAGGCTCTGAAAGCTATCTGCAACTTAGCGTGGCACTTAGGACTGGGTCACGGTGTTTGAGTCCAGTATTTCTCTCCCGGCCCTTAAACGAGAAGCTGACTCAAGACCATTCATTCCTTGAAAACACCCAGAGACAAGCACTGCCCGTGATTTTCATCCAGCGTAGAACTCAGAAACTCATGTATGTTCAGCACCACGGGCTTCAGTTCACCAAAATTCCAAGACCCATGTCCTGAACTTTTAAAACACGGAGGCAGACACCCTGAAATCCAAATGCATTCACATCCAGTTAAGGCCGGACACATTCAGTCTGGTCTTCCCCAGTCTCTTCCTGTTTCTGTCTTTAAATCTACAATAAAACTGAATATCCAGAATGGTGCCTCTTTGGCCTTACAAACTCGTGAGAACCACACCCTAATACTGGCAGCTAAACAGAAGATGCCAGAACCAAGAGCAATCTCAGGAACAGGCAAGGGAAAGCCCAAGTGGGTCAAGAGCCATTCTCAGGAATGCCCCGGAGCAGGAAATCGGCCCAGGGCACCTGGATGGACCCTAGTACCAAGTGGAGGGGATCCTCAGTTCTGAAGAAACAGGGGTACAAGGTAGAAGTGCATCAAAAGAAACAAAACCAGGGCATTATCTCCTGGAACATGGGCATTGTGGCAGGACGTAGCCAGAGCAGAGCAGGCACCAGGTCCCGACTGGGCTGTGGGGTGAGGGCAAAGGGTGTGAGGACAGGGATTACCCTAGAATTCATTCTGTTCTCATCAGGCCTGAGAAAGCCTGGGAGTTCCACACCACGTTCACCAGTCCTGACTTCAAATATGCCCTACTGTCAGGGACCAGCCTGCTTTGGTGTCAGGAAAGGACAGTCATTACCTTAACTGGGGCTCCCCTAGAAGCAGATTCAGAGATAAGGATCTGTGGTGCATTTGGGAGGTGAAGAACAGGTGTGCAGAAGGCACCCGTCACCCTCATCCAGTGAACGGTGCTTCATCAGGCCAGCTCCTGCTGCAGGGGATGGAGGCATGGTGTGCACAGACGCAAAACCCTAGGGGTGAAGGCACCGAGCTACTCAGACCCACCGGTCACTAGCTGGGGGTCCCAGAGAGAGGTGGCACTAATTCCTCAGTGTTTCCAGCATGAGCAGCATGGGTAAATAAAATGGTTGCAATGCCTCAAAACTGCCCTCCAGGGCCCAGGGTTGGAAGTCAGGTTTTCCTGCCCTAACTCGGTAAGGATGCGGGCATTTGGGTGGATCATGACGTCACCAAATTTAAAGGCTGTGTGATTCTGTGATGCCAGCTGGTAAGCAGACCTTCCAAGAGTTCCTCCAGCAACACTGACGATCTCCTCCAGTAATAGGGAACCCATTACCCACCTCCCAAGGCAGCCCAGCATTTCTGTTCCGGGGAGCCTTCTGGGGTAGGAAGTTTGCACCCCCCAGGGACCTGACATTAAGATCTCTGCAGCTTCCACCTGCTGGTCTCGGCGTTGCCCTCTGAGCCATGCAGATCCACAGGAAGGCTCTTCCCTCCAGGAATTCAATTCCCTTCATGATGGTATTCTTAACTCAGGCAAAACAGCAAAGCAAGCAAATGCTCTTCGGGAAAAAATTCCCACAAAGGACTGTGCAAACCAGAGGAATATTTTCATTAATTAATACAAAAAGTGCATGTGAGCAGACAAGTCCCCACCCAGTCCTTCTGGTGAATGAAACGTCCACTGTAGGGCGGTACCTATTACGAGGTGGGCCAAGGGCCACGTGCGTTGATCATAAAATGCGCAGCTTAAATTCAATATCAAGATGAAAGTCAAATGAAGGCTCCCTGGGAGACGAGGAGCTCTGCTTTCAGAGTGCAGAATATTGCCTCTCAGCAAACAGTACTTCTAATTTGATCCTGCAAAGATTCCCACAAAGAGGAAAGCAACGATATGTCAAGAGAATATGGTGAGTGTATACCCCTCTAGGTATTTTTTTTTTTTATCATGGCCACATTCTTCAAGATCTCAGTCATCAATTATTTGTGACAGGCAGCCAATTGTTTATCTTTCAAGAACATTACCACTTACTTGCCTTTATATATCTCCCCTGTATTATTGGAGGGACGAGATCATCTATTTCCCCTCCCTCCCAAGCCCTTCTGTCATTCACTGCCCAGCATCCCGGTGTAACGTCCTGGAATGATGGGCTTTGTGAGGCTGTTAGAGAAATTACTTTGTGCTCTCCCCTCACCAGTGGATGCACCAAAGGGCACCAAAACTGGCATTTAATTCAGCCCAAATGTCAGGGCCCTGCTCGTGGAAATTCACCTCTGCGTGTGAGAACAGGTGCTCCTGGGAGATGTCCAGAGAAATTGGAACAGCCAGAAGCAAAAACATCCCCCCCATCCCGGTTCAGAAAATAGAAGCAAGTTTCTGCCACAAAAAAAAAAAAAAACCATTTTTGCTTAAAACACCAGCCTGAAATAATTGCATATTTGTTGGGGATTGACAGTTGAGGGTTTTTTTTTTTCATGAATTTTGCTATCTTTTGACAGTAGCAAATAAGTAGGTAGAGAAATGCACTCTCTCTGGGCTTTTAATGGCAAAAAAAGAAAAAAAAATCACAGTAGGAAAATTGCACCAAAGAGCATGGCAATATTTTCATACTTTGCTGCACTTAAGGGAAGAAAATGGTCATTAAACGTAACAGGGTTGTTATAAAAACAGCGGTTCTATTTCCGGGTCTTTCATTTGCCAAAAACCATGGTACGCTGTATGCAGTCACTGAAGGTAGGAGCGGCTGAACTGGAATTTCTATAATGTGCCTTGCAAACAACTGGATTTATTCTTAATGAGGCCTTTCTGCATTTTTACATCATGCAGCATGTAATTAGCTATTAAATGACTTAGGAAAACCAACTCAGATTTGTTGGACCCGATGCCTAATGAATAATTTCATGCTGTTCTTTTAAATCAATGCTGTGTTGACTGTAATTTAGTGGTAAATTTGAGAGTTTTTCTGTGGGGGAGGAGAGGGGTTAAAGATCTCCCAGTCTGAAACCTGAAATGACAGCGCAGTATTAACTTAATTATAAACCTTTTCACCAACCCGCAGTCTCCAAGAAGTTCTGGGTAGCACACGCTGAATTCAATGTCTGCAAATCGTGCTTCAGACACTCTGATCAGACACTCTGATCACCAGAGCAAATACACACACACACACACACACACAAAAGGCCCCCCTTTTCTACAATGTCAGGGAATATTGTTCTTTTACCTGAACTATCGATTAACAGGTATAAATTTATGAAACTCCTATCATATTCCCAGCATGGCTTGATGCTGGGGTGACAGGTCATCTGCTGTCATCTCCATCTTCATTTTGTTCTGGAAGCACTTTCCCCACACCCCTACCCTGCCCTCCAAGAAGGTGGCTAGGGCCCCTTGGCTCAAAGGCAGCTTGCTCACCCAGGACCTGAAATAGAGGCTGCTTGCAGAAAATCTGCTTGCTTCTATGAGACCATCAGCTCATTAGTGGCTGATGCTAGATGGTCCAGGACATGAGAAGGGAGGGCAGAGTCTCTTTGAAGAGGGGCAGAGCAGGAACGGCAGGAAACTGGGGGAGGCGAGGTTGCTTGTCTGAGTGGTCAGGAAGACAGAAGTCTGCAGATATTAGATACAGACCCAAAGTAACCCAAAGAACCTCTGGAGGAGGTGATGGTAAAGATCCCCGAGGTGCTGGCTGGGGCACCAGGTCTCCTAAGGCCAAGCAGGGGCAGTTGTAGATGCTACAGAAGCCTTTGCTCAGCACAAGACCCCTAAGACCTGCACACAGCCCTGGCCAGGGGAAGGAGTCACGATCATATCAGAAGACATCACCAGCCTGGCAGGATGAAGGGCTTGGAGTGAGAGCCAGTACGGTTTTAAAGAGGTACTGGGGCATTTCTTACTCACCCAAGCTTGTCGGGACAACAGTCATGCCCACAACAGCTATTGGTCTTGACTGATGACCTTGGGACCTTTGCCTTCTCCAGTCATGCCACTGCTATTCATACTGAGGGTGAAGGCCAGAACTACCATGACCATTATGGGGGGGTGACTCCAGGCTACCATTCAGTATGGCCTGGAATGACAACTTACAAGCCTGCCCGAGCCAGGAGCAGACAGGACCACTCTAGGTCCCAAATCCCACCATCCCCTCTTCCCATGATGGTAGATAACTCCCCTTGCCTGGGTTTCTACTCTGACCTCTACTCTGAAATCTGCCTGGTGCCCCACTCCCTCCAAAGCAGGCCCAGGGCCTTTGACCAGGACCCTGGCTTCATGCTCACACCCACCCACAGAGATCTGACCTTCAATATACATCCATTCATTCAACAAGTATTTTTAAACACTTACCACTGTGCTAAGTGCTCAGGATCCAAGAGGGAATGAGACAGATGAACTCCCTGCGTTCCCAGGTCCCCAAGGCAGCTCTACTGGACTCCACATTACCACCTGCCCACCTGGTCCCATCCATGAGTGCTTCAACAGCTGAAGCCTGAATCCTGACCGGCAGCCCCAGTGGTCATGTTAGTGCCCATCATCTCCTTGCTCTTCCCCTGCCCACCCCCATGTTGCACATGGGTCCCATGATGCCTCTACACAAACACACTAAGGGGACAGAAAAAGCTTGGCTGCCATCTTGAATTGGGGAGGGAATGAGAATAATCAGTGAGAGCAAAACATAAATTAATATCTCAATAAGTCATCATAGCACCAAACAATTACTGAAAATTGCAGTGCCGAGGAGACAAGAGGGAACCCTCGGGGCTAGAAGTGGAGGACTGAGCCGAGTGGAAGCAAGCAGGTAGAGGGTCCAAAAGCACAGACATGGAGTGCATCATGGTTTTCGTCTTCTAAGACCTGCCCTTTGAATTACAGTGTAGACAGGAGAAAGCAACGAGCTGTTGCTTGGGCATTGCTGATGCGAGTGAAAGAGGCATAATTTCTTCAAAAGCAATTTGTCAAAACATTTCAAGAGCCATAAAACCTTCTAACCTTTGGTCCAATCATCTCACTTCTGGGAACATATCTGTAAAGAGCAAATCAAAAACCACAGTAAGAAAGGAAATAATACGTTATAATAGCTGAGCCAGATGCTATTCCAAACACTTTATGCATTTTCTCCTTTAATTCTCACAACCCTATGAGATGGATACTATTTTATGCCCATTTTATAGACAATAACACTGAAGCCCTAAGACTTTGACAACTTTTCATACAGCCACAGAACTGGGAGCCAAATCTAGAGCCAGTCTTCTAAATTACTAACCTACAGTGCTCCCAAAGATCAAGAAAATGCTAGGCAGCACTGTCTCCAATGGTGCAACAACGGTGCAACATTTTCTGCCCAGTAACATGTGATGGTGGGAACGCCAGCTGACAGAATCCTAGGAAGGCACAAAAGGGATTTTAATGAAGACTACACAGCAACATGAGAGAACATAAAAGGCAGCAGGAGAAACAGATGTCTAGGCTGAATCCAGAGGAATCGGTAAAAATAAATCCACTTTGGTCATAGAAATGCTCAAGGGCTCTAGAGGTGTAGAAAGTTACTCCAAGCAGAGGAAGGCAGACAAAGGAAGGAGCCCAGGCTCTTCAAGGAACCACAAGTCCTGGGAATGGCTGAGCCATGGAGACCAGAGGGAAGCATCGAGATGGGGCTAAATCAGAGAGCAGGAGCCAATGGCCCAGATAACCCAGAGATGGTGCACGGGAATCCAGAGCCACTTGGACAGTGGAAAACAACAGGGCTTGGAGGTAAATCACATGCACGAGTAAGAAACAAGGAACTCTGGGTTTCTCAGTGAATTGCTGTGCTGGGCCCACGGGCAATGTGGGGCAGCCTCACTGAACAGCTTCAGACACTTCTGGCCTGTGAGGCTCCAGAGATTCATGTAAGCATCGAGAGCTTGTGTATTTTTTTTTATTTGGTATACATATACGTGTATTTGCACATGTGTGTATAACCACAATAATTAAACGTTGGCATTTGCACCTATTGAGATGATGTTATTTAGAGCCTGGATAAGGTCTACCATAAGAAATGTTGAAATATGGCCAGAGAATGAATTAGAGGAGAAAAACCAACCCTAAGATTTCTGGGGAAGAGAGGAGTCATTGCACGGGACTGCTTCAGCGGCAGATCACGGTCACTCAGCAGTTCCAGGAACAGACCCTGAGGTCACCGGGACGACCTGTCTTCCTTCAGCTCTTGCAGAGCAGTTTGGAGTTCACTCAGGAATACCAAGAAACCAGAGTCCTTCTAAGGGCCCAGCCTGTCTCCCCAGAAACGGCCCCTGCCACAGGACCAGCAACGGTGGCATTTGAAACGGCAACTTTGTCACGTGGTGTCCCAAGGTCAGCAACAAGTCCCATGTGGAGCTGGGTTGTCATCGGCCTCAGGACCATCAAGGTCCAGTTGATGGCTTGGTCCTGCCTCCTCCCAGAGGCCCTCCTTCCTTGGGCAGCTAAAGAGCTGGTCCCTCACGACTCCAAAGACCAGGGCCCGACCTCACTTGCCCTCCAGATTCCCGGCCCTGAGACCCAGGCTGCTCCAGACACTAGTAACTGGAAGCGTTTGGGAAGAAGACACTCTCCATGTCTCCCAGGTCATGAGGACAAGAAGCCAGCAGCTCAGCCTCCTGCGCCCTGGGTCTTGGCGACATCAGAATTCCCCTAGGCTTTCTCAAGACATTGGAGCGGGATGGGGCCAGGGGACCACTTGGCCTGACTACCTTCTTTTACAAAGAGAAGAGAAGGGACTCGGCTGTCAATACATCATGGGGACCAGAGTCCAACTTTCCTGACAACCGCCCCAGTGCTGAAGAATGTCCCTCGCTCTGGAACTCCCTGCAGCTGGCCAAAAATCCCAGTGAGAACAGCTCCTTCTACTTTACCCAAACTACTACTAGATAGGGGAGGGATGGCCTCTTTGCCTCAAGACCAGCCATCTTGCTCCCAATTACACTGTCTTTAATGCATTTTTTAAAGATTTTTTTATTTATTCATTGGAGAGACGGAGAGAGCAAGTGAGAGCATGGATGGGGGGCGGGGCAGAGGGAGAAGCAGACTCCCTGCTGAGCAGGGAGCCTGATGTGTGCGGCTCCATCCCAGGACCCTGGGATCATGACCTGGGCCAAAGGCGTAGATGTTTAACTGACTGACCACCCAGGCGCCCTGCCTTTAATGCATTCTTACTGAGTATCTACTGCATCCCCAGCTGTTCTCGGCTCCAGGAATACTGAGATGAAAACAACGTGACCCTGGCTGAGGGTCTAGTAGCCATTTCTTCTCCGATACTTTATTCTTACTCCCATTAATTCAGCTGACCAACAAACAGTAGCACCAGGTGAGCTCTGTGCCCAGGAGCTCATGGAACAACAAAAAAGCTAAGATGGGGCGCCTGGGTGGCTCAGTCACTAAGCCTCTGCCTTCAGCTCAGGTCAGGATTCCAGAGTCCTGGGATGGAGGCCCGCATCGGGCTCCCCGCTCAGCAGGAAGCCTGCTTCTCCCTCTCCCACTCCCCCTGCTTGCCTTCCCTCTCTCACTGTGTCTCTCTCTGTCAAATAAATAAAATCTTTAAAAAAAAAAAAAAAAAGGCAGCAGCAGCAGCAGCTGGGCTTGACCCATCTCCTTCCTTCCACACTGTGCTTGGGAAGCCTGCACTTTCCTCTCTGAGCCTCAGTTTCCCCATCTTGAGTACCAGCATGGGATCTGAGAGGCTACATCTGAATGCTGCCTAGAGCTTCTAGCCCTGTTGGTCCTGCCCCTGGACTTTCAACCTAAAGAAATGTAAACCCCTTGATGAGAGTCACCAACCCTGTGTCCCCTCATCAGGTCCAACGGAAAGTGAGCACTGAAATGGGTGGAGAGAAATGCCTGCCTTCTTCCAGCACATCCCCACTGAGCCCCAGACACACAAGAGTCATAACATAAGCACCAACCCCACGAATGATCCCTCCTTTCTGGTCTGAGGGGAGCCCGGAAAGGCGGCACCATTCCCATCGGGCCCCAAGCAACCACTGCCATGGGGGGTTGGGTGCAGCACAGTCGTGTGGCTGGTCCCAGCTGCCCCACCCCTGACACGGCGCGGCATGCCCCAGAGCGTTCACGTCAGGGAAGCCAGGAGAGGGACAGCTAAACCGGGCAGGCAGGTGGCGCGTAGAACAGAAGCCGATGTTTCAGGGCACGGAGGACCATCTGGAGGCAGGCATTTGAGTCCTGTCCCGGGTGTCCTGGCCGCTAATGAAGACAATGCCGGGAAAGGGTTTGCAGAACTGGCTGAGGATGAAGGGGAAAAATCAGTTCAGACAGCTCGCTTTAGATTTAATTGTTCCATTTCGCAAATCCGTCTGGCTGCCGGTCGCTGGGACCGTGTGTCTGGGCCCGGCCCAGGCTGGAGGAGGAAGGGCTCCCCCGATTGAATTCTCGCATCTCCAGGCACTCAGGCAGCAGCTCTAAGCGGGGGCCAGAGGAGCAAATGACAGCTCCCGAGTCCTGCCATGTCCCCGGCGTCCCCACCCCCCAGGGCACACAGAAGATCTTCACAGTTAATTTCGTGACAATCTGTGGTCCTGAAGCCCCAGAGCGGGAATGCAACGGAGGGTCGGACTCGGCACCAATTTCAATTAGGCAGAGCCGGGATGGGGTGGCAGGGGGGCATCATGGGGGCAGAGGGTGGGAATGGGGGCCTGTGGGAAGGCCTCAGCCAGGTTCCAGAATCTTCCTGGTGACATTCCAGGGACTTCACCTGCAGTCACCAGACACAGCCTTTCTCACTATAAATGGAGGTGAAACAAAGCAAGAGGCCACCACAAAAATGTGACGCCCTCTGCTTTTCACTCAGGATCTTTGTGCCAATAAATAAGGACACACACACACACGTCCCTTCCTCATTCAGTGGCTGTTTTATCCCTGAGGGCCCGGAGAAAGGGCACTTGCCTGGGAGTCCGGCGACCAGAGTTTAGCACTGAGTCCACCATTTAACTGTTCATTATTGGGTGAATCAGCTTCCTTCTCTGGCTCTCTTTCTAACAAGATCAGACCAAAGCCAGATACCAGAGGCAAAAATACAGCTTCTCGTGACGGCAGGTGACGGGCATCAGGGCGGCCCCTCCTGCCCCACCCTGGAAGCCCCCCAGCCCCAAGTGCTGGGACCCATGGAGCAATCGTCTGGAAAACTCTGAGCCAAATACCCACAGTGGCAGGCCAGTGACGGGCCCGCCAAAGATGGCCATGTCCTCCTCCCCAGAACCCATGATGTGTGGCCTTACACAGCAAAAGGAACTTTGGGGATGTGATTAAGGATCCTGAGATGGGAACATCTGTCCAGATGGGCCCGAGGTGTTCCCAGGGATCCTCTTAAAGAGGCAGGAAGGGCGCCTGGGTTGCTCAGTTGGTTAAGTGTTTGCCTTCGGCTTGGGTCCCAGGATCGAGCCCCACATGAGGCGCTCTGCTCAGCGGGAACCTGCTTCTCCCTCTCCCTGCCGCTTTCCTGTGGTAAACAAATAAATAAATAAATAAAATATTTTTTTAAGAAAAGGAAGCAGGAGCACGAAGCAGAAGAAGGCAGCGTGATACAGGAAGGGGCGACGAGCCTAAGAACACAGGTGTCCCCTCGATGCTGGAAAAGGTGAGGAGGCGAAGTCTCCCTTAGAGCCTCTGGAAGGAATGCGGCTCTGCCCACACTTTGGTATTAGGACTTCTGGCCTCCAGGACAGAATAAATTTGCTCTCATCCTCTAGGCGGGGGTAACTCATGGCGACAGCAACGGGAGACAAGCGCACTCACATTCGACAACCCTGTGGGGACAGAAGCGCAGTCGAGAGAATCCCCCCAGGCCAGCCCCTCTCTTCTCCCTCTCACCGATCAGCTGGGAAGGTGGCATCAGAACCCGTCTCACCGGAGCCACCCCACCCCTCCCTAAAGGGGGCAGGCCACCCCTGCTGCCACCGCCCCGAACCCAGAAAGAGCCCAGGAAGCGCCCAGGGCTGCTCAGCTCCCGGCCATGGGCCACTGACACGGACCCTTCCCTTCCCCGGGCTAGCACCCCTACCCCAAGGGCTTTCACACACACGCCCCAAGACTTAATCCTCATGTTCTGATCTATAGGTTTTCCTCTCTCTTCTCCTCAACTTCCTGCTCCGGAGAGACTAGGAAGGGAAACTTCGGATTTGGTTTAAGGATTTCAACTCAGGGATTAATGCAGGGACATGAATACTGATGAGTCCATTCCCTCCTTCTGCAAATCCGCAGGCCTTGGGCTCTTTTCCAGCCCCCCAAACCTGAGCTGACCTGACTCCCCTCCCTGTCAGGCCCACATGGATCCCTAGGGCCAGCTTGGACAGCTGACAGCCGTCAGCACAGGCACACACACAAACACACACACACATACCTATGAGATGGCACGGCAGGTGACTCATGGGTCACATCAGGCCCACTGGTGCACAGAGGGCTGGCAATCCAAGGAGGTGGGCTGGACAGGGGAGTCCAGGGGACCTAAGCACCAGGAGCAAAGAGCTCCAGAGGCGGGGAAGGGATGGCCTTCCTCAGGGAAAGAACGGACGTGGAGCCCTGGTCTATGGGTGGCAGTAGCTGTCAACACAGAGGGCAAGACTGGCTTCTGGGAATCAGGTCGGTAAAGAACAAGACTGTTTTCAACCTGCAATGCATACAAGCTTCCCATCCAGTTTTCGGGAGAATTCATTGAGTGCCTTCCGTTCGTAGGAACCATTTCGGGTTTTCAGGTAACGCTTTTCCTACTTCTGATGTCTCCTTCCCTGTGGAAGGCGCTGCACGAACAAACTCTCCTGCACCACCTCCCGCTTCCCCAGAGAGGAAGAGCTTGGCCTCGTTGGTGAGTTTGGAGAAAGAAACGGGCCGTCTGCTCAGGTCCCTCGGCATGACAGTGTCTAAGGGGCCTGCCTCACTCATCGACACCAGGGCCTCCTGTCTCTGGGAAATCAGCCCAAGCCACATCTGCAAACACCACCTTCACACAGGAATAAAGAGAATATTTTGGCTTCCGTCTGCTAGCTGGGCTGAATGCGCTTAGCTGGACCCGACCCTGGGCGAGGGATGAAATGTCACCGGGCTCTGCGTCCAGTTACAGCGTCTGGGGAGCACAGCAGTGCACCTGACCTTGTGGAGCTGGCAGTCGGGCCCCGATGCGCATGAGGCTCCACCTGGGGTACCTGCCATCCTGACCCTCATTCTGAGCCTAGAGAGGCCAGAGCCAGACATCCGGAGGGACACGTGGCCGAATGATCATGTCCCACCCCTCAGGGGCTCCCCATGGTCTGAAAGGAAGAACCCACTTCCTGTCTGTTTGGAGGCCCCTGCTTGTCTCTCCAACCTTCCCCTTCCCCACTCTCCATGTTATGTCCATGCAGAGTCCAGAGCTGATCTCTTTTACCAGTGGCGTTCTCGCTCAGGTCTTCACACTGCTATTCTCTCTTCCTGACAAACTACCCCCCGTCTTGCCCTTTCATCTAATCCCTACTAGTCCTGCAGGTCTCCACTAAGATGTGGCTTCCCCGAGGAAGCCATCGTCTCCCTTGCACTGACAACACAGGTCTGGCTTGGACACCCCTCTCATGACTCACAAAATACTTAGTTTTCCCCCAAAATACTACTTACTAAATCCTAATGACACACTTGGAGACCTACGTCCCATGCAAAGTCCCAGCAATCGACAAGACAAACCAGACCGCTGTCTACAAAGAGCCTACAGTCCATGAGGAAACAGACACTAAAACAGCAAAGCCCACAAACGCATCAGCTCATGAGGTATTTGCTAATTCTGAGCTCAAGATCAAGGGTACGTACATGCGGCATTTGTTAGTCAACGTCCTTGATATAAGGACCCAGGCGATAAACATCATCTCCCTCTTTGTGCCAGAGGGGGAAAGATGCCTTCTCTGAACACTTCATTTCTTTCCATGAAGAGACTCATCGGAAGCCCATCGTATCTCCGCCTCTGTTCCATCTGCCAGGAAGTTCAGGACCAAATTTAGACCTCAATCACAGCAATCACTTAATTTCTGTTTCTGCTACTATCTCTCCTTATCCACGTAGTTTTTGTTTTCTGTAATTTACTTGACCCTGTCTACCCACAGTTGTGTTTTTACCGTAACTCCTCCAGCCCCATGGAAGCAGAGGAAACCCTTCCAACTCCTTCACGGAAGCAGGCAGAATGCAGTTTCTGCATCCCATGGCTGCTTCTCCTGGCCTGACCCAAGAAGGCCCAGCATCCTTGTCCTGCCAACCCATGCTTCCACCCACCTGCAGGAAGAAGCTTCTGCTCCAGCCCTAGGTAGGGACAGAGCTCAAGGACACAAGTGGCCCCAGTAAACGTAGTCTGGCCAATGTGCCCGGAGGAGGCAGCCACGGTTGTGTCTCCCGCTGCTGTGCAGCAGAGCTGCTATTTAAAGGGCCAGACCTTCAGGATGTTAACAAAGGGCAGAGGAGAAAAGGAAACATCATGCGAGAGATAAGAAGCAGGTAGGAGGCTGAAAGTACAGAAGTTCTAGGGGAGAATCATCATCTTATCACCAGCCCCCTCCCTCATCACACACTCCTCCCAGAAGTGCTCAGGTGGGCTCTGCCCAAGAGATGCCAGGGATGCCTTCTAATGCCACTTGGGGGCCTAATCCTATTAGATCAAATTAGATCCTATTAGATCAAAGCTTTCCCACTAACGGGGCTCCAGGTAAGGATCACAGATCTGACATCCTGAGTCCACTCTGGGACATGCCACGTAGCCTGCCTATGTCACACTGCTTCTCTGCACCCCAGTCTCCCCATGTCAGTCATTTGGTGAGTGTTTTCTGACAATCCTGAGAGTGTCAGTAAGCAACAGATGAAATCACTGTTCCCAACTAGATAACTATCCCATCTTAATATAATCCTCCACAGGTGTATGATGCCTTTACGCAGTACTGCCACACATTTGCTTTTCTATAAACTTACCCTAATAACTCTCCTGAGATGTAAGCAAGATAGATATCAGCCCCATTCAGATGAGAAGACTGAGACTCAAAGATGCAAAGTGATCATCTAAGCCTGAAACTCTGGGCTTCCGTCTGAAAGCATATGCATCTGGCTTGTGAACTTGCAAAGCCCATCTTCCTGTGCCAGACACACCGACTGCGGTGATCAATAAAACTTAGAGCTAAAGTGGGGCACCCTGGGTGACTCAGTCGGTAAAGCTTCCAACTCTGGATCTCAGCTCAGGTCTTGATCTCTGGATCATGAGTTCAAGCCCTACACTGGGCACCATGATGGGTATGGAGCCTACTTTAAAAACAAAAACAAAAAACCCAAAAAAACTTAGAGCTAAAGCATTTGTACCCCATGGTCCCCCACCAAAGCCCACTGCCTACTCTAAAAACCAAAAAGCTGCATCCAAATGGGCACTAATGCTGGGCGCCATCTTCCACCTTGGCCGCCCCATGCCTGTCTCCATCTATATGGCTCAGGTGAGAAAGTCACCCTTGAGATGCTCCAGCCCATCCTATGACCAAGGTCAATGACAGAATCACAAAGCAAGGGAGCAGGAAGGGACCTTACAGATTACTTAGTGACCTATCTGGTTGGCACAGTCCATTGTCAACCCTAACTGGGTGGTGGAGCAGGGTCATAAACCTGTCTTTTGCCTGCCGGACCAGTGCTCTTTCCTGGTGATGACCTATTGCCCCAAATACATCACTGGCCCTTGTGCTGTTCTTATAGCAATGGGATGGGTCTGCCATCAATAAATAATAGCAGGATTATTTCATTCCTTCCTTTTTGCCCACTGGACTCTGCGCCAAAGTGACATCTGGTGTTCTCTTGTGCCCAGCACCCCTTCCTCTGCCATCTGGTAAAAACACTCTGCTATTCTTTTGAGAAAACTACCTTTCCCCACTTTATTTGCACCTGGCTTGCCTATCACAGGTCCTTGAGTCCCTTTAACGTAGAGTTGGACATGTGACACAGATTAGCCAATCAGAATGCTCTCTCTCTGGATAGCATGACTGGCTCCGAAATGAACACATGGCCTCCCGTGGGCCAATCAAAGACTTCTCTGAGACTTCGGTGTAGACTCACCAGGTGGGAGTCTTCCTCCAGGGGCAGTGAGAGGCCAGAAGAAGACACAACAGGAACCGCTGTAGCCATCTTATCCAACTGCATGAAACACACCAACTGCAAGATGAAGCCAACACAGCCGAAAGCCAGGCCAAGCGGTGAAAGACAGAGCCCTGACAACACCATCTGAGCCTCTAGACCCAGCCAGGCAGGAGCCGCGCTTGCCAGCTACGTGAGCTCGGGCTTGTATGCACAGTGTTTCTGATACTTGCAACAGAAAGTGTGTGATACTAAGAATGCTTTATCGCTCTGATTGGTTCATCCTGATTGACTGCATTTTTTTCCCGTTTTGTTTTGTTTTGTTTTTTACCTCTCCCCGTGTCAACACCATTTGTCATACGACTTTGGAATCTTCCCCATCAAGGCAAAGCATATTTGCTCGTCCTTTGATTTTTCAAAGCAGAATCATGCGACTTGCTTTGATCACTAGAATGAGGTAGAAGTGACAGCATGCCCAGTCCAAACCTAGGCCTTAAAAAGCCTGGCCCGTGTCTGCTTACCCTGGTGAACTGCTCCTCACATCATGAGGAGGACATGTGTGCTTGGCCTAGATCAATCAACTTCCAGCCAACTCACAGATGTGTGAGCTAAGTAAGCGCTTGCTCTTGAACCAAGATCTTAAGGTTGTCATTATGCCCCAATAACTGACCATGCAAGACATCTGTCACTCTTCTTCTTTGGGCTTCTCACAGATAGGAACCGCATCTTAGGCACTGCCATCTCCCTAGGGACTAGGGCAGCCCCTCGTATGTGGAGGGAGGGGAGAAGGGAAGAAGGAGACTGGCTCTCGCATGCCACTCTAGCAGGTCTGAAGTCCTGACCTCAACAAAGGAGGGACGAACCCTCAGGCTGACAGTGATGCTCTCTTCCTGGCATAAAATACACACCTTGGAAATTCTCTTTAGGGACTACAATTCCGAGGTTGATGCCTAAGGACTGTCCCAGATGCCCAGTCCAGATCCTCACTCGTCCGCCTGTCATTTGAGGGAGACCACAAAGCCTCTGCCCATTTCTGCCCCCAAGACAGGCAAATGAGATTATGCTGGTGGGTAACCGGGTGCACAGTACCATGGTCACACAGCCACGGATGCCTGCTAATCACACCCAGTTGGTACTTGCCACTTGCCATCGGAAGGCATTTTACACTGCCTCATTAAAATCGGGAGGAGGATTAAGAGGCCCCTTTCCTGATTAATGACTTTCTCTGCCTGAGAGATATAATCCTATCTATAACCCCAAATAACTAGAAACAAAATTAAATTTCCACGGCGAGATCACTTGAGGCACGTGTTACACCATGTCCCTAAGTCTTATTTTCTTTACATATTTTATCCAGCTTACAGGCACAAGATGTTCTGATCCCCAAAACCAGAGCTGTTCTGAGATAGGAGAAGGCAGCAGCGACAGGAAGGGAATTTCCCTGGCTTTTCTACCACGCTAACGAGCTTATGTTTTCAAAAGAACAGTCACTCTCCCTTAGGTAAAGACCAGATCGGGTGTGCGTAGACAGAGTGAAAATATCTCAAGATCACTCTTTTCCTCACATCCTTTTAAAGAAATGGGCAGGCATCAAGAAATCAAAAACCAAAGCTTTTTCTACTGACTTCACTGATTTCCTTCAGTGGATTTCAATTATCAAGAAAGAATTCAGAGGATCATGGACCATTCAAACTAGAAGAGACCTTCAAGACCCTTGAGTCAAATCCTGTAACCTGACAGACAGGGGCTGCCCAGATAGGGAAGGGAACTTACTCAGAATGACGATCGGCTGACTCCAGAATGACGATCGGCTGACTCCAGAATGACGATCGGCTGACTCCTGGTCAGCCTTCCTGTTATCATTCACACTCCGTCTCACTCCATCAGGCTGCTATCACAAAAATACCACAGACTGGGTGGCCACAAAAATCACCAAGTCCAAGATCAAGGTGCTGGCAGATCCTGTTTGTGGTGAGAGCCTGGTCTGTGGTTCATAAATGACCATCTTCTCACTGTGGTTCCACGTGGTAGAAGGAGCCGAGCAGCCCCCAGATCTTTTTTATAAGGCACCTAGGCCCTGTATACGGGTCCACCCTCATGCCCTGGTCACCACCCAAAAGCCCCATCCAGATACCATCACACTGGGCATTAGGATTCAACGTTTGAATTCTGGGCGGACACAAATATTCAGCCCATAGTGTGGGCACGCCCACACATGCACACACACGTCGGAACCAACATCCATCAAGCACCTTTTCTATAGGAGCCCTGATGGGGAATCCAAACAAAAAAAGATGCTCATTCAACGTCTGTTCCAACCTCCAACCCCCTTGTGCTGCCCAGAGGTCTGCTCAGAGGAAGCTCATGCAAGGGCTTTCCTAAATTTCCTGGCAGCTAGAGGTTTCGGTGTGATTTAGGTCCAACAGTCACATGCACTTGCATCTTAAGATCTCAAGATATTGAGAATGAAGTCGCATGGAGGGAAAGGTGCTTGTAGCAAGCTTTGACTTGGGAAGGAGTTACATGGGGAGAGAGAGATGCAAAGGCATCCATCCTGCTGATTGATCCTAGCAGAGATGGTGCAGGTCTGGCCCAGGACCTGCGGCAGGTGCCGTCCCTGTTAAGAAGCTCTCTGACCATGGAGAGGCAGCAGCTCCCGTGGCGACTGAATTCTGCAGTGCAGTTTTGGAAGTGATTCCTGGAATAGACTCAAGACTGTCTCTTCCACCATCCCAACCATTCTGTGGGCTAGCTAGATCTCCCAGTGAGTCATTTCCACCTAAACCACCCACAGTGGTATCATTTGTCTGTAGTTAGCAACCTAATCAGTAACTCAGGAACTTGAATTATTTAAAACAGAAGTTAGGATTCAGATGTTTTTCTAGTCCGGACTGCTCTTTCCACAAGTAGTTCGAATTGGACGTGTTTGATCATACACACAAGCATTGTATGGAATGTATACCCAGAGATTTAAGACCTTTATACAAGGGAGTAGAAAGGGGCTCGTTTGTGTTACTGTGTGATAGATCATATAATCACATTCATTTCAATACAATTTCTAGAAGAGAGTTTCAAAATGGTTAGAATAAGAAAAAAGGTTATAATTGCACCTGAGCTTAAGCAAGGTAAGTGAAATTCAATGATCTGGAATCAGGTGCAGAATCTAACGAGACATCGGTTCAAAACTGAGTCACCAGTATGAGCAGCCGTTGCTGGATGCAGGAAGGAGTAGTCCCCCAGCTGCCAGAGCAGACAATTGTTTCCCTGACATACAAGCTTTCTAATCACCCCGCTTCTGCTATCTACCTCTACATCTGGGACTTGAGACCTAGAAGGGTACCCAGTACTCCAGGGTGGGATTGGTCCAGAGGAACAGAAAAGACTGAGCAGAAATGTCACCCCCTGAGACCAATATGGAGCCAAAGGTATCGGTGCTGGAAAAACACAGAGGTGGGAGGTGAGTACCATTGGCTTCCCACCCTGAAACATGGAGAAAGGGGTCTGTTTTCAGTTGGAGAAAATTTACCAAGCATGAGATAAAATGAGGACATACTTGAGATAAAGCAAGCCATAGTTGGTGTGAGTAAAATGTCAGCCCAAAACCTGGTTGCTGTAGTTCCTTTACCAACCCCATGAGCTGTCACAGAAGCCTTTCCAGCAATGTAAGCCATAAACCCCTCTTGCTGACACCCGTCTGATTTGGGGTTACTTCAACCCAGAGAATCCCAATAACTGGCTATGGAAAGTACGGGCCCAGCACCATTAAGACCCTGGTTTCCCCAGAAGGTGGAAATAAAGAAGACGGGTACAGTCAGCCTGCAGCAGCTGCCCCTCCAAGACAAGCAGGCCGCTCAGCTTCCCTGAGGTGAGAGACGCACCTGACTTGGCAATATCATGGCAACATGAATCCTGGTTCAAGTTTATGCATTGCCAGGAAAGCACCCATGCATGCATGTTTCCCCTTCCTGTATGCCAAAAGCTAAGCCCCGCCAACACCCTCTGAGATGAGTCAGCACCCACCTTGACAGACCTTGGGTTGGGTTGAGCACCACTGCTACTCAGGGGCAGGGCACCCCAGGGAGACTCAGACTAAGTTTCACCCCAAAAGAGAGGTGGGGGCCCCACAGCAAGCCCAATGCTGTGCCCACCATGCTTCTTTCCAGCCCTTATATAGCCTGGGGTGGAGAGTGGTTTGAGGGATGTTATTTATAACCCCCTACACTTTGTGTCCATTCAGGGGGGCGAGTCCCACACCTGGAGGATTATTTTATTGAGTTTGGTTCTACTCACTGAAAGAAGTTACTGGGGCAAAGTGACCCGCTCTGAATAACACAGTAAGAAACGTGCTCTTCTAGGGAAAATGAGAAGGAAGGCTAGACACCGGGTGTGGGGTGGGGCGGAATGGGGGTGAAGTGAAGGTTCTCTCTAGAGAAGAGGTTATAGTGAGTGAAGATTTTTCAAGTAAAGGCTCTCCACTGCATGATGTGATCCCTGCCTAGGCCCTTACATTTTTAGTAAACAAGGCCAAAAAGTGCTTTGTCTGCCTTTATTTCTCATGGAAACCAGGGAAGGGGCTAAGCTATATTAATTGGAGGACAAGGTGGGAACCAAAACTGAGTCAGAGTCCCCAAACAAGAGGAAACCTGAGGGCGCTTGGGGGGCTCAGTTGGTTAAGCATCTGCCTTCAGCTCAGGTCATGATCCCAGGGTCCTGGGATCGAGCCCCACATCGGGCTCTCTGCTCAGCGGGGAGCCTGCTTCCCCCATCTCTCTGCCTGCCTCTCTGCCTACTTGTGCTCTCTGTCAAATAAATAAATAAAATCTTTTAAGGAAAAAGGGGAGACCTGATATCAGGTTACATTTCTACAGGTTTGAATTCATTAAATCTTAATATAATCTAGTAAATTATGGTACTTCTACTTAAGGGAATATTACAGTTCCTTAAAATGGTAAAGCTATATACAGGGGGATATGTGCAAGGTAGTAGCTTTAAAAAAAAACAAACTTTGACTTGTATGTTCGCTGTGAATATAGCTCTAAGAGTGCAGACGCAAGTCTGAGAGGTAAAGAGCAAAAATAAGACAAGATGTGTTAAAGTAGGGATGTTACGGTGGTTTTCTCCTCTTTTCTAAACATTTCTTTTGAGGTTTTCTTTAAGGATTTTATTTCTTTATTTTAGAGAGAGAGACTGTATGAGCAGGAGGGGCAGAGGAAGAGAGAGAATATCAAGCAGATTCCGTGCTGAGCATGGAGCTGGCACAGGGCTCCATCCCAGGACCCCAAGATCATGACCGGAAGAGAAACCAAGAGTTGGACACTCAACCAACTGTACCACCTAGGAGCCCCTAAACATTTCTTTTAATGTCATTTTTTAAATCTAGACCATGAAATCAAGATCATGTGATGCACACATTTGGCGAGAACCTACTACATGCAAAGCCCTGGGAAGTGCCCTAATCCTGGTGCACTACCAGGGAGCTTGTAGGCTAGTAAGAAGACAGCATTTATAGCTAATTAGCAGGAAGAAAGTGGTAAGTGCAAGGACTGCAGAGGAAAAAGGCCCCCTATGGCTCAGTTGGTTAAGTGTTCAGCTCAGATCATGATCCCAGGGTCCTGGGATCAAATTCTGTATCAGGCTCTTTGCTCAGCAGGGAGTCTGCTTCTCCTTCTGCCTGATGCTCTCCCTGCTTGTCATCTCTCCCTCTCTCTGACAAATAAATAAAACAAACAAATAAAATCTTTGTGGAAATGAAAAAAGAAATCCCCTATGGGGGCACAGAGAAGAAACTATATCCATCCAGTTGGCAGATTAAAAATAGCATTCTGGAGCAAGGAACTCAAAAACTTTCAGTGCCCCATCTGAGGACAGTGGGAGTCACTGAAGGTATATGAAAGAGGTGTGCCATGAACAGATCCCTGCTTTATAGAAATACCATGGTATCATGTGTAGAATAGAAGGCCAGAAAGATAAAGGCTGTTACAGACCAGGAAGGCTTGGCCTAGAGTAGTTCAAGGGTTAAAAAGGGAAGGAGAAGAAGAAACGGATTAGACTACAGGTTGTAAAATAGCTTGAATGGGAAAAAAAAAAAAAAAAAGACCCCAAGATGGCAGCCTGAGAAAGACCTGATGAGACTGAGCAAACATCTGCATAAAGATGGCAGGTCTATTAGTCTACTTGGGTGACCAAAAAAAACACCACAGACTGGGCCGCTTACCCAACAGAAATTTATTTTCTCATAGTTCTGGAGCCTGGAAGGTCTAAGATCAAGGCCCAGCAGGGTTTGATTTGTGAGAGCTCTTCCAGACTTGTAGACAGCCACCTCTCAGTATGTCCTCATACAGCCTTTTTTCAGTGTGTGCATCTGGAGAAAGGGAGCTCTTGTTGTAAGGACACTAATCCTGGGGCAGCCAGATGCCCACATGGTCAATCATGTGACTCATGATCTCAGCTCAGGTCTGGATCTCAGGGTCATGAGTTCAAGTACTGTATTGGGCCCTGTACTACTAAAAAAAGGTAGGGGTCAGGGAGAGTGGGGACACTAATCCCATCATAAGGTCCCACTTTCATGACCTCATTTAAATCTAATTATCTTCCAAAGATCTCACCTCCAAATACTATCACACTAGATAGAGATGAGGGCTTGAATATATGATGTTAGAGGGACACGATTCAGTCGCTGGCAACAGGGCCGTACTGCCATTCCTTCATTGATGGATATGAAAGTGAATACACACATTGTGTGTATGTCAGATGGTACTGGTCAGGAAAGACATTTATTACATTAGAGGGCAAAAGTCAATCAAGATTAGTAAGTGAGTAAAAATAGAATTTATTAAGTCACAGAATTCAGGGGAAAGCATAGAGGTCACCAAAATACTATAGGAAAGCAGACTAGATAAGAAGAGAAGACGGGGGCACCTGGCTGGCTCAGTTGTAGAGTATGCCTCACTTGATCTAGGGGTGTAAGTTCAAACCCCATGCTGGATGTAGGGATTATTTAAAAATAAAATCTTAAAGGGGCACCTGGGTAGCTCAGTGGGTTAAGGCCTCTGCCTTTGGCTTAGGTCATGATACCAGGGTCCTGGAATCGAGCCCCACATTGGGTTCTCTTCTCAGCAGGGAGCCTGCTTCCTCCTCTCTCTCTGCCTGCCTCTCTGCCTACTTGTGATCTCTATCAAATAAATAAATAAAATCTTAAAAAATAATAAAGTAAAATAAAATCTTAAAAAAAAAAAAAAAAGAAGAGGAAGACACCAAAATATTCTAATTCTTGCAACCACAACAATGAGTGTAAATAGAATGTAGGTAGAGGGGCGCCTGGGTGGCTCAGTTGTTAAGCATCTGCCCTCAGCTCAGGTCATGATCCTAGGGTCCTGGGATCGAGCCCCACATCAGGCTCCCTGCTCGGTAGAGAGCCTGCTTCTCCCTCTCCCACTCCCCCTACTTGCATTCTCTGTCTGTCAAATAAATAAATAAAATCTTTCATTAAAAAAAAGAATGTAGGTAGAAACTGATCAATAAAATAAGTTTGGACTTCTACTTCCAGTCAAGGTGGAAAAGAAGGACCAGATTTACCCTGCTGCCTGAAACTAAAAATCTGGACAAAAATGTTTGAAACAACAATTTTCAAAAGACTGATTATGAGGATGAAAGACAGTGGGGTCCAGAGAGTCAGGAAAGCTTGCTGCCTTAGCAGAGTTTCCAGATTGCAGCACTAAGAGGGAGAATCCAGGCAGCACCCAGGAGAAGCCCTGAGCTGAGGAGACAGAATGGAGAGTCCAGGCAGATAGAGCAGCTAGTGTTCACGGGACAAGTATCACAAAGGAGACACCTGTACAGGGAGAAAACTCTAGAGACCTGCAGAGGGTCCTCTAGGAACATTCAGCAGAGTACTGATTAGCACAGTGTGTGAGGAAACTATCCAAGACTAGAAAATGGATAACCCAAAAGGATAAGAGGAAACAATACACAGCACTCAGAGGACCAGAAATTTCCTGTCCCACCAAACCACCTAATTCACAGAGCAAGAGCCTTGCTTCAGTAGTGGCAATAATTAACCCCAAACTAAACACAACTCTGGTCCAACCTGACAGATCTTAAAAACAAGACCCCAAAGGATCAAATGTTTCCAAGTAATGTAAGTACATCCCAGAACAACGCTCAATAGTATTTATAGGAAAACACATCCAATGTAAAAAAAAGGTAAAAGTCAAATTCTAGAATCCAGTGAGAAATTACCAGGAAAGGAAAAAAAAAATCAAGAGAAAGAAAGAAAACAGAAAAACAAATAACAGAAAAATAACAGCCATGATGAGGAAAAAGTTAGTCAGCTGAAACTTCTCCAGAACTGACAAAAGTACTAGAACTATCAGACAAGAATGTTAAAATAGTATTAAACTGTATTTCATATGTTTCAAAAGTTAAGGAGAGCAGTGGAAGACGTAAAAAAAAAAAAAAAAAAAAAATTGAAGCCACAAAATTAAAACTATAATGTCTGAGTTTGAAAATATACCCAATGGGGCACCTGGGTGGCTATCGGTTTAACTGCTGCCTTCGGCTCAGGTCATGATCCCAGGGTCCTGGGACTGAGTCCCACATCAGACTCTCTGCTCAGCAGGGAGCCTGCTCCTCCCCCACTCTCTCTCTCGGCTTGCCTCTCTGCCTACTTGTGACCTCTGTCTGTCAAATAGTAAATAAAATCCTTAAGAAAAAAAACATACACTCAATGAGTTAATGGAAAACTAAACATCACAGAAGAAACCATTGGCAAACTTGAAGATACAGCAATAAAATCTCTCAAAATAAAAATATATAGAAAAAAATTATTTAAATAAACAAAGTATCAGTGAGCAGTAGGACAACTTTGAGCAACCTCAAATATGTGTAATTGAGTCCCCAAAGGAGAAAAGACAGGAAAGCAAGGATCACAGAAAAAAATATTTGAAGAATTCATGGCTGAAACTTCCAAATCTAATAAAAATTATAAACCTACGGATCAAGAAGCTCAATGCACCTAAACATAAGACATAAGAAGAAATGATCCCAAGACACATTGTAGTCAAGTTACTCAAAATCATCTATTAAAAAAAAAACTTAAAAGTAGCCAGAATTTTTTTTAAAGACACATCACATACACAGAAAAAAAGAGAAGGGTGACAGCAGACTTTTTATCAGAAATAATGTAAGCAAGAAGAGAGAGGGATTACATCTCTAAAGTACAAGAGAAAAATCTCTAACTTAGAACTCTATACCCTGTGTATTACTTTTCCATTGCTACCTATCATAAATTGGAGCCTTATAATAAAACAAATTTTATCTCACAGTTTCCATGGTCAGGAGGGCTATATTCATATCAGACAAAGTGCATTTAAAGGCAAAGAATGGGGCGCCTGGGTGGCTCAGTCATTAAGCATCTCCCTTCAGCTCAGGTCATGATCCCAGGGTCCTGGAATCAAGTCCTGCATCAGGCTCCTTGCTCAGCGGGAAACCTCTTCTCCCTTTGTCTGCTACTCCCCCTGCTTGTGCTCTCTCTCTCTCTCTGTCAAAATAAATAATTAAACTCTTTTTAAAAATAAAAACTAATAATGGATCTCTAGAAAGTCTTCAAATGTTTAGAGACTAAATGACAAATTTCTAGGGTGCCTGGGTGGCTCAATGGGTTAAGCCTCTGCCTTCAGCTCAGGTCATGATATCAAGGTCCTGGGATCAAGCCCTGCATCAGGCTCTTTGCTCAGCAGGGAGCCTGCTTCCTCTTCTCTCTCTGCCTGCCTCTCTGCCTACTTGTGATCTCTGTCTGTCAAGTAAATAAGTAAATAAAAATCTTTTTTAAATAAGGGATAAAATTCTCAAATCAATGGTCTCAGCTTCTTAAAAGAAGTAAAGAACAAATCAAACCTAAAGTAAGTAAAAATATCAGAAATCAGAAAGATCAGAAATCAATGAAAGAAAAAAGAAAAACAATAAAGAAAATCAATAAAACCCAAAGCTGATTCTTCAAAAACAGGAATGAAATGGATAAATCTAAGCCAGACTGTTCAGGAAAAAAGATAAGAAAGCAGACACAAATTACCAACATTAGGAATGAGAATATTATTATAGATTCTACTGATAATACAATGATAACAAACATGATATTATGATCAACTTCATGCCAATAAACTTGGCAACTTAAATAAAATGGAAAAATTCCTTGAAAAACACAAACTACCAAACCTCACTCAAGAAGTAACAAGTGCCTGGGGCACTCTGGTGGCTCAGTTAGTTAAGTGACTGCCTTCGGCTCAGGTCATGATCGTGGAGTCCAGGGATCGAGTCCCGCATCGGGTTCCCTGCTTGGTAGAGAGCCTGCTTCTCCCTCTTCTCCCTCTTCTCCCTCCCCTGTCATGCTCTCTCTCTATCCTTCTCTCTCTCAAATAAATAAATAAAATCTTTTTTTAAAAAAAAAGGAGTAAATACCTGAATAACCCTTAATTTATTAAAGAAACTTTATATAAAAACTACACACAGGGAGGAGCACCTGACTGACTCAGTTGGTAGAATGTGCAGCTCTTGATCTCAGGATCATGATTCAAGCCCCGTGTTGGGTGTAGAAATTACTCAAAAATAAACCTTTAAAAAAACAATTTTGGGGGGATGCCTGGGTGGCTCGGTCAGTTAAGCAGCTGTCTTCAGCTCGGGTCATGACTCCAAGGTCCTGGGATCAAGTCCCGCATCAGGCTCCATGCTCATTGGGCAGTCTGCTTCTCTCTCTGCCTCTGCCTGCCACTCTGCCTGCTTGTGCGCTCTCTCTCTCTCTCTCTCTCTGACGAATAAACAAATAAAATCTTTTTTAAAAATTGTTTTTAACTATACTCAAAGAAAACTCCTGGTCTAAATGGTTTCACTGGTGAATTCTACTAAAGATTTAAGGAAGGCATAATACCAATACTATACAAGTGTTTCGGAAAATTGAAGAGGAGAGAATACTTCCCAACTCATTCTCTGAGGCCAGGATCAATACCAAGCCTGACAGATATCACCAAAAAAAAAAAAAAATAGAGACCAATATTCCTCATGAATATAGATGCAAAAATTCTAAACAGAATTTTATCAAATCAAATCCAACAATATGTAAAAATAATATACATTGTAACCAAGTAGGATTTACCCTAGAAATGCAAGACCAGTATAACATTCAAAAAACTAAATATAACTCAGGGGCACCTGGGTGGCTCAGTGGGTTAAGCCTCTGCCTTCAGCTTGGGTCATGATCTCAGGGTCCTGGGATCAAGCCCTGCATTGGGCTCTCTGCTCAGCAGGGAGCCTGCTTCCCTCTCTCTCTGCCTGCCTCTCTGCCTACTTGTGATCTCTGTCTGTCAAATAAATAAATAAAATCTTTCAAAAAATCAAAATATCAATATATTTTCAAAAAAATTCAATATACATTAATAAATTAAAAATTGGAAAACCATGTGATTATCTCGACAGACTCAGAAAAAGCACTTGACAAAATCCAATATCCATTCTTCATAAAAACTCTCAGTGAACTAGGAAAAGAGGGAACCTCTACTTTTATAAAGAGCATCTACAAAAACCATACAGCCAACATGATCCTTGATTAAAAAAAAAAAACTGAATGCCTTTCTCCCTTAGATCAGGAACAAGGCAAGAATGCCAACTCATAACTTCTATTTAATATTGTGTTAGAGGATACACTGAAAAGGAGGAACACTGGAGAATGATGATAAAGCTACAATAGTCCAGACAGTGTTCTGAGGGCACCAAAATAGACAAAGAGATCAATGGAATGGAATAGAGAGTTGAGAAAATGGCCACATACACACAGGCAATGCTATCAACAAATGGCCCAGAAACATGTCCCTTGATCCACACCTTGCAGTTCAACTGAAAATGGATCATAGATCTAAATGTAAAAGGTTAAGCAGTAAACTTCAGGATGAAAACAGAAAATCTCTGTGGCCTTAGGTTAGGGAATGAGAGATTACAAGCTTGTGGGCATGAAGGATGTGTTCATTTTCTTGATGGCGGCAATAGCTTCACGGTATCTAGGACACCAAGATCACAACTCATGGAAAGGATTTCCCTTGGGGGAAGGATGAGTGAGTCCATCATCACTCTACACTTGGGTCGTTGGGGGCCCCAACTGGTCTCCCTATTTCCCACCTCCACCCTCCATGTGCCTGCCCAAGTGACTGGAGTTCAAGCCAATCAGAGAGCATGATCCAAGGCAATTTTCACATGTCTCCCTGCCACATACAATGGAAGTCCCCGTCACCCCTGTGCATCCACAGAGGAGGGGTGCTTGGCAAGAAAGATGTTCAAGCAGAGACTTGTACAGCCCCATCCTGCCCGATCACACCCACCAGGTGGTTTACGCTAATGGTAATAAGAACAATAATCACTGGAGGGCAATTATTTTAGTAGTGCCAGTTAACATTCATGGGTCACTTGCTCTGAACCAAGCTCTTCCGTAGGCAGTTGATGACACTATCTCATTTGACACTCATTACAAGTCTCTTATCTCTACTGAATAAATGGGGGAAACGAGTCTTGGATGAGCAAGGATGAACAAAGGGAACCTTCAAAAGGCTGCCCGCGGCTGCCAACATCAGCAACCAGTGGCAAAAACAGCCACAGCAACTACAGAATGCAAAGGACTACCTCTAGTGTCACATCTATTGGACACTAAAACAGTGTTCCTTTTAGCCCAATATTCTGGGTCAGAGTGTGGTTTCTGTACTTTTCCCACAATCTTCAATGCTCGTCACTGAAATCCAGAACTTTTCACATCCTGGGGAGGGGTTGTCCAGAACACAGGTTTTCAGGACTAGAACTGAGACAGTCCCAGACAAACCCAGATGGCTGGTCATTTCCCAAGCCTAAATTTGCCACCTCACTCCAGACACCGCTGCAAGGCCACACACAGTGGTAGCCAGGCTAAGTCCAGCATGGGCTCTGATCCCAAGTGGTCACCAAAAGGGTGACAGGAAGATGAAGCCTTAATTCAACACACCCCAGCTTCTTTCACTTATTATCAGCTCTTTCAGAGCCTTCACTCAATTTCCTCCTCCCTTTTCCAGCAAAGGTACGGGAGCTAGACACCAGGCCGATCATTCGAGGCAATTTATAATTAATTCATATGGCCTGAGATGTATGTCCTACTAGGTCTGTATCATTCTTCATCCAGTTAATGAAAGGATTGATTTTAAAGATACCTTTGGTCATTAAAAGCATGATTAAGACTTCCTCCTATCCCCCCTTTTTAGGAATGAGCAATACATCTTCCTGCAGCAGAACACCTTCAGTTCTCCCAACAAATGCACTTGCTGCAATTGTGTGTTTAATTAGTCTCCTTCTTCAGATGAAATAATTGTGTCCCTGCTCTGGATTCCATTCATAAGATCACTGACTTCGCATATGGCAGGCTTTCTACTGAATCACTCATTTACTGCGGGGCCATATGGTGCCCACAGAGCAAAGCAAGGACTCGTTAGGCAGAAGCTCAGCGGGAGCAGGGGAAAAGCCAACAATCTGACATCAGTCAGGCCGCCAGCTGACATTTAATTGACTGTCTACTATGTGCCACCAGCCAGGCTGGGGACTTGGAGGTGAGCAAGAAGCACTTTCTCAACCTCAGGACTACGGACCTTCAGGGCCATTTAAGTCTTAGTTGCGGGAGCTGTCCTATTTGTTGTAGGATGAGCCTTTGTGACCTCTGCCCACTAGAAGCTAGTAGTGCTGTTCTCCCAGCCTCCCCCACCCCACTGTATGACAACCAAACAGATCTCTAAGACACCAACATGTGTTTCTTAGGGAACACAGTTGCCCCAGGTTGAGAATCTTAAGGCGTTCGCAATCTAGAAGAGCCACTAAGACAACAACACAATGCTTTGTGATGAAGGACAGCATGGGAGGAATATGGTGGTTGAAAACTCCAATACCCTTGGTAGCCAACAAAGGGAATGCCTGGAAGGCAGTGGAGTAGGTCTGATGGGTGAGGACAGTCCTGCCCCAAGGCATCAGCTATAGCTCAACTTCAGCCAAGTGTCACCAGATCCTCTGACATTTCTAGTGAAATCTGGAACCCTGTGTGAAATTTCCCAATCTTGCAATGCCCTCAACAGGTTAAAGAATATTTTAATGAAAATGCAACCCTCAAAAATAAATAAACAGATAAAAATATCAAGGGCCTCATTTGGGCACATGCATCTTCTGTGTAGAAAATTTGGCAGCATCTGAGTCCTACCACTACCTCTGACTCACTTCCACCTGGGCATTGGGGTCTGTTTCTAAAAGTGGCAGGTGGTCCATATGATCAAGCTTAGACAGTGGTTCTTGATCCTAGATGCCCACTTGAATCACCTGGAGAGGGGCACCTGGGTGGCTCAGTTGGTTAAGCATCTGCCTTTGGCTCAGGTCATGATCCTGGAATCCTGTGATCCAGCCCTTCATCAGGCTCCTGCTAGCCAGGAATCTCCTCCCTCTGACCCTCCCCCATCTCCTGCTCTCAATCTTTCTCTCTCTCTCAAATAAATCAATAAATTCATTTTTTAAAAATCACCTGGAGATATTAAAAAAAAAAATCAATGTGCTGGCCCCACCCCAGACCAGAATATGAGGTTGGGATCTAGGTGTTTATGTTTGTCAAAATCTCCCAGGTGATTCTTTTTTTTTTTTTTTAAGATTTTATTTATTTATTTGACAGAGAGAAATCACAAGTAGATGGAGAGGCAGGCAGAGAGAGAGAGGGGGAAGCAGGCTCCCTGCTGAGCAGAGAGCCCGATGCGGGACTCGATCCCAGGACCCTGAGATCATGACCTGAGCCGAAGGCAGCGGCTTAACCCACTGAGCCACCCAGGCGCCCTCCCAGGTGATTCTAACTAAAGAATCCCTAGCTTAGGAAAAGGAAACCATGTGTGTCAAGGCCCACCACTAGGTAGTGGATTATTATAATCTGGGACTCCAAACTCAGACCACTTGGGCTCAAATCCTGCTCTTCCCTGGGTAACTATGGGGTCTGAAAGAAATTTAGCTCAGGTTTCAGGGTCTATATCTGTTAAGTGAAAAAAATAACACTACCTATTTTATTGGGCTGGTGTAAAAAGTCAAAATCTCTAGAGATGGGGCCCAAGCATTAGTGTTTTTTATTTTTCCAGATATTTCTAAATAGAAATCAGGGTTAAGAAACAATAATTAGGTTCCCACCAGCTTTAATACTCTCTGAGTTTCCTGTTGTGTGAAAAGGAAATGAGGACTAGACACCCACTAAGTCTGGGGCTGAGATGCCCCATTGGGATCCCTCAAGAAAGAGTGGAGATAAAGAGCCAGATGCTGGCTGTATGCAACATAACTCCAAAGGAACACAAGATAACCTCCTATACACACAATCATTAGCTGCTAGGAATAAGAAGTACTTTGAATATCATTCTAAAAGGACTTGGCCTGTAAGTGCTACCTCTACTAACATGAAGGACCTTTCACCAAAAATACTTAAAGACCCCTAAATTCCAAATACTGGGTATTTTGAGGCATCTGATCCAGTGTCATGCGGTAATATTTTCATTATTCACCTGAACTTCCATAATGAGGTGGGTAACTATGGGGCCTCCATCTGGGACACACACATTTATCATTTGATTAGGAGAGATTACCTATTTTTAGATAAAACATATATCCCCTAACAGGGATGGACAGTTATAAATAACTTGGAAAACTCTAGCCGACGCCCAAAACATCATGATTTAGGTTGAAAGAAAAAGCCTTTCTGATCAATGTCCTCTTGTGTTCCTTAGCACATTTTTCATGTTTACTTGCTGTCACCCCAGATAAGTGATCATCTTGGCTGTATCCCATTTCCTCACGGCTAAGATGGGAGGAAGAATCATCGAAATCAAATAGGCAAGATCAAGGCTCCAAGGAAAAGAGACAGGAGTCTGGTGCCTTGGCCCGGCAATCAGTTAATGAGCTACCTACAATTTATGTAGGAAAACTATTGGGGAGCCACGGAAATGGCTACAAGTAAGGCCTCTACCCAAGCTGTCAGATGGAGGAAGGGCTTGAAAGAAGCCAAGCCTCTCCTTCTACACTGAAATGGAGGTCTGGCCCTTCCATGAGGTGAGGTTCCTTCCTTCCCTGACCCTTGAAGCAACCCAGGTGGATTCAAATGCAAAAAAGGAAAGCCACTCCCAACGACACTCCCAATATACCTGAAAACTCTGAGCAAAAAAGAAAATAATATTGAATTAGAACCTAAAGTATAAAATAAATATCCAAGAGTCCAGAAGATATTTCCATTTCCAGGAAGATGGAATAGACATGTTTTTCCTTATTACTTCTAATATGTACAACCAAAAACTCTAAATATTGTATCATTATATATAAAATACATAAGTAGACTGAAAGGTAAAGGACAGAAGGTAGATCAGCCAGGGATCTCAGTATCCAAGAAATGAGATTGTGAGCTCCCTCGGCTTTCTTTTTGCTTCATATAGTCCCTACATAGAATGAAGAAGCCAACAATCCAGAAATGCCAACACACACAGGGAGATAAAGAAGATAAAAGAAAAAGAAAAGAAAAAGAAAAATCCTGCTCTCTCTAGCCAAAGGGTCTGGAAAGAACCAGTCCAGCAAGACAGAACATTTTTAGCCAATAACCATTCTACTTAAGTCAAATACTATAATAAAAATTGTGATCCCATCTCTACTGATGCCAGCAAAGGCCAAGTGGGGAGCCTGTATTTCCATCTTCATGAGGCTATAACAAGGTGCCCCAAATATCAGTCAATATCAGAGAAGACCAAGTAGGGAAGCAGGGCTTTTATTTCATCCCTGCAGAGTGGTAACACAGCCCTGCCATGTCAGTGAAGACCACATAGGGATCCAGAACTCCCAAACAGCAGTCACAAGGAGAAACCCCCACCTCAGATGTCAACAAATGCCACGTAGGAAACCTGGACTTCTACCTCCACCTGACAGCTACAAGTAGCACTACAACTTCCCTACTAAAGTGGTGTCAGAGAAATCCAGCCTAAGGTTTAAATAAGATACAGCATCTCATAACATAATACAAAAATGTCCAGGTTTCAAGCAAAAATCACTCATCATAGCAAGACCCAGGAAGAGCTCAAACCAAATGAAAAAATACAATCAATAGGCATCAACATCAAGAAGATAAGAATGTGAGGATTATGTGACTTAAAATTTAAAAGCAGCCATAACAAAAATGCTTAAACAAGCAAAATTACAAATGAACCTGAAGCCAATGAAAAGACAGAAAGCATCAGCAAAGAAAAAGAATATATAAAGAAGAACCAGAAATTCTGGAACTGAAAAATACAGTAACTGAAATAAAAGCTCAGTGAATGGCCTCAATAACCAAATTTCCTCCAACAGAGGAAAGAATCAGTGAACTGGATGACAAACCATAGAAATTACCCAATCTGAACAATAGAAAGTAAACAAAAAAACAAAACAAACAAAAGGAGCAGAATCCCAGAGGAGTGGAGAAAGGGGATGCTGAAAAGTTACTCAAAGAAATAATGGCTGAAAACTCCCCAAATTTAACAAGAGGTATAAATCTACCAATTTAAGATTAGTGAGCCCTCAAACAGGATAAACCCAAAGAAATTCACAAGGAGACACATTATAATTAAAATTATTAAACTTAGGGGCACCTGGGTGGCTCAGTCATTAAGCATCTACCTTCGGCTCAGGTCATGATCCCAAGGTCCTGGGATCGAGTCGCGTACTGGGCTCCCTTCTCAGCAGGAAGCCAGCTTCTCCCTCTCTCACTCCCTTTGCTTATGTTCCCTCTCTCTCCCTCTCTCTCTCTGTCAAATAAATAAATAGAATCTTCAAAAAAAAATTTTTTAGCCAAAGGCAAAAATTCTTAAAAGCAACCAGAGGAAAAAACGACACCTTATCTTTAGGGGAAAACAATTAAAATGACAGTAGATTTCTCATCAGAATCCCTGGAGACCAGCAGAAAGTGGCACAATAATTTTTAGGTGATGAAAGAAAGAACTGTTAACCTAGAATCCTATACCCAACAAAAATATCCTTCAGGAACAAAGGGCAAACAAAGGCATTCTCAGGTTGAGAAAACCTAATAGAATTTTTCCCAGCAGATGTAACTCTAAATGAATAGCTAAAGGAAGTTCTCTAAACAGAAAAACATTAAAAACAAAACAAAAGACCCTTAGAACATCAGGAAGAAAGGACTTAAGTAAAAATAGGAGTAAATGCAATAAACTTTCCTTCTCTTGAATTATCTAAATTCCTTTTAAAGCTTGAGGCAAAACTGTCAGTGTGGTTCTAAATGCATGTAGAAAAAACCGTGAAGATAATCATATTATAAGCGAAAAAGGGTAATGAGACATAAAGGAAGTAAGGTTTCTATATCTCACTTGAACTGGTAAAAATGACAATACTGGTTTAACTTGATAAGTTACATATATATAATGTAATACCTATAGATAGTACAATCAATAAAAAAGTTAAATAGAGATACGTTCAATACTACAGATAAATAAAAAAGGAATTCTAAAGAATGTTCAAGTAACTGACAGGAACACAGGAAAAAAGAAAATAGAGAAATAAAAAGAGAGACTAGAAAACAAAAAGTTAAACGACAAACTTAGTCCTACTCTACCAAAAATTGAATATAAATGATCTAACATATTAAAACACAGAAACTGGCAGGGTAGATTAAAAATATTAACCAACTATCTGCTGTCTACATGACATTCACTCAAAGTATAATAATACAGGCAGGTTCAAAGTAAGAGGCTGAAAAACAATCATGCAAACATTAATCAAAAGGAAATGGGGGGTGGCTTTACTGATATTAGACAAAGGAGACATCAGAGCAAAGAAAATTGCCACAAAGAAGAACATTTGATAATGACCAAGAGGACACAGCAGTCCTAAATGTGTATATACCAAAAAATAAAATAAAATAAAATAAATGTGTATATACCATATAATAGAGCTACAAAATATATGAAAAGAAAACTGATAAACTGGATAAAGATATGAACAAACCCACAATTATAATTATAGATTTCAGAAACCCTTTCTCAATAATTGATTGAACATCTGGACAGAAAGTCGGCAAGAATACAGAAGTTAACGGTGTCAACCAACAGAATCTAATTGACATTTTTAGAACCCTCTACCTAACAAAAACAGAATATACATTCTTTTCTGGTTTTACATAACATATATCAGGAAAGACCATAGTTTGGGCCTCAAAACAAACCTCAACAAATTGAAGAGAATTGAAATCATACAGGATGTGTTTTCCAACCACAACGGAATCAAACTAGAAATCGACAACAACAACAAAAACAGGAAAATCTGCAAACACTTGAAAATGAAACAACACATACTTCTAAGCAAAAAAGGAAGTCTCAAGAGAAATTTTAAAAATAGACTGAAGTGAATGAAAATGAAAATACAATATATCAAAAATTTGGGTACGCATCTAAAGCAGTATTGAAAGGGAAATTTACAGTACTAACTACATATATTAGAAAAAAGGTACAGGGGTGCCTTAGTGGCTCAGTGGGTTAGAGCCTGTGCCTTCAGCTCAGGTCATGATCCCAGGCTCCTGGGATCGAGCCCCACATCCGGCTTTCTGCTCAGGGGAGAGCCTGCTTCCCCACTCCCACCCTCTCTCTGCCTGTCTCTCTGCCTACTTGTGATCTCTATCAAATAAATAAATAAAAATTAAAAAAAAAAGAAAAGAAAAAGAAAAAAGGTACAGTGTCAAATTAGTAATCTAAACTACCTCAAGATCCTAGACAAAAAGAGCAAAACAAAACTAAAACAAGCAGAACAAAAGGAATTATAAAGCTATGAGCGGAAAAAAAAATGAAATTGAAGAGGGAAAATAGTTTTTTTAAATATTTTTTTAGGGAAAAAAATTTTTTAGTAGAGGATCAATAGGAGGAAAAATCAACAAAACAAAGAGCTGTTTCCTTGAAAAAAGTCAATAGAATTGACACACCATTAGCAAGATGGACAAGGAAAAAGAGAGAAGATACAAATTATCAGTATCAGGAACAAAAGGGAGGATCTTACTATTGACCCTGCAGACACCAAAAGGATGAAAAGGGAATACTATGAACAACTCTACACACATAAATTTGACCACTTAGATGAAGTGGTCAAAAAACAATTCATCCAGGGGTGCCTGGGTGGCTCAGTGGGTTAAAGCCTTTGCCCTCGGCTCAGGTCATGATCTCAGGGTCCTGGGATCAAGCCCCACATTGGGCTCTCTGCTCAGCAAGGAGCCTGCTTCCTTCTCTCTTTCTGCCTACTTGTGATCTCTGTCTGTCAAATAAGTAAATAAAATCTTAAAAAAAAAAAAAACTCATCCAATGAGGAAGAGATCCATTTAGATAGCCCTCTACTGAGGAAATTTATGACTTAAATCATCCTAAAAAACAAAACAAAACAAAAACAGAGATCTATAAACCCTGATAGTTTCAAGGCTGAATTCTACACAATCTCTGCAAGAAAACAGAAGAGGAAGTAACAACTTCCCCATTCATTTTATGAAGGCATTATTACCTTGATATCAAAACCAGAAAAAGACAATACAATAAGAGAAAACTCAGACCAGTATCCCTCATACATATAAACATAAGAATCCTTAACAATATGCTAACAAATAGAATTCAGCCATTTATTCTAAAAATTATATGCTAAGATCAAGTTTATTCCATGGATGCAACACTAGCTCAACACTGAAAAATCAATGTAATCTACCATATTAACAAGCTAAAGAACAATGCCATGATCATCTCAACGGATGCAAAAACAAAAATCATCTTACAAAATCTAGAACACATGGATGTTAAAAAAAAAAAAAAACTCTCAGCAAAATAGGAAGAGGGAACTTCCTTAATAAAGAGCATCTACAAAAAAACCTACAACTAACATTTTACTTAACAGTGAAGACTAACGTTTTCTAAAACTGGAAACAAGGGGAAAATATTCACTCTTATCACTCTTATTCAACATACTGCTAGATGTCTTAACCAGACCAGTAAAGCAAGAAAAGGAAACGGAAGTCAGACAGATGGGAAAGGAAGAAATAAAAGAGTTTCTATGTGCAGGTAACATGATTATTTACACAGCAAATCTAAAAGAACCTACAAAAACTTGAAACTAATAAATGATTTCAGCAAGGTTAGAGGACAGGAGAGAAACATAAAAATCAATTGTATTTCTATATATTAGCAACCAACATGTAGACACAAATAAAAATGATATAGTATCATTTTAAATTACTCCAAAAAATTGAAATCCTTGAGTATAAATCTAACAAATCCTTCAAAAATATGGACAGGACTTGAATGCTGAAAATGACAAAATGCTGACAACAGAAATCAAATAATTTCTAAATAAAAAGAAATATCCCATGTTCATAAACTGGAACACGCAACACCACAAAGATATCAATTCTCCCCAAATTTCTCCAAAGATACATAAATGGCCAGTAAGTACATTAAAAGATGCTCAACATCATTAACCTTCATAGATATGCAAATTAAAACCACAATGACATAGTACTTCACACCCACTACTCAGAAATTCCACTTTTGGTTATATATTCAAGAGAAATTAAAACCATGTCACACAAAAACTTGTACGTGTTTATAGCAGCATCATTCATAATAGTCAAAAAATGGCAACCACATGATAACCGTCAACTGATGAACAGATAAAATGTGGTCGATCCACACAATGGAATACAACTGTCAATAAAGACATTACTGACACAAGCTACGATATGGGTGAAACTTGAAAACACTATGCCAAGTAAAAGAAGCTTGTCACAAAAGACCACACATTGTATCATTCCATTAACGTGAAGTGTCCAGAATAAGTAAATCTACAGAGACAAAAAGTAGATTAGTAGTCACCTAAGCTCATGGGGACTTGGAAGAAATGCAGAGAGATTGCTAATAGATACAGGGTCTCTTTTTGAGGTGACAAGAATGTTCTGGAATTGATTGTGGCTATGGCTGCTGCACAACTCTGGGTATACTAAAAACCACTGAATCGTAGGGCACCTACCTGGCTCCGTCGGAAGAACATGCAACTCCTGATCTCAGGATCCTGAGTTTGAGCCCCACCTCAGGTACAGTGACTATTTAAATTTAAAAAAATATACTGAATCATATACTTTAAGTGGGCAAATTGTATGGTGTCAATAAAGCTGTTATGAACATATATAACAGCTTTATTAATTTGTGCAAAAGGAATCCATGAGTCCATACTGATATAAATGATTGAACAAATAAATATATAAATGGAGAAGCATAGGGTGCCTGGGTGGCTCAGGGGGTTAAAGCCTCTGCTTCGGCTCAGGGAATGATCCCAGGGTCCTGGGATCGAGCCTCGCATCGGGTTCTCTGCTCGACAGGTCGCCTGCTTCTTCCTCTCTCTCTGCCTGCCTCTCTGCCTACTTGTGATCTCTGTCAAATAAATAAATAAAATCTTTAAAAGAAAAAAAAAATTTTTTTAATGGGGAAGCATAGTCAAAGTTTGAGTATAAAAGAATTCCAAATAATTTATGTAAACACTTTGCCCTCAAGGAAGTGGAACATAACCCCCGAGTCCTTAAGCTGCATGTATGTAGTGACTTCCATCCAAAGAGCACGGTATAGACAGGAGGGATGAAAAATACCACTCTACAGGGAAGAAAATACCTAGGCCAGGTGATCAACATCAATAGTGATGAATCATGTTGGTAGTACATTTCCTTGATATGATGTGAATAACTTTTATGTTCTGTGGTCTTCCTCCCAAAAACCAAGGGGGGACAGAGGGAAGAATAGACAAATTTCAACCGAGGGACTTTCTACAAAATACCTGATAGGTATTCCTCAAAAACAGTCAAGGTCGTCAAAAACAAGGGAAGTCTGAGAAACTGTCACAGCCAAGAGGAGCCTAAGGAGATATGACAACTAACATAATATGGTCTCCTGTGTGGGATTCTGGAATGGGAATTTTTTTTTTTTAAGATTTTATTTACTTATTTGACACACAATGAGAGATCACAAGTAGGCAGAGAGGCAGAGAGAGGAAGAAGCAGGCTCTCTGTCGAGCAGAGAGCCCGACTCGGGGCTCAAAACCAGAACCTTGGGATCATGACCTGAGCCAATGGCAGAGGCTTTAACCCACTGAGCCACCCAGGTGCCCATGGAATGGGGATTTTAACATGTGGTTAACAACTAAGGAAATCTGAATAAGGTATGGCTTAATAATCACACATCGAGGGGCGCCTGTGTGGCTCAGTGGGTTAAAGCCTCTGCCTTTGGCTCCGGTCATGATCTCAGGGTCCTGGGATCGAGCCCCGAGTCGGGCTCTCTGCTCAGCAGGGAGCCTGCTTCCTCCTCGATCTCTGCCTGCCTCTCTGCCTACTTGTGATCTCTGTCTGTCAAATAAATAAGTAAAATCTTTTAAAAAAATCATGCATCAATATTTGTTCATCCACGATAACAAATGTGGCACACTAACTGTAAAATATTAATAATAGGGGGAACTGGGTGTGGTGTGTATGGGAACTCTCTATACTATCATTGCAATTTCACTATAAATTTTAAACTGTTCTAAAATAAAAGGGGTGTTTTAATTTTTTTTTTTTTTAAAGATAAGGCTAAGAGTTCTAGTGATGGAAGGAGCCAAGGACAGCAGTAAAATTGACCCTCCATAATGGTCAGACTGGAATGTAATGGAACTTTTTACCCCTTTTCTGGTCATCAGAGTCCTCAAAGAACCAGCCCTGAGCAGAGAGAAGCAGGAAAACAGAGAGAAGCCTGGAAACATCCCTCCTGATGAAACGGTCCGCAACACTAACACAGAAAGCACCGAGCTGAGGCTGAAGATCTCTCTGGAATGTCAGTGAGACCCGATGGCTGCCCAGTCTGTGGGCTACCATGCCTCTGGCTGCCAACCTCTCCACAACATGATGGCATCAGCTATGTGGTAGCACACCAGTGAGCTAAAGGGGCACAGGGGATAGGCAGGCAGAGAGAGAAGAGGAAGCAGGCTCCCCGCTATGCAGAAAGCCCGATGCAGGGCTCGATCCCAGGACCCTGGGATCATGACCTGAGCTGAAGGCAGAGGCTTTAACCCACTGAGCCACCCAGGTGCCCCGATAACTTTTTAAATTTGTATTTCTTCTTAGTCCCAATAAGAGGGATGTGAACCAGCTTTTTCAGGAAAGCAATCCAGCACTGCATGTCAAGAAAACTCTAAAATATCAGCCTAGATGAACCAGTAATTTCGCTTCTAAGAATCAATCCGGAGGAAATAATCCAAAATGAGGCTAAAGCCCAGGAAATGTTCGTGATTGTTAATGAAAAATTGCTAACAATTTCAACATCCATTAGAGGAATGACTAAGTAAACCGTGGTACATATAATTACGGTCATATGATAGACTCTCATGTCACCGGTAAAACATATTTGTGAAGAGTTTTCAGTGACATGCAAAAATGTGAAAAAGCAGGCTATAAAATCAAATGTAAGATATGACCTCAAAATTGGGGGGCAGAAGGGGCACCTGGGTGGTGCAGTCCCTTAGTGCCCAACTCTTGGTTTCAGCTCGTGATCTCTGGGTCGTGAAACCCAGCCCGGGTCAGCCTCCATGCCCAGTGGGGTGTCGCCTTGGGATTCTCCCTGCCTCTGCCCCTGCCACTCATGCTCTCTATCGTTCTCTCTAGAAAATGAGTAAATATTTTTAAAAACCTGGAGGGGGACGCCTGGGTGGCTCAGTTGGTTAAGCATCTGCCCTCGGCTCGGGTCATGATCCCAGGCTCTTGTAACCGAGTCCTGGCTGCATTGGGCTCCCTGCTCAGTAAGGTGTCTGCTTGTCCCTCTCCCTATGGCCCTCCCCTGTTCATCTGTTCATGCTCACTCTCTGTCTGTCCCAAATGAAATCTAAAAGAAAGAAAGAAAGAAAGAAAGAAAGAAAGAAAGAAGGAAAGAAAGAAAGAAAGAAAGAAAGAAAGAAAGAAAGAAAGAAAGAGAGAGAGAGAGAGAAAGAAAGAAAGGAAGGAAGGAAGAAACAACATTTAAAAATGAAATAAAATTGGGGCACCTGGGTGGCTCAGTCAGTTAAGCCTCTGCCTGTGCTCAGGTCATGGTCTCAGGGTCCTGGGATCGAGTCCCGCATCGGGAATCTCTGCTCAGCGGGGAGCCTGCTTCCCCCCTCTCTCTCTCTCTGCCTGCTTCTCTGCCTGCTTGTGATCTGTCTGTCAAATAAATAAATCTTTTTTTAAGATATTATTTATTTGAGAGAGAGAGAGAGAGCATGAAAGGGGCGAGGGGCAGAGGGAGAAGCCGGCTCCCCGATGAGCAGAGGGCCTCATGTGGGACTTGATCCTGGGAATCCAGGATCATGACCTGAGCCGAAGGCAGTTGCTTAACCAACTGAGCCACCCAGGTGCCCCAATAAATAAAATCTTTAAGGTAAAATAAAAATAAATAAAATTAAGAAAACTGGGAGGCAGGGGAACATCTATATATAGTACTAATAATGGTTATCTCTAGGAAGCAGTATTAGTGGTCACTGATTACTCTTTTTATTTTGAAAATTGTCAATATTTTGCAATTTTCATCAATGAGCATGTATGGAATTTTTAATTAAAAAAAAAATAAATCAAACGAGTATTTTGTCCAGAGCACCTGGGTGGCTCAGTTAAGTGTCTGCCTTCAGCTCAGGTCATGATCTCAGGGTCCTGGGATCAAGCCCCACATGGGGCTCCCTGCTCAGTGGGAAGCCTGCTCCTCCCTCTTCCTCTGCCCCTGCTCATTCTCCCTCTCTCTCTCAAATAAATAAAATCTTTAAAAAAAAAAAAAAAAAAAGAGTGTCTTGTGCGAAGTAAGGGATATGATAGCAGACTGTGAGCTACACCCCAGGACCATCCGGGTATGCCTCTCTTCCTTCTTAAGAGAGCCTCCGTTTTTTGGTGGGAACAAGAACACCTAGTTCCCAGCCTCCCTTGTAGGTAGGAGAATTATGGGACGGAATTACCAAGATTATGAGTGAAGAAATTATACCAGGTGACTTCCAAGTAAAAGGATTTAAGGTGGATGGTTTTGCCTGACTTGTCAGGCCCAGGTGGAAAAGGGGTTGCTGCGTCGAGTCAGTGGTGGGATTTGGTGGCAGAGAGATAAGGCGCCTAAAGGTGACAACTCAAAGAACAGGCCCTCCCCAGCCCCAGGGAGACCCATCTGTGCTCAGGCACCGTAGCAGGTGCTGCCAGGAGCTCCTCTGAAGATTAGACTTGGTGCGGAAGGACGTGGAAGCAGAGAGAGAGGAGCGCCTGTGTCAGGCAGCAGGACCCTGTCCTGGCTCTCCCCAGCCCTTCCTATTTGGGCAGTGTGCCGATGGCCTGAAGGAATCTCTCCCCAGTTCCCTTAAGGTGACATCTGTCAATGGTCTCCATGCCTGGTGGTTTCCTTACATGCCCAAAGCTCCTTGAGCAACCTGTCCTTTAAATAACAAAAATCACAGGACCGTGCAGCTGGACAGTTTCATCCAGGATTAGCGGCCTCCTAAAATCTACAAGAACGCCTAGCATTTGGTGGAGGGACAGCCATCCAAAATCATGGTGTATTTTCCCAGCATTGGGCTCCACACTACGCTAGTTCCAAACACTGGGATGGTAAGGAGACATTTCCTATGGCCAAATATATTTGGGAAATGCTCCATGTGTTATTCTAACTTAGGAAATCCACACTGCATATTAACATATTAAAAGTTGTGAAAAGTCCTGCAGTAAAAAGAAACTTTTATACCTTAGTATCTTTCCAAATTATTGAACTGTGACTACTCCACGTGAACCGAATCAGGGTCTGGGCAGGTGAAGAACAGAGCAGGGCACCCAGGTGCCTGGAGAAGGCACGCCTAGGGAAAGGGCCACCTGCCCCTCTGCCCTGGTCTACTGCACACCTATTGGGACAAGCTGATTGTTCAAGAAAAATCTCTGAAGTTTGTGAACAGCTATCAAGTTTTGATCCCTGCCCAGTGGAATGGGTTGAAGAGTGTCCTCCAAAAACTCATGTCCACCTGGAAACTCAGAATGTGACCATATCTGGAAATAGGGTCTGTGCAGATGTATGTATAAGGATCCAGATGGGATCATACTGAAGTGCCCCCAAAATCCAGTGATGGTGTCCTCGTAAGACAAACATTTCTAGTGTTAACTAATCTGATTTAATAAACAGCCACTTCCAAGATCAGCTGAGAATCCCCCTCCTCTAAGAAGGCCCCCTGGTCCCCAGCTGAAGTTCATTTCTTCTCCTCCCATGTTCCCATGGCACTTCGTCAGGCAGTTGGCCCCGTCTGCTGGTTCTAAAATGACACCTGTGCTCAACCCTCTTCCCCTGGTCACGGCATCCCTGGAGGACCAACCATCATCTGGCTTTGGGTCCCCTAGAGCTTCTGACCCAGGGCAGCAGATACTGAATTCCTACTTGGTATAAACTGAGTGTGTGTACTGGGTTTTATGCAGCTCCATCAACCTGAATCTGAGAGTAGTCTGATGAATGCAACTTCCACCAGTTACCAGACTTCTGTGACCCGTGTTCCATGGGTGCAGGTTACAACAATGAGGTTGCCCTTGGGCAGCATCACAGTTCATAGAACCCCACCCTTTCAGCCCCAGACTGAACTTCATACCCAAAAGATAAACTCAGATCCTTCCCCTGGCCCAGCTCCAAAAAAAGAGAGACCAGATCTAAAAATACCCAGGAGTGGTTAGCTCCTCCCCCAGGAAAGAAGGTTCCAACAAACCCCCAGGTCGGGACGGGTGGAGAAGCAGAAGCTTTCCCCTTACAGAGTAGCTATGCCAAGCAGGTGTTTGGTCATTTGCAAGCAGGTGACTTTTTTTTTTTTTTTTAAGGTTTTACTTATTTATTTGACACAGAAAGAGATCACAAGTAGGCAGAGAGGCAGGCAGAGACAGAGGTGGAAGCAGGCTCCCTGCTGAGCAGAGAGCCCAGTGGGGGGCTCAATCCCAGGACCCTGGGATGCTGACCTGAGCTGAAGGCAGAGGCTTAACCTACTGAACCACCCAGGCGCCCCGCAGGTGACCTTTTTTCAACTTGACTTTGTTGGTTCCTCCAGCAAATCAGAGCCACAATTACATTGTAATTTAACAGGATTAGTCATGCAGGCACATCCTGGGCACACACTTCTCATTCGTCTTTTAAAGAGAGCCTGAGGGACGCCTGGGTGGCTCAGTTGGTTAAGCAGCTGCCTTCGGCTCAGGTCATGATCCCAACGTCCTGGGATCGAGTCAAACATCGGACTTCTTGCTCGGCGGGGAGCCTGCTTCTCCCTCTGCCTCTACCTACCACTCTGTCTGCCTGTGCTCACTCACTCTGACAAATAAATAAATAAATCTTTGAAAAAATAATAAAAAAGAAAGAAAGCCTGAGGCTGGTAGGTCAGAGAATTGCCTCCACATCTCCCTGGACCCTCAGACACAAAGTGACAGCACATCCAGTGAAAATTTGAATTTCAGACAAGCAACAAACAATTGTAACATAACTATGTCCCATGCAATACTTGAGATCTACTTATACTAAAAGATATTCGGTGATTTCTGAGGTTTCAAATTGAACCAGGTGTCCTGTATTTTTACTTAATAAAGATGGTGATACTTTTCAAGCAGGATCTTAAAAAAAAAAAAAACTCTAAGGTGTAGGACCCCTGAATCTCTTCCAGAGCAGGTCCTTCTAAATGATAGGAAGATCAGAGAAACCATAATATGGAATCATCTGAGCTATCCGGGGTTCACAAGTGACCATAAAAAGCCTGATCAGACACTCAGTACAACTTACACCAAATGTTTTTCAAGGGCATAATAGCTTGGATAAAACCCATTAGCACACTTAAATTAATTCTGCACTCAGCGTAATAACACAGCCACTCTCCCTTACTTGTTCTTCCCAGGGGAAACACTTGACCACTTCCGTCGGTCACCTGCCTGAATGCCTAGGTACACAAACAGTGTGACAGTTATTGATTTTTGATGAATGACAGAGCTCTCGCTTCTGAGCTATCACTGCTTTGTTTTCAAACCTTACTTAATTGTTCGGTGATTTCTGATTTTTTTTTTTCTTTCCAGAGAAATAAATGCAAAGTGTTTATTCTCCAAAGGCCGTACACAGAGCTTGCGGGTCTGGTTTCTATGACAACCCCACTTGATACAGCAAACCTAGATTATCTCTAATGACAGACATGAAGTTTAAATTGCACATTCTGAACAAACAGTGCTCTGCTGACCTTTTATTGAAAAATGGAATATGGGGTGATTAGCATAATGTGTTATATAAAAAGGAAAACCGTGTATTCATGGGCATTAGGTACTGGCGATTAGCCGCATCGCTAGTCCTTAACAAACTGCTCGCCGGGATGGAGAGCTTGGGAAATTAAGATCTGCCGTCTATCATTCTCAAATTCCGTAAAGTCTGCGGCAGTAATTGCACTAAACAGTTTTCAAATAACACATGCTGCTGTTTCTCTTACTTATTCAATGGAGTCTTTTAGCAGGGGAGTAAGAACGCAGAGGAAAATTTTACCCATTGTACCAAAAAAATAATAACTGTTGGCTCCAACAGCTCTTCGGAAACCATCTCTGCCTCTTAATCCCCTGCTGTAGCTCCTGGAGGAAGCCTGACGTCTTTCGTGTCCTGGCAGCAACCTCCTAGAAGCTGCTCGTTGGCGGGGTGGCACAGCGGGGGTCCAGGGTTGGTTAACCGCGGGGGGGGGGGGGCATGTAGGCACAGCCCACCCACTGGGAACAGAGACCAAGTTCCATGGTCTCAGCCACCACAAAATGGCCAAGGACTGGAGACTTCAGGTTCTAAAGAAAACCACCTGCCTCCAGTCCTGGCTTTGCCTCCTTCCTCCTTGTGACCTTGGGCAGATTCCCTCCAAGACTGGGGTTCTCTTTCTGCACCACGGGAGTTCTATCCAAGGGGCACTGGGTCCCAGGATAGGACCCGCTTCAGAGGATCCCTGTGAGGATTACAGAGAGCAAAGTGCTGTAGGTGGGGGTGGGGGCCAGCCTCCCGTGACCGCTAGCTGCCTTCACTGCCAAGGGTGAGTCAGGTTCCGTCTTCTCTCTCCTCTGCAGTGTACTCATGGCAGGACCCTCCAGATAGGGCTTTTGAGCTCTAATGAGACACCATGGGACACAGAAACAGTATTCACTCGTTCCTTTGACCACATCCGCTGAGCAGGGATGCAGCGTGGACCACAAGGTCAAACCGAAGCTGGTCCAACTCTCTTAGCTGTGGGACTTTGTGCTGGTCTTTCAATCTCACAGAAGTAATCTTTATTGGATCCTCCTAACAACCCTGGACGGAGGAGGTCACGCTCACCAACCTCAGTTCACAAATGTTTAACCAAGTCTCCCAGCAATGGCAAGGCGGCTGGGTGGGGTGCACGGCATTCGTCCTAGCACCGGGAGCTGCCGGATGCTCTTGCTCAACTCCCCGCCTTAGGTGGCAGGTAGCACAGTGACCCAGAGGTCTTCAGCCACCCTCACAGGTGGGGACTATCTGTGGGCCCCGTGACCATGGAACCTGCATCTTGCCAGGTCACGGACACCACCCTCAGAGTCCCAGCTTTACCTCGAAACTCTGCCCAGCGGTGGGGGGAAGGAGGGGCCTCCCCAGAACCGCTGGGGGCTACCAGGGGCTCAGTTACAATCTGCCACCTTCCTCCACTCTGGCCTTTTCCCTGCTGCCCACACACCATTCAGGGACTATGTCTCATGCTGCCCCTTGTGCTGGTATTCAGACACCATCTCCCAGGGTGCCAGCCAGCCGGGCGTCCTTCCCTCTGTGTGCCAGGCTCAAATGGTGCAGGGGCCCTCCCAGTCAGGGCCCCATGGTGTCCCCACAGCCCGAAGCAGCATTGCCTGAGCCCCATGTCTTGCAAAAGCAACTACTTCCGTTTCCTGCTTCTAGAGAGACCTAAAGCGAGTCGTTGGAGCTGAGGAGGAAAGCAGACAGACTCCATACTCCCTCCCCAGTGCCCCTCTCAGCCCCAGGCACACCATGCCCAAATATTATTTCTCCTCCTTGGGCCAAATAGAAAATATCTTTCACGAGATGGTTTTTTAATTTCTTGCCTACCTAATGACCTCGAATCCAAACAGCCCCTATACTGTAAGACAAGATGGCTGGGCTATTATTATTCCCACTTCTCAAAGGAGAGACTCGACTCCGGCTTGCCAGAGGTCACACCAGATTAATAAAGGCTAGAGCCAAGGCCAGAACCTCACAGGGCTGATACAAAACCAAACACCTTCTTCCCAGCCTGTCCCTCGGTTCCGGTAAAAGCTGAAGTGTCTAAATTCCACAGGAGCACAGGAATTGTACAAACCTCCAATTTTTTTCAGTCATCAACCACAGTTACTTTTAGTTTGGGTTTCCTTCTTTTTTTTTTTTTTAAGTAAATTCTCCACCCAACATGAGGCTCAAACTCATGACCTCAAGATCAAGAGTCACATGCTCTACCTCCTGAGCCAACCAGGCGCTCCTTGGTTTCCTTTTAAAGCACAGGGTCTTACTGGGGCCAACAACTGATTCTCCTCCAGGACATAACTGCAAACAGGACCCTAACGAATGGATCTGCAAACTGTTTCACATTCAGAGGGCGGCCACAGATCAATGGATACGCTGCCGAACAGGCTGTCCCCAGTGGTGTCTCCGGATGGGCCAGGGCTCGTGTAGCCCCTTCCCGCACTGTGAGCTCCCCACCTCTGCCTCCCTCCTGTTGATAGACACACCGACCTCCTCCCAGCAAGTGCCCCCCTGCGTAACTCGGGGACTCCCAGCTTCTGTGAGAAACTCTCCTTCCTCCCCTGGAGTCAACCCTCTGAAAAAATGCCAGCTTCCTCCGGGAAGCCAGTGCAAACCACATTCTGCCTTCAGTGCAGAAGTGGTGGAGGTGGCCGACCAGAGCCCCCAGCCGGCTGTACCTGAAACCCATCAGTTCTGCGAACCGGCCAACAGGATAGGCTTGAGATTCGGGACCTTTGAGAAGAAGCCTGGCCGCAGAGAGAAGCCAAACTGGTCCAAAACCCGCTGCCTCCCAGCAGAGCATGGGGAGGGAGGAGGAACCTGCCTGCGGAGGACCGTGGGGGGGGGGGAGGGGCGGAACCAGCGGCCATGGGGTTAACAGCAGCCAAGGTCAGTCTCAATCACTTGGTAACCTGTGCCCTCCGAAAGCAAGCACAGAGAAGGGGTCCCCCTGTGGGTTTCTTCCCCAAATCCACCACCTCAGTCAGCTCGTGAGAAGACATCAGGTCTATCGGACCCCTTCTCTTCGAAAGTGTCCGGGTAACGAAAGGCCAGGAAAGATGGAGAAAATGCTCACCAGCTGGGGACACGTGAGGACTCAGAAATAAGAGGAGGATGGGGGCCCTGGGTGGTGCAGTCATTAAGCATCTGCCTTTGGCTCAGGTCATGATGCTGGGGTCCTGGGATCAAGCCCCACAGTGGGGCTCCCTGTTCAGCAGGAGGCCTGCTTCTCCCTCTCCCTCTGCAGCTCAACTGGCTTGCGTTCCCTCTCTCCCTGTGTCCCTCCTGCTGTCAAAGAAATAAATAAAGTCTTTAAAAAATAAAATAAGATGAGGAAGGGGCGCCTGGGTGGTGCAGTCGGCAGTCAGTTAAGCATCCAGACTCTTGGTTTTGGCTCTGGTTGTGATCCCATGGTCCTGGGATCAAGCCCTGCTGGCATCAGGCTCAGCACTTAATGGGGAGTCTGCTTAAGACTCGTCTTCTCCCTCCCCCACTGCCCCCGCCACTCATGCTCATGCTTTCTCTCTAATAAATAAACTCTTTTTTAAAAATTAATAAAAATAAATTTAGTCAAAAGCTTCTGCATAGCAAAGGAAACAGTCAAAAAAACAAAGAGGCAACCCACGGAATGGGAGAAGATATTTGCAAATGACAGTACAGACAAAAGGTTGATATCCAGGATCTATAAAGAACTCCTCAAACTCAACACACACGAAACAGGCAAACATATCAAAAAATGCGCAGAAGGTATGAACAGACACTTCTCTAATCAAGACATACAAATGGCTATCAGACACATGAAAAAATGTTCATCATCATTAGCCATCAGGGAGATTCAAATTAATACCACATTGAGATATCACCTTACCCCAGTTAGAATGGCCAAAATTAACAAAACAGGAAACAACATGTGTTGGAGAGGATGTGGAGAAAGGGGAAACCTCTTACACTGTTGGTGGGAAGGCAAGTTGGTGCAGCCTCTTTGGAGAACAGTGTGGAGATTCCTCAATAAATTAAAAATAGAGCTTCCCTATGGACCTGCTATTGCACTCCTGGGTATTTACCCCAAGGATACAGATGTCATGAAAAGAAGGGCCATCTGTACCCCAATGTTTATAGCAGCAATGGCCACGGTTGCCAAACTATGGAAAGAACCAAGATGCCCTTCAACGGATGAATGGATAAGGAAGATGTGGTCCATATACACGATGGAGTATTATGCCTCCATCAGAAAGGACGAATACCCAACTTTTGTAGCAACATGGACGGGACTGGAAGAGATTATGCTGAGTGAAATAAGTCAAGCAGAGAGAGTCAATTATCATATGGTTTCACTTATTTATGGAGCATAACAAATATCATGGAGGACAAGGGGTGTTAGAGAGAAGGGAGTTGTGGTAAATTGGAAGGGGAGGTGAATCATGAGAGACTATGGACTCTGAAAAACAATCTGAGGGGTTTGAAGTGGCAGGGGGGTGGGAGGTTGGGGTACCAGGTGGTGGGTATTATAGAGGGCACAGATTGCATGGAGCACTGGGTGTGGTGAAAAAATAATGAATACTGTTTCTCTGAAAATAAATAAATTGAAAAAATTAAAAATAAATAAATAAATTTAGTAAAAATAAAAGTTAATAAAGATAAAAATAAAAAATTAATAAATCTATAAAATCCTTTTAAAAATAAGGACACATAACAACTAAAAGCAAAGGAGGATCCTGGATCAATCCTGGAACAGAAAAGGGACATCAGTGGGGGGCAAATGGGGAGACTTGAATTAAGTCTGCAGTTCAGTTAATAGTACCAGCAATGTTCACTTACTAGTTTTGATAAATGCGTGACAAGTATGTAAGCTGCTACCATGAAACCCGATGAGGGCGTACAGGAAAACGGCATCAGCCTTGCAACTCTCAGCTAAACCTAAAATTACTGCAAAACAAAGTTTTCAAACAAACCACCTCCCCCCACCAAAAAAAAAGAAAAAATGTGTGTGTGTGTGTGTGTGTGTGTGTGTGTGTGTGTAACAGTGTTTCAGGGTGGACATTGGACAGCCTGGGCCCCATAAGAGAGCTGTCGAAATGGTTTTTCCTCTCCCTGTGACCCTGGCCCTTTGCTTTCATCTCCCGGTGGTTGTTTGTCCTCTCAGCCCAGCACCGTCCTTATCTGTGGGTCTCGCTTCCCTGTCCCTCCTCCACAGGGAACAGAGCCCATCTTTGGAAGGAGAAAGGATGTCAAACCCAGTGTCAGACCATTTAGTTCTCAGGAGGCCGAGCCCCTTCCCCAGCGGGCAGCCCAGCCCCAGTCCTGGCCAGTCAACTCCTCCCTCCCCTGGCCACAGGGCCTGCTTCGGACATTGGTCCTTTACTCAGTAGGTTCTGGGCTGGGACTGTTCCTAAAATCGTCTGAAAAGAGGCAGTCTTTCTAGTGAGATTGCTCAGCCGGTAGAATATAAACTGGGGCTAGGGGAGAGGGAAACCACACGGAGAACATCCCCCCTTCCAGAACGAAGCCAACAGCCAAGAAAACAGGAGAGATGGAGACAACAGAGGACTTCATTTGAGCTCCATGAACCAGCCATGCTTCAAGTTCGTGTCACCACCAGAACTTCTCAGTTCCATAAGCCAACATTTCCTCCTCGTTGCTTAAACTAGTTAGAATGGAGTTTCTGTGGCTCACGACCTCCAAAGCTGAGCCTTCCCTGGTGGCGAGCCCTGTAAGTCTCTCCCCGCTTCCCCACAGGCTCCCGCGCCCCTTCCACCATCCTTGGTGCCCACCGTGTGCAGCAGGAGAGATGAGACAGGTTCCCGCTAGCCTTCAGGGGCCTGACCGAACATCTGTGTTTGGGTTCCCCCAGAAGCAGAGCCTGAGATAAGGAAGCACGGGTCGGGGCAGAGGATGAATAAATGAGATACGGAAGGAGTGTCCCCATGTGGGTTACGGTCATTAGTAACCACGATCCCTCCCAAGACCTCCAAGAGAGGGTGTAGATGCCCGCCCACCTGAGGTCCAAGCAAGCGAAGGGTTTACACACCAAATTTGAGCCTCTCGGGTTGAGGGCTGCTCCTGGAGACATTAGTTAATTAGCATTCCTGGCCTGCCCGCGTGCTGGGCGAGTACAGGCCCAGGCAGACCAGCAGGTGCTTCCAGGATGGACTCATCAGTGTTCACAGAAACGTGAGCACCCAGGGAGGCGGGCAGGTCCAATGGCAGCCGCTACGTGTGCCCACCCCATCGGGCAACTGGGCTTCCGCTTAGTTTTCCAGCCTCTGAGGCATCCCCCGGTTTCCCAGGCCCTGTGCACTGCTTTCCTGTCAACACCCCAGATCTCCAGGGACAATCACTTGGGACCACACCCTATGGACACGGTCACATTCTGTCCAGGGCCTCCGTGTTCCTGCAGTTCTGGGTCCGCCCACACTGGACAGGGAGGGGTGCCCCATCCTGTAAGACCTAACCTGGCACAGCCTGGCTCTCTGTCTCCATAGCAACTGCCCCTTCTAGGCCAGATGCCTCTATCCCCCGCCCTCTACCCTCTTCCGCAGGACCCCACCCCCTCATCCCCCTCTTCCCGCAGCTCCTGAAATCCCACCTCCTCCACGACACTCTCCCAGTTTTAGCCTCCCTGGAGAAAAAGCAAATAAGTGGTCATTTGACTGGAAAGGACAGTTTCTTTACAAAGGATGCTAGCCCAAGTAGCTCTCCTTCTGGAAGAAAGAACCACTGGATGGTACCAGGTACCTACCTGAAACTATTCACAAAAGATGGAATGCGTATTCACATGTAAGAAAGTAAAACAATAAAAATCACACAATTTAGGAGACCAAACAAAATGTAAGTGAGGCCTGAGGAAACTTTTTTTTTAATATTTTATTTATTTATTTGGCAGACAGAGATCACAAGTAGGCAGAGAGGCAGGCAGAGAGAGAGGAGGAAGCAGGCTCCCTGCTGAGCAGAGAGCCCGATGCGGGGCTCAATCCCAGGACCCTGAGATCAGGACCTGAGCAGAGGCTCAACCCACTGAGCCACCCAGGTGCCCCCTGAGGAAACTTTTTAATGGAGAGAGAAAATTCCAAGTTTATAAAAGCAGTTTTAACCAAAAATATTAAACAGTCCTTAATAGCAAAGGATAGAAGTAAAAGGAAAAATTATTGAGTAGGGAAAATATTTTCATTTGAGAGAATAAAGAGTTACTATCTGTCCTGTATAAAGAGTTCTCACAAATTGATAAAAGAAAGACAACAGAAGTAGGCAAAGGATACAGACATAAATTCACTAAAAATCCAATCTAAATGGCTAATAAATATCTGAAGACCAAAAAAAGGGAGGGAGTGGAAGATGCACATGACAAGGACAAGGACTTATCAGAGGCCAACTACTCCTGCCCACTTGAGGCCACACAGCACAGAACATAAAAGCCTGTGCAGCCGGAGCTACACTCCAGTGCGTGCCCTAGCTGTGTCCAGGCACTCTGAGCCTGCTCGTCTCTAAACCGGATAATGATGGGACCCAGCATTGGGGACTGTGGTAAGTTTCAGTGAGATGCTAGGGTACGTCAGCTCAGGGACCGGCGGACAGTGAACCCTCTACACACAGGAAATGCTGCCAGACTGTGGAAGGCGGAAAAGATGTCTTTCTGGATGGTGACAGTTCCCTCCCAACCCAGAGCCACCTGCCACAGAAGGGCTTTGCTTAGGGATTGAATTATGTACCCCCCCAAAGATATGTTGAATGCTTAAGATTGTCGACCTCAAAATGTGACCTCACGTCTCGGGCTGTTGCAGATACAATTCATCAAGATGACGTCACACTGGAGTAGGGTGGGACCCTAATCCAGTGCAAGGAGAGAGAGACACAGAGACAGATCAACAGATGGAAGATGGGCACACGAAGACCGAGGCAGAGCCCAGGATGAAGCTGTCACAGGCCAGCACCCACCAGGAGGCGGCAGAGGGAGCACGGCCCTGCCAACACCAGAAGACACATTTGCCTGCTGGTGGCATCACCCCAGGGTCAAGTCAGGGCACAGAGACTGCAGGCTGCTGCAGCTACAGACCTGTGGCCACAAGGGTTACTTCAAGTGTCATTTCATGGCCATGTTCAGGCATCTCCTGCCTCATCCCCCCGCACACCCTACACACACACACACACACACACACACGCACACACGCACACACGCATACATGCACACACACTCTCAGCTGTATTTGCTGCCCCCCATGGCAAACAGTCTCTTGGTTTGATCTGATTTTGTTACCTACCTCCCAACCCCCAGCCTCACCCGTTCCAACCAGCTCCCCAACCCCCCTACCCCATCAGTTGACATTTAACCTCGCCTAAAATCTTTGGTTTGAGGGGGCAAACGGTCTGGCTCCTTAAAAAAGAAAACCGATTTCCAAATGCTGAGTCATTCACCCCCGGAGCAGGGCCTGAGGGAGAAGTAGGTCAGCCCGGGGTGCAGAAGCGCCTGGCTGAGTACGGCCCGCCGGCGGGCAGCCAGAGCTGCTGAGTGCTGCGTGTGTTCACTCGTTCCAGCTGCACGACAGCGCAGAGGGATGAACTACGATCCCCCCCATTTTCCAGATGAGAAACGGAAGCCCAGCAACCAGGCTGCATGCTGACCCCAAACGAGTTGCTAATCCCAGACACAGCAGCAAGAGACAGGGGTTCATCATTCGCTTTCATTCATTCATCAAACATTTGGTGAGCAGCACCCTACCCTCAAGACACTTGCTCTGCTGGAGGAGACAGACAAGAAGAGCCCCTAATTATAACAGTGGGTGGTCAACAGTCTACTGAGGGAAAGCCAGGAGAAACACCCAGTCTTTGGTCTTTGGAGGGGGAGGGGGTGGGGGTGTTGGTCAGGGAGAGCTTCCTGGAGGAAGCAGTCGCAGAGTCAGGTCCTGAAAAGGAGTGGGAATTGGCCAGGTAGAAAGGCAGACGTGTGGTAGACTAAATCCAGAAGATGGCGAGGGCCTTTGAAGGAAAAGGAGGGGCAGCAAGAGACTAAAGCCAGCTGCGTCCAAGGAAGCGCTCTGACCCTCGGCCATATTTCAAGCTAGAAAACCTAGATATGAACTCTGACCCCACCTGTTCCTAGCTGGGTGACCTTGGGCAAACCACCCCTCTGGGCCACAGCTCCCCCCGTCTGGAGCACGCAGAAAGGAGCAGGAGCTCCCAAAGAGGGCTCCGTAAGGGTGACAGGAGCGGCAAGCACTTGGCCTCTCCAGAGGCCAGGGCTCCGGGCCTCCTCACTGTCCTCCAAGAGCATCAGCCCCACACAAGGCAACACTCGGCCCAGGGTCCAGCGAAGCAGAGAGGCTGGCCTGCGGCTCTCACGAAGGAGAAGAATCTTAAGTCTTGGCATCAGCGAGACCCCAGGAAACCCACCCTCCCACGACTGACCCAAATCTTCAGGTTGCCTCCTCCTTCCCAAAAGAAGGCTCAGCCCAGAAGCTGCACTGAAATTCCAAGAAAGGTCACTGCGAGTTTCCCCCAGCCCTAAGCAGAAACGCACGGCGCAGAGGAAAACATGGAGCGGTTTCTCCGCGTGAGGAAGCCAGCCGAGCAGGGAGAAACCCCACCCGCCTGCCTCTTCACCAGACCCCCTGTGTCCCTGGGCAACACGGCAGGAGGTGCACGTGGAGCGCCCCCGCCGTGGGGAGGGCAGGCTGCACAGGCAGGGAGGAGGCTCCAGGAGCTATGACAAGGGTGTGCTCTCCCCACGGCTCCTGAATTTGGAAGGGAAGCAGCGGGTTTAAAGTAACCATTAAAAATAACCAGACAGGGACACCTGGGTGGCTCGGTTGGTTGGGCCGCTGCCTTCAGTTCAGGTCATGGTCCCCGGGGACTGAGATCGAGTCCCATGTCGGGCTCCTTACTCCTCGCTCAGTGGGGAGCCTGCTTCTCTCTCTGTCTGCCTGCCACTTTACGTGCTTGTGTTCTTTCTCTCTCTCTCTCTCTGACAAATAAATAAATACAAAATCTTAAAAACAAAAACAAAAACAGAAATAACCAGACAGAACCGTAGGCTGGAGCAACCCGCACCTGGATCCCTTTCCGGGCAGAGTCGCGGAAACCTTCCCAGGAAACTTCTCAAGCGGTCATCTGGCCTTCCCAGCTAGTGGGAATCCTCGGAAACAGGACCCCAACGCCAGTCTTCAGCCACCCTGGGTCTAATGGGGGAGCGGCTGCTCCTTGACCCTTGACCTCGGTATTTCCACAGCCTTCAGGCTTGGTCAGTCATGGTGAGCACAGGCCACCGTGGGAGAAACCAGGTCTTACTCTGGTTTGTACAACTAGCCTCCAAACACCCCTCTTTATGTTTAAAGATTTATTTTGAGAAAGAGAGAGAGAGAGAGTACGTGCACACAAGCGCCACACGGGGAAGGGGCAGAGGGAGAGAGAGAATCCTAAGAATGCTCCCCACTGAGCCCAGAGCCTGAGGCAGGGCTCGATCCCAGGACCCTGAGATCATGACCTGAGCCGAAACAACCTACTGAGCCACCCAGGCGCCCCCAATACCGATTCTCTAAAATAACCCTGATTATAATAAATCATACGGAAGAAACTGCCCTTTGCGGGAGGAGGGGATTTTAATCTCATTTACTTAAAAACAAAATAAAATGACTCACCAACTCACAAATGCCACCAGCTACAGTTTGCCTCTCTGGACTCACGCCTTGCCGGTCAGAAGAGAAGGGTGGGGCCGCTGAGGGGAAACGTGAGAAGAAATGTCCCCTGAAGGCCCCGAGGACTGAGCCACTGACTGTCAAGTGTGGGGAGAGCAACCATGTGGAAGTTACCAGAAAGCACGAGGGTAACGTGTTTCTGAAGAAATTCACACGCCACACGGAGACTACTTTCCTGCCTCTGATGTTCCTCGAGAGACAGAGTCGGCATCTGCGCTACCTTTAATTGCCTCCAAGGTGCCACACTCTCTTCCTTGAAAGCGGCTTCCCACAGAGACCGGGACACAGGGGACCCGTGGTAATAACCCGGTTACCTCGAACTCAGTGTCTGGAAGAGTCAATACTAAATAAATGATCTTTCTTTGGCTGTTACTAATAATCCACTCAGACTGTTTGATCCGAGGAGGGGGATCCCCAAATAGAAGCCTCCAAAGCCCTGGGTCATTAGTCTCCTTCCCCACACGGACACCCAACCTAGCCTGTGCCTGTTGTTGTTGTTGTTGTTGTCTTTTTGAGCGTTCATGTACCTCGAGTTTAGAGACCCACGGAGAAAGGTGCCTCCTGGTCAGGCCACGGCACCCACAAATGAACAGCCCATTGGACCCCTGGGCAGCCCAGAAGGTTCCAGAACGCTGATGGATGGAGCCTAACTCATCTGTCAGGAGTCCAGGGGCAGCCTCAAGCCACAGGCTTCATCCCAAAAGATAGAAGTGTCTTTGAGTGTTTGCCAACCTACTGTTTTTCCAAACACCCTGAAAACACCCACGACCAGCTGGTGACAGCTTAGAGAAATGCTGGCTTTTTCCTCCGTGGGGGCTGCCTTGAGAATTTAGAAGTAAGAAGTGGGACCACCAGGAGCTTGTGATACTGTACGGCAACCGGTGTATCTGGGACTTTCTTTGCAGGTGTCTGTCCTAGGGGTCTATAAAGGCAGATCAGTATTTGGGGACCATCTCATTTATGGGAGTCTTTGAGATTTCTTGGGTTTTGTTCTAGGGACTTTTTTTGCTGGTGTTTTTCCCTCAAAAAAAAAAAAAAAATTCCTAGCAGTTCCTAGGCCTGTGAGCAGACAAGGTCACCCCCACTTCCCAACCGAGTTGTAAAGCCCGGGGTTCACAACTATGTCCCAAAGCCCCCAGACACAAAGGGAGCCACTCCCAGTTCTCCGCTTTCAGGACCTGGTGACCCCCCGGGGGAAACAGGTCACATCCAATGGCATCTCTTGTTTCTGGCCTCCCCTGAGTGCCAAGTCCACATGGAGAAACCTAGCATCAAGCTCACTGAATTCTCACAGCAGACTCTGAGAGGGGCTACTGCTATCCCCACTTGAGGTAGAGAAACGGAGGCCCAGGGAGGTAGACCAGTTCTCCCAAGGCCAGAGAGCCATGGGAGGTTCAAACCACGTTCTGGCTCACTCCAGAACCCACACGCTTACTACTTGATACCACAGGAGATGGGAAGGAACCTGCTCCAGGTACCTCGGGCCCGTGGCCTGCTGCCAGTGTGCACTGAGGTCATGTGGGGACACTGAGAAGAGCACTGCCTCGGCCTCAGGAAGCACCTGCCGGGGGAACGCCAAGCCCCAGCCCCTAAGAGCCTGCTTTGTCAGCTTTTCCCTGGCCTCCTTCTGCAGCACAGTCCCCGGGATAAGAGGCCATGTGGGAGGAGTATCTGCCCTGGGGCTCCTTCGTGCCACCTTCTGCCTCCCAACAAGCACCAGGAGAGGCTCTGGCTCTCTCTCTCTTGACCTCATGGCAAGGCACTGCCTGCTCTGACGCTTCTTTTGGGGACAACTGTAATTTGAGGGGACCGGAGTACAGAAAGCAAAGCAGTACCTGTCCATCCTACTCAGCAGCTTTTCCCCAACTCACGTCATCCTCCCAAGAACCCTGTGCAGTGAGCAGGGCAGGACCAAGGATCCCTGTGTTACAGATGAAACAGCAGAGGCTCTGAGGGCTTTGCCTGATGTTCTGAGCTTTAATGGAAGAACTGGCTCTGTGCCATCTGCCCTATGCACAGACTGCCAGCTTTCTCTTCCACTTTCTACTGCTTTCCTTAATGTTCCCAAGGCTCTGAGTGCTTGCCTTGAAATAGTCCTCTGCAAACCAGTACCCTGGACAGAGCAACCATGAACAGCCACACAGGTTGCACACTGCACAACTCCAGGGAGTACCATTCACTTGGAGTACAATGCCCAGAGTTTTGCCCTGAGTCCAGACCCTACAGAGGCCTGGCCCAGCATCTCCCCCAGTTATACAGAGCCCAAAGCCCCCTGTGCCCTGGTCTTCTGGACTCCTTCAGTTGAGCATGGCCTCATCAGCCTGGACAGACAATCACACTCAAAAGCCTACTGGTCCCAACCGATTCTCACTCTAAACCAAGCCCTATCTGAGGCCACGGCACAACCCAGGAGGACCGGCTGGAGAAGGCTGGGGGGCTGTACTCAGGTCAGCACAGCAGGAAATCCACCTTCCACAGCCGCAGTCCCATCTTCCCCGCCCCTCGGCTTTACTTTCCAATGCGCCCCGCAGGACCATTATTCAGGGTCCACAGCATAAACATATGCCCCGAGTAAATCTAGCCCGAGTCCCCGGGAAGAGGACTTGAGGAGTGTACAGCACTGCCAACAGCTAATGAAATCCCAGCCCTGGACAGGAACCAGGCTCACACAGTGATTTATCCCCGCTCAGTTAATTCTCCCCGATTACCGATCCAACCAGAGACTTGTAACCATGGGCTTGTTAGCAAGAAGGGGAAAAAAACTAGCCCTGCATGCAGACTCATCATATGGAACAAGAGAAGCTTAGCTTTGAGTCAGAGAACAAGCTTATTTATATTCATTAACCCCGAAGTGACCGTCATTAACTGAGCGCAAACTATGTGTCAGGGGCTCTCTGAAATTCCTTCCGTGTGTCACCTCCATTAGATTTCAGGGCAACAAAGTGAAGTGAGCACTTTGCTGTGTCCATTTTAAAGACGGGAAACCAAAGGCATAAAGGCAGCAGGACGATCTTGCCTATGATCGTCAGGCAGCGGGCGGCAAAGACCCAGCTCCTGTGCCAGGTATGGATTTGTCCAGCCGCTGCCTCCTCTGTGCCACAGACTTGCCAGGTGCAGCTCACAGACAGCAGAGCCCGTCCCAAGCCTGCTGCCTTTGGAAGCTGGCGGCAAAGGTGGCTTTCATCACACGGACGACACAAAATGCACCCGTGGAAGGTGGCCAGGGGAGGATATGGAGGCCTTCTGGTGCAGGGGTGGGAGGAGGTCTGGGAAGGCTTCTCTGAGGAGCCAAGGAGAGCTAAGGGATGCCAAACAGAGGTGAGGAAGAGTAAGGAAAGAGGAAGGTTAGGCCCCATGGCAAGAGGGCAGCAGGATTCCAAGGACTTGGAAAGAGACCGTATATAAGACAAGAACACTTCCTGGAAGGTTCTAGCAAAAGTCATCCATCTGTGGTGGCAGTGGTTGCCTGGGCTGGGAGGCGGAACAGGGGAGAGATTACCAAGGGTCACTGACCTGTTCACTATCCTGACGGTGGTGACAGCTACACAGGTGTATACTTGTGTCAAAGCTCATGGAACTGCACAACGTCCAGCTTACTCACCCTCCATTACGACGGCCCACCAAAGATGTTAAGAAATGAATATGGGAGGCCGGGGTGGCCGGAGAGGGACGGGAGAGGAGGCTGGAGGCCCAGGAGGGGCTGGCTCAGCCGGGCTTTACCACTGAGGGCTGGGGCCATATTCGGAGGCACTGGTGACCAGGACTTGAACATGGAAGTTTGTGGGGGTCACATTCAACCCCCAACCGGCAGTCTGAGAAGAAGAACTCAGGGAGATGGAGGAAGGAGGAACAGTGGCTGAGAGCAGGCCAGAGTTAGAATTCTGTTTTGCCACCTCCTCTGAGAGTCGGGGCCACACTCCTGCCACCGTGACATGCAGGACAGTACACCCAGGGCCAGGAGAGCACAGAGGAGAGCCCGGCTCCCCAGCCTCCTCCGATCCAGGACTCCTCTCCAGCACCTGAACTGAGATACCAAAGAAAAACTGTTAGGGCTCCAGTTCCAAGCCTCAGAGGGCGGGTAGCGTGGTAGACAAAATAATGCCGTCCCCCAAAATGTCCACACCCTCATGCCCCGGAAGCTGGGATTACCTTGCATGGCCACAGGACTGACAAATGTGAAGAAGGTTAAGGATCTTTCGATGGGGAGACTATCCTGGATCACCTGGTACCTGAGCCACTGGAGGCCTTAAAAGAGGAGGTGGCAGAGGGAGCGGGAGAACGGAGAAAAGGAAGGAGCATTCGGAAATATTAGACTCCACCCCTGGCTCTGCAGCGGGGAGGAAGGGGCCATAAGGCAAAGGATGCAGTGACCTCTAGAAGCTGGGAGAGGCAAGAAAACAGGTTGTCCCTGAGCCTCCAGGAGCAACACAGCCCCGCCCACCTGATTTTAGCCCGGTGAGACTTGTGCCAAACACTGGCCCAACTGTTAGAAAAATCAGTCTGTGCGGTTTTAAGCCACTAAGTTTATGACGGGTTGCAGCACGGGAAAGCTCATGTGGGTGGAGCTGGACACTCTGGCCCCGAGAAGAGGATGGGCCCGGGCAGGGTCTAAGAAGCGAAGCGAGGCTGACCCTGGTCCCCACCCTCCAACTGCAAAGGTCCTCACTGGGTCCCCTCCAGAGAGTGAGGAGCTCATCACAGCTGCACTGAAGGGCTGCTGGGGTGCTGGACTCATGGGGCAGGAGACCTCTGGTGCTCGGAGCTGTGGTTACTGCTCTGGGGCCGGGACATGAGCAAAGGGACCCCAGAGGACAGGAAAGCTGGGCTGTCGGACCTCACATCACTCCTGTAAACTTGCTTTGCTAAGGAGAAACATGACGGAGAAAGGACACTTGTCCGGGGTCCCTAGGAAGTTAGCGGCCAGAGCCAAAGTAGAACCAAGGTCTCCCACCATCCAGGCCAGCAGGCCAAGAGGGCTGCAGCCCTCGGCGGAGGCTCCCTGCATCATAGCAAGGGCTCCTGATGGAGGTTTTCTACCTAGGCACAGATCTCGGGTCCCACAAGAACCCTGCATCCCGCACTCGCAGCCTCTGGGGACCTGGTTCCCAAGGCAGCTCACAAGCCCACCGGGTGCCCCACAACGCCCCGCACCATCTCAGGGAAGCCTCCTGCAGCTTCCAGACAGTGCTGAGACAAGTACCAAGGCTGCCAAGCACATGGTAAAACTCATTCCCAGGGAGGGCTCTGGAGGCTTGTCCCACAACGATTCGTTTGCACCCTCTGGCCGGGAGGGCCTAAGCAGGCCCAGCCGGGGATCTGCATATCCTATGGGCCCTTCTGGACAGGCAGCAGGCGCCAAGGTCAGCTACGTGCTGGAAGTGGAGGGAAGTGGCGAGTATGGGAGCCTGAGGTTCCAGCTCCCCAGGGAAAGGCATCTCTCAGGTCTCAGATAACTCACTGAACATTGCCAGCGCATCCCCGTGCAGGATCCTGCCCTCAGTAGGGTGGTGAAGCCACCCGGAGCGTCAGCAGTGGGCCATGACATTACCCCAGGTGGGTTTTGCAAAAACGGTAAAGAATTTTAAAACCTGGCCTCCCTCCCAGCACCGCAAGGGCCAAATGAACGGGGCCGCGGCACTGTGGGAGCGCGGCCGAGGGAATCCGTCACCTTGGCCGATTCATAAGACACTGTTTAATGCGAAGAATCGTTCAAGACGGCTTCTCCTTGCTTTTCTCTGAGCGCCGGGATATTTTATTGTCATCGTGTGAAGGTCCATTAGCAGCAGCCCTGGGAAATGGCTCTTTCAAGGTCAGGGCGGTACAAGCAAAGGAACAGAAGGAGCAATTACTCCAAACGTGGGACCGTTCAGACGCTTTACATTTAGAGAAAGGGAGGCATCCAGTTGGAAATGAAGCCACACACCGCGTTCCGGGACTGGCACATTTTCTGACTGAGCAGGAGCAGCGGGATAGTGCAAACAGGATGCGGTGCTTCGTACCAGAGATGGCTCAGACGCGACTACCGGCTGGTCCGCGGCAACCCCACCAGCTGGACGGCTTCCTGGCCTCCCCACCCGGCTCTGCGCGTCTCAGCTTTGGGCTGGGCTTGTCCAGTGGCGGTCCCGGCAAGAGAGTAAGATGGCAGGACAGGGTCGTGGGGGAAGAGAGATCTCGCAATCTCCCAATCCCCCACCCTCCAGCCAACAGCTCTGGATAAGGTGCTCTGCTCTGCTCCAGGCTCGGACACCACTAGCTGGCCAGCATGGTAAGCACCTCATCCCAGGAAGGGGGGGCAGTCCTTTCTTCCCCATCCTCCCCTCTGTGAGCAGTGCCTAAGCCCAGCAACCTCAGGGACCCCCTTGGGTGTGCCCTCAGTTCCTGCCAAGGCCCAAATGACCTTCCCACCTCCAGAAGTTCTCCCTGGACGACTCCAGCCTCCTTCCTTGAGTCGCTAATGAACACAGTAGGTCTTCAGATACTAGTCCAGTTGGCCAGGCCTGTTTTGGCCCTCCCGGGCAGGAACCAGACTGTACAAACCATTCACCTTCCCACAGTGCCCACAGAGAGTGATCTGGCTGAGCTGGTCAGCCCTTCAGGAGAAAAACCCCTTTTTCCCTGTCAAGTTCATGGGCCTGAAGGCAGTGGCTAGGACGCCCCGGGAGAGCCGGGATGAGCTTGGGAAAGAGAAACAAGAACATGAGTGACCAGAGTCAAGGCAGAGTGGAGGCATCCCTCAAACCCTCCTCCCCCTACCCCTTCCTGCTTCCTGCAGCCAATGGCCCACCCCAAGGCGAGAGGCAGGACTGTCCTCAAGGTCTGGCATGGAAGAAAACACATCCAGTCAGCGAACGTCGAAAGGTTGTCCAGGCCACCCCAAAATCACGCCTCTGCACCATAAACAACAAGACCTAGATGCGGGCTAGGCTCTGGCCTCGACCTTCCAAGTCTCCACCGATCAGAGAAGGGGATCCAGTCAGCCTGAGCTTAGTAGTTTGTGGGGTCCCCAAAAGGAGACCCTGATGAAGGATGGGAGGACAGGTAGTTTATCTGGGACACGATCACAAGAAGCACAGGCTCCTGAAGCAGGTACGGCAGGGAAGGGAGGAAGGCCCGCGAGAGGTACTGACCACCAGGGGTGGCGGGCTCATCCACCGCAAACTCCCGGAGACCAGGCAGAGCTACCCGGAGTTGTCCCACTGAGAGCCACTGCCTGGAGCTTCAGACTAGCCACGCACACAGACCAGCACATGCCCCCGAGAACAGCCTCGGAAAGAGACACAGGATGTCACCAGGGTGCAGGGACTATCCAGGGGACTTCAGGGATGGGCTGGGGAACACATCCTCAGCCACTCCCTTCACCTCTCTGAGAAACGGGCACACGTGTTGGGAAGGCTGAGTGGTAGGAAGTTCCAGAAGCCTTCTCCACACAGTGCTGAGCAGTCAAGAAGGGCTCTGCACGGACAGCCGCGACGTTCCAGAACTACAGCAGTGCCACGTGTCCATGAGCTACGGGACGGAGCACGGGGATCCCGCAGAGGGACTGCAGGTTGGTGCCTGCAGGTTGGTGCCTGGGAGACTTCCCAGAGGAGGCATCTAAAGACTGGGTAGTGTTTGGGGCGCCTGCGTGGCACAACTCTTGAGCGGCCAACTCTTGGCTTCAGCTCAGGTCATGATCTCAGGGCCATGAGGTGAGCCTGCCTCGGGCTCCCGGCTCAGCAGGGGGTTGGCTTGAGATTCTCTCTCCCTCTGTCCCTCATGCTCGTTTTCTCTCTCTCTCTCTCTCTCTCTCAAATAAATCAGTCTTTAAGGACGGGCTAGTATTTGATCAGCAGATAAAGAATCCGACTTAATAACCCAACCCTTCCTTTGTGGAATCACGGACACTACTTCCGGAAGCGACCTCAGAGGCAAAGAAGTGATCCCTCCAGAGGAGAAGGAAGGCAGCCAGGGCCCCAGAAGTGAGGGAGCTCCCAGTGCTTGGCCCCTCCCTGCAGGCAGCCCCAGGGGCCCAGGGAACCATTAGAACAGGTGCCAGTTCTTAAAGGACCAGCTGCCCGGTGCTGCCATCCAACTCAACATGCAGAAGAGCCTCACAGAAGTGCCTCCTTCCGACGGTGATGGAGCCAAGTGAGGAAATGTCATACTCACGCCAGACACATTGTCCCACGTGAGTCTCATTCGTCTAATTTAAATCGCTTTCATTCTGTCAACACTTACTGAGGCTTTTAGGAACCAGGCTTTGAGGACCAAGTCCAGATTAGAGACAAACAGAAGTCAACGACAACATTCACCAGAGAAGTGTGATACCCAGAGACTTAAAGTACAGTGGAATGTAGGCAAGGGAGCAATTAGGTATGCCCGGGGGACAGACACACGGAGAGCCAAACTGGGTCTTAAAGGATGCATAGGAGTTTGCTAGGCAGAAGAAAAGCAGCGCGGGGGAGGCCATTCCAACTGGAAGAATCAGCAGGGACAAAGAAGAGAGGTATGGAGTGCTCGTGCCCAGGAGGACAGGCTGGGTAGGGCTGAAGAAGCAGGCAGAGAGGAGAGCTGTGGGCGTCACCATGGCAACTCCAACTGTTTGTGGCCAGCACCTGTCCTGATTGGTCAGTACCTGTGCTCGGACCAGCTGTTAAACAATTGGACTATCAGACCCTGTTTGGGCAGGGGCTCAGAGCAGCAAACTAGGATTGCTAGGATCCAATTTGTTTTTAAAGAAAACTCCTGTGTTGAGGTCAGGCAGGAGGGGCTCAGACGTGGGCCGGGATGCCCAGAGAATCCACACGCAGCCGTAATACCAACCCAAGGCCCACACTGCTCTGTGAATTCGAATCTCAGAATTTAAGCTCCAGAAGATCCCTCTGGAGACCACCCAGGTCATGTCCCTTGTTTCACAGATGAGTTACCAGAGATGAAATTAGAACTAATAACACATTCAATCATTCAGCTCATACTGGAGGGCCCCTCTGCGCCACGCACGGCCCGAGGCCTTAGAGGACAGAGCAGAGGACAGAGCAGCCAAGGCTCTCGCCCTTGTGAAGTTCACAGAGCAAACAAAAAAATAAGCAGAATAAAATCATTCCGATTGTGGGAGGTCGCAGGAGAGAAATGCACGGAGTGACACAGCACAGGGTTTGGCAAAGCACGACCCTCCCGCCAAATCCTGCCCTCAGCCTCCTTGGATGCCAGCAAGCTGAAAACACTCACATTTTTAAGGGCTTGTACCAAACCAAAAATATGTGCAACAGAGACTGCACAGCCCACAGAGCCTATCATGTGCGCGGTCGTGCTGGTCAGGAAAATTCTGCAGACCCCTGTAGGGAGCTGGAGGGGAAGAAAGCTCTCTAACTAGAAGATCTGGGTTCCGGCCTTGTAATACGGCCTCTTCCTGCTCCCCCAGCCCTGCTTCCACCTTGGGGAGGCTAGAACACTGAAATGGTGCGTCCAAAGTTCTGAGTTGGCAGCCTGCCTGCAGCCAAGAGTCCGGATTTCTGGACGCCTCCTTCCCCACCTGCTGTCTGGGGCCTTTCTCAAGCAAACTGATCCTCATCCCAACTCATCCCCAGCTGGTGGCCAAGAGCCACAGAGACAACGGCTTCTCCCGTGGACCCCTCACCCTCACCCCTCCAACTCTTGCCTGAACTACTTAGTCAAAAATAGAGCCACATGGATCCCCGCTATTTCAGGACATCTCCCCGGGGAGCCAATACCCAGGAACACAGACATATTTCAGTCAAACACATTTCTTAGTCCACAGTGCAGAGTACAAGGTTACAAGTCTAAAAGTTCGGCAACAAAAATGTTCAGGGGCTGCCTGGGTGGCTCAGTCGGTTGGGCAGCTGCCTTCAGCTCAGGCCATGATCCCAGGGTCCTGGGATCAAGTCCCGAATCCGGCTCCCTACTCAGTGGAGAGCCTGCTTCTCCCTCTCCCTCTCCCTCTGCCTGCCACTCTGCCTACTGTGCTCTCTGTCAAATGAACAAATAAAGTCTTTTTTAAAAATGTTTATGTCCAAACAAAATCAAACGTACAAGTATTTCAGGACATCTTTCACATTTTTAAGCAGTTGTACCATTTTTAAGTGGTTGTACCACTCTCTGGCAAAGAAAGTCCATAGAACACATTCCAGCAGCAATTGTGAATGGAAATCCACAGGAAGCCAGAAGTATGCCATATATCCCCAAGCTCACCACGCAGCGGCATCTGCGAGACATTCCATGACATTTCTGTGCTAAACGGGAACCAAGTGGTCCCAAAAAAAATAAATTAAAAAGTCTGTGCCATCAATGTTCAACACAGAGCCTTTCCACCCACACAGCCCATCACCCTGGAAGGTTCCAGAAGACCATTTTGTTCGCAGCAAAACCTGTGCTTCACAGGAAAATAAATTACACCTGAGCAGTTAACTGTGAAACTGCTCAAGTAGCCATTCCCTGAAGTTAAAATAACTCACAAAGCGATACAATAAATTCTTACTATGGCACAGTGAAAACATCTGATGAAAGACACATTCACCTTCGGGATTCCTCCCCGAATCCCATTAAAACCTTAATCAAGGAACAAAATGCACCAGGATAAAAAGAATGAGAGAAACAGCAACAATGAGATTCTGGAACCTGGAAAGCCGAGGGATAATTGGTCACTGATAGAACAGAATGGAGAAAACAGTCTCAACCTGATCTACACCAAATCAGGGTACCCACTGCGGAAGGGGAAAAAGGAGGACTGAAAACATGATGATTGGCTGAAAGCCCACCTATGGAACAGTGAGACCCTGACTACTTCTCCGCCTCCTGTAACTGCGCCCAACATCCCTTCTGCCCCTGTGGAAGACAGGAGGCTGGTTCCCTGGAGACAGTAAACAGGGTCTCCACGTTGGGGAACATCCAGGAACCATGGGGAAAGGGAGGGGAACCTGTGCCAAAAACAGGAAATTAAATCAAAGCTTATATATTGGATATTGAGAACCCCAGTGTTCTTCCTTCACTCAGATCTCAGAATGCTAGCCAAAAAGAAGCAGGAGATTGGAAAATTTTTTTATTAAAGATTTATTTTAGAGCGAGAGTGTGTGTATACACGTGAGTGGGGGAGGGGGAGAGAGCGAGAAGCAGACTCCCTGCTGAGCACGGAACCCGAGGCAGTCTCCATCCCCTGACTCTGAGATCATGACCTGAGTCAAAAATCAAAAGGTGCTCAACCTACTGAGCCAACTACGTGCCCCTGGAAAATCCTTTGTGGGGGAAGTTCTCAACCGAAAAGAGCTCCGGGTACGGACGTGTTTGTTTTGTGTCCTCTAAGGACAAATGATAGACAAGTAAAAAAACATTTTCCCTGTTTTTCTTTCAGGAATACATAATTTAGAATTAACTTCTGTCAGAGAAAACACAGTTTCTTCCACCTACTCCCTGTTATTTGCTGTAGTTTCTATTTCAGGACAGGATAGGGTACAGTGGGTCTGACACGTCGGATTACCAGGGTAGGGAATTTACTTATATTTCTGCTGTTATCAGTGTTCCGGGACAGCTGACCTAGACCACCCCGCAGCAGCGTGGCCAACCTTAATTGCAATTAGAATTCCCCGGGGAGTTTTAAAAACAAACCAATCCCAGAGCCCAGCCCTCCGAGATTCTGATTTCATTAGTCAGGGAGGGGTCAGACCTTGGCGTGGTCAGAGCTCCCCAGGTGACTCTAACGTGCAGCCCAAGTTGAAAACCACAGCGCCTCGGTGAGGCCTAGAGTTGATAAGCCCACTCGTATAATCAGAGTATCCAACCAGCACACTAATATCTACCTTTAAATAATACGGCTAGATGGGCCAGGGCCACCAGGCATCTGAGGAAGATCTCTAATGTGAAAGACCGAAATAACCAAGGACAGTAGACCCTTGAACGAAGTGAATGTGTGGGTCCACTTAGATGAGGAAGGGGTGCCTGGGTGGCCCAGTTGTTAAGCGTCTGCCTTCAGCTCAGGTCGTGATCCCAGGGTCCGCGGATGCAGCCCCTGCATCAGGCTCCCCGCTCGGCCAGAAGTGGGCTCCTCCCTCTCCCAGTGCCCTTGCTTGTGTTCCGTCTCTCGCTCTCTGTCCTTCTGTCAAATAAATAAAATAAAAAAAAAAAAAAAAAAAAAAGTGATGAGGGAGCAGAAGTCCAGCTGAAGAGAAAGCAGAGGTTGACACCCTGTTACCTCTCCCCACCCCTCACTCCCGAGGGGGACAGCGGCGTGATTTCAGGAATCTCCCAAAGGTCTGAATGTTAATACCTTGCTAGAGGAGAAAACAACCTTAACTCGACAATGACAAGGTCTTTGGTGTCTTGTAGGTCGGTCTCCTTTAGCCTATTAAAGTTCTTTTAAAACCTCCACTTTTGGGGTGCCTGAGTGCCTCAGTGGGTTAAAGCCTCTGCCTTCGGCTCAGGTCATGATCTCAGAGTCCTGGAATAAAGCCCTGCATTAGGCTCTCCGCTCAGCAGGGAGCCTGCTTCCCTTCCTCTCTCTCTGCCTGCCTCTCTGCCTACTTGTGATCTCTAATAAATAAATTTTTAAAGCCTTTTTAAAAAAATAAATAAATAATACCTCCACTTTCCTTCATTCCCCCAACTCCTGAGTCTATAATCACCACTCAAGACACACACACACACATCCCTGCCCCCACCACAGCAGTTTTTCTGCCCATGGGCCCTGTCCTTGTGCTTTAATAAATCACCATTTTGCCCCAAAGATGTCTCAAGAATTCTTTCTTGGTCGTTGGCTCCAGACCTCAGCCCACCCAACCTCCCCTACATTCCAAAGCTCCATCAGATGCAAATTTTGGGATACAATACTGTAAATATATTTTCTCTTCCTTAGGATTAGTAACATTTTCTTTTCTCTAGCTTGCTTTTCGTAAGAATACCATATATGATATGTATACAAAGTATGTGTTGATAGACCTTATCCGTAAGGCCTGTGATCTGCAGCAGGCTATGAAGAGTTCAGTTTGGGAGGAGTTAAAACTTACACACAGATTTTTCAACTGCACGGTGGGTCGGTGCCCCAAAGCTTGTGTTGTTCAAGGGTCAGTTACACATAAAACAATCAGGAAGAAACAAACTGCAGGAGGAGAACAAAAATATTTGGTGAGAAGGAGAGAATTTCTTGGATTCTCAAAGAGTTAGCAAAAACATTAAATCTGTAAAATTGGAACAGGATGCTATCACTTTAAAAAGAATACTTAGAACCAAATACAGTCTTAAGACAGTAGAAATAAAATCGTCCATTGAGGTTTGGAAGTTGAAGATAAAAAGAAAAAAAAAAAACAAAAAACCTCTCCAAAAAGCAGAGCGGATAGAAGAAAGAAAAACAGAAGGGTAAAAGACAATGTCGAGAGATCTGGCATCGTTCCAAAAAAGAGAAAAGAGAAACATCCAAAAAAACGGTATGATGATAATAATAATCCAAGATGAAGGCCCTGAGCTTCCAGATCAAAAAGGCTTACCAAGTAGCAGCATAATGTGGGAAAACAACCCTACATGAAGGCATGGTGACAATGATATTTCAGACAGGGAGAAGATTCTACAGGTTTACAGAGATAAGGAGGGGAAAATGTCTACATGTGAAAAAAAAATAAAAAATTATAACGGTATGAAGTTTCTCCCCATTAAAAGCTAGGCAAGGGGGGTGCCTGGGTGGCTCAGTGGGTTAAAGCCTCTGCCTTCGGCTCAAGTCATGATCCCAGGATTCTGGGATCGAGCCCCGCATCGGGCTCTCTGCTCAGCAGGGAGCCTGCTTCCCTCTCTCTCTCTCTGCCTGCCTCTCTGCCTACTTGTGATCTCTCTGTCAAATAAATAAATAAAATCTTTAAAAAAAAAAAAGCTAGGCAAGGGGCACCTGGGTGGTTCAGTGGGTTAGAGCCTCCGCCTTCTGCTCGGGTCATAACCTCAGGGTCCTGGGATCGAGCCCCACATTAGGCTCCCTGCTCAGCGGGGAGCCTGCTTCCCTCTCTCTCTCTCTCTCTCTGCTTACTTGTGATCTTGCTCTGTCAAATAAATAAATAAATCTTTAAGAAAAAAAAAAAAGCTAGGAGACAATGCAACAACTCAAAATTCTGATAAATGTTTTCTATCTAGAACCCTATTTCTAGCTAAACTGTCCATTCACCAATAGAGGAGACATTTTCAGACCTGCAAGAATCAAGAACATTCTCCCTCTTGTTACTAGAGATGTTCCACTAAAATGAGGAAGAGGAAGACATGGAATCCAGGAAGCAGGGGGTCTGGCACAGAAAGGAAAAAAAAGGAACACATAGAAGGATGTTGAAGGGAGCTCCCAGAATCACTTCTGTAAAGCAGATCTGGAAAGCCATTAATCCAGATGGCAGTGGAGCTTTCCCAGAGTCCCTTGCAGCGAGGGTGTGAACATGTGGCCTTGGCCCCACCAACTGGGGGATCCACGTGAGATTTCATTTCAAGAGAAAAAACAGCAGGTGTCCCCTGCTTCTCAGGGGAAGCACCTAACTTTCTGGGACAAGAGCCACAGAAGCTGGACATCCCAGACATTTAGCCCTGCGGTCTGAGAACTGTGCCTAGTCGTGACATCACCAAACCTGAACTCCTAGAGCTGGTCGACATCCTGTAAGGAACTCCTCTTCTAGCTAGAATGAGTTATTTTTTGCAACTGTGATGGATCAACTGTGACAAAATACTTAGGGCTGAATTCATAGGTATACCAAAAATTAAGTAAACCGAAAGGACCATTATTAATTCCAAGTAAACAAAATGTGTAAGAAAACAATAATCATGATTCACTACATGGGCCAGTTGGGAGCAACATTTCACCTTATTAATGAGAACACTGTAATCGCATATGAATGTATAAATACACCAGAAGAGGGACAGAGCAAGCATGTGGTGTCAGGGTGGGAAGTCTTTTAGTCTTCTATTGCTGTGGTAACAAATTAGTAGTTTAAACAAACCAATATAGTAGTTTAAAAAAATACCAACTTATTTTCTTACCATTCTGGATGTCAAGTCTGAAATGGGTCTCACTAGGTTACAATCAACGTGTGTGCACGGCTGCATCCTTTCTGGAGTTTCCAGGAGAGAATCTATCTCCGTGTTCATTCTGGTTGTTGGTGGAATTCGGTTCCTTACCATAGGTAGGGCTGAAGTCTCCATTCCCTTGCTGGCTCTCAGCTGAGGTCTGTCCCCAGTTCTGGAGGCTGCCCACAAGTCCCTGACTCAAGGTCCCCTTCTCTGCCCTCTTCAAAGCCAGCAGCAGAGGAAGGGGCTTCAGCTCTCCCTGGCCTCTCCTTCCCTTGTCAAGATCTCCAACCCACTCCCTCTGCTGCCTTGCACTTTTAAGGACTCAGGTGATTAGACTGAGCCCACCCAGACACCCCGGGATAATCTCCCATGTTCAGATTCTTAACCAGAATCACATGAGCAAAAAAAAAATCTCTTTTGCCATATAAGGTAATACAGGTTTGGGGGATTAAGGGATGGACATCTAGGGGCTGGGGCAGGGGAGGCTGACATAGCTTTAAATTCCCATCTTCCAGAGTAGGAAGTCATCAGTGTCTAAAATGGGAACATCAAGAAGGAGCAGCAGAAATATTGGAATACAGATGCAGAAATTTGAAGAACTTACTGTCTTTTTTTTTAAGAGGTTAGGGGAGAGGCAAAGGGAGAAAATCTTAAGCAGACCCCACGCTCTGCACAGGGCTCAATCTCACAACCCTGAGATCAATAACCTGAATCAGACATTTAAGCAACGGGGCCACCCAGGTGCCCCTAGAAGACATTTCTAGAAAAAAGCAGAAAACATGTGTTACCGCTTCGCAGCAAGATGAGGGCAGGGATAGGGTTTGCAGTTTTTACACTGTCAGCCTCAGAGGGCACTATTTAACGTTTAATTTGTCGAACTCTGTACCTTGTTGAGCTGTGTGTACGTATTACCTCCAGCATGGGAGACACCTGTGCCCAGTCTACTCCGTACTCAACACGTCCAGCACGTGTGGCCGCTCAACATGGGGGAAGGCTGTCCCATACCACCAAGCAATTCTGACACCAACCCAAGCCCACACAACCTCAGTCACGCTTCAGACGCCAATCCTAAATCCCAAAGCGGTCCCCTGTACTTCTGACCCACGGACTATAAATGAGAAGGCCCCAGCTTCTAGGAAGTGGACTTCCTAGATAACCGGTTTGTATGCTGATGGATGCAAATGGAGAGCCCGAAGAAGGGATTCGTAGGGCAAGGTCTGCAAGGGCCGCCAGCACAGGAGGTCTGTCCCCACGGAGGTGCGGATGTCACCATCCCAGCACACAGGTGCGTTCTTGTTCACCAATCCTGAAGTTCTGGGAGCGCCCACCCGAGGCTTCATTATATCCCCAAGACTGATTAAGTCATGGGCCTTGGGCAACTGGCTCCTCTCTCCTTCCCCAAGGTCGAGGGAGGGGAGGTGGGGGGTGGGGCGGAAGGTTCCAAGCCTCTCACTACTTGGTTGGCTCCCCAGGTCAGCAGGCCCCAGCCTTAAGGGCTTTCCAAAAGGCCCCTCACCAACATAAACTACTGTATATTGAAAGGGGCTTGTTATAAATAACAAAAGACACCTTTGTCCTTACTACTTAGGAAATTCCAAGGGTTTTAGGAGGTGTCAGGAATAGGATCAAGATCAAAGACATATTTCTTTCTTTTTTTTTTAAGATTTTATTTATTTGACAGAGAGACACAGCGAGACAGGAAACACAAGCAGGGGGACAGGGAGAGGGAGAAGCAGGCTTCCCACAGGGCAGGGAGCCCGATGTGGGGCTCGATCCAAGGACCCTGGGATCATGACCCCAGCCAAAGGCAGAGGCTTAATGACTGAGCCACCCAAAGACATATTTCTTATTATATACCACAATATCACACCTCCACTCACCGGATATGACCATGGGATCTAAACAGCCCTGAATCCTTCCAGGCTCCCCTCTAGCTTTGGTACATTTTAGTTCCTCTGCTGGAACACTCTTTCCTCTAGGCCTCCCTTCACTGTTACCAAACCTCTCCCAGACAGGACTACCACTCTCTGCTCCCACAGCACCTCACACATCCCTGATTACAACTACTTCCCCCTCCAAACTGAAACTACACCAGTCCACCTGCTGGAGAAAGCCTGCATGTAGAGATGAAAATAGAAACAAGCCAGCCAGAGCTGGGGAGGGCAAGCACCAATGAGATGCAGTCATCACCGAGCCATTCTTTCCTGAGGGTTTGAAGCTGAGAGGTTGTGAAGCACGGAGCTGCTGCAGCCATCTTGTGACTCTGAGGTTAGGGCTTGAAAGAGAAGCCGACACAAAGGACAAGAGGAAAAAGGAAAGACAGACATGCCAGGGTATCACTGCAGCTACTGCTGGTCCCCTTCCACATGTACGGCCTCTGGGATTTCTGGTCCTAATGAAAACAATCTCCCTGAAGCCCTGAGAATTACCTGGGAGACCTAAAAGAAAGACAAGGAAAAGGAAAAAAAAACATTCAAGCCTCGTCCCACTCCCCAGAGATTCTGGTTCACGAGGAGGGCCGCAGCCCTGGCAGGATGAGGAGGGAAAGGAAAAGACCGGAGGAGAAAAATAACATTTCAGCCAGAACTTCTCGTTTGAAACACACAGTCTGATAAAGCCTGGCTCCATTGCTATTCATGCAAAACAAACCCCAGATAAATTTAGTTTCCTTTCCCCTCCCTATCTGTCTGAAAAGAGGGAACTCCTTGACATTTTGGTGGAAAGTAGGAGCAGAGACTGTAACGAGAAAGCCTTAATTCTAGAAAGCAAACACAGGGATCTCTTTTGGGAGACGGGGGAGCACTCCTTCACTTACTGAGCCAGCAAGTCTGGAAACAAGATGTTGACCCAGCAAGGAGCCCACAGCCTGGGGGAGGTGGTCCGCAAGCAGGTGGGAAGTGCCCGCCAGGTCAGGGAGGGGGCAGGACAATTTGCCTGAGAGTCGTGGGCACCCTCCCCCGCCAGGGACTGACCATGGAAGTCAGGAGGGAACAGGGTAGGCAGGGCTTGTTGGGCAGGGAGACCAGCTCCCTCAAACGTTTGGAGACACAGGAAGGCATATCCTGGCCTCCAGCTGCTCAGGTGAGGAGAGGGAGAAGGCCAGGGCACGGGGGTCTGGGGCACAGGCCCAGTCCGGGCCCTGGAGGGCTACTGGCTATGCATAGAGGAGTCTGGACTTGGCCCAAGCCACCTGGACTCTGGTCTGAGAAAACCCCAGTAGGGGCAGAGGCTCTGAGCCGTCCCCAGCCTGACATGTAGCCCTGGATGTACTTAAACCTATTTTGGACTGAGCCCCCTGTCACTCCCCACTGCCTGTCATTGGCACACACCCATGTGGCCCCTTTATAGACGGAAGGTAAAAAGAAAGTAAGAGGGGCACCTGGGTGGATCAGTGGGTTAAGCTGCTGCCTTCGGCTCAGGTCATGGTCTCAGGGTCCTGGGATCGAGCCCCGTGTTGGGCTCTCTGCTCAGCAGGGAGCCTACTTCCTCCTCTCTCTCTGCCTGCCTCTCTGCCTGCTTGTGATCTCTGTCAAATAAATAAATAAAACCTTTAAAAAAAAAAAAAAAAAGTAAGAGTCCTTTGGGGAGATTCATGAAACACCTCCAACGCCTGCCATCTCTTTCCAACACCCCTGGGGCAGCTGATGGAAAGCTGGCCAGGGGGGTGTCACCAAGGACTGTAACTTGCAGAGGAACACAGGTCCTCCTCCGGTCCCCGCAGGTGGCTGCAAACTTTGCAAACTCCTCTAATTCGGGTGAGGGGCGCTGGCGGCCCCACTGCGCTCAGAGGCCTCGTTCTCCCGTCTGAACTCCATGCCCGGCCTTGTTCAACCCCCACCCAGGCTCGCCCTGGCTCGTGGGTGACCCGCGTGGCCCCCACGTGGCTCCGCACCACTGGCGCTCTGCAGGCAGCCCTGGCTCCTCTCCAGAAGCAGGAACTGGGGAGCCAGAGCTGGAGGCAGGCAAAGCGTCAAGGAGAGCAAAGTGATACAAAATGCATCTCTCCCGGCTGCTAACAGCTACGCTCTCAACAGCCCTACAGCTGGGAACTGTTGTTAATCCCTCCATTTTACAGGTAAGGAAAGTGAAGGCCAGAGAAGTAAAGGGACTTGCCCGATGGCGTTGGCTGAACTCGCAGCCCGGCCTCCCGATCCTGAGTCCGACATCACAGATCCCCAAACAGAAGGCTGCGGTGCCGTCTCCGGGCTCCGACAGGCCAGCGTCCCTGTATGGTTTAGGCTCTGACTGCGGGACCAGGGGTCTCCAAAGGACCCTGAGCAGGTCACCCTCCTGACCACAGCCCCTGGAAGGGGATTGTACAGGACACCTGGAACTGTCCCCCCATAGCCCCTCATTGTCATTCCCCCCACCCACTACCCAACTGCATTTTTAGCCCCCCTCTTGGCGGACACACAGAGGTGTCTGGCTGTGGGAAGAACACCGGTGTCTCCCAGAGCGGGCACTGGGCAGATCTCTGCTGTCACAGATCAAGAGCAAACCCAGCCTGCCCCTACGCAGAGTCAGGCATGGCTCAGGCATGGCCAACCCTACCTAGCTCCGGGCCCATGGACCAGTGTGGGTGCCTCACCCTGGTAGGCTCCCAGCCAGGGCTCCTCGAGCTTGAACATGCACAGCAATCACCAGAGGATCTTGTTAAATACTGAAAGCACAGTGCGGGGCTGGACGCTGTGGGCATCTGCATTCGTTTGCCGGAGGTGCTGATGCTGACGCTGGGCCAGAAACCAGGCTCTAGACTTAAGGACTCAGGTTCTTCCTATTTCCCTTTCCTCTCCCCCCTCCTTCTCTCTCTCCACACCCTCTTCCTCCGCTCTCTGCCTCTCTCTGTGCTCGCTTCTCTCCCACTCACCCCCCTGCACCCTCTCTTCCTGTGTCTCTCCATCACCCCGATTCCTGATGCCCACCACCACCTCCCTTCTGGCCTCTTCGAGCCCATCGCTTTCCCCACCCCCGCCCTCCCATTAGCAACCCCAGGTGGTGAGTGGCCCTTGCAGGCAGTATCCATCCTGCAAAGCTAAAATGTCAGCCCCCCCCCCCACTCCCACCACCGATGGCACCTGCACACCTTAACTTGCAGAGGGAAAGACAGAAGACCGCTGAACTTAGCATTTTCGGAGCTGGGCTCATTGCCTTCCCTTCTTAATAACCACGTAATGACTTCTATTAACAGCCCATCAAAGGCAATCACTCTTCGGAAGGAACAAAGGCTCCCAGGAGCTATTTTCTCACCGGTTGTAGCAAACACTCTCCTTCTCCACCTGCATCCTGGCCACTCTCCCCCTTTTGAGGGCAAATCGTACAGATTTGTCTTTCTCCTGGCCTTCCTCCAGCAGCCTCTCCACTGCCAGCAACTCGCCCACCCTTTCCCGCAGACGGGCTGGGAACCTGGGGGGGACACCTGCACCGCCCCCTCCTCTGGTTCACTTGGTGGGGACATTTGAAGAAGGCACAATCATGGAGAATCGATACGATCTGGGGCGGCTAGCTGGCTCAGTTGGTAGAGCGTGTGACAGTTGATCTCGGGGTTCTAAGTTTGAGCCCTGTGTTGGGTGCAGAGACCATTCTAAAAAAAAAAGTCTTAAAAAAATAGATACAATCTGTCTTGCAGAAAAATACTCGTAAATGCCTGTGTTTGCAAGCATATTTATGCAGCCTGGATTTGTAAGAGTGGAAAAAAAGGAAACCACCTCCGTGACCGTCACTGTCAAATAGAATACCGGAGAACCACGAAAGAGGACTTGGGCTGCCTCCATCTTGACCTCAAACTTTCTAGCTGGGCTCTTTCCAGCTCGTCTACCTCTGCTCTGGCGTTAGACCCTAAGGCCAAGTACCCCCTGATGGGAACCAAAACTACTCCCTCAAGCCCCACCCCTTTGATGACTCCAAGACAAGAATGGATTTGACCTTCACTGCCGACCTAGCCACACACGCCCACCTTTGCCCCACCTTTTCCTTATATAAACCTGGAAGGCTTTCCAGCACCTAAGAGGCCACCAGTGTTGGCCTCACTGAAGTAAGTTCTCGTTTTTTGTTCCCCGTCACTGGTTTTCTCTGTCTTTGGATTTTGTCAGCGGTGAGTGGCTGAACCTGGTCTGTTTGGGACCCCAGGAGCCGGGGGCTCTGCCAGGCCTGCCCCCCCAGCTACAGCTAATTTGGACCTAATTAGGTCCAAAACAATAGTAATAGACTACATTAAGTTCACTTACTGCGAGCCTGCTCCTACTCTGAGCACTTTATTATCTCCCTTAAAATCACAACGTCCTGGTCCAGTTATTTCCCAGTGAAGGAAACCAAAGCTTAAGTGTTATCGCCTATTTTTTGCCCCAAATGTAATTTCGTTCCAGACCAACCAATCTCTATGCTTTAAGCAAATTTTAGTTTGTTTTTTAAGCAAAGTCCACACGAAGTCAAACAGAAGCTTCTAGAAAGTACCTAGGCTATCTACACGACCTTGGGGTGGGCCAAAATTGCATAAGCAGGGCAGAGAAACTGTAAGCTTCCTGGAGTTCAGAGCAAGCAAAGGGCGTTATTGGCCCATTTCCTCCCATGCACAGTCTCTCCTGGCACACACGGAAAGTAGAAGGGCGGCCCGGCAGAATTTGCTCAGCGAATGAAGTTCTACTTCACATTTCAGTTCGGAATTCCGTCAGGAAAAGAGAAGGTTAGAAGCTCAAGGAACGGGAGCCCATCACTGTGTCTTGCCAAACGAGGCCCCGATGCTCTGGGTGATGGACACCAGGGGGCGCCCTTCAGACAGCGCATCCAGCCCTGGCCTGCGCTCTGGCTGGAGTCAATTGGCCCTGTGTGTCCCTGCTGTCCCTATCCCCCCTTCCTCTCTGGCAGTGAGGTGACAGGATCAGAACCGCCTGCAGAGGTCCGCAACTGGGAGGAAAGGCTGAGGTACCACTGTGCCCCCCAAAACCCTCTCAGCTCACAGAACGCCTTCACCTCCTCCCCTTAGCCTCCCCTGGTCAGGAGCTTCTCCCCCGTGTCGTTGACAGTGTGGCTGAGGTTCAGCGAGAGGGTGGTGACCTGTCTGAGGTCTCTCAGCAAGTGGATACCAAGGCCAACACCCGAACCTAGTGCCCACTTACTGCCCAGATCCCAGCTGCCAAGAGGTTCTTGGGAAACGTCATGACACGGTTTAGAGACATAAGTGTGGGCAAAGTATATAAACCTGGTGGGGGGGGATGGGCACGATCCTCTATTATGGACACGGGACATATCTGTGGGCAAAGCCACAGAGTGTGCAACACGGGGGGAACGATACTGTAGACTACGGGCTCTGGGTGACAACGTTGTATCAGTGTAGGTTCATCCACTGTAAGAAATGTGGAGGGGGGGGTGTGGATCATGGGGGAGGCTGTGCGCGTGGGGGCAGGAGGATATGGGAACACTCTGTACCTTCCTCTCTGTTTTGCTGGGAACCTAAAACTGCTCTTTTTAAGTCTTCATAAAAATAATCGCAGACATTCTTTAAGTATTAGAAGCCAAACAAGGAGCAGTGCAGGAACTGACTTAAAAATCCATCTGAATTGCAATGTGTTTTGCCTCCTCTTCCTGGAAGAGGATTCTCCTAAGGGCTGGAGGTGCAGCTCCTAACCTTACATACCCCAGGGCAAGTCTGCCCTCCCACCCAAGGCCCAGGTGGCTGGGTGCCCCATGTCTAGCACAGACTTAATTTCAAACGGTCAAGGCCTTATTCTGGCCCCCGTGCTCAGACAGCTAACAGAATCTTCCCATGGCCACCCCCACGCCTGAGTTGGGAGTTTCTAGCTCCCTCTCACCCTGCCCTTGGGAACAGACCTTCCTGATGTCTGGAGTTCACCTGAGCTTCAGGGACCTGGGACCAGGGAGATGGGTTCCAGAGAAACAAGTCTGTTAAGGATCTGTGGCTTGACAATGACCTCAAGGGCCAGTGAGCCCAGCATGACAACAAATCATCCCGAACTCACTGTCAAAGAAGGCCACGAGCGGCTACCGCCAGCAGAGCCTGGGAAGGCGGGGTCCCAGTTCCCAGAGCTGTTCCCTGACCCCTGTCTCCTGGCTACTCCCGCTGTCATCCATATTCATTCACATTCCGAGTGCATCCCGAGCACCCTCCCTGGCCTGGGCGACGGGCTGCACTATGAACTAGTGCCCTGTTTCCCGCCCTCCCCAGCCTGCAGACTCCCGCAAATCATCACAGTTCTGTGTGCGTCTCTCGCCAGGTGTGCGGGCTGGAAAGCAGTAGCCTTTGCCCTTCAAAACCAAAAGGTACGTGTTTTGTCATTTTAAGGGACCAGGTCTGGGAAGGCCTGAAAGCAGCCTCGAGCTCGTGTGAGTGCAGTGGGAATACAAGCCGGAACACCAGCCCCTTCTGCTCCAGCACCGGACTCGCCCTCTGCATAAGAGCTGCCCAAGGGCTGGAGGGCTCCTCGGTGGGTAGGGGCCTACTCGATGAACCCGCCTGGGGCAGTTACAGGCTGAAATCTGGGCCTCCCCGTCATCGAGCCCTAGAGTCAGGCAGCCTCCTTACACCTGTGAGGTCCCTGGGAATGAAGCTTTCCCTTCTTTGTACCATCCTCACCCAGTCCTGTGAGGGAGGCGGAGCAAGGAGCATTGCTCCCATTTTGCAGATGGGGAAATGAAGGCCCAGGAAGTCATAGGACTCTCCCTTGAAACTCCTGGGGTCCCCTAGCCAGTGCTCTGCCTGCCTGGCTCTACCTCTGTGCAGGAGGTGACAGCTTGCCTCTTGGTCACAGCAGGCCTTAGGGGACCTCAAGGAGCAAAATCAAAGTGGGAGGCACAGGGGGGGGAAGGCCTGTGCCCACCCTGAGGGCTCTTCTCTCTCTTTAGCCACAGGCTCTCAGAGGTCTCTGGCCTGCGCCTGAGAAATGTGAGAGCTCAGCCACTGCTCCCAAAATGCCCCTTTAGCTGTCACCTCACCCCAAGGACTTTCATTTATGGGACCAGGATGCTTTCTTCAGGAAACCAAGAAAGGATCTGTTGGGCGGGCTGGGGAAGTTGCCTCCGGCTCTTCCATCTGCAAGTCAGAGCCAAGGGCACCCAGGGCCGGCGGAGCGAGCCAGCCAGTGAGGCGCAGGTCAGAGACTTCTCCCACAGTCCCCGTGTGGCTGAGACCCCAGGCCAGTTTCCGACCTCAGCCGCAAGTTCCGGACTGACTGTATTTGGATTCTGGGTTTGTTTTTATGGCACAAAAACCAGTTTGCATTTTCTCCTCTAAACCCCGGGCTGGTTATAGAGAGGCTGGGAGGCGGCGAATACATTCACATTAGCCGAGGGAAGAGCTCGGAACACGAGGACCATGACCGCAGAAGCTTCCAGACATTAAAACCCCAGTTTTGTCCTTTGAGGGGTGCGGGGGGGAATGCCTCACTTCCAAGCCGCTGGTCTAGGTTTGGGGAATTCTCTACTATTGTCAATTAAATTGGGTCCACCCCCAAATTCATATGTCAAAATTCTAACCCTCAGGACCTCAGAACGTTACTGTGTTTGGAGAAAAGGTCGTGGATGTTGAATGAGGTCTTTGGGGTAGGTCCTAATCCAATACAATTAGTGTCCTTACCAAGAGAGGAAATCAGGACGCTAGCCCACACAGGCAGTGGACCATACAAGAACACACGGAGAAGACCACCCTCTCCAGGCCAAGATGAGGGCCTTGGAAGAAACCAGATCTGCCAGCACCTGGATCTCAGACTCCCAGCTTCCAGAACTGTGAGACAAGACATCACTATTGTCTACCAGGCAAGTAGACACACCTGTCTTTGTCCCCAGCAGACAAACACACCCCTACCCCCACCCCGTGAGCCTTGATGAGAGACTGCAGGCGCCAAATACACCAGGGGCTGCCCTGGGACTGGAAGTCGAGCGAGAGGACCAAGGCTCACCAGGTCCCGGCGACACCAGCCCCCAGGGGGCTGCACAGCTGCGGCGACCACCTGCCTGCAGCAGACACAGGTGGGCTGATGCACACGGCCACCCTTCGGCCCTTCCTCCAGAGCACTGATGACAAAGCACTGGTCAAGGTCAAGTCAGCTGGTGTCCCCGTGGGGCAGGAAGGAGTTCCCACAATAGACCTGGGACTGCTGCCCTAAGAAAGGCTTCATCCGAGAACCTGGACTCGCCTAGTGTTGCTGCCTCTCCGGACGGAGAGGAGGCCTGTCTCAGCTCCTCGGGGAGGGAACGTCTGAAATGTCTGCGGCTTGGGCCGACACCCGCTTTCCTCCTGGGGGTCTGGAGTTCTGGCACATGCCAGGCGGAGGGTAACTACGTAGCTGACCCCCAGTGAAACCCTGCACGCCCAGGCACACACAAGCTTCCGCATAGACAACACACACCTGCCGTCACAATCTGACTCTGGAGTCCGTGGTGACTCCCGGGGTCTGGCCTCCTGGAGACCTGGGCCCGGTGTCCTCCGGTCTTCGTCCCCGCCCCTTGTCCTTTGTATCTGCTATAGCAAATCTTAGCCATGACCCTACCGTGACTACCTGCTGAGCCCTGGGGGTCCCCGTAGGGACTCAGGAAACCTGAGGGTGATCTTATGAAACCCCTGCAGGCCCACCGACCCACCCCACCCCCACGAAAGATGGCCTTTGACCCTCCACTCACTCAGGCCATGTTCTCCCCACGCTGTGGACCCAGCCCTCCGTCCCACTGCCGGGTCTTGGGGGCCTGCCTCACGCCTGCCTGGGGAGCCCGCTGACCACATAGGTTCCCGGGGCCCGGCCTCATCTCCTCAGTGGGTCTGGGGCCAACCCAGGAAACCAGGTGGCTCACAAGCCTCCCGGAGAGTTCTGAGGCCTGGCAGGCTTCGGAACCCCTGGTTTAGAGGAAGAGCCGCCAGCCCAGGAGCTGCGTGTCTGGGGGTCAGTACCCACTTAGCCACTGACCCGAGGGCCTCTCTTGGGGTAACTCTTCCTCGGGGCGTCATTTTCTTCCATCAGCCAATGAGAGGTTTGGGCCCAGTTCGGGCCTCTTAGTATTCTGGTGCTCACAGACCCCTTGGTGGATCTGATGAAAGCAAGGAAGCCTCTCCCTACGGCACACACGCGTGCACTTACACACACACACACACACACACAGTGTCTCAGATTCCACACGAAGAGGCCCTGGCCGGATCCCTGCTCAGGCCTTCTGTCTCTCACTCTGTACCCACAACCCAGCCTGCTGTCACCTGGGACCCGCCAGCTCAGGGACCCGAGTTTCTTGCCCCAGTTCCTGATGTCTGTAAGATTGCAAACACCAAGACGAATTTTCTCTCTGGAGCGGCACAGAGATGTAGGGTTAGCACGAGCATGGCTATTAAATTTCCATATTAAGACATGCACAACCACGGTCCTCAGGAGTCCTTCGAAGCCATTCTGTTCCCCATAATCAGATTTGCACGGTTGCGGCCGGTTCTCAACGTCTTCCTGCAGGTGGAGCGGAGGCTCAAGTCCGGTTCCCGGGTCAGCCGGGCGTCAGTGCAGGTCTCGGCTCCCTCTGAGCACAGTGATGGGGTCAGAGATGGGCACGTGACCTAAGTCAGACCAGTGAGATTCAGTCCTGGGATTTGTGCTCCAATGGCCAGAAAAGAGGCATTTCCTTCCCACAGGGGGATCTGCAGCTGAGGGGGTGGGAGCCTGACCTGCAGGTGTCCACTCCCCTATGCGGGAGAGAGCACATGCCCGCGACGAAGCCGGCTCTGAGGAGGGCAGGGCTGAGCAACCGAGAGAAAGGTAGAATCCTAATGATCTTGTGTGAAGCTCTGAATCCGGCCACGTCTGAAGCCAGTGGCCTTCTTGAGCCTCCTGATTTCATCAACCAATTAATCCCTCTTTGGTTTGAGCCATCTGAGATGGGTTTCTGTCGCCCACCACCAAAGAGTCCTGGATAAAACTCCCAGATGCCTAACTCGCCTCTGTTGTACTGAGCGCCTTAGAGAGCGTACATCCTGGGGCACAAGGAGTGGTGACCTGCTTGAGGTCACGGGGCTGCTTAGTGAGACAGCAGAGCCCAGAACTAGGGCTGCCTAGCTTGCAGACCGTTCTCCCTATGATGCGCTCGTTACCTCTCCTTCTCGCCTGCCCAGAAGTCCGGCATTGGCTCACAGCCAAAGCCACCCTAAAGCCAACACACAGAGTGAGATGCTCATTCAGCAACATCCCACCCCAATCTCAAGACTTGGCCAGGTCCAGACCACAGATAAGCGAAGGTCAAAAAGAGAGGGGCCCCATAGCGCTTGAGGCAGAGGCTGCCTGGAGCCTGAACATGGGTTTGTTTGTTTGTTTGTTTGTTTTCATCGAGACTTGAATCTGGAGTCGGTGGGGAACCAGGAGAAAGGGAAAGAGCAGACACCTGAGGTGTCATCCCCAGGTTGTCCCTTGACTCAGCCGCGGCCATTGGAGAACCGGCCTCGGGGACTCACACACAAGCTACTATGCCCGCGGACTTCGCCGGCTTCCCTCCGACCCACACACTGGCCGAGGGAGGGATGATCTGCCCCGAATAAGAGACGATCACTGCCCACAGCGGTAAATGCCAGCCTGGCTCCGGTGTCCGATGTCAGGATGTGGAGAGGAAAATTCTGAAAATAATCTTTCTCCTTTTGGGCTAACTTTTCACCTCTTTTGTAACTTGCTTCTGTTGTATATAGTCTCCAGATGATAGTCATTCTTTGGTGTTTGTTGAGACTAGCTTTGGGCTCACAAGTGATCAATTATTTTAAATGTCCCACATATGCCTGAAAATGCATATTTAAATGGTAAGTGCAAGGTTAGGCTTCTCTCTGTATTCATCCTATCAAGACTGATAAAGATGTTATTCAAAATTTCTGTATCTTTACTACTTTTTTTATCTACAAGAGCTCTCATGTTCCAGAAAGCTGTGGAAAATCTCACACTAAAACTGTAACTCTTCCAATTCTTCTCATAATTCTGTGTACTTTCTGTATATTTTGTAATAATGTCGGTAGAGGATACAAGTCCAGGTGTATCTTCCTAGTGAGTTATTCCTTTTGCCTGATGGAAGGCCGTGTTTCTCATTCACTTTGTCCAATAATAACGTCTCTACCGGGGCTTTCTGTTGGTTGGTATTGTTGGATGTATCTTCTTCCCTATCCTTCTACCTTTCTATCTTTCTACTGTTTTAAATGAACCACCGTCGGCTGTACAAAGTTGGATGTGAGGTGTTGGTGGTCTTGCATTTTTTAATCTGTTCTGAAATTTTCTTGTAGATACCCAGTGCAGCCCACTGATAGGTATTGTGATGACTGGAGTGTTTAGATTTCCTCTCCTACTGTCTTGTGGTTTCCATTTACTCTTTTTCTTTGCTGCTTTTTAATCCTTTCCTGCTTTTTACTGAATTAATCAGGGTTTTGTTTTATTTTAAGAGGAGCAGGGGGAGAGAAAGAATCTCAAGCAGACTCCCCACTGACCCCGGTGCCCCACATGGGTCTGGACCCCACCACCCAGAGATCACGACCTAAGCCAGAACTAAGAGTGCAACGCTCAACCGACTGAGCCCAGGCTCCCCAGGGGGAAGAGAGAGAATCTTAAACAGGCCCCATACCCAGCTCAGAGCCTGATGTGGGGCTCGATTTCACAACCCTGAGTTGACCTGATCCGAAATCAAAAGTGAGGCACTTAACCAACTGACCCATCCTGGTGCTCCATTGAGAGTTGTTGTTTTTTTTTTTTTTTTAAAGATTCCTTTTCTGCTGATTTCAAAGTCACACACTCAATACTATTGTAGCTAGTTCCTAGCATATTTTAATATGAATACTTAACAAGGTTCCAAGTCAAGCAACGTCACCACCCCCCACATCAATGACACAAAGACCAGAACACTTTGCTTCCCATCTCACCAAGTTGTTGTGATCTAGTCGTTCTGTCCTACCTGTTTCTGGGTCCTCAAAACTGGCTATTACTTAATGACTGGTTTTCAGACACTCAACATTTCTTTGGATTTACCTACACAATTACCAAATTATTGTCTCAAATTATTTCTTAGGTCTTACCTTTTCCTTCTGGGCTAAACTCCATCTTAAGGAAGCATACCCTTTAGCGATCCTTTCAGGAAGGGTCTGAGAGCCCCAGTCTTCTCTTTGTCTGAACATGTCCTTTCTCTGCTCTCACTCTTAGCTGGCTACATAATTTCTGATATAGTGGCATCTATTTTATACAGTTCCATTGTCTTCTGGCCTCCATGGTTACTAAGTCTGCCATCAGCCTGATCGCCGTCCGTGTATAAGGAATCTACCAATGCCATATGGTTGCTTTTAAGACTTCTGTTTGTTTTTGGTTTTCTACAATTTTACTCACCATATATAAGTGTAGACTTACTTGTTTTTCTCTTCAGAGGACTCTTTGTTTGCTATCCATATGGCGATTCGTCATTTTCATTAATTTGAGAAAACTCTCAGCCAGTATCTCTTTGAACACTACTTCTCTCTTATTCTCCCCACCGCCATTCATCCTGGAACGGCTCCTACATGCATACTGGACTTTCTCATTCAATCTTCCGTATCACCTAATGTCTCTCATTTTCCCTTTATCATTCATATTGCATTTGAGTTAATGTCATCACTCACGTTCTCTGGCCTGTGTCTGACCTACGATTCATCCCATCTCCTGCGTATCTTCAGTTTGGTGGCTTTCTTTCATTTCTATAAATTCAATGTAATTCTTTTTCAAATCTGCTTTTGCTCTTATTATTGGATCCTGTTCTTTCCTTATTGCTTCTTTTCATTTTATTTCTTGAGTACATTTACATTTTCTCCAGTTCTTAAAATTCTGATCCTATATGCTGTCTCTTCCTCCTGGTGATTCTTCCTATCATATCCTTTGTGATTTGGGATTGAATTTATCTACAGCAGTCCCATGGATGTCACTTATGAAAGAATTTCCATTAAACGTTTCATATTTGCTTCTGCAAGGTGTCTAGGAGGGACTACATTTTTACGTCACTATCTCAGTTGGAAAAGTCCCCTACCATGGGTTTCAATTCAGTCAGAAGACTGTCACAGGCACAGGGCTTCAGTTTTTCATCGGTTTGTTGGGTTGACTGAGCCCTAGGCCCAAACATATCTATTTGAATAAAGCTAAGGAGTCAGAATTGCCTGGTGCACTGTAGGGGAGGGTGTCCAAAGACCTGAGGAGATTGGGATGCTGGCATGGGTTGACTGTGGGAGTCTTGCTCACCCACCCTAAAACCGAGACCCTTGGGAGGATCCAGAGGACACTCCCTGCACCAAAACTCCAAGAAATACTTTGCTGGTAGTTGCACAGCATCTTGAAGGTCTTTCTAGTGGTTGTTCTCTGTAGACCAGGAATGATGGTGGCATCAAACTGGGCTTCCCGAATTCAATAGGAAAGCTGACATCCTAGGAAGCAGAAGCCAAGGGATGGTATTCAATCACCAGAGACAAGGTTAGCATGGCCTCTGTAATGTGCAGAACCTAGTGTCATTGGTCTGATAAACAGAGATGTTTGACATTGGCTAAAGATCATGACATTCCTAGGACCTAAAGAGATGGGCACCCTGCTACTTATTTCGTTTGTATAAAGAGGAAAGCTCTAGGCCAGGTGAACAAAGGTTTGGCTTGAATAGCACCAGAGAGTCAAAGCCCCTGAACCCTTCCCAGACTTTAGCCAGTCCAGAGGCCCAGAGGCCCTGAAAATAATGCTTATGCCAAACCAGAACTCAGTGCTTAAAACACCATTTATCCTGCTCATAAATTGGCATTATGGTCAGCTTATTTCTATTCTACTTGGCATCCGCTGGGCAGCGCAAAGGCGGGGGGCTGAAATCATCTGAAGTCTCATCCAGAAGTCTGGCTGTTAAAGCTTAGAGGGTATAAACATGCACACAGCTGAGGCCTGGAACCCCTGGGCCCTTCAACCACCCCTCTCTATCTTGATGTGGACTTCACATGTGCTCTCTCCAAGATGGCAGCCTCAGGGAACCTGGTTGACTTCGTAGACATTGGCTAGGATTTCCAAGGCATATGTCCCACATATATGTGTGCATGTGTGTGTATAGGTGTGTGCAACATGTGTGTGTTTGTGATATGTGTGTATATACATACATATGTGTGTGTAGAAAGAGAGAGAAAGAGAACCATATGGAAACTGTATTGCTTTTTATAACCTAGCCTCACGTCAATCATCACTACTGCCTTTGTACTAGTCAGGGTTCTCTAGAGGAACGAACCAATAGGATATACATAGACAGAAGAGGAGATTTACTGCTGGAATTGTCTCACATGGTTATGGAGGCTGAAAATTCCACGATGGGCCATCTGGAGAACCAGGAAACCCAGGGTGTCATTCAGTCTGAGTCCGAAGGCCTGAGCATGCAGGTGGGGAGGGGGGAGCTAATGGTGTGAACCCAGATGGGAGTCGGATGCCCAAGAACCAGGAGTGCTGGTGTCTGAATTTTTTCCCTGCCTCAGCTTTTTTGTTCTAGTTAGACTCTCAGCACCCTGGATGTGTCCACCCAAACCCGGGAGGACCCTCTGATTTCCTCAGTTCACCAATTCAATTGCTGATCTCTTCCAGAGACACCCTCACAGACACACGCAGAAATAATGTTTTACCAGGTCTCTGGCGTCCTTTAACCTGGTCACACTGGCCCATAAATTTACCATCACAGCCACATTCCATGGACTAAGCCCATGTTTTAGGACTAAGATGGACCCAGATTCAAAGGAAGAGATCACAGGCCCTACCACTCAGTGGAGGGATCTCAACATGGTATCCTACAGAAAACCGTGTGGGATGAACCACCTTTTGTGAGCCATGAGTTTGGGAAACACAATCTGCCACAGTCCCCTTGAGAACGAACTCGGCTGCCCTGAAACAGCCTTCTACCAGGTTACCAGGTTTTGCTTTGGAGAAGGGAAAATAACTAGACTGGTAGAGATGACTGGACACTGGCTCTGAACGGACACCTGGCACTTGGAAAACATGCATGAGCTCAACAACACGCCCCTCCACTCCTTAAGGCTCATATGGGGACAATGTCTCCACTCCCCAAGGTGACCAGCTCGTGATCTGGTGGCAAGCTGATGACTATGGATCACTTCCATCATGGAAGAAGTAGCAATGTTTTCTCATTGGAACAGAGTATTTAAATACGGATTTGCCTTTCCTGCTGCCCATGCTTTTGCTGAAACCACCATGCCATGGACTTAATGATACCCAAGTCACAATCGTGGTATTTATTGGAGAACCAGTGTAAGGAGGAGATGGTGCTGTCCACATATGAAAATAAAATATGGACAAATTGTAGAATTAATATTTAATCTCCATCGATTTCAGACTTATCAACGGTTTTTTCTGGCAATTTGAGACCAGCAGATGTTATGTTTCAGGGCAGACTTCGTTAAAAAGAATCCTGCCCCACCACACCACAATTGAAATTACGATGAAAGATTAGCCAAAGGAAAATAAAACACCTTCTAATTTATTATAGGAAAACATTTCTTCAACTGTCCACCAAGGTTTCAACAAGTTGCAGACCTGGAAACATGCTGATCACTTGATTCCATTTTTTTAAAAAAATCCATCATAACTTTTATTCTCGTAGCCACTCTAAAAACAGTGCCTGTGTCCCAGGGTTGCATCACCCGAAATAAATCTGAACTCTTCCCCAGGAGCTGAAGCTGTGCATGGCTAAGATTCCTGGCAGGAAGTCAGTTTTCTGTCCGTCATTTCAAATGGACTCCTGTCTGGATCCTGGCCTCGATACCACAAGGGGATGTGCCCCTGACCTCCTGGCCAGCTTCTGGCTGCCCTCCAAGGGGCCAGAAAGCACTCTGCTGTCAGCTCTGTCCCCGACAGGTGCCAGTGCTACAGCTTCAGGCTCTCTTACTCCTCCGGAAACAGTTCTGTCTTCTCTCAGCCACTGGCAGGTCCGAACTGGATCATCAAGGCACTGCCCCAGCCCAGCCTCATTCCTGAAGTAGAAATGTTGGCTGGTGGGGCTAGGTCTGTTTGTTTTCTTAAAGTCTCCTTGCAAGGTAAGATCAGATCCAGCTTGTCCTTGAGTAGAACTGTCAGGCGCTGCAGAAAGGGTCTCCATGCACTCATCCCTCCCCTGATTCGCTCAATCGCTCAATTCACTCATTTTAGTGATACATGGTCTCAGAGCTGTGGGCTGATAAAGGAGGAGGGAGGTCCTACTGAGGAGGACGACTATTGCCAGTGGCAATAGTGTAGCACAGAATTATGAGTTACTAACTCCAAGGAGGCACATGGTGGGAGGCCCCGGGGGTGTCAAGGAAGTTGTGCTGGTCATTTGTCCTTCAGATGCAAGGAGAAGAACCCCACTTCAAACCAGCTCAACCAAAAAGGAGATGTGCTGGCTCACCTAACGGGGAAGTCAAGAGTATCTGCTTCAGGTATAGCTGGATCCAGAGGCTGAAGCAATGTTGTCATTCAGGCTCTGTCTGTATATGGTTTGCTTCTGCACAGAAGTGTTCTTTCTATGCAGGCGAAAGGGCCATCAGCAGCTGCAGAGTCATGGCATCATGGGTAAGCAGAGAATACTTCTCTCTTGCCATATTCTCCTACCAATCTCAGGAAGGGGTCTGATTGGTCCTGTTTGAGTCACATGCCCATCGCTGATCCTGTCTCTGAGACCGAGGGGTGTTGTATCCTCTGACTGGTCAGCTTGTATCACATGCCCACCCTCCGGCAGAGGCTGGGCTGTGACTGACAGCCCTACCAAACCTAGAAGCATGAGGGACTAGAGGAAAGAAGTGTGGGAAAGCATGCTAGGCTGACGATACTTTCCCATACTTTCCCATTTTCCCATACCTTCCTAGTCTGTTCCTAAGGGTCTCACTGAGAAGGCTGCTGGTGAGCTGGCCCAGATTGCTGGGCAGGATTTCCTGGGGGAGAGGGAGGAGAGCAGAGGGTAGAGGTGTGGGACAGGAGTGACCCCAGAGAGTAGCTGAGAAGGAGAGTGCCATAGACTAAATGTTTGTGTTCTCCCTAAATTCCTAACCTGCAATCTAATCCCCCCGTGTGAGGGTATTAGGAGGTGGGGTCTTTGGGAGGTGATTAGGTCATGAGGTTGGGGCCCTCCTGAGTGGGATTAGAGCCCTGATAAAAGAGACCATGTCAGGACACAGGGAGAAAATGGCCGTCTATAAACCAGGAAATAGGATGCCCACGAGACACCAAATCTGCTGGTGCCCTGATCTTGGACTTGAGCCTCCAGAACAGTGAACTCAATCTTTGTTGTTTATAAGCCACCCAACCTATGATACCATGCTGTCTTTCATAGAAGCCCAAACTAAGACAGAGGAAAGAGGAGAAGACATCACCCAGCGCCATCCGCCTGCCTCCCTCTCCCAGCCCATCTCTCCAGGGCCATCATGAGGTTTGAATCTGGGGGTGGGGGCCAGGCATGCAGTGGTGGGAGGTGAAGAAACATATAGGACCCAGACTTTCATTTGGGCTGTTTTGAGAAAGGAATCTGGCACCACAAAATCCCAGCTGAAAGCACACGCATGCGCAGTGCAAGGGACCCAGTGGGAAGCAGGCGAAGGAGCAGGTGTAGCTCCCAAGGCCTTTCCAGCAGGTGTGCCTGGTCCCAGCAGCAAGCTGGCTGCAGTCTCGGGGGACAGGCGGGGACAGTCACTGTTGGGCTTCAGTAGCACTGACAGTAGCACAGACGAGCCCAGAGCACAGGGTTTGTAATCTAGTGTCCTGGATTTGAGTTTTGTGTCTCTTTCAGAAATAAGTAAAATATATAACTATACAAAAAAAAATCACTCATAATTCCACCACCCAGAGAAAACCACTGTATAACAATTCTACATATATTTTCATATATATATGAAATATATATATTATATTATATATACATATATATACTTTTTTTTATGCCCAATGTGGGGCTTGAACTCACAACCCCAAGATCAAGAGTCATATGCTCTATCGACTGAGCCAACCAGGTGCTCCTACAAATTTCTACATTTTTCACACAACATATACAGAGGTAAATATACATGCCAACTGTTTCACAGGACCATAAAGGGGGGGTTCTACTGTTCCATGATATTGTTTAATGGTGATCTGCATTAACGTTTCCCGTGCCAGTGCCTGTCCTTTCATTGAGCAGCGGAGAGTCTGAGCTCCGGGGAGGAAACGTGCCGCTATCACACAGGTGGGCCCTCATGCTGCCCCAGGGCTGGCCCACTGAGGGCCCTTTCCAGTCCATGCTGCAGCTGTGTGGCGAGTTCCCTTCTGAACCTGACAGTTCTGTTCAACATGCTTCAGACACCCCCGCGGATTCCAGGGCTCACGCCCCCTCAACCTCACCGCAGCCTGCGGGGCAATCACGTGACTCCACGGCCAGGACCCTGGGCCTTGCCTCCCGGGACTGCCATCTCCGGCCCTCCGGCTGGACCCAGTCACTAGGCAGACCCACGGCCCTCAATTATACCTCTGACCTGGAGACAAGGTGCGGTTGGTTCACCCAAAGGCCATGGGTACACCCTGAGCGTGTCCAGACAGTCAGGACTCATCCTTGGACTGTCAGGGGACACGTGGTGTGTTTTTCCTGTGCCTGGACAATGAATATTCTTTGGCTCCGGGAAGGGAGCTTTTCATCAGCAAAATGTCACAACAGGGGACCTCAGGGGCTCTGACGTGTCTCCAGCCTCCCGGGAGGTAATTCCATCAGGGCTAAAACTTTCCCTGAGCAGGGCAAGTGTAGAGATTAAAGGACAGCAGGGGACACACCCAACAGGACTGCAGTCCACTGAGGCCAGGGAGGAAGACCACAGGAGAGTCAGGGCCAATGGGGTAAGAGCACTGGCTTCAGAGCCTATCGACCTGGGATCAAAGTCCTTTCCAGCCCTTGCTGGCTGTGTGACCTTGGCGGTGTTCTTTCCCTCTCTGAGCCTCACCCTCCACAGCTATAAAATGGGATTATCCATAATACCTATCTCCCTGGGGGCCGGAGATTACATTAGGTAACAGCATGGAGCTCTTCCTACACTGCTGGACACAGGACCCACAGTCAACCATTATTTACCCGGTGATTAAACGGAAAGAGACCACCTAAGTGAGTACACGTGCAGGATAGACACGCCACACACCAGTCTATGTGTTAATCACTCTCTAAACGGTGCTCTACACAGCCTGCCTTCTTACACAGATAATTCAGAATTAACAGCACCCAATGATTATATCCTGCCCCCACACAGTATTCTCTATAGAGAGGACGGGATGCGAGTTGTCTGCTCAAATGTTCAGTAACCCAACCCAAGGTGGCTCTGCTCTACCCGCGCGCGAGCTTCTCTGACAGTTTGCTGGTCTCCTCCCTCCGGGCCAGGTTCTCTGCTTTCAACATCACTCCCTTCTCCATCACCACCAGCTTGCGGTCCGAGCTGAGGCACAGGATACAAGGGCTGCTTACGAATGCACGGAAAGTACAAGTTAATAGGTTCTCATAGAGGACCCGACCCTTCTGCACAGAAAAATGCTTTCGCAGAACTCTGAGATCGTGACCCAAGCCCTCTCCACTCACTTCCCGCTCCTCAGCCCCATCGCACATGGATGGCTGAGGGTCTGGGGGTCAGACCCTAGACAAGTGACCACTGCGGTGTCTACCTAATGACACTGCTCACACGGAGAGTGGCTGAAGAGGTTTCACATAGACGTATCCTTATCATCCCTGAAACAGTGGCCATCTTCCTGTAGTATTTTTCTAGAAATGAGAGATTTCTTCTGAGTTGGACGAAAGCCTCTGATGTGCTGTGTTTCTTGTTTTAGCCCATAAGGACACTCTGAAGACAATGCGGACGTTATCCTGAGGACAGCCACGGCGTGGCCTCTTCTGGACAGCGGGGGTTTCCACACCACATGATCCCTCAGCTTGGTCTTCTCAACTCACTCCGTTCCCCGGGCACCTTCCTCCCAGCCACTACCCTGCACTCAGGGAGCTCCCCTCCGCCGGCAGACATTCGCAAAGCTCTACCCTGTGCCAGGCTCTAGGATGGGCACCAAGTTCCTGGCCTCCAGAAGCCCCCCTCTGGGGAGGGGAGCAGGCAGATAGCAGAAGTCAGTCCTACCTTGTGACCAGGACGTTAACAGGTACGAGGTCAGTCCTACCTTGTGACCAGGACGTTAACAGGTACGAGCTCTTCCCTATAGGAAAGGGGGAAGCTTGACCAAAGTGCGGACATTTGCGCTGAGCTTTGAATGCCAAAAAGGAGGGAGGAAAGGTCCTGGCAGAGCAAACAGCTTGAGCAAAGGCACAGTGAGGCGGACATTCAGAGCTTATCTGGAGCTCGGGGAGAGCTGGGGCAGAGGCTGAGGCCAGCGTGTGAAGGTCCCATCAGCACCAACAACACAGACACGGTCCCCGCAGGGCCAGGAAAGGACCCAGGCATCCCCTGGGGTCCCTTACTTACTGGCTGGAGCCGATCCCAGGAAATCCCCAGTCCTGCTTTAAGATTCAGGAGCCCAAGGTTCCACATCGGTCAGATCCACCCTAGACCCGGGCAGACCTTCCCAAGTCTGTGGCCACTGCTAGAGGCAGCATGTGAGAACGGGCTCCAGCCCCAAGCCCACGTTTGCACTGAGCGGCTGGTCCTCCGGCCAAGTAGGCTAAAAATAATCTCGGGTAGACTTCTAGACCAGACTCTGACGCACTCAAACCAGAAGAACTCCAAGCCTTCGCACAGTTGATGAAAACTAAAATATCAACAGGCTGCTCCAGCCCTCGGAGCACTTCGCCCCGTTGGCGATCCAGTGAGAGATCCTTGTTCACTGAGCACCTGCCAGACACAGGAGGGGGCAGGGAGCTTGTCACCACCCCTGAAATAAGCAGGTCCACCTGCTCAGCAGCTAAACGGAGTGAGGTGGCTCTGTATATACTGACCTGGAAAGCCTCTGAGGCACATTCAATGTTAAAAAAGCAAACTGCAGGGGCATCAGGGTGGCTCAGTTGTCGGGCGTCTGCCTTCGGCTCAGGTCATGATCCCAGAGTCCTGGGGTCGAGCCCCACATCGGGCTCTCTGCTCAGAGGAAAATCTGCATATTCCTCTATTCCCCCTGCTCGTGCACTCTCTCTCTCTCTGACAAATTAATAAGTAAAATCTTGGGGGGAAAAAAAAGTGAACTAACAGACCTAGGGGCACCTGACTGGCTTGGTCAGTGGAGCCTGGGACTCTTGATCTCAGGTTTTTAAATTCAAACCCCACACTGGGTGTAAAGATTAAATAAAATCTTGAAAAAGAAGGGAAAAAAAGAAAAGTAAGCTGCAGATCTATACCACGTGGGGAGACCTTGCTAGGCACATGCCACTCTATTAATCTTTTATACGTACCGTCTAGCCTGACAGTCAAGGCTACACTCGTACCATCTAGTCTGACACGCAACGGCTACACTAAGAGGTGAGAACAGCTGTTGTACAGACCATTTCTCAACAAGGGGCAATTCTGCCCATAAGGGACATGGGGCAAAGTTTGGAGACGTATATGGCTATCACATTGTTGGGAGGTGGACGGTTGCTATGGCATCTAATGGATAGAGCCCACAGAGGCTGCTAGACATCCTATCATGTGCAGGATAGCCCTTACAACCAACACTTATCTTTCCCAATAGGTTGATAAGGCTGAGGTTAAGAAACACCACTGGGTGGGGGAAAAAAAAAAACCCCCACTGAAGACAAACTGAGGTTCAAGAGAATAACTTGCTCAGGGTCACACAGCTGGTGTGGCAGGCAGAATAACGGGCACCCAGACTCGTGAGTGTGTCACCCTACACGGCAGAGGCTAATGAACGCTGGAGAAGAAATCAAGGTTGTTAATCAGCTGACCTTAACAGAGGAGATTAGCCTTGATTATTATCCAGGTGGGTCCAACGTAAATCCAAGAGTCCTTGTCTACAAAAGGTGGAGGCAGGAGCCTCAGTATCAGTGAGACTTGAATTAAGAGACTCAACTGGCCATTGCTGGCTTTGGCAGTGGAAGGTCTGTATGACTTCAAAGCTCAGCTCTTAACACGACCCTATGTATGTGGTCCTTAAAAATTGTGACCCTGTATCTTCATATGACAAATATGTTCTGGAAAATATGTGCCATACACTTTTGTTTGGGGGAAACATTTGCCATGAATAGTTGTTAATTGTTGCCATTTAGCATTTGTTGTTGTTACTTTTTTACACATTTTCATGTTGTCTGATCTAATGCTTTTGCCTTTGGGATTGCATCCATCATCTAAATTTTTAGAAAGACCCTTCCAGGTCAGAGATAGGGAAATGTTTACATGCATTTCATTCTCAGTTGTCCGTGTGTGTCATTTCATTTCTTAAATTTAACTCTTTGATTTATAACTTCATTATGATCTAGAGTTGCTGGCCATGAGGGCAAAGTTCCCTGCAACTTTTTAAAGCCGTAAACAGAGCCAAATAGCTACCCAGGAGACATTGAAGTTGGGCCAGAAGCAATCCCAAATGCGACACACCTAAATTACAAGCATTCTTGCTGTGCCCAGCAGGGCTCCTCACACAAGCAGACCCAGGTTCAAATTTCCTCATCCTGTTTTTATCATCAGAGTAGACACTGGTGTTTTCCTGGACTGCCTCATCCCACCGCACCACCTTCAGCTTCACTAAGGACCAAGGGTCCGACCCTGGGGCTCCCTGCACTTCCTTTCCCTATCCATGATCTGCCGCCACCAGAAGGAAGACTGGAAACTCCTCGAAGCCACCCAAAGTCCTGACTGGTGTCTGCCTTGGTGGAGAAGCTTTACTGGAGAAGCCCAATCATCAGAGTGATACATCAGAGGACGTATGTATACACCACCAGATTGGCAGAATCAAATATTCTGTTACTGTTAAATGTTGACCAGAATGTGGTGGAACTAGAACTCGGGGACGCCTGGCTGGCTCAGTCAGTAGAGTGTGCCGCTCTTGATCTGCGGATTGTAGGCTTGAGCCCCATGTGGGGCACAGAGATTACTTTAAAATAAAACCTCTTTAAAAAACAATGTGGCAGGGGCAGATGGCTCAGTGGGTTAAGCCTCTGCCTTCGGCTCGGGTCATGATCTCAGGGTCCTGGGATCGAGCCCCGCATCGGGCTCTCTGCTCAGCAGGGAGCCTGCTTCCCCCCTCTCTCTGCCTCCCTCTCTGCCTACTTGTGATCTCTCTCTGTCAAATAAATAAATGAAAATCTTAAAAAATAAAAAAATTAAAAAACAATGTGGCAGAATTGGAACTCTTGTGCATGGCCACAGGGGGTGAAATTGGTAAAATCTATTTGGAAAAAAATTTGACAATGTCTAGTGAAGTTGAAACCACACATAACCTTGGACTTAGAAGTCAGTATAAACTTCCCACATTATAATCGTATTTACTCTCTTATTTATTGGCCATTCAAATTTCCTCTGCTATCAGGAACTTTTCATCAGTTTTTCTTTTGGGTTATATAAATCATAGCAACTTTTTAAGTATTCTTTTACATATTCTGGGTGCAAAGTCCCTTCCTTACCAATCATAATGTATTGCAAATAATTCCTCTCTGTGACTTGTCTTTTTACTTACTATATGGTGCTTTCTGTGGGACAGGAGTGCTTAATTTTAATTAGGTACTATTTATTAATGTTACAGTTAGTGGAGTTTGTGTGTGTCTTGTTTAAGAAATCCTTTCCTGCCCTAAAGTCATAAGGATATTTTTCTACATTGTCTTTTAAAAGCTAGAGTTTTGGGATGCCTGGGTGGCTCATTTCAGTTAAGTGTCTGCCTTCAGCTCAGGTCCTGGTCTCAGGTCCTGGGGTCCAGCCCAGAGGCTGAGTCCCACTCCCTGCTCAGCGGGGAGTGTGCTTCTCCCCCCCCCAGCCCCTCCCCACTGCTCATTCTCTTGCTCACTGGTGTTTTGTTTCAGATTCTTGTAGGTCCAAACAGAGCATGGCTTGTCATTTTTCCTTCTTATATTTGTTGTTTTATATCAGGTTGCACTAGCCTTGTAAAATGAATTAGAAAATGATTCTTTCATTTTCTAAACTCTAGAATGGATTGTGTAGAACTGAAATTATTTATTCCTTGAAAAATAGAACTTATCTCTGAAGTCAACTGAAGAAAAAACGTTATATCAACTGGATCTAGTGTTTTGTGAAAAGATTTTTAAACTCTGACTCAATTTATATAAATGTTGCAGAACATCGAGGTTTTTCAATTCTTGGGGCACTCAGGTGGCTTGGTCAGGTAAGCATCCTACTCTTGATTTTATTTTATTTTTTTTAAGATTTATTTTATTTTATTTATTTGACAGAGAGAGAGAGATCACAAGTAGGCAGAGAGGCAGGCAGAGAGAGAGGAGGAAGCAGGCTCTCTGCTCAGCAGGGAGCCCGATGCGATGCGGGGCTTGTCAATCCCAGGACCCTGAGATCAAGACCCGATCATGACCCGAGCCTAAGGCAGAGGCTTAACCCACTGCGCCACCCAGGCACCCCTTGCTCTTGATTTTGGCTCAGGTCATGATCTCAGGGTCGTGAGATCAAGCCCCGCATCAGGCTCCGTGTTCAGAGGGGGTCTGCTTGAGATTCTCTCTCTCTCTGCCCTTCCCCCCCTCAAATAAATAAGTACATACATACATACATACATACATACTGCTTCTTGAGTGAGTTCTTGCTTTCCAGCAATTTTTCCATTTCCTATACATTTTCGGATTTATGAAGCATCAAGTCACAGAAACTGTTCATTTGCATCATGTCTTAGTCTTGATAAACCTTGCCAAATTAACTGTATTCGTCTTTTATAAGAAGCCACTGTTTAGCTCTGTCAGCCATCTATCATATCTTTGTTCCCCATTTCATCGATTCCTTCGCTTACCTGTATTATGTTCTTTTTCTCGTTATCATTGGCTGTTGATTCCTAATGAAATGGAATTGCGGCCAGAAAATCCGATGTGACAGCAATCCTATCAAGTTTGTTAATACTAGCTGATGGTACAGAATCCGGTCAACTTTTATAAATGCGCTATGAATGCTGGAAAAGAATGTAAATTCTGCAATTATTTTCTTTAAGATTTTATTTATTTATTTGAAAGAGAGAGAGAGAGAGAGCGCATGAGTGGGCAGGAGAGGGAGAACCAGACTCCCCAAGGAGCGGGAAGCCCAATGTGGGACTCGATCCCAGAACCTGGGATCACGACCTGAACTGAAGGCAGATGCTTAACTGACCAGGTGCCCCAAATTCTGCAATTATCAAAGCAGTGTTTACATACGATTTTATATAATGACATGTATGTATGTATACAGGTACATAAAAATACATAAAGCCAAACTTGTTAACTGTCATTCAAATCTCCTATATCCTTGCTGAGATTTCTTCAGGTTTTCATTCATATGCTTTGAAGCTAAATTGTTAGATATATGTTAGCTTAGAATTGTTATATCTTCCTGGTAAAGTGAACCCTTTACATGACATAGCCACCCTTTGATCTCTAGTAAAGCTTTTTGCCATAAAGCCTATTAGCCTGCTGTTGGCACAGCTCTGTCAGCTCCTTTTCAGCGTCTACTGGCACGTCTTCTCTCATACTTTTAACTTTAACCTTTCTGCATCCTTACATTTTATATGTGTTTTTGACAGTGGATCTATAGCTGTATTTTTTTTTTAAGTAGGCTCCATGCCCAGCGTGGAGCCCAATGCAGGGCTTGAACTCACGACCCTGAGACCAACACCTGAGCTGAGATCAAGAGTTGGACACTTCACCGACTGAGCCACTCAGATACCCCCATATAGCTGGGTTGTTTTGTTTTGTTTCGAAGATTTTATTTATTTATTTAACAGACAGAGAGAGGCAGCAGAGGGAGAGGGAGAAGCAGGCTCCCCACTGAGCAGGGCGCCAGATGTGGGGCTCCTCGATTCCAGGATTTTGGGATCATGACCCAAGTCGCAAGCAGACACTTAACCCACTGAGCCACTCAGGTGCCCTTATAGTTGTTTTCTAAATCCAGACCTGAAATTTTGTATTTGAACAGAACCATTTTGTCCACTTACATTTACTAGAAGGAATTTTATGTTTGGATTTATTTCCACCAACTTATTGTATACTCCCAATTCGTTCTCCCATTTCCGTGATGATTTTCCTTCTGTCATGCTCTCTCCTGAATTGATTATTTTTCCTCATTCCATTTCCTTACATCTGCTATTATACCCTCTATCTTTTTCATTGGTTTCCTATTTATTTATATATAGAGACCTAATTTATCAAAATCTAAATTTAATGAACACTGATGTTCAGAATTTTCTTCAAAATGATCCATGGCATGGGAGACGGAGTGAAAAATCAGAGTGGAGATAAGATTCATCATACATCAAGGGTGAATTGGGTTAGAGTTCTTTTTACCATGACCTTTACTTTTGTAATGCTTGAAATTTTCCATAAGTTAGAGAATATTCCAGCTGTCAGTATCTTCACCCTCCTCCTGAGCAAGGCAAGGACTGTAGAGCATTTATTCTAGCTGAGTTATTTTGTTGTTGTACTTGGCTGTTTGTTTTGTCTGGTTTAATCACAAATTAAGTGACATCATCATAACTGTTATTTTAAGTTTGTTTAGAGGCCCTGACACACACACTAACTACTTCCTTTGCTCTCCATTCCTTCCTGCAGCCCGGACCTTTCCGTCTGCCTGAGGGCCACACACACACTCACGCACACTGCACAGGGCCCTCTTACCCCACAGCTTCCCCTGTACCATGTCAGGTCTTGACAGGCAAAGGAAACCTAAGTTTACCAGCCCAGGTGACCTCTGGATATGATAAGGTCTTGGGACTGATGACACTCCTCTGCTAAGGGTTCCCCCTATCCTCCGGGAGGAGGCAGAATAATGGCCCCAAAAGATGTCCCCATCCTAATTCCCCATCCCTGAGAATGCTACCTTAGATGGCAAAGGGGAGTTAAGGTTCTAGGTGGAACTAAGGTTGCTAATGAGATGGCATGAACATGGGGAGATTAGCCTGGATTATCAGGGTAGGTTTGCTGAAATCACACAGCGGAAGAGGGAGGCAGAAGAAACAAAGAGAGGGACTTAACCTGCTGTTGCTGATTTTGAAAAAGGAAGGAGGCCAGGAGCCCAAGGAATGCAGGCAGCTTCCCCTGAGAGCCTCCAGCCCTGCAGTCACCTCGACCATAGCCCAGTGAGACCCATGTCAGACTTCGGACCTCCAGGATGGTAGGAAAGGAGGTTCTTGGTTGTTTCAAGCCTCTAGGCTGGGGGTAATGGGCTACGGCAGGAAACTAATATGCCTCCCACTGAAACCTCATCACCTGTTTGCTCCATGAAGTCAGAAGGACATCTGTCGCAACCACCACTCGGTCTGGGACTCGGTCCCAGGCCTTGATGGTGAATACCTAAATTTTAGAACTAGAGAGGACCAAGAAACCACTCAGCCCAACTAGTCATTGTAAGTGAGCGAGAACTGAAGTCCAGAGAAAGGAAATGACTTGCTCAAGGCTACTCAACTCAAACCGTCCTAGGCCATCACTGTACTTTCTGCTTCCTGAGCCGGAGACGCCCCAGGACAGACTCCGCTGCCCACTCATCCTCAGCCAGGCACTTTGAGGGCCCCAGAAATCCCTGGGGAACTCATAACAGCTGGGAAAATACAAGCGTAAGTCAGCTAGGGCCAGGAGAAGATGTCCAAAATGACAGAAAAAATTCACCCAGAACTCTGAGAGCAGACCTGGGCCAGACCCCTACCTGGTCTGCTCAGTTAGCGAGATGTTTCCACCTGCAGCTTTAAAAAGGCTCCTTGGGCACCTAGCCAATGGCACACATGAGGTCTGCTTTCAAGAAGCTTAGCATTTCGTGCCTCTGCCTAGAGCCAAAGCTTTGGGCTTTGGGCCAATTAAGAAAAGGTACTTCTTCCACACGACATCTTTAACCATCTGTCAGAGAAAAACTGTCATAATATACCGAGTCCATCAGAAAAAGATACTTTACTCCACATCTGCCAGAAAACTATTTGAGATTCACTCATACACATGACCCCAGCTGTGAAGTAAACGGTACCCCCTTGCGTGGAAAGCTCTTGTGCAGTGCACAACTTGCAGAAGCATACTCAGCAGCCCCGCTTGGCACTCTGGTCTCATCCCCTTCATTGACCTTTTCTCCTCCCTGCCCCCACTCCAGCCCTCAGGCCCACTGGAGAACAACCTTGACCTTATCATTCACCATTTCATGCATCACTGGAGAACAATCTTGACCTTATAGCTTATCATTTTATGTATGATTCCTCCCCTCCTGCAGACAGAGGGTGTTGAAGAGGAACAAGAGAAGGCCGGTAGTCCCATTTAGGGAGACGGGAGGCCGGTAGTCCCATTTAGGGAGACGGGAGGCAGCATTTGTGAATTCTAACTGAATGAATGTCCACGGGCCAGGAGCCCGTCCAGGCCTACAGCACAGGCCATGGAGAAACTCCACCCACTAACTAGCTGGGTGAAGCTGAGTAGTACACTCTTTCCGCTTCCCCAAACCTCATTTTTCCTTTCTGTGAAATGGGTATCACCTCAGGACTGCTGGGAAGGTCTAAGAAAGGACAGGAGTTCATGCTCAGTGCCTTGAAAGGGCTCCATACCTGTGAGCTATTGTTATGATTACTCTGGGCATCCTCGACTCCAGGATACCTGCCTTGCCGGCCGTCAGCCTTCCGGGCAGTATGTGCTTTAAACAAAACTGGGACAACCCAGGTTTCTAAGAGGAGACGACGTGGCTGGGAAGACTGTGGCGAGTGTCACAAAGAGAAAGCCTTCCTCACTCGACCAATGCACTCGCCACTGGATAAATAGAAAAATCTAACCTCTTCCAACCAGAATTGTTTCTGTTGGGGGACAATCTCTGACTCGTGGTGGAATGAGCCCAATTTTGCCTCCCGGCTGGCCGCCTCCACCTCTTGGGCCCCAGACATCCCGTGGCCAGGGTATGACCAGGTACTTCCAAGGAGGGACAAGCCCAGCTTTGGAGTGAGAGGAACACTGGTTGGGAGCCCTGACCCCTCTCCGTTTGCACCAGGAGGGCAGTCATAGAACCTGCCTCTCGGGGCAGCCGGGTAGCAGGTGGGGGGTCTGTGAGGCGACGATGTGAAGCCTCTGGTCTGAAGGGGTAGGTTATTACTCTCAGCTGGGAGACTCTGGCGCAAGACAGGGCTGGTGACAGAGGAGACACTATGAAGCCCCTGCTCCGGCTCCCCTTTTGTTTCCCCCCCCCCCCCCCCCCCGTCCGTAAGCCCACAGTTCTGACGTGGCTGTCCCCTCCATCTGGCCAGACTGCTGAATCCTACCTTTTTGCATTTTTCTTTCAGAGTGCTACGAGTTTCACTTAGAACGAACTCAGCTGTTAAGTAAAATCCCTTCCTGACAGTGGCTGAAACGATAAAGTTGTTTAATGGTCTTCTGCAACAAGTCACCAAGTCATCCACAAAAATGTCCCTGAGGCTTTTTTTAATAACTTTTCTGGGGCCACCTGGGTCGCTCAGTCGGTTAAGTGTCTGACTCTTGATCTCGGCTTAGGTCTTGATCTCAGAGTGGTGAGTTCGAGCCCCACGTGGGGGCTACACATGGCGCCTTCTTAAAAAAGAAGCCATCCCCAGTGTGCCAGCTTCTGGCCCCTGAGACTTATCACACCTCAGGGCAGCCTCAGCTCCGTCACCTGCCAGTGGCTGGAAGAAAGGGAAGCTCCTGGTCTTTGTTTCTTTTCCTTTTACACAAGGGAGCAAATGCCCTCCCGGAGTGCTAACAGACCTCCCCTGACATTTCAGGGACCAGAACTGGGTCATCAGCCCCTCCTAAACCAATCAGGCCCGGGGAAATGAGATCTGTCTGGTTGGATTACACCTGTCACAGCTCAACCCCAGAGGCCACGGGAGAGACTCGTCTGGAACTGGAGTAAGTCAGCAAGCAGGGTGAAGCACCTGCCCTTTGACACGATGAGCCCCTCGAGGATCAGAGGAAGTTGCTGAAGCCCAGAGAGGTTAAGGGCCTCAGCCAAGGCCACACAGGACTCTGCAGAAGCGCCAGGATGAAAATAGCCATGGCTCAAGGAGCAACCCCCACTTCACCACGGCGCTTCTCAACTAACTCTAGCTCACTCTAAGCCCAGGGATGGGGTTTCCCTGGGACTCCCTGAGCTTGGCCAAAGGCATGATATGGAGAGTCAACACAGAGTCAACCCTGTGACAGAAGAGCACCCCCAAGGTGCCGAAATATGCCCAACCCACCTGGAAAGAGCTTGGCAGGCAGCTCAGCAGGAGTCCAGAGCCTGACGAACAGCATCTCTAGAGCCTCCTGGACACCTGCCAAGCTGCCTCACTCCCCAGGGCTGACCTCATATTTCTTAAGATCCTCGAGATGCCTGAGGCCTGTGTGTTGCCTCTCGGCCTGGGGGCTGGGAGCCATGCGGAGAGGGGGAATGCTGAGTCCCAGCAGCCCACCTGGACACCCACCCCTGTCCCGCCAGAGCCTCCTGCCCGTGCTGGGCAGGCCCCATTCCAGAAGAAACTGAGCCACACCCTCCAGCCTCCGAGAGGAGGCCTGTCCCAACCCGTCTCCTGCCTCCACCTATCCAAGGGGATCCCTTGAAGAAATTCTCACGCTCTGGCCATTTCTGCCTGTTTTGGTTCCAGACTTCTGGAAGGGGGATGAAAAGCCGGCAGACCTCACCGAGGTACTAAGAATATCTCTAAAGCGAGTTCCACCACCTCAAAGAGAGCTGGAGAGCTCATGGCTTGGCTAAGGTCTGTGTTCTGTGACAGAAGGAATTGTTTACTAAAGCCAGAACTGGATCAGGCACCCGCCTGGGCCTTTCTATGGTAACTAACAGCAAAGGCTCCCCAGTCCACTGAGGCTGCACGTGCTGGGGGGTGTGGGGGGAAGCCTTATTGTGGGCCTTATTGTGGGCAAGGCCCCAAGCAGTTAAGGTGAGCAGCCTGGGGGAAGGGCAGGTAGCAAGCCCCACAGGACACATGAGCTCCCTTCCACCTCTTTCCAGGGCATCTTTCCACTGTCCCCACAACCCACTCACTTGGCCCACAGCCCCACAGCATGGCATTTGTTCTCACCTGGGTTCACTGAAAAGTTTTCATTCCCCTGGTAAACAAACCAAACCCAAAAAAAAAAAAAAAAAAAAAAAACCCACAAGGGCTAAAAATCATGTGATGTGGGAGAGGAAAGGTCTCACTTACTTGCCACACTCCCTCTGGCCCAACCCAGGGGAAGCCGACCCAGAAGCTGGCAGTTTTAAACTTTCCTTTCCTTCCACAAGTTTTTTCACAACAGTGACTCCCACTCCTCAGAGCTGAAAAGTCTGCATACCTTGAAAGTATGAGAGCTGCAGGGCTGTGCGAACAGAATGGAATTTTCCATTTATAGAATAATAATCTTCATACCACTCTAGGGGCCGGTGTTCTTGTGGTCAGAGCTTGGAGCTCAGTGTCAGCAAACCTGCCACGCTTCTGCGGGCTCTTTTATTTATTTTTGGTGGGAGAGGGGGAGGAAAAAAAAGGAATGACTTTTTAACTGGAATGCCAACACAAACTTGAAAAAGGAACTGGGTTGGCACATGCAGACTACTACTGCCCGGTTTCATGACTTAAATCAACCGTTAGGGAGGAGGAGATGAAGAGGCTGAGAAACATATCTTCAACCCTTCATGCAGACAGGGGGCTAGAAAAAGCATCAAGTTACTGCCCCAGGTCCTTCCCTTTGGCCGCCACCTGGCTTCTGGCCCGCTCCCTGAGGGTAGGGGTCCAAGCAAAAGGCACACGGCCCCATCTCATTTCTCTTGATTCCCCCGTGTTCCACATTCAGTTTCTGCTGACGCACACACAGACATACCTTCGGGGTCCATGTGTAACAGGAAGGCCAGCAAGCCATTTGTGAAGGGCCCTGAGTTCTAGTTCTGGCTGTGACATATTCACCATGTGACCCTGAAGAAATCCTTCTCTTTCTGAGTCTCATTTTCTTCATCTGTAAAGTAAGGCTGGATTGAATGATCCCAAAGGTACCTTCCACAGCTGACAGTCTGATTCCCTCATTCATTCTCAAGTAAACCAGTGCCAGCGTGAGGTTCTGGGCAGCCCCTCCTGGGCCATTCTAAACCTGCTAGACACAGAGCCAGAAGCATAGCCTCCTGCCCCAGGAGGGCTGTCAGCCCCAGCTGCCTTCTGCCCCTGTTTCCCCAGCCAGAGCACTCCACCAGAAAGGGAAAGGAAAGTCCTGACCTGCCCACCTGCCTGGCCGCCCAGTTACCAGAGGCGGCATTTTCCCAGTCCCACAGAACCCTGAAGAATCCTTCCCAGTACCTAAGGTCTTTCCTACCTTCCATTTTTTAAAAGGTGTTGTGTCTTCTCCTAGGAAGAGCATGACCACCCCGCACCCTCCTAAGCATAAATCTTCCAATATGCTTTCCATCGTTTCTACAAAAATATCTGACTCATTTTGAAGTATTAAATTGTGACCCTGAATATGGTTTATTTTTCAAGCTGCACATACAGCCCATTTTTTGATGCAGCCTCCCCTTCACACACACACCAACCACTGTCAGAGGATGGCAGATTTTTTGGCCCAGCCCCCATCCCTACCTAAGTCACCAGCTAATGGCCACCCAGGCTCTGAACACCTGTTGGGAGTCTGCTGCATGATGAAGTCCTGATGCCTCCACTACTTACTTCGGCGAGAACCATAACCTGTCTCAACCTCCGACGTTCGTGCGAAGATTTCACCCGCTGAAAGCTGCCCAAGGCACTGTGCAAACGGAAGTTACTCGACTGCTGGGCAGCTCTGTCTAGATGACTGCATCCTCAGAGCGCGCCAAACCCTGCCTCCCCACAGCCTGCCCTACTGATGCCGGTGAGCGGGGAGAAGGGCTGACCTGGGGCATTCGGGGCTGGGAGGACGGTGCGCAAACCTTGGGGCATTCCCCCACCCCCGCGCCTACCGGTGTCCTCGGGGAGTCTCGCCACCCGGCCGGGGAGACTCAGGCCTGGTCACCTGCTCCAAACTCAAAGCACAGCGCTCAGGAGAAGGCGGGCCCCAGCAGCAGCCCCTCCCCTCCCTTCCCCTCGTCTCCCCCTACTTCGCCCTCCCCTCCCAGCAGCGCAGGCAGGGCACGCCCCCTCCCCCAGATTCACCAATCGGCGTCCCGAGCGGCGCCGGTGGCGCAGGGGGCTCTGGTCAGCAGCCAATTAGCGCCGGGGCCCGAGGCGGCGCTTCGCCCGCCCCCTCGCAGAATGAAAGCCGCCCGCAGCTGGCTCGCCTGGCGCAGCGCGCGGGGCGCGGGAGCTGCGCGGGCCGGAGCGGAGCGCGCGCACTGCCCGCCCGCCCCCGGCGCGCCCGCCTCCGCTCCGCCTCCGTCCGAGGCGCGGACGAGGAGGCCGGGGCGGGGTAGCGCAGGGGGCAGGGCGGCGGCAGGGGGGCCGAGGGGGGTGTGTGTGGTGGGGGGGGTGGACGGGGAGGAGCGGGGCCCGATAAAAGGCTGCGAGGCGGCCGCACCCCGCGGCAGGCCGGCGGGCAGGCTCGGCGCTCCCCTTCCGTCCGGCCCGCGCGGGTCGCGGGGAGGCGGTGCGCGCGGCCCGCAGCCCGCCCATGGAGGCTTTCCCTTGGGCGCCCCGCTCGCCCAGCCGCGGCCGCGCCCCCCCGCCCATGGCGCTCGTGCCCAGCGCCCGCTACGTGAGCGCCCAGGGCCCGGCGCACCCTCAGCCCTTCAGCTCGTGGAACGACTACCTGGGGCTCGCCACGCTCATCACCAAGGCGGTGGACGGCGAGCCGCGCTTTGGCTGCGCCCGCGGCGGGGACGGCGGCGGCGGCACTTCCCCGCCCTCCTCCTCCTCCTCGTCCTGCTGCTCCCCCCACGCGGGGACCGGGCTCGGGGCGCTGGGGCCGGCGCTGGGGCCGCCCGATTACGAGGACGACGACGACGACAGCGACGAGCCCGGGTCCCGCGGCCGCTACCTGGGCGGCTCGCTGGAGCTGCGCGCCCTGGAGCTGTGCGCCGCGGGCCCCGCCGAGGCCGGGCTGCTGGAGGAGCGCTTCGCCGAGCTGAGCCCGTTCGCGGGTCGCGCCGCCGCCGTGCTGCTGGGCTGCGCGCCCGCCGCTGCAGCCACGACCGCCGCCGAGGTGGCGCCGCGCGAGGAGCGGGCCCCGGCGTGGGCGGCCGAGCCCCGGCTGCACGCCGCCTCCGGGGCGGCGGCCGCCCGACTGCTCAAGCCCGAGCTGCAGGTGTGCGTGTTCTGCCGGAACAACAAGGAGGCGGTGGCGCTCTACACCACCCACATCCTGAAGGGACCCGACGGGCGAGTGCTGTGCCCGGTGCTGCGCCGCTACACGTGTCCCCTGTGCGGCGCCAGCGGCGACAACGCGCACACGATCAAGTACTGCCCGCTCTCCAAAGTGCCGCCGCCGCCCGCTGCCCGCCCGCCGCCGCGCAGCGCCAGGGACTGCCAGCCCGGGAAGAAGCCGCGCTGACGGCCTGGGCTCCGTTCTGCTGCCACCTGACGCCACCAGGGCCCCCGCCTGCTCGCTCTCATTTTCGGTCTGCGCACCAGCTTTCCCTCGCTGCTGGAGAGGCGTGGAGCTCGGCAGTTAGCTCCACTGGGGAAGTCTTGTTTTGGGTTTTTTTTGTTCTTGAAAGCAAGCCGGCCGTGCGGAGATTATTTTGCTGTCGAAGAGCGGTTGAGACTAGACGCTACAATTTTGATTTGTTTATCTCTGGTTTCTAGTTTGTGCACATCCAGACGGTGAAGGCTGGGTGTGTTTCCCACTACCTGAAATCTGGCAACTTAATGGCACTGTTTATTTACTGTATACGTCGATCTATTTTAGATGCGCATCAGTATGAATTGTCTCAATCTAATCTCGGATGTTTAATTTTATGGAGGCACTTTACTAGGTCTAGAATATTTTTTTAAAAGCCTCATAACTTTACTGAAAACTGGCGATTTTATGAAATGTCGGCAAAATGACTATTTTATTGTTTAGAAACAATATTTCTTAGTTGTCCTTAATCAGTTACTCTAATTCCAGGTGAAGCAAGCCCCTGGCAGCATCACCCTTTTGAGAAGTGAAGGTTTAGTAAACTTTCCAGTATTAATTTGTGTGGGTATTCCCTCCTTGTGGCTTGTTTCAGACTTGGCTGGAGATATAAAAATGCACAATCCGTAGCAGGTAGAATATAGCTCCTTATCTTTTATGTACCAGATCTTTTTATTACTAAACTAGCAACTAGCATTTCCACCTTGAAAATTTGTGCCAAGTTATAATCCTGTTGTGTATACACTTGAAAATTGGTGCTGTTTAAAAACTTGACTTGTGTATTTATACAGTAACAGTATATGAATTCATTTATCTTGCCTATAACTTTGCTACTTGGCCTTTTGTCCATGCACCCACCTCCCCATTTCCAGTTCTTTAAAAACATTTGTGACATTAAGATCAAAAGGGAACAATATTAATTCACCCTGCTCCATTTCAGTGTTCCCAAATAGCAGAAAGCTCCTTGCAGCTGTAGCCTCTCAAACTAAATGGAAGATGCGATCCTGAGCTCTGGAAGGCTAATGTAACAACCTGTGTTCAAGAAGGTTCCACTATGGGCTTTGTCTGGCTTTAGGGAGCAAGCCGTCCTCAAACCAGAATAAGCACTGAAGGAATTAAATTGTGGAATGGGGGTTGAAGACAAACACAGCTTCCCCCCCGTGCTCCCTTTTTCCCTAGACGACCCTAGTCTGTTTCTGGAATCCCACCACTTACCACAAAGGAGATTAGACCCTATCCTTAGATGCACGTTCCTAACCCTAACTTTAGCTCCCACCCTCATTAATAGCCATGCCAGATGCCACACCATGGCTTGTAGCTACCATCAGGGCAGATCCAAGAGGCAAAAATGGAAGTGAATTAGGATGAATGCATATGAAATGTACAAAATACATCACTATCTGAAAATGCCAGCAAGAGACTTAGTCATGAATACAGATTCAAGTCGTAGAGCTCAGCTCTAGACTGCTTTTGTATCAAACAGCTAACTTCCTCCACAGCAAATTGGCTTGAACACTCCTTTGAGGATACAAATAGAGGCAGAGGTAAATAATATTGGAAGGCTGTGAGCCTTTTTGGTCAAAGAAGGGGTAACAGAACAGGGGGGAGAGGGGCAGGTAGACAGTACGTTGGCCAAGAGAAAATCCATGCCTGCTAGTCCAGCCCCAGAATACAGAACTCCGGATGTGACCAGTCTTAAATTCAAGTAGCTTAATAAAAGCATGTGATTATTCTCTTTTGTTGTGCTAGAAGATATAGCGGTTTAATTTTGGTCTTGGGGAGTTGTCAGGTCATAGAATTCCTGTTACCTCTCCTACTTCTACCTTTTCGAAGAGCACTACAAAGTATTCTCCAACTTAGAAGGACTAAGCAGGCAACTACTTTGGATTTTCAAAGAGCCAAACTGTTACACTGTGTTCTAGCTGTCAAGCACATGGCTTTGACATGTTCAATAATGTTCTCATCACTCCCTCAGTGATGAGAAGTGCCTAATAGAGTTTCATATTGACAACATCACAGTTTTACCAGCAACCATCACGTTCATTCATCTGAAACACACTAATAACGGCCCCCCTCAAATTTGCCTGTTTTCCAGCTAATATTAAAACACTGAGAGTTAGAGCATGCACAGAGTATTACTACAGTTAATCTTCTAAAAATCCGTTAGGAAAAGTATACTAACCACACTCTAAGGCACTTAAGAGGAACAAGCCTAGAACTCTCAATCTAAAACTTTATGTACTTGCAAAAAATTAAATTTAGGGTGTGAGGCACTTGGCTGGTTCCATGATAAAGCATGTCACTCTTGCACTTCGAGTTTTACATCTGAGCCCCATGTTGGCAAGTTGACTTTACTTAATTTAAAAAAAAAAAAAAAGTAAAAAAAAAAAAAAATTAGTGTGACAAAGTTACCTTGTTTTTATAAGAATATGTCTGTATTTGGCTAAAAACAAAACATATGGATGGAAGCCTCGAAAGTGCTTTACCAGCTGTGCAGGTAGACTGTTTACCTTACCTTGCCTATCCTTTTCTATAGACACATTTGCAGTGAGTGGCTTTTTATTTCTTTGGAATTTAATTTTCCTACGCAGTCCCTTTTGGAAAGTACAGAATTAACTTTGATTACAACTTTTGGCTTTAATTGTAAGCCAAAATTGTCTATTTTAAAATTATACTACACATAGGTCTACCTCAAAGGAAAAGACAGGGAAGTTTCAGTGTTAGTCCTCACTTTCTGGTCTGTGCTTAGCCACATAAGAAACATTCCTGCATTCCTTCCTGTGTCCAGTATCTATGTCAATTAGACTTGTAAGATTAGAAATGTCTAATGTCTAAATGTCTAACCAAAATATCTTTGGTTAAAAAAAACAACACAGGTAAAGCACATAAAAGCATCCCCACACATAGCCACATTACCACCTCTTTCTGGAAGCCAGTAAGGACTACTGGGGGGGTGTAGTCTTCTCTGGGCCACTGTCTCCACCCTCAGATCCACATGTATTAACTGCAATGGCGCTCCTGTTTAGAAATACAGAAGCCTCTCTCAAATAAATAAAATCTTAAAAAAAAAAAAAAAAAAGCGGGGGTGGGGGGTGCCTGGGTGGCTCAGTTGGTTAGGTGATTGCCTTCAGCTCAGGTCATGATCCTAAAGTCCTGGGATCAGGTCCCACATCCGGCTCCCTGCTCGGCAGGGAGTCTGCTTCTCCCTCTGACCCTCCCACTTCTCATGCTCATTCTCTCACACACTCTCTCTCAAATAAATAAATAAAACCTTTTAAAAATGCAGAAGCCGCTGGGAACATGAGGACATTCTAGACATAGTTGAGTAGGCTGGACTGAACATCCGAAGTTTCCTTTGACACATGTGAATACTGGGGGACGGAGGGGAAGGCTGTGAGGCCTTGAGTAGAAACTTAAGAGCTGGACCACAAAGTAGCAGCAGACTCTTCTGCCCCCATCCTGTGCTTGGGATTCCAACTCCTAGGACAAAGAACTTGGGGCATAGTATTTACCTGGGAAAGGGTCCTGACAGGAAGGGTACGTTTGCAGACTAACCTAATCATCAGACATACATCCATAACTCACCTAAAATATCAGCTTAAATGAACAGTCCCCTGGGGCCATCAGTGCTGTCCTATTTCTAATGAATGGGGAGACTCAGCAGGTTACTGCCCCAAGTTTTGTCATTTATTAAAAAGAGCAGGCCCTTTCCTCAAAGACCTTTTAAGATTTCCACTTGTTTGAAATACTAGGTATTAAGAAACTGAATGTTGAAAAAAGGAGGTTTCTGTCACGGGTAGTATCAAACAGAAAAGGCTGCATCTGATAATTTAAGTAAAAAAAGGATCAATACTCCCTCTTCTGGCCTTACTATAGCTGTACCAACAAGTATTCTCACCACCACCCAATACTGGAAATAATTTGCATACCTGTAGCCACTATCAATTTGCTACTAACATTCTCTCAAATTATATTTTTTCTAATTTCAGGGGAACACCCAAAATAGTAAACAACCCACCTACCCACACCCTTGTATACAAGGCTCACAGAGAGGACAGCATTACAAGGAAACTAAGGGGTTCCTTAATTAAGGAAGGAAGCATCCTAGCCATGTTTTTCTAGTTGAGTTATTTTGATTCTAAATGCTGAGACATTTAATGGCAACAACAAAAAAAAAAATTTCAAAACAACAAACTCAACTGGATATGCAAACTCACCACAGTAAGTACAACACTTTGACTGTAACTACAAATCAACACTAAAACAAATTCTGTAAGTATTTTATTTATCATTGAAGAAAAAACACAGCAGCAAGTTCTGTGTTGGCTTCAATAAAACCAAATAGTTAATCTTTGACATAGCTACGACACTCCAAAATTGAAGTCAACACAGTCATTACTACAAATTACTTGTTGAAAGAATCTATCCTGAAGAGAAAGGAAATTAGGAAAAAGAATTTAAACAATTCCTCCAAACCACACATTTATAAATATTGTCATATTTAAAATGCTTGAAAGGCATGAATTCTCCATTAATGGAAAAGCAGTCTGCTATTGGCAACAGAAAAAACTCAGCAATAGTTTTACCAAATGCTTTAAAATTTAAAAGCTCTAACTGTTTTGGATTCATACTTGAGTAGTATTCTTGTCATTACAATAATGACTGCAAATTGCTTTATACTCACCTCTCAAGTAAAATCTACAGAAAATCCCACTGTATCCAATGTTTGTAATGTTTACTGCACTTATAGTGAACCTAAAAACTTTCTAAATGTAGTTAATATAGTAAATACCTCAAAATACCTAGAGGTACGTCTCAACCGCTAATGATGTGAAAGTCATTTCAGCCCCTGCTTTTGAAGAATCTTCAAATACATTTTCTATAACAGAACCATACCTCATTCCAAATCAATAAAGTATTTCAAAAACAAAAGAGAAAGATCAGTTCTATACCAAGATACAGGTGTTACTCCATACCCGACAGGTTCACATTTTAAATTTATTTTTTAGTTTTTGTTTTTTTGTAAACAAATGATTGATGAAATAATGCAACACCTTAAATTCCAGAAAATGGCCTGGCCGTCCAACCTCCTGTGGACACAGTGCACGATCAATCTATTATAGAGGATTAATACAAGTTCATGCTTTTTGTGTTACGGTGAGACAACACTAAAGAATCCAATTTAGACTGGTTGAAGCACAAGTATAATAATCCTTGAATGTGACCAAACCTATGTGAGACATGTGTCTGAATCCATTATCTTGAGATTTAACGTCGTACCGTGGTCCATCCATCTTCATCAGTCTCGTTTTTAGTACGACGAAGAGATTCTCTATCCTTCTCAGCCCTCCACGAAGCCTTCTCTTTTTCACCTTCTCTTTCCCTGTCGCGGTCTCTTTCTCGGTCTCTTGAAAGAGCTGGGGGAGGAAGGCGACGAGGCGCTTCCCGCTCTTCCGCCCGCTCGTCTCTCCTGTCATCAGCACGCCTCCAAGAACTTACTAAAAAGTTTAATTAAATGAAAAAGAGTCAAGTTTGTACCATATTGTACTGGCTCAGACTAAACAGAACTTTAGCGAAAGGAATGCCTCCAATTACTCAGAAATCCTGTACTGTAGAAATAAGGATACAGAATCCCCATTAAAAAAAAAAAAAAAAAAAACAGTAAAACCTAAATATATTTTAATCACTTTGATACAATTTTTGACAAGTCCTTCAAAATAACATACAGACTTAAGAGATAACTCAGGGGCACCTGGATGGCTCAGTGGGTTAAAGCCTCTGCCTTTGGCTTCGGTCATGATCTCAGGGTCCTGGGATTGAGCCCCGCATCAGGCTCTCTGCTTGGCGGGGAGCCTGCTTCCCCCCCACCCCTCCCACCTGCTTGTAATCTCTCTCTGTCAAATAAATAAATAAAATCTTTGGGGAAAAAAAATAAGAGAGAGAGAGACAACTCAAATTTGCCAACAAGAAGAAACCACTGGCCTGGGAGGTGTTCTAATTGTCACAATAATTTAAGATAAGGTAAGAAAAAATCTGAATGAAAACTTTAAAATAAAAAAAAACCTTTTGGCTCTCGTTGAAGAAATAATACCAAAATGGCCATTAGCGTACTGTACTTTACAGGTATAAGAAAAACCCTTGTAATCCCCCTGTACAAATGAAAAACATTTGTGAGTAACTACTTAGTTAAGTGCAATGGCCATTTTCAACTTTAAAACTTTTTTTTTTTTAATTTTTAAAATATTGTATTTCTTTTCAGCGTAACAGTACTCATTGTTTTTTGCACCACACCCAGTGCTCCGTGCAATCCGTGCCCTAATACCCACCACCTGGTTCCCCCAACTTCCCACCCCCCTAAAACTTTTTTTTTTAAACTCAAGTTTCAACTATCACAATTTCAGAGTAAGAATGTTTTACACTTTACACTTATCTACCAAAATCTTACTTTTAAACAACTGACAAACTGTTTCCTAGTTACATAAACTTCTAGAGCAATATATACTGCTTACCCTCCAATTAGCCTACTACTATACTTTCAATTTAGGTATGAGCTACTTTCCAGAGGTACTACGAAATTTATGAGAACTGTGAATTTTTTTAAAAAACTTATTTATTATTTGAGAGGGAAAGAGGAAGCGAGCTGGGGTGAGGGGGAAGCGGGTAGGAGGGAATCTCAAGCAGACTCACTGCCGGGCGTGGAGCCCCATGTGAGTCTCCATGTTACAACCCCAAGATCACGACCTGAGCCAAAATCAAGAGTGAGACACTTAACTGATTGAGCCACCCATGCGCCCAGAGAACTGTGAAACCTAAACTGAATATTCACGATCTTATTTTTGATGCTTGTACGAACAGATGAGGTAGTAAAACCGCCAATTTCCTGAGATCATGGTTTTCCAATAGTCAGCAACGCGCCCAACATGCATACCTTCTTCACGCTCGGATCGGAGAGGAGGTCCTCTTCTGTCTCGATCATCCCGCCTTTCCCTTAGATCACGGCGATCATCTCTCTCCCGACGACGGTCATCCCGATCCCTATCTTCACGGCGGTTTGAATCTCTCCAGCTCGAAGACTCTTCCGCTGGTCCTCTTCTCCAGCCTCCTTCATCCCTGGAACCATTCAAAATGTCATGTTAAGTTCTGTCGTCAGACTCCAGACAGCACATCCAAGTTGGTGCTCGAGAGTTTACAAATGTAACCGGGATGACCTCTGATTTTCTAACTTGATCTCAATCTGGTGCCTCACGTGTAGAAGCTGAGTGAGAACATCTGGACCTGTGCTCAACAGCACGGCAACCACTACTTGTATGCAGCCACTTAAATACAATTAACTGAATCAGAATCAAGACGTCCTGTCAGTAGCACTAACCACACTCCAAATGTTCCACACCAAATGTGCTTGCCGGCTACCACACTGGGCCCTGCAGACAGTGTGCTTTCATCCTCACAGAAAACGGCACTGAACAGTGCCATCAGCACAAAGCCACTCAGGTCAGAAGGAGCAAGTCAGAACTGTTACCGCTAATAAAAGTCAAGGAGCTCTGAATAATTTAAGGGCTCTAAAACTGAGTAACTAAACCACAGGGGAAAGGCCATGGACTCGCAAAGATACCTGTGGAACTAGAGTCCTACCCACCTGCAGACAGCCGCCCACTGTCAGCCTCACCCTCTCAACTTTGTAAAGAGGGGAACGTTCAACTGAGGCATGAGGCACACCATTTCTCAAGACTACATGGTTTCCCAGAGAATTTGAGAGACTCCTAACTGTAATTCCAGAGAGTTCCAAAGCAAACCTAGGTCGTCTGAAGCGGTCCTCTCGATCCCCATCTCGCTCTCTGTCCCGCTCTCGCTCTCTCTCTCGGTCTCTTTCTTTCTCTGGGTCCTTGTCGTTTTCATCACGATCCTGGTTTTCTCTCTCTCTCTCCTTTTCCCTATCCCATTCACGTTCTTCTGATGGTCTCGATTCTCGAGGTGGACCCCAACTCTCTTCTCTGGCTTTTTCTTTCTCTCTCCATCCACCTGTTTTTATTTTTTAAAAAAGGAAAAACATTTTTATACTCAAGAAACTCAGGAACAATGAATAGATATGTGAATGCTGACATTAATATCACCACTGCAGGTGCTAATTTAAGACACTCCAAACCTCATTCAAAGAAAACTAAAGGGACGCCTGGGTGGCTCAGTGGGTTAAAGCCAGTGCTTTTGGCTCAGGTCATGATCCCAGGGTCCTGGGATCGAGCCCCACATCAGGCTCTCTGCTCGGCAGGGCGCCTGCTTCCCGTCTCTGCCTGCCTCTCTGCATACTTGGGATCTCTGTCAAATAAACAAATAAAATCTTTAAAAACAAAAAACAAAAACAAATAAAAAGAGAGGGAAAAGAAGACCAAATTTGGGACACCTGGGTGGCTCAGTAGGTTGTGTCTGCCTTTGGCTCAGGTCATGATCCCAGAGTCCTGGGATCAAGTCCCCCATCCCGCTCCTTGCTCAGCAGGGAGCCTGCTTCTCCCTCTGCCTGCTCTGCCTGCTCTGCCTGCAGCTCTTTGTGCTTCCGTTCTCTGACAAATAAGTAAACTCTTAAAAAAAGAGAGAGAGAGAGAGAGAGAGAAAACTAAAGCTATTTATGTTACTTTACAGAATCACCAGCTCCTATTTATGACTACCTACCACTGTTTCTCTAACATAAAGGGAGGACCATGTAAGACAAGGGACATTTACATAGCCTGGGTTGAGTGTTCCATGTGCTGAGATTTCAGATGTAAAAATCTGTTCTGATAGTAAACAGACAACTCATTTTAAACAAAAAACCTAAAGAGTCAGGGGTAAGAGCCAGATCTCTGAGAGAGCCCCAATTATAAGTTCATTCACATCCTACATTTTCAAAACGACATATTATCAAAATTACATATTACCAATAACTTCCTTTTCTATTCTTGCTCTCCATCACTTACCACCCATGCAATCATGGGACAAAGAGAAGTCCTTTGACCACTATCTCACACTTAGACATGGGATACCCAAATCAAGGAACTTCATATATATATGCACAAAAAGGCCAAAGGGAGCAAATATAAATGAAAATCTGTTGCAAGGTTAATTACTGTCACTATATTTGTATTACCATGTGCCAACAGCACTACTATAAACCTTCTCTGTGTATGAACTCATTTAATTCTAGCCACAGTTTTGAGCTACACAGATCCCATACCCGCTAATTTACCTACTTGCTGAAACATGTCTGCAAATCATCCACAGACACCCGGGCACTCTGCCCCTCCCCCGCACTCGTGCAGAGCCCACCGGGTCCCTGAGCCGCCCACAGAGCACGCTCACAGTCGAGGCTGAACGAGGTAACGCTCTGCTGCACGCTGCAGCTCTCATACTTTAAACCAAGTACCCTTCTGGTGGTCTGTTTAGTGACAGGTTTTCACATTTTCTTGCATTGTTGGGGATTTCACTGTTCCAAAGGGCCCTTAGGCACTGTGCTCAAATGCTGCTTGTCTAGTGTCCCAAGCACAAGAAGGCAGTGGATGTGCCTTACAGGAAAAATACTTGTGTTAGAGAAGCCCCATTCAGAAGCTACAGCGCTACTGGCCAGGAGTTCAATGTTAATGAACCGACAACGTGTATTAAATAAGGTTATCTTTAAAACAGAAACGCACAGGGGCGCCTGGGTGGCTCAGAGGGTTAAAGCCTCTGCCTTCGGCTCAGGTCATGATCCCGGGATCCTTGGATCGAGTCCCACATCGGGCTCTCAGCTCAGCGGGGAGCCTGCTTCCTCCTCTCTCTCTGCCTGACCCTGCCTACTTGTGATCTCTGTCAAGTAAATAAATAAAATCTTTAATTTAAAAAAAAAAAAAAGATAAAACAGAAACACACAAAAAGTCACATTCATTGGTTGACAGAAATTTTGTGACCAGAGAACTTAGGAGAACAGTAATGGTTCAGTATTCATAGCAACTTCACATAAAACATTTATCGGGACTTAATAAGAATCTATGACACTGTTCTCCCCACTCACACAAGAACAGGAAAGTCACACAGTCAGACAGTGGAATCAACTGAGACCAGAGGAGACAGAAATATGAGACAGAAACACAAAGGGCAAGGGAAAGAGGCTACTCGTTGAAATCTTCGTGCAGAATGGATTACTCTGGCTACTGCACCAAGATTAGACCTGGGAGTGGGGAGCCTGTGGGGACCAGTAGCAGCAGGAGTTCGAGGAAGGAATGATGGCGGCTCAGACCCACGTACGTGCAAGGGGAAAAGAGAAGTGGGCAGATCTGAAGAACATTAAAAAGGTAGAACTGAACTAAATGAAACATTTAACATAAAAAGACATAAGAAGGCAAAGGGAACTCCCAGACCCCTAACTTATACAATCAGATGAACGGTGGTGGCCCTTAAGAGATGGGTGTGGGTGAGAACTGTTTCAAAAGGTTGAATGTGACATGTCACAGACACTTCTACGTAGAAATGTACTATGTGCAACATGCAGCTGGAAACATGGGTCTGAAGGTAAGCAAAGAAGGCACCTGGAGAAGATGGTACTGGAAATCAGTAAAATATGAAAAGATGAGCAGGCCCAAGACTGAGAAAGAAAGAAACTGAGCTCTTCCCATAAGAATAACCTCATGGGCGGGCACCTGGGTGGCTCAGTTTGTTAAGCAACTGCCTTCAGCTCAGGTCATGATGCTGGTGTCCCGGGATCGAGTCCCACATCAGGCTCCCAGCTCTAAGGGGAGTCTGCTTCTCCCTTTGACTTTCTCCCCTCTCATGCTCTCTCTCAAATAAGTAATCTTTTAAAAAGAAAAAAAAAAAGGAAAAAAAAAAAGAATAACCCCATGTTTGACAGAGGAGTGCAAGACAGATACTTAGTAACTTTTTCATTGTTTATGTGCAAATGCTGGTCTAGGACAGAACCAGAGGAACACCAATACTTCAGGGATAGGCATGGGAACAAGAGCCCCCAAAGGGGTCAACAGGCAGAAAGAAAACAAAGTGCCTATCACTAAAGGAGAAAAAGGAGTAAAATTCTTTAACTTCTCTTGGAGTGTGGGACATGAAAGTCCAACTCTGAACATAAAAATCACTGCACAGATAACCAAGGAAAGATAAAAAACCCATCCATCTGGAAACTAATAATAATACAGCCTGATTGCTGTCAGACATAATTAAAATTTCACATTTTTAGCTAAAAAATAACTTTTTATTTAGATATCTAAATGTAAGCAGTCATTTGAGAGGACCCCTATTTGAAATAACCTGGTATCAACTATGGAACAGTGATTAACTCACGTAAGATTTCACTATTTGTAAAACGCATCAGATTCTATGGAGCATCTAAGCAAGTTGAGAGAATACCAGAATCTTACCTGGCTTGACAAATGGTCTCCAGGGACCAGGTCTTGAGTCGTCACCCCTTCTGGGAATCCGATCGTCATCCATGTTTCTCCAAGGCCCCCGGTCATCATCTGCACCACGCCTAGAACTTCTGTCATCATCAGCACTCCTCCAAGGTCCCCGGTCGTCATCCATGCCCCGCCTGGGACCCCGGTCGTCATCAGCATTACGCCAGGAAGGCCGCTCATCCTCTGCACCTCCTCGCCGTGGCCCCCGGTCCTCATCCATCCCACGTCTCGGTCCTCTGTCCTCATCAGCTGTTCGCCAGCTTCCTCTGTCCTCATCCAGTCCCCGTCTAGGTGGTCTGTCATCATCTGCATGACGCCAGCTCCCCCGATCTTCATCACCCATTCGTCTGGGAGGCCTGTCGTCATCTGCATTACGCCAGGAAGGCCGGTCGTCATCTGCCCCACGGCGAGAGAACCGGTCTTCATCAAGACCACGTCTAGGACCTCTGTCATCATCCATGCCACGCCGGGGAACGCGATCATCATCTGGTCTAACAGAGCACTCTCTCTCTTCCTCATCTCCCAGACGCCTTGGTCGATCTTCCTCTCTTCTATGAGGCCTTTCCTCATCCCGCCCCTCTCCACGTCTCCACTCCCTACAGAGCAACAAGGCAAACATCTTTAAGAGTCCATTTTCTTAAAAGCACATGATTTGGGGGGAATTATTTCTCTCCCTTTTAAAAACCATTTCAGTCTAAATTCATTATTCCTACTCCTCAAAGAGTATATGCGCCTGATAAAAAATAACACAATATAAAATCTTACACATCAACAAATTAAGCAGACAACTGCCTTAAAAAGTTATCTAACTGTACTTTATAAGAAGCATCCCATTTCTAATCTTTACGATGGCCTTTCAAAATCTAATTTCTGTGTAAGACTTATGACCAGCAATCTTGTTTATCATGAGCAGTCATTTTTAAAGGATGGTTCAATCTACTTAAGAAATTTAAAGAAAAAGAAAAAAAAGCTCTAGAACTGTTCACTCTTACTGTAATCTCTACAGCACTCCGGGAACAAAACAAATCTGAAGCATATATTTGTCAAAATATTTAGAAGTCGGTAATTACAGCACTGTTGAGGTAAACTATGAAAAATATTTCAGAAAAAAAAAAATTTCAGGAACAAACATTCACACAGTTCTTGACGATTCTCCTTTCCCCAACTCCACAAAATAAACTGAACTTAAAAACTGTGATAAGGCATTAAATAGGACCTATGACTAATTAATACTATTTTCCTCGATTCTACTTACTTCTCTGGTGGGCCTCTTCTCCACTCGGAATCTACTTCAGGTCCTTTCCTCCATGTGCCTTCTGAATCTCTATCTCCCCAACGAGAGTCCTACATTCACCAAAGTTAACATGAGGCACTACAATGGCAACACTTATTACAACTACTGGTATTACCACTTACATCAATCTTAAGCCCTTAAATATAAACAAGTTTTAAAGTTGTTTCTTTTTTAATCTTAAGTCAGAGTGACAGTACAGTGAAACCGGCATTCTCACTTATTCTGAGTGACTTTATAAATCAAATAAAATACCACCTGAAAGTAATCTGACCCCCACCCGCCCTCTGGAATTACTAAAATATCTACAGATTTCCTCTGACCTCAAATTTTCCTTTTGAGATTATGTGAAAAAAGCTCAGTGCCCTAAACATACATCACAGTTCCTACTAAACAGAGGTTGAACAAATGAAACGTCAAATGGGGAAGTGGTTCAATTAACAGTTACCTCCCTCTTCGAAATACTATGCTGTCATCAGAAATTATGGAAAGGGGAGATAAACACCCTTCAAGTAGAAATGTAAATGTGGTACAGTCTTTGTAGAGACCTACGCACACAATGTTATCACCAACACCTCTGACACAGCTTGATTGCTCCAACAAACATAACTTGAGGCCACAACCAGCAATTAAGAACGCTGTGGAAAACCGAAATAAGACCTAGGGCGGGGGTGGGAAGAGAAAGATAAAAATCTGACAAATTTAACAATCCCAAGCAGATGATTAAGAGGATCTTCATTTAAATTTTAAAGTGTTCTGGAAACAAAACCCTCAACAACAACTAGTATAAGCTGCAGTGAAGGAAAAAAGCCGAATGGTAAGTCATCTGCCATTGTAAGTGACTCTCAACTCTTGTGGTGGACATTGTTCTAAGAGACTTTCCTGAATGGACACCGTGGGATAAAAAACACAAATGCCAATGGAACTTAGTCACCACAATGGAGGGTCTGTACATATCCAGAAGACCAAGTTTATCCTACCCTTCACACTCACTCTACAAATCACACTCAACAAAGAATTCAAGTTATTAGAGGTTTTCCTACAACTAACCCCTCAAAAGAGATTTTTAGGTATGGCTATGATTGCCATTAAACAAAGAAAAATAATTCTAAAAAGTAACATGATTGCCAAAAATTTTTAACTCAGCTGATAGATCAAACAGAACAGACCCTGCTAATAAACTTATAAACTGAACAAGAATCTCAGAGAACCAGTTACAAAAGGACAAAGAGATGAAAAAAATGAAACTTAGAATAGAAAGAACAGGACTTTGAAAGGCAAATATAGACAACTTCCATCAGCTAAGGAAATTTAATCTTCTCTAAGAAAAATAAAATTACATCCTCTGACTAAAAAGGCACAAGTGCCAAAAAGGATTAATAATACAGAGTATATATACACTGAGGTAACTAGACAGTCTCAGTAGAATCTCTACACTCCCCTTTACTCCAAGGAAAGAGAAAATTCTGAAAGTTCCCAAGGAATAAAACAACTAGGTACAGAGGTAACAAGACCAAGACTTTTATCAGATCTCCTCCTATCCCGTGTACTAGGACAGTAAGCACTGTCTTGAAACTTCTGAGGGAGGATTCTGCAGGGACTGAATCACTGCACAATTTTTCAACTGGGGGGCAGGGGGTGCTCTTTTGAGACATATACAAAGACAGCCTGGAAAAAACAACCTGAAAGGATATACAAAACCAACAAAATGTATCTGCAAAGGAGAAGAGATGATACAGTATAAACATATCTGAAACTAAACAGTGTTTGCCAAGACAGCTGTAGGAGTGCACTTACTGCAATGAAACCAAAGTAAAGACAAGCTCAGAAGTTTTTGTTCAGAGAAGAGGTTCTTCAAATCAATATACAGTCTGTTAAGTTTAGATAAATTTTAGGGGGGAAAAAGGGGGATGGTAATCACTAAAGAACACAAAAAACAAAAGTGAACGGAGAAAAGTTCTTAAAATTTGGCTTAAAGGAAGAAGTAGCAAGAACATGGAAGTAAATTAAAAGCTCCAAACTAAATGTTAAGAATAAAACCAAATACAGTCACTACCATGCTAAATATGAACGGATAAATCTAAAGATTCTCCAACTGAAAGGGAAAGGAGGGAGAGGGAGGCACAAAACAGAAATAAAATGCCAAAGGGGCGCCTGGGTGGCTCAGTGGGTTAAGGCCTCTGCTTTCGGCTCAGGTCATGATCCCAGGGTCGTGGGATCGAGCCCCACATCGGACTCTCTGCTCAGCGGGGAGCCTGTTTCCTCCTCTCTCTCTGCCTGCCTCTCTGCCTACTTGTGATCTCTGTCAAATAAATAAATAAAAATCTTTAAAAAATAAATAAAAAAAAAAAAGAAATAAAATGCCAAAAATGAACAAAAGAATGGATATGCAAAAACTAAATAAAAAAAGAAACACAGAAACCCATAATCACAGCACATTTGCTACCTCTTTTTTTTTTTTTTTAACATTTTATTTGAGAGAGAGAGGAGGAGCAGAGGGAGTGGGAGAGAGAGAAGCAGACTTCCAGCTGTGCAGAGTCTGACGATGGGCTTGATCCCAGGACCCTGAGATCAAGACCTGAGCCTAAGGCAGACACTTAATGAACCACCCAGGTGCCCCAAGTTACCTCCCTTTCTTCAGAAGATGAAGTACCCATAAATTAACAGAATGCAGCAAATTAAAATAACACAACACTTCTGATTCCAGACATACCCACAGAAATTCGTGCCCAACAGAAAAAGAATACACGTAACTACATGTTTTAGGACACAAGGGGAAAATGTATTCAATTCCAAAAAATCAGAAATTATACAGACCAGGCATGCTTGGGTGGCTCAGTCGGTTAGGCATCTATGCTTGGTTTCAACTCAGGTTACGATCCCAGGGTTAAATCAAGCCACATGGGGCTCAGCAGGGAGTCTGTCTGTCCCTCTCCCTTCCCTTCTACCCCTTCTACCACAGGCGAATGTGCACGCCCTCTCTCTCAAATAAATATGTATGTATTTTTAAAAGATTTTATTTATTTATTTGTCAGAGAGAGAGAGAGAGCATAAGCAGGCAGAGTGGCAGACAGAGGCAGAGAGAGAAGCAGGCCACCCACTGACCAAGGAGCCCGATGTGGGGCTCAATCCCAGGACTCTGGGATCATAATCTGAGCCGAAAGCTGCTTAACCGACTGAGCCACCCAGGCATCCTTATATATATACATATACATACAAACATACACAGACATACACACGCGCGCGCTTTTTTTTTTTCTTTAAGATTTTACTTATTTGACAGAGATCACAAGTAGGCAGCAAGGCAGGCAGAGAGAGAGGGAAGCAGGCTCCCCACTGAGCAGAGAGCCTGATGCGGGCCTCGATCCCAGGACCCTGGGACCATGACCTGAGCTGAAAACAGAGGCTTCAACCACTGAGACACCCAGGTGCCCCCTAAATATATTTTTTTTAAATAACAGAGGACATATTCACTAATAACGAAGAAATAAAAATAAAAATTAGCAATAGGAGTAACAAAACATCTTAAAAAGAAATCAAAGAGCAGGCCCTCCAATAAAGAAAAGTGACAATGGTATGGCAGAGATAAAGGAATAGAGAAAGGCAGGCAAGAAATCTCCCAGCTACTCACCTCTTAACTTAGAAAGTATCTTCTTTAAGGGGGAACATGGGCATATCCATGGGAAAACAAAGAACATGCAGATAATGTCACAGAAACATGGGAAGGCTTGGAAGAGATAGAACATAGGAAGCATAGGAAGAGACAGTGACTACAAGCAGCAAACTAGAAAGGCCTGGACTGCTAAGGCAGGTACTCTGGCCAGAAGTACTGAGTACCAATCAAAAGAGAGATGTGAAACCCAAAAGCAGGTATAATAATCAAATATGCATTATGGGGAAAAAAAAAAAATCAAGCAGACCACAATGCAGAGGAAGGTCTGAAGCTGGGAAATGATTACAATCACAGAGAATAGTAAGAAGACCAATAAATAATACAGGCAAAAGGAAATTCTGAATTAAGGCAGTAATGCAGGAAAAGAAAGGAGAGGGAGTGGTAAATTAAAAACTCCACCATTAAGTGGGTAACAGAGTCACCAATCAGGAGCCGGAGTCAGAGACACAAGACAGAGGGGAAACATGGGTCAGTTTTGGACATGCATGCATATTTAGAATAAATATTCAGAGCAGCCTCTGAATCACCTGGGAATAATGGGGTTTTTTAAAAAGATTTTGTTTATTTGACAGACAGAAATCACAAGTAGGCAGAGAGGCAGGCACAGAGATGGAGGAGAGGAAGCAGGCTCCCTGCTGAGCAGAGAGCCCAATGCGGGGCTCCATCCCAGGACCATGAGACCATGACCTGACCCTAAGGCAGAGGCTTAATCCACTGACCCACACAGGCACCCCACAATATTGTTAAAATGCAGGTTCTAATTCAGGTTTGGCACTGGGCCTGAGATTCTGCATTTCTAACAAGCTGCCGGGAGACGGTGAATATGCTGCAATACGCTGCAATACGCAACAGTCCGGCGGACCGTCTCTGAGCATTAAGAAGTGAGAGAACTCACATCATCTCTGAATTCACAGCAACCCCATTTAAGGAAGGTGCAACAGTCCTTCCATAAACTAAAGAGTGTTCTTTCGTCAAATATTGACATCTTAGAAGACTTCATTCTTACTAAGGACTTCATTCTTACAAAGCAGATTCCTAAACTGAAGCCTAAAATCCCCGCTTTGCTCTAAGTCTCATCTTATCTTCCCCCATTAAGAACCTATCGCTGGGAAGACCAAATACCAGACTTTAAGAGAGATGAATGCCACCAATTCTCCACACCAAGCCCAGACACTGACACGCGCAGAGGCGTATGGATCATGCCAGAGAGCCGGATAACAAACACATCGCACAGAAGCAGAGTAACCCCTACACTCACCTTTCTAGAAAGTGGATCATCACCAAGTCTTCTCTCCTCCTCTCTGCGTCGTTCCCTTTCTTCAATTTCCAGCTCTCTTTGACGTTTCTTCCTTTCTACTTCTTCTAATTTCTTGACCCGCTCCTGATACTCTCGGAGCTCTTCCTCGCGTTTAGCCCGTTCAGCGCGCTCTCTCTCCTCACGCTCTGCATAATGTAGGAGGTAGCGTTATCAAGTGCGCCTCTACCTGCATCTTTCCCCTCTTTGCTAGGTCTACTTTGTTGGTATTCAGCAGGCAGCATAAAGTAGAAGGAAAATTCTTTTTAGAATTTTTAAGTAGTTTATAACCAGCCAAGGGGCAAGAAGATATTCAAGTAAAACAAATATTAATGCCATTCAACGTGAATAGTTTTGTAATGACCATGTAAATCCCTCCCCAATTCCTGAGCATCTGGATTTCCAGATAAAGAATCATTCAACAGATTTCATCTGCCACACGTTCCTCAATAAATGTTACAACTACATAAAATACAGGGATGATATTAAAAAGTGATACTGTTTTTGTTTAAGAAACACCAAAAATGTGGAAAGTTGGCAGAGGAAATAACATCCTCGCCTATAACAAACTTCAGGCAACTAAAAGTCAGGTTCTAGTTAGGTGCAATGAAGAAGCCAATGATCTGGGACTCCTGGGTAGCTCAGTCAGTTAAGCATCTGCTTTAGCTCAGGTTATCATCTCAGGGTCCTAGGATCCAGTCCTGCATCGGGCCCCATGCTCAGCGGGGAGCCTGCTTCTCATTCTGCATGCTGCCCCCTGCTTGTGCATGCTCGCTCTCTCTCTCACAAATAAATAAAATTTTTTAAAAAAGAAGCCAATGGTCCTGTTCTCTTGTTCCTTTGTTTCTGAATGTGACCACTACATTTAAATTTCCTTTTTTTAAAGGTGCTATTTATTTGAGAGCCACAGAGTGGGCACGACCAGGGGAAGAGGCAGAGACAGAGGGAGAAGTCGACTCCCTGCTGAGCAGGGAGACCAACGTGGAACTTGATCCTAGGACCCTCTGATTATTACCTGAGCCAAAGCAAGATGCTTAACCTACTGAGCCACCGAGGCACCCTGAATATGACCGCTATAAACTGAGTATCAACCGTGCCTTATACTACCTCCAATCGTGGTCTATAGATACCTTTTAGCATTTGTTCTTCTGCCCTCCTCTGTTCCTCCTCTTCTTTTTCCCTGTGGTAGGTTATTCTGCGTTCTTCCTTACGTTGCCTTTTACGTTCTTCCAAGCGATTATGCCTTTCTTCTGCTAATCGTTCCTCAAACTGTTTAAGTTTTTCCTATTAACAGAAAAGACACAAGAAAAACAAAACAAAAATCAAAAATTTTGAAGACCTATAAACTAGTTAAATTTGAAGTTTACTAAAGCACTACAAACTTCCTGAAACCGTAAGAAGCAACTTTCAAGTATAAAAACCTTCAAACGGGGGTGCCTGGTGGCTCAGTCCATTGCGTATTTGACTCCTGGTCGAGAGTTTGAGCCCCACACTCTGCGCTAGGTATGGAGCCTGCCTGGGATTCTCTCTGCCCCCCACCTCCATAAATATGTAAGATCTTTAAAAATTTCCAAATGACTGTGGAGCTTTTTCATGTCAATTTTTTTTTAATTTTTTCAATTTATTTATTTTCAGAAAAACAGTATTCATTATTTTTTCACCACACCCATTGCTCCATGCAATCCGTGCCCTCTATAATACCCACCACCTGGTATCCCAACCTCCCACCCCTCATGTCAAATTTTTTAAAATTTAAATTGTTGACAACTATTTTCTATACCTACTGGGTTTGCTTTTATGTGAAACAAACCAAAGGATTAAATTAGAATTTAAGAGCAGAACACTTCGATCTGCCTTTTTCCTTTCTAAATCAAATAGTAAACAAGCTTGTATCAAAAGCAAATTTTATCCAGTTCAGTTTCATCTTCAGAAAAATTTGTTTATAGTGATGGCTGACTAATAGCCTATATTTTCAAGAACCTTTCTACTAAAATATTATTTGAATGATCACGACAAAAAGTCAAAACAGAATATACCACTGTGTTAAAGAAGAACCTTAAGGCAAAACTAAAAAGCTCATGAATAAATGTTCCCCAGAAAACTTCACCTCATAAACAGACTGTCGTGCGGCCTTGAGTCGCATTACAAATAAATCTCTGTCTTCAAGCATTCGTGACATTCGATTTTTATGTTCAAGAGCCTTTTCACGTTCTAGTTGCATGGTAGTAATCTGCAAGTACATAATATAAAGTTAAATTTCAAAGCAATCATTATCTGATTTATTTACTCTTAATTCTTCACAGATATTCTTGAAGAATGACAAGCAACTCCTCTGCTCCATCCATCTTGCCATAAATACGGAAATGTTACTACATCTATGCCCAATGTCCCTAGGAAGGCAATCAGGGGCAGAGGATGGATGACGGAGTTCTGGGAGCATCTGTAAGAAACTGTTTTTATTTAGGCCAAAAGTATTGCAAATTTTTATGAAAGCAAAACTGTAACATATACTGTAAAATACTTCAGAGATAACAAGCACTATGGTTTAATGATAAAAGATATTTTCTCCCTTAAAGAAAACTGGAGGTTAAGGCAGGGTGATTTAAGGAGGCCTTTTCCTTTGCACTCCAAGGGGGAAAAGGAAGGCTTCAGGGCAAAGACTACAGCAGATCATCTCAAGTACTTTATTTGGTCTGCACTCTTATTTCCCTAATTTTACATATTACCACAAAATTCTAACTTGTGGGGCGCCTCAGTGGCTCAGTTGTTAAGCATCTGCCTTTGGCTCAGGTCATGATCCCGGGGTCCTGGGATCGAGCCCCACATTGGGAATCCCTGCTCAGCAGGGAGCCTGCTTCTCCCTCTCCCACTCCCCGTGCTTGTGTTTCCTCTCTCACTGCCTCTCTGTCAAATAAATACAATCTTTAAAAAAAAAATTTTCTAGGGGCACCTGGGTGGCTCAGTTGGTTAAGCCGCTGCCTTTGGCTCAGGTCATGATCCCAGGGTCGTGGGATCAAGTCCCGAGTCAGGCTCCTTGCTCAGTGGGGAGCCTGCTTCTCTCTATGCCTCTGCCTGCTTGTGCGCTCTCTCTCTCTCTGATAAATAAATAAATAAAATCTTAAAAAAAAAAAAAAATCTAGCTTGTGAAGAAATGCAAGGCACTGGCAAACAAAGCTCAGAATGCAAATACTCCAATGCAACCAAAAGGCTGCATCCCCCACACCAGTCCCCACAGATGTGCTGTCTACAGTTACTTTTTATTTTTAACCAGAATGGGGCTGCAACAAGCATTCGCAAACCTTCTTTTGAATCATTAGGGTAAATATTACATATACTAACAAAACTACAGAACAAACCGCCTAGTCACAAAGAAGGAACTGCCATACATTATGTGGCTCTATTTATATAAAAAGTCTAAAAAATAGGCAAATATAGAGACAGAAAGGGGACTGCTGACTACAAGAGGCCAGGTGGAGGGGGAGGAAATGAGGAATGACTGCCGAAGCGTATGGAGCTTCCTTTGGGGTAAGTTTTAAAATTAAATGGCTATGCAATACTAAAAACCATGAACTGTACAGTTTAAATGTGAGAACTGTATGGCATGTGAATTATATGCCCATAAAGCTGCTTTTTTAGTGAACTTTTCAGCTGTCCTTTGTATTGTACAAGTTTCATTCTTAAAACTCTGTTGTGAAAATTTCTATCTGCCAACCCATCTGTTAGTACACAGCCATTGAAGCACCATTCCTGGCTAAAGAACACAAAATAATCATGGTTTTGAAACCATGCCCCGTTACTGGCAGAGGATTTAATTACAGTTTACAGCCTGCAAATGTTACAGTTAAACAAAAACCTTACCCTTTCTTCTTCCTGTTGTTCCCACAGATCCATGTCTTTAATTCTCTGTTCTTCATAAGCACTCTTTATCAACGGGATTTCCTCCAAGCGCTTAGCTCTTTCAAAATAGTCAATCTGAATGACATGAAAACAAATGCAGTTTAAAGGAAAATTTTCTGTTAACCTGGCACGTTAAGTTTATCAACAACCAGTTCTTCCACCTACCTTCTTCTCTTGATTTTTCAGGCGTTCCTGAAGTTCCTTCTTTTCTTTCTCCAGCTGTTCAACCTGTTTAGCCATGATGAAATCCGGATCCAACTCTTCGAGATCCTGAAAGTATTACAAATGCACAATCACTAAGAAGAATACAAGAGAAATGTATATGGAAAATGTGATTTTTCAAAAATCAAAAACCTAAATTACTTTCTATACAATGAGTAAATGCTCACATTGCGTAAACTTAAGTAATTTAAGAATGCTTTACAATAGTCTTATTTCCACTTCAATGAAGGGAAAACAACACGATCTTAACATCTATTTCTCGTTACTCTAAACTGCACATACCCAACTCCACTTTAACAAGGGTTAAAAACTGCAGAGCCATTAAAAACAAAATGTTTACTTCACCGATTAATGAATCAGCTGTACCAAAGGGAGTGAAAACCACCAGACAACCCAACGTAATCAATAAACAGTAAAGGACTATGCTTCTGAGATGGATTCAAGTTAAGAAGTAACGTGTTACATACTTCGATATCAATATCTTTGAAAGCTTTGGCACCCAGTTCTGTTTTCTTGATCTGCTCCAAACGCTCACGGACAGTTTTCTTTTTAATCTGTTCATGTTCCTGTAAGATGCGCTCCTTTTCCCTCTCCTTTGCTTCCTGTCGCAGCCTCTCTTCTTCAGCCTTCCGTACTTTCTGGAGCTCAGCTTCCCTCTGCTCCAGTTCTTCTTTCTCACGCTGAATATTCAGACTCTCCAGGCGCTCCTTCCTTTCCTCGATTGTCTGACGGCGGGCCAGAATACGCTGATGCTCTTTTCGTGAATTTTTAAGGTATGCAGTAACAGCCAACTGATGTTGTTCTTCTTTCTCTTGCTTTAAAGACAAATGCATTTTTAAAAATTCTTGTGTGACACACCATGACATTAGACATCATATAATTATTAAATAACCCTGGTGCATTACCCTCATGTGTCTGCATTTAAGAACAGATGATGTTATTCAAGCTACTAGTTCCCAGCACCAAAGACTATGACCTATACAGTCTTATCAATAGGAGTGATGCAGCTAAAGAACCTTTATTTGCTAAGTCAAGTTTTCTCTGCACCCCATCTACTTTAAAGTGTGCAAGCCACAGGGACATGCTCACGGAGCACACAAAGAAGAACTTAAGCCGAGAGGAAAAGCCCAAGCACAGTACTTCCTATGGGTGTCGGCGGGGGTCATGTGTGTAACAGGTAGAATACCAAAACTAGCCAATACACCTGGAGAGGAAATATAGAATAAGCCCATTTTCTCAGACTCGTCTCAAACCTTTGTATGTAAGACATAGCATAAGGGCCCCTCAAAAATTCTGTAGATCATTTTCCCCCAAAGATACATACCAGTATATGAGCTGGCTTAATGACTTCAAGTGCCTTTGCAAGTACTGAGGACATCGCTGTCAGCTGATTTCTTATCTGTTCTGAAGGCATGCTTTGCAAATGAGGACCAATTGGAGCATCTTCTCGAGTAGCGTAATTCAAATCAGATCCAAAACTAAGTGTCCGAGAAGTGTGGTCAATACGAACCTTTGGAGAATCAAGTAACATCATCAATAGTTTCATAAATAAGTTTCTATAAATAAGTATGAAATCATTCTAGAAATAAATAACTTTTGACAAAAAATTTCAACTGATCGTAAGAGGGAAAAAAATAAGAATGTTAATTAAATACAAAAGCCAGAAGATTCACTCAGTACAACTTTAAAATGGTACCAGTGAACCAAAAGCTGAGAAACAAAGGGTATGTGTTTTTCAGTCCTTAAAAGTCTCCCACCTCCGTGTCCCTTCCGGCACATACCTGCAGGTCACAGTGCCTCGCTGCATCTACTATAGCCCGTTCCAGTTGGAAAGCATCAACAAAAGGAACCAGAGAGGTCAAACGAGAAAACTCAATGCTCTGATAAATTTGTGCCACCTGCATAAGAAACACAAGGTTAGTAACAACAGCTATCATTTATTCAGCATTTTTTTTTAAAGTTTTATTTGACAGAGGTATTTTTTATTTGACAGAGATACAGAGAGAAAGAGCACAAGCAGGCAGAGCGGCAGGCAGAGGGAGAGGGAGAAGCAGGTTCTCTACTGAGCAGGGAGCCCAAATCGGGGCTCGATCCCAGGACCCCGGGACCATGACCTGAAGCGAAAGCAGACGGTTAACCAAATGAACCACCCACGCGCCCCTATTCAGTATTTTTTTGGTACAGTCTTACACAAGCCTGAGAGTAGAAATTATGCCCATTTCTCAGAGAAAAGAAACTGAAGCTTAGACTAAGTGTTGACACTACATTGCTGGAGCTGGAATTTCAATTCAAGGTTATAAATCCCAAATGCTATGCTTTGAGCCACCACACTGCACCATTCCTTGGAAGCCCAATCCTTCCAAATTCTAGTTTTATAAAACAGAAAGCCCTAAATCGCCTTTTATTTGTAGATAAAGACCTGCGACTTACCTAATTCACTTAAACACTTTCAATAAATTTGTCTGAAGGAGACTGGCAGCATTACAATTTAGTTATACTGCTAATTAACCTTCAACTATTTGTGTAGCACATAAGAAATAACACTGCTCACCTATACAAGAGAAGCAGGCCAATGGAATGTGCACAAATACTGCAAGCCAATGTATCATAAAAGCCCCTCCCCGTGAAACAAATGAAGACAAAATAGGAACACTGAAGCCATATTATAAACCATAATCTTTAAACGTATTTAAGTCAAACTAAAATATAACAAAAGACTAACAGTAACTAGTATGAGAAACAGAAAAGGCTTTCCCAATCACTACTGGTAGGAGGGTTCATTAACAGAATCTTGTAGAGCTACTAAAGCTTAAATGTGTAAGCCCTGTAACTAATTCCACTTCCTAGATGATAGAAAGCCACAGAAATACGCAAAGATGTATATATGGAAATGTTCAATGCTGCAACATTTCCTAACAGCAAAAAAACCCTAGAAATACAGACTTCCATCAACAGGGTCTAAATAAATAAATCACAGTAGTACCCTTTAGACAATGTAAAACCATGAAGGTATTAAAAGGAGTAAAATAAATTTACACTGATAATGAGGAAAAATGTACAAAGATGATATTCAACAATAAAGGAAAAAAAAGCAATTACAAATTACATAAAATAACTGCTTTTCAAATCAAACGGAAAGACTAGTTTTGGCAAGGCTGGAGTCTGGTGAAGGGTTAACTTTCTAGTGGTTCCTACATTTTTTACTGTTGTAATGAAAAAAACAACCGAGGGGAAAAATTACAGTTGTAAATAGAACGCTTGTTTACAACTGTTTACCTGCTGCAGAAGACGGAGTATGGTGTTGTTTTGCAGCTGTGGAACATACTGCTGCAACTCTGGCTCTTTTTCAGGCTGTTCCCGAACCCAATTTAGAACCTGTACAATCCAGTACATTAAAAAGAATTATATTTTCTAAGTAACACTCACACATTTGTGAAACTTTTCTGGTTTTTTAAACATAAAAACATCGCACAGTGAGGGAAAATACACACATAATACGAAGCTATACTGAGGCTTGTCTGAAGGTGACTGACAGCAATGGCTAAATCAGTCATGCTGCTAATTTACCTCCAAAGGTTTATTTAGCACATCAGAAATATCTTTTTTCCTGATGTAAAGAAAAAAAGACAATGAAATGTGCACTGAATTCAAACGTATAGGACAATACTTGTCTCTTGATATAAAGAGAATCTGTAATAGCACAAGGGCCAGCTATATGGTAGTATAACCAAACTAAAATACAAAGTCTTACCTTTGTGACTCTCTCACAGAGTTTTAGGGGGTTAAATTCTACTTCCAGCCAATTGTAAAGGTCCTTCACTTCAGGAACAACATACTGTAGTACGTTGAATCTGACCTACAATAAACAAAAGGTTTAATTTGCTGAAGGAAATTTTCCAACTAGATTTCCAACTGAACTGAGTAGAAGTAAGAAAAATAGGGGATTGGAAATCTGGAAAACATCTGAAAAATTGGCCTCAACTCTCTTTAAATTCATCAGAAGAACTCAAAGGAAAACTATGTTTGAGTCTCTAACCCCAAATTATACATCTATCTACAGTTAAATGTCTCCCAAGAGTTTAGTAAGGATATAAAAACTCTAAATCAACATGATCAATAAAATATTTACGAAGACCACTCATGTGTACAAGCAAATTTATTACCACTAGTAAGTAAAATACCACACCTTACAAGTAACTGTGTCACACAAAAATTACCTTAGCAACACTACCCATAATAGCCCCAAACTAGGGGGGAAAAAAAAATTACATGTAAGATTTGTTTTTTTTTTAAATTATTAAAGATTTTTATTTATTTATTTGAGAGACAGTGAGAGAGAGCATGAGAGGCGAGAAGGTCAGAGGGAAAAGCAGACTCTCCATGGAGCTGGGAGCCCGATGCGGGACTCAATCCTGGGACTCCCGGACCGTGACCCGAGCCAAAGGCGGTTGCTTAACCAACTGAGCCACCCAGGTGCCCAATGTAAGATTTTTTTTTAAAAGATTATTTATTTGAGAGAGAGAGAAAGCATGAGCAGGGGGAGGGGCAAAGGGAGAAGCAGGTTCCCCACTGAGCAGGGAGGCAGAATCCAGGCTTGATCCCAGGTCCCTGAGATCATGACCTGAGCCAAAAGCAGACGCTGAGTCACCCAGGCGCTCCAGTAAGATGTTCTTACACAAAAATGATCAAAGAAAAAACAGCTACATTCAACATATGAGTAAGTCTTACAAATATAATGCTAATAAAAAGAATTTAACATATTCCATATATACAGAACTCAAATCTCATACAAAGTACAAAGGCAAACTAGTATGTGGTGTTACAAATCAGGGTAGGCTATTGGGGGGGGGGGAGCAGTGACTAGAAACCACCTTATGAGAATTTACCCAATTACATTTAGGATTTATATTCTTACATAGCACTAGAACTCAGCTAAGTATGCCACTGCATAACATTTCCTAAAAGGAGACAAAAAAGTGGCCTAATTTCATAGACCTCGAAACTGCCATAAGTACATCTTACCTTACACCTAAGCTATAACCTAGAATGCATAATGCATGTGGACCTTTATCCTTCATAAATTGGAACTGCCAACCAGCGACAGATTAACTGCAGGGGCACACCAAGACCTACAAGCACAGGAGTGTGTTCCCATACAGACCTACTTACTAGTCACAAGACTGAGGCAAACAGGGCCACCTGCGTGGCTCAATGGGTTAAAGCCTCTGCCTTCAGCTCAGGTCATGATCCCAGGGTCCTGGGATCAAGCCCTGCAACAGACTCTCTGCTCAGCAGGGATCCTGCTTCCCCTCCTCTCTCTGACTGCCTCTCTGCCTACTGTGATCTCTGTCAAATAAATAAAATAAAAATCCTTTAAAAAAAAAAGAGAGACTGAGGCAAACAATGGCAGATCCTATCCCCACACATAAACACTCTAGTCTATCCCCAATACAAAACACATGCATGACTAACGGTCCACATTTCTTGAATACTTCTCTTTATATATGCCCTTATTACTGAAATTAGCCGTGACATAAGAATTCAAATAAAATTCTTCCAGCTCTAATTTTATTCCTATCAAGAAATTATTGGGGCACCTGGGTGGCTCAGAGGGTTAAGCCTCTGCCTTCGGCTCAGGTCATGATCTCAGGGTCCTGGGATCGAGCCCCACATCAGGGTCTCTGCTCAGCAGGGAGCCTGCTTCCTCCTCTCTCTCTGCCTGCCTCTCTGCCTATTTGTGATCTCTGTCTATCCAGTAAATAAAAAATAAAAAAAAATTAAAAAAAAGAAATTATTCTAGGGGCATCTGGGTGGCTCCTGGGATCAAGCCCTGCATCGGGCCCTCTGCTCAGTGGAAAGCCTCCTTTTCCCTCTCCCACTACCCCTGCTTTTATTTCCTCTCTCACTCTCTGTCAAATAAATAAACTCTTGGGGCACCTGGGTGGCTCCGTACATTGAAGCCTCTGCCTTTGGCTCAGGTCATGATCCCAGGGTTCTGGGATGGAGCCCCACATCGGGCTCTCTGCTCAGCGGGGAGCCTGCTTCCTCCTCTCTCTGCCTGCCTCTCTGCCTACCTGTGATCTCGGTCTGTAAATAAAGTCTCTTAAAAAAATTATTCTAGATTCGCCATTTAGCATCCCTTCCCCAAAGAGGAAATATGCTATGACAGACTCAGTCAGCTATTGTCCTGACATCGACCACTACCCTTCCTATAAACTTCTGAACTTATCTATGGGTACGATGAGGACCCAAACTAGACCATCCATCAGAACCACCTGCCATGAATTATAAAACCTGACCATAAAGTTTTCATTCTGAGCTGTAAGAATGCTCAAACTTATACCAACCATATCATTAATAAGGCCAATTCGTGTTGGTGGGGCTTGAAGACCTAGCAGTGTTGCAAGGCGACGTTGTTTCTCGACTATAATGCCGTCCATATCCAGAAGTCGAGCAATATCAGTACGCTCAGGAGTAATAGGGATAGAAAGAGTGGCCAAAAGGACTCTGGTAGACATTCTGGAGAAGAAAATTACAAATCTGTTAAATTTATGTTAACTGATTTAAAAAAAAAAAAAAAAAAACACTTCTTAACTATCTGGCAAGACACGCGAGTGACAGAACACGTATACCATACTGGTGGACCATATTCATCTACGTTAATCATCAAAACATGAGATGAAGAGAAACGGACTGTGCTAAAACGAATAGCTGGGAGAAGCAGACCTTCACCCACCCACTTACTACTGTCAATATTTGCCAGCTACAGAAAAAGACTCTGGGGGCGCCTGGGTGGCTCAGTCATTAACCACCTGCCTTCAGCTCAGGTCATGATCCCAGCTTCCTGGGATCAAGCCCCACACTGGGCTCCCTGCTCAGCGGGAAGCCTGCTTCTCCCTCTCCCACTCCCCCTGCTTGTGTTCCCTCCCTCATTGTCTCTGTCAAATAAATAAATAAAATCTTAAAAAAAAAAAAAAAGACTGGGTTTAAAATGTAGGTGGGGCGCCTGGGTGGCTCAGTGGGTTGAACCGCTGCCTTCGGCTCGGGTCATGATCTCAGGGTCCTGGGATCGAGTCCCACATCGGGCTCTCTGCTCAGCAGGGAGCCTGCATCCTCCTCTCTCTCTCTCTGACTGCCTCTCTGCCTACTTGTGATCTCTGTCAAATAAATAAAATCTTTAAAAAAAAAAAAAAACCATAAAAAAAAATAAAATAAAATGTAGGTGAACATGACTGGGGGCTGTGGGGTCGAGCAAGGACTCATGGTGGGGCTAAATCTTAGCTTCCTTAGAACACAAGAGGGAAGTCAGATTGAATTCAGAGCAATATAGTAGATTAAGGATAGTGGGCTCTGGAGCCCAAGGGTCAAGGGTTAGAATATCAGCCTCACCAGTTTTAAGACTAGAACCTAAGGCAAGATACTTAATTTTCTGAGTCAGGAGGCTACTGTGAAGATTAAGAAAATAATTTATGTAGAGTTAAATAGCCTAATGTTTATTATTATAATACTATTATGATCGCACTTTCTAAAGGGATATTCTGTACAGAGGTACCTTAAGGTACCTCTTTTTAAGTTTGTTTTTTTAATCTCAGACATGGATTACATATAGGACAGTGAATGACGTAATAACCACTCTCCTTAAGAGTTTCAAAGAAAATACACTAGCAAAATTCATTTTGTTGGCTGCATGTATTGGTGTAAAGCTTAAAGAAAAACAATTTGGTGTACAAAATTCTAGCAGAGGCCAAAATAACATGGTCTACCAATATTAAGAAAAAGTGTGGGTGTGAGCTCCCTGAGTCCAAATGAAACATAATTAAAAAAAAAAAAAACAAACATGACTGAAAGAAAATGGGCTGCATGTACTGTTGAAAAAAAATAAAGTGGCCTTTAGACTGCTAGGTTATAGACCCCTTTTCTATATTCGAACACACAATCAGTTTTATTTTATAATGGAGAAAAAGTGACCTCATGGCAGCATTTATTTTAATTTTTTATTTTATCCTATGACTAGACTTTAAATACCCTATATGGATAGAAAGCTCATATCTTAACACTGTCTTTCCTAATATTCTATTTTCTCAAGTCAGGTTTACGGCAGAGTTATCAGACAAAAGACAGTTACTTGAAGACCAAGAATTCTACCAGAGAACAACCATGCCTGGAGACACTTCTGATCTCGAGCAGTGTACGCATCATACCGACACCCAGTGGGTATACTAGGGCTGCTGCCAAACATCCTAAGGGCAGTCCCCATGACAATAAATTATCCAGCTCCAAATGTCAATGATGCAGAGGCTGAGAAACCCTAACCTGGAACCATGCCATTTAGTAGGAGGTGTTTATTTCATAATTCCAGTACTATTTGACTGTAACACTCTTACCTTTGCATCTCTTCTTGTGTAAGATTCTTTCTCATTTCTCTGGATAGATGGTAAAGACGATGGAGAGTAGATGCATGAAAAAGAGCATTTCCAGATTTCCAAAACACAGTTGAGACTTTATTATAATAATTTGCCATCAACTGAGGTTTAGGAGGTTTTTTAGACAAGGTGAACAGTCCATGAATATCTTCCACAGCTTTGAATGCTTCCTAAAATTAGTAGTATAAATTAGCCACTGTATTCTAAACAAACAAATCCAATTCAAATCTCCTCTTTATGAAATCAAAACACAAAATACTGAATTACAAAAAGTAGAAAGTAAACCTTTATGTGTGGTTCCTTTTATTCACCTTTAATTTAGTATCTGATATATTCCAGAAAACTGCCTTATCACAAAAATACTAAATCCTTAAACTTCTTCAAATTAGAAGAGACTTAGGGAAAAAAAGGGGGAGGGGCATTGCCTTTCAGCCACAACACAACACTCCACTCAGTCCACTTCAAGATGCTAATGAACTTCAGCACTGGTGCTCATAACCTTTTAAAGTAGATAAGGTATATCTGAACATGTGCCAACTAATATAAACAGAACAGAGGCTGTTGCTTTCTTTGTCCCTTTCTTGGCAGCAAGGGTGAATTTTAAGAAGATGCCAATTATCTGCAAGGATATATATCTGCCCCAGAGAATTTTTTAAAATTCAATTTTATTAGTCTTTCTACCAACCAGCCCCAGCCTGAAGCCTGACTTAACTTGATTAGCTAACAACTATCTTGACAACTTTGTCAACTGTGCTTTAATTTGCAAGTTATTTTTAAATCCTATTGACTGTCTTGAAAATGTTTCAAAATCTACTTTAAAAAATGTTATTATATGCTTACAAATTTTTCCATGACAGATCATTTTATTGATTAAATATCATCCTTCTGAGAGAAAACAGATCAAGAATCTTTTTTTTTGGGGCGCCTGGGTGGCTCAGTGGATTAAGCCGCTGCCTTCGGCTCAGGTCATGATCTCAGTGTCCTGGGATCGAGCCCCGCATCGGGCTCTTTGCTCGGCGGGAGCCTGCTTCTCTCTCTCTCTCTGCCTGACTCTCCGCCTACTTGTGATTTCTCTCTCTGTCAAATAAATAAATAAAATCTTTAAAAAAAAAAAAAAAAAAAAAGAATGTTTTTTTTTTTAAAGATTTTATTTGTTTATATGACAGATAAGTAGGCGGGGGGGGGGGGGGGGAAGCAGGTACCCTGCTGAGCAGAGAGCCTGATTGGGGGGGGGGGGCAGGTCTCAATCCCAGGACCCTGAGATCATGACCTGAACCAAAGGCAGAGGCTTAACCCACTGAGCCCCCAGGCACCCCAGATCAATGGATTCTTAAGGATAAGGGCGGAGTCAGTTGCAAAGGGGCACAAGGGAGTTTTGAGGACATGTTTTACATCCTGATTACAGTGGTGACTATTTTTCAATTTTCAGGGTGAGTTTTGCGGAATGTCAATTACACTTTAACAAATGTGACAAGGGCGCCTGGGTGGCTCAGTGGGTTAAGCCGCTGCCTTCGGCTCAGGTCATGATCTCAGGGTCCTGGGATCGAGTCCCGCATCGGGCTCTCTGCTGAGCAGAGAGCCTGCTTTCCTCTCTCTCTTTCTCTCTCTGCCTGCCTCTCTGCCTACTTGTGCTCTCTCTCTGTCAAATAAATAAAATTAAAATCTTTAAAATAAATAAATAAATACTTGAAAAAAAAACAAAAACAAAATAAAGTTGTTTAACAAATGTGACAAAGATTTTTTTAAGTGCATCACTATACTACTTCGAAAAATGTGTAAGAAAAAATCTGGAAGGACATAAAGTACAATATAGAGGTTATTTCTGAGTAATAAGATAAGGGGTGAATAGTTTCTTCTTTCTACTTATCCACTTGTTCTAATAATGAGCATGTTTGTCTTCTATAGAACATCTTTTTCGTTATTTCATCAGGCAGTGTTCTAAGGGTGACCCTACAGAAAGGAAAATATTTTGGAGAGCAGATCCTAGTTTCAATTGGCAGAAAAACTACCAACCTTTTTTCTCTGTAATTTCTTTTTTTTTTTTTTAAAGATTTTATTTATTTATTTGACAGATAGAAATCACAAGTAGATGGAGAAGCAGGCAGAGAGAGAGAGAGGGAAGCAGGCTCCCTGCTGAGCAGAGAGCCCGATGCGGGACTCGATCCCAGGACCCTGAGATCATGACCCGAGCCGAAGGCAGCAGCTTAACCTACTGAGCCACCCAGGTGCCCCTTCTCTCTGTAATTTCAATTAGATTTTTTCTTTGGTCAAATATTTGAAAGCTTCCAACAGGTCTACAAAATCATGTGAAAGTATCTTTGTGGAATTCTTAACATAAAAAGCCCAAGTAGTTGACAAGTCTCCAAAAACCACCGAGATTTCCAATGTAGGCTCTCCCCACAGATACACTAAGCCGAAGCAACACTAAGAAATCTAGGAGACCATCTACTATAGTGTTTCTCCAACATCCACAGTAAAGGGACAAATTGTTTTTTTAAAGCTTCCAACCTACTACTGCCAATATTTTTATAAATACAGCTAAATTATTACAAAAATAAATTGAAAAGACAAGATTAGTTTTCCTAAACAGAGTAAACACACATGAAATTACCATGAAACTGCTACCAAAAACAAAACAAAAAACCCCACCCTTAATAAATGTATATTCCCCTCTGTAATTATTTCATCCTAGAGCAGTACATAGTTCGCAGACAGGCACTGAACTTTGAGCAGCAATGAGAATAAACTGTTTTATATGGAAAGCCACCCGGTTCAAGAGATTATTTCATCCTGGAGCAGTACATAGTTCGCAGACAGGCACTGAACTTTGAGCAGCAATGAGAATATACTGTTTTATATGGAAAGCTACCTGGTCCAAGAGATTACCTGATTTGGCTCTGATTTCACAGCAGTCAACTAGAACCCATATCCTGAGACTGCCTGTCCAGAACTCTTGGTTATCCACTAGACAATCTTAAATTTCTCAATTATCTACTGAAATTAACCAGTAAGTATCAAGATGAAGATACTCATTTACTCACAAGGGGGAAAAAAAGTAATATGGGTTATTATGACTACAAAAGACAGCAAACAGTTCAAAACATACCTGCCATAATTCCATACTGATAGCACTGTCCAACTGAACAAGCCTGGTTTCCAAATGCATGGACTGGCTCTCTGGATTATTAAGATTGATTGCTGTACTCTGGTTATGGTGACGTTGAATCTGTGACAAGTGCATTCTCAAATTGTCACACAGCTTACGGAATTCCGCCTTACGGGTGTATTGGAGGCAGAATTTGAAAGCTACAAGCATAATTGTAAGATATGTCAAGTACTTTCCACCATCACCAAGTATCTGAATTAGTTTTATTTCGAATATTAAAATCAGTTATTTTAACAAGATTTTATCAAACTTATTATCAGTCTTCAGAAATCATAAGTCAATGGTCACTTCATTTCATGTCCTGACCATCTTTTGGACATAGTCCTGGCCCAGAACTAAAACTTGGTTCTGGTGTTCTAGAAGAGTTTACAAACGGGAAGCCATTGAAATTAAAGTGTAGAAGGGACTCACCTTTCCAAGATCTACCACTTCAAATCCTAAAGGAACAAAAAATTCTAGCCTGAAATATAAAAAGTCTTGCTATCAACAAACTGCAGGCTTATGGTAACCTGATTCAACTGTGTACACAGATGTGTACCTTAACTACTTGCTGTACTAAAATAAATTTCTACCATCATATATGCAATAACAACTGTTTCAGAATTTCTTTGCTCTTAAAAAAAAAAGAGATTTCTATTTCAATAGGCCCAAAACAAAGGGATGCAGCTTAACTTCAAGTTAACATTTATATCAACAATTATCAAAAACCCCAAATGTTCTTATGTTAAATAAAAATTCACATATGCTAGCCATGTGAGCAAAACAGAACACAGGTTCTAATACTAACAGTAAAATATTCTTAAAGTTACTTACAACTTGAATAAACAAATGCCAATCGTCCCCAAATTGCAAAGAATGGCAATACAAGGTTGTACTAAGGGCAAAGTAAGAAAAAGCCAAAGCTACTCTCAAATCACGCATATTCCATTTATATATAGTTAAAAAGCTGCATTAACAGCAAGTGACAATAAGGAAAAGATACAAAATTAAGAAAACAGACTTCATATAGTTCAAGATTCAAAGTACAGTTAATCCTTAAACAAGGGTTTGAACTACATAGGTACATGAACATGTAGATTTTTTGGTATAGGTCCATAAATTTATTTTCTCTTCCTTATGATTTTAACACTTTCTTTTCCCTAGCTTCCTGTTTTAAGAATCCAGTATATAACATATATAACCTACAAAATACGTGTTTATCAACTGTTTATGTTACTGATAAGGCTTCTGATTAACAAGCCAGTGGTAGCTAAGGTTCTGGGTAGTCAAGTCGCAGGCGGATTTTCAACTGTGCAGGAGTGGGGGAAAAGGGGTATGTTTGCCAGCACCTCTAACAACCCACCCCTCTAGCTGTTCAAGCGCTATCTGTATATGCTGGGTAACAACTGGATACTTTTTATGACTATCCTGACTCGTCAAAATCACTTAGTTCTATATTCAGTGATACTGTTTAAGAAAATAAAACTATGCATTTTTCAAGCAATCCTAGAAGTCCAAAGTTTAAGAAGACCTTAGAAATCCATGGCATGGTTGAGAATATAAACAGTGAAATCAAAAGAAGAACTCAAGTTTATCAGAAAGCAATCAAAAAAGTTCCATTATGGTTTTAGTCACCTGTAAAGTCCCAAAATGACTTTGTCTTTCAAATAGTCATGAAGTGGATTTCATACAGAATTACCCTAACAAGTAAAACAAATTTCTTATAGTCACTTGTTTAATATTTAAATGAACACCAATCATCTTTCAATAAGAATAAAAACTATAAAATAAGTACTGTGGAGACAAACAGATTAACTCTGTCCATCTTTTGCAAAATATTTTCCTTAAAGTTAACTTTTCAAATCAGTTTTCATCTTACCTTGTTGGGCAATATCATGGTAGAGACGCTCTACTCTAGAATTGTTTCGAAGAAGGTCCAAACACTGTCTATAGGATTCCCAAAGGAACTTCACCCATGGAGTTAAAAGCAGTCTGTCAGTACGATCCTGAGTGTCTTCACCACTTACAGCACTTAAGAGAACACTAAAAAAAACAAAACAAAACAAAACAAAACAAAAAACGCATTTAAAAAGTTGAAAGCATTTTCGACATGATTTCCTACTTTGTTCCATGATTAAAAAACCAAAACCAACAACGGTCAATATAAAAAAGTGCAAATTCTTCCTGCAACTCTGGATGCACTGTAAAGCTGTCACGCATCCAAGTATCTGAATCCCCAACACATATTACAACCACTGAAATCAGTATCTGCCTCTATCTGAAGATTTACCAGTCTTACAAATTTTGAATAGTATAGTTTTGTTACTATACATTTAGAATTCCGAAGATAAGCATTCTTTCTAATGAAAATCTACACCTCAAATGAGGATGATGGAGACACATGTGAGGAAAAACTGAGGAAAATGTTATCAGCAACTGAACCTCCATACCTCTCAGGGGTTTGAATATTATCCAGATCTTCGATGTCCAGGACCATCTGCTGAGATTCTTCTTTAGCTGCTTCAGTTTTCTCCTCTGCCAACTTCAAATAAGCCCTAACAACATCCTCTAGAGATTTGATGTTCACCTAACCAAAGAGAGAGAGAGAGAGAAAGAGAGCAAGGAGCCTTAAAACACTTTTTCAACAAACCATGAAATATTTTAAGAGCTAATTTTAGGATATAAAACGTACTATATATACTCTGGAAAGTAAATGCCTCTGAAAGTTACTAAAAGCACTTACTAAAAAATATAAAACCCAGCTCGCTTCATACCTGTTGACAAATGTTCTTATACTGGTATAATCCCTCTTTAGCCAAATGGCTCTTGCGAAGATCCACACAAAGTTCCAAGTATTTCAACATAATCGGCTCGTGTATCTTTTGCCATGTTCTGTGTTTCTTACTTTTCATAACATCATAAAGAACATCCAAAGCAGGCTGCTTTTTGCCAACCTCAAGAAATTCTGGAAAAATAATTCAGGAAAATCAAAGTTCATTATGTATACTATACAGAAGTCTAAATCTTGCTTAAATTGGCTATTTTAATTTCTGAAGTCACTACCATCTCTTTTTAGATCACGTTTATTTTTGACATCTAGAGCTATGCCAAAATTCTGAGTTAAAACAATGAAAAACTGGTACGATCTCAAAATACGGTCTACAGATAAAACTGGGTTTCACTCAATTACATTGTACCAAATGTGTTTTAAGTTCCAGAAACTGAAGTCATGAGGGGAAAAAAATCTCTCCCCAGCAAACACCATAAACTCAAGTGTATCTTCAGTCACAGTGATCTGGCTGAGGAAATTTTTACTAGTTCATGCTAAGACTCCAGGTAGAAAAATCATTAGATTGGCAATTTGACAGTCAATTAGATTGACTCTGTTCCCTTTAAGATCAACTGACTGTTTATGTGGGCCTGCTTTTAGATTCTCTATTCTGATCACTCTCTATTCCAACGTTTTTCGTCTTTTGCTAATACCTCACCGTCTTGAATACTATGGTCTTCAAACCAAGTAGTATGAGTACTCCAAATTTGTTCTTCAGTATTGTTGGGCCTACTAAGTCTTTTACCTTTCCATATAAACTCAGAGTTAGTTTGTTAGTATCTATAAAATTAGCTCACTGGAATTTTCATTCAAATTTTTTATTTGATTTTGAATCTACATATCAAATTTGGAAGAACTGACAATTTAACAACATTTAGTCTTCCAATCTACAAAACAGCTCTCCACTTATTTTTCCAGTGTAAACATGAAAAAAAATATATTAAGATAAACCCCAAATTAGGGGGACATTCCACAAAATACTTGACCAGTACTCCTCAAACTTATCAAGGCTATCAACAAGGAAAATCTAAGGAACTGTCATAACAAGGGGAGGTGTCTAAGGAGATTTGACAATTAAATGTAATATGGTATCCTAGAAGTGATCCTGGAATTCAAAAAAGGACATAAGAAAAAGCTAGAGAAATGTGAAGGAAGTATAGACTTTTGTTAACAATGTATCAGTACTGGTTCATTACTTGTAACAAATATAACAAAATAATATACAATATCAATAGGCTTGGTTTATATGGAAACACCCTATTATTTTTGTAAAAATAAGTCTTGAACTTCTAAAATTAAGTTTATTTAAAAAAATAGGGGTGCCTGGGTGGCTCACTTAGTTGGGCACTGGCCTTTGGTTCAGGTCAGGATCCCAGGGTCTTGGGATGGAGCCCCTTATCAGACTCTCTGCTCAGCCAGGAGCCTGCTTTTCTCTCTCTCTGAAATAATTAAATAAAATCTTTTTTAAAAAGTTTATTAAAAAACAAAGTTTATTTTTAAGACAAAAAATTTTAGAATGCATAGCAAAAAAAATTATATACTTACGAATTTACTACCACCTAAACCTGTCTGCATATTGCAGTATTTCAAAATCCAGCTTCAATCTCAGGTTTTATGTATACTGCTCATTTTGAAATTCAGTCAAAGCAAAGACTCCTCCATCACATTCCTTTTTTTTTTTTTTTGAATATTTTATTTATTTGACAGAGAGACAGAAAGCACAAGTAGGTAGAGCAGCAGGCAGAAGTAAAGGGAGAAGCAGGCTCTCCAAGCAGGGAGCTTGATGTGGAACTCGATCCCAGAACCCTGGGATCACTCCTGAGCCAAAGGCAGCCACTTAACCGACTGGGCCACCCAGGCACCCTCCAACCCGTTATTTCTGACAAAGGTTAAAATTTAACCTATTTTTTTCTCATCTTTTATTTTCCTATGCACAAAACTCAGTAAATGGATGGCGGGGGAGCAATCTAACCTAAGTCATCTCCTATGTCCAACTTAAAAATCAGTAACTGCCAAATTGCACACAAAAAAAATCTTTCCACCAACATTTGGAAAGTAATTTGGGGAACCAAAACACTAGTTTACACCATTTTTAAAAAAGGTCTTAAACACTACATTTCCACTGTTAAAAAATCATTCTTTTCGGGGCACCTGGGTGGCTCAGTTTGTTAAGTGACTGCCTTCAGCTCAGGTCATGATCCCAGGGTCCTGGAATCTAGCCCCCCACCTTGGGCTCCCTGCTCAGCGGGAAGCCAGTTTCTCCCTCTGACACTCCCCATTCTGTGCTCTCCTGCTCTGTCAAATAAATAAAATCTTAAAAAAAAAAAATCGGGGGACCTGGGGGCTCAGTGGGTTAAGCCTCTGCTTTCAGCTCAGGTCATGATCTGAGGGTCCTCAGATCAAGCCCTGCATCAGGCTCTCTGCCTGCCTCTCTGACTACTTGTGATCTGTCAAGTTTAAAAAAAAAAAAAATCTTTAAAAAAAATCACTATTTTCCTTGGAAAAAATCTTTAACAAAGAATTATTTTCAAGAGTTAACACCATACAACATTATAAACCATGTAACTGTGCTAGGAAGACAACATGCAGAAATGTTCCTTAACTGGGAGTTTTACTAGATCTACAGATTTAGTAATTCTCTATTATTTCTTCTCCCAACTATCCCATCTTTCAGGAATGTTGCTTCTGAACATTCCTTCCAGCAGGACAACTACAAACAAAACTCCAACTCTGGTATATTAACAAGTTTGCAATTAGATAAATTACAAAATACACAAAAATAAGTATCTTTACACAGTAACATATGTCACCCCATATTATACCAAATCATATTTTTTTTTAAGATTTCATTTACTTATTTGACAGAGAGATCACAAGTAGGCAGAGCCCCAGGCAGAGAGAGAGGGGGAAGTAGGCCCCCTGCTGAGCAGAGAGCCTGATGCAGGCCTCAATCCCAGAAGGGGAAGGCAGAGGCTTAACCCACTGAGTCACCCAGGCGCCCCTCAAATCATATTCTTCATATGCAAATGAAAACAAACCCTTCCACAATAATTCAAGTCAATGTCAACATTAATCCTGGCAGAATGGCGAAAAGTCCATTTTCATTGGAGTCCATTTTATCACAAAAACAAAAACAAAAAACCCAAAAACAAAAAACACCTAAGAGGGAACAAAAATGTAATACAACTAGATACTTTGTTAGAATAATAAGCCTTTCCTGGTCTAAGGGGAGGACCTGCCTATCTTCTTCCTGAAGCATACCTATGCAAGGTTATTTTGTAAAATCCAACAGTACCTCAGGTGTTTTTAACAACTATTTAACAGAAAAGGTTTCTATCAGCCAAAAATTTGGAAGTAAATGTTTTTAGATAAATTTATCATTCACATTATAAATACCACAGCAGCAGCACCCAAAACAATCCACTGTATCCAATTCCCAGTCTTACACTGAGGATTTAGATCTTTTAGTATTCTATATAAACACTTGTCAAAATGCTAATAACACAGAACAGGCACAAAGAGTTAAAGTTGAGAGCTGACCGCAGCATGGTGATGACAAAATAATAAACTGTCTAAAAATAATTCACCTACCCAATCTCTTATTTTTAAATAGGGGAGTGTGATGTTTTTAATGTCAAACTGGAAATCTTGTTTATGGACAGAGGCAAAATTATATTTTCTTTTTTTTTTAAGATTTTATTTATTTATTTGTCGGAGAAAGAGAGAGCATGAGCACAAGCAGAGGGAATGGCAGATATAGGGAGAAGTTGGCTCCCCTCCAGGCAAGGAGCCAGATGCAGGACTGGATCCCAGGACCCCAGGATCATAACGCAAGCAGAAGGCAAACGCTTAACCAACTGAGCCACCCAGACATCCCTAAAAGTAATCTTCACTTCCTAAACAGCCAATCAAAATTTATGATTCCAAGTTCCACTCTCAAACTCTGAAACAACAGGTTTAAAGAAACCAAAGCAAATGCACTAAAAAATATTTTTTAGGACCACCAACACCAAGAAAAAAAAAAAGCAAACATGGATACCAAGCAAAGATGTTTTTTAAGGAAAAAAAATGGAATGGGAATAGATACCATGATAATCCATGAGGGGTGAGTTCCAGTCTTTACCCTAATTTACATACTGGGAGAATTTAGTTCCTCTTAATTATCTAATAAGGAAAAAGAAAGTTTTTAAGGCTAGAAATACCACACACTAAAGGACCTATTACAGTGTTTTTAAAAATGTTCACTTCCCTCATATTCTTGAAATAAAGATTAAAATCTAGAATTATGAACTAATACTCAGAGGATCAGCATTCTGAGCTTACCTTTCAGACACAAGGACAAACTGTATCTATCCTAAAAGATAAAGTTTAGGTCAGCCCTTCAATATTACTAGTTGATTTGTGCTACAGACGAGGACAAGCTACAACGTTACACAATTTGTGGGTTTAATGACAACTTTATAAATCACTGGTAGAATCTAAACTAAAAGGCTGTTACAAGATCAGAAACAATTAATTCCATACTACTGACAACATAATCTGGAAAAGGGGCTTTCTCCAAATGATTCTGGTGCATGAATTTCTTTCCTGTAACTGCTAGGCCAAGTTCTCACCTTCCCAAATGATTACTATTATTGTTTCCAAAAATACTGTTCTGTATTACAAACTCAGAGTAACCTGAACTATTCTAAACTTATTCACATTTTATTAAAATAAAATGGATTAGTTCTGAATGTTTGAGGCCACAAATGTTACAGATAAAACACATACATAAAATGAGATTCTCTCCATCAAATGAAATGTGCTTTGATAATCCTACTTTTGTTAAGTTTTGTAAGCAGTGCCATGTGCCATCCACATTCTGCTCACTTTAACACTTTCAGACAGCAGCTCTCATTCACAAGATCAAAGGTACAGAAGGTACTACTTGAAAGCTAAGGCCTCTACTACAGAAACATCCAACCTACCTCTTAAAAGACTGCAGCAAGGAGACAGTACAGCCTTATAAAAACCTACACAAAATTAACCCCCCCCCCCGGGGTGTCCCTTCACCTTCTTGCTCATCTTGCCTACTTTAATTTCAGATGCTTTCCTCAACTTTCCTTCATGAATCAAATCTATTTCAACTTAGAAAACATATAAAAGTATTTATGATTTGCTACACATTGGAGAACCCTTCTAATTAAAAAAAATCAGTGAAAACACTAAGCTCATATTCAGATACAGAAGGGAGGAGTAATGAAAGAAACAAGGCCTGAACACAACAAATGTCTAATATTTAGGCCATCAAGACTACAGCGCTTCAGACTATTAGCATAGGAAAAAGCCTGTCGGTAAACCAACTGACTGTGAAACAGATCTACAATAGCAATTAGAACAGTAACTGAATCCCAGTCATTCTGTAAACCATAATATAATTCTAAGTTTTTAAACATAGGAAAAAATTCTAACTTTGCTACAGTTCATTTTATAGTGATAAATTTCCATTTCAATCTATTTTCTTTTCTGGAAATTAACATCCTTGGGCGCCTGGGTAGCTCAGCGGCTGGGTGTCTGCCTTCAGCTCAGGTCATGATCCTGGGGTCCTGGCATTCCGACTCCCTGCCCAGCGGGGAGTCTGCTCCTCCCTCTCCCTCTGATCCTCCCCCTCCCTTCCTGCATACTCTTTCTCTTACATAAATAAAATCTTAGGAAAGGAAAAAAAAAAGAAATTAACAGTCTTAATTCTTGCCTGTTCTATTAGATCACTGGTTAAAATGAGCAGTCATCAGATCTAAGTTGTGGTTTTAACTGATTTTTTTAAACAATTACTGTACTCTATTCCCAAGAATGTGGAATTATATCCCACACTCTTACCACCCCTCCAAATTGTTACTTTTAAAATAACAAGGATGCGACAAACACACCTTTAGTCCTGAAAAGTTATCAGCAGTATTAATTTTATGTATTGACTGAAATTGAACTTTTCATAAGAGGAATTTTCAAACAAGCTAACAAAACAAGCTCCATAAACATAAAACTCTTAACAGGCGCGGTGTGTCCACCTACAACACGGGTAAGACCCAAAAAACTGTTTTGGTAAAGAAAGGGTGAAAATAAGAGCCATGAACGCCCTACACACTTAGAAATTGCTGGGCTTAAAAAACACTAAACGATAAAGTTTTTTAAAAACCAGAGCAATGCATAATACATTTGCACCCCAAAAATGCCAACGTAATAAATGCCTCTTGAATACACCAGCACACGCACAAGTTTTCCTGAAGAGGGCCCGTGGCTTAAGTACACCTAGAAATAAAAAATCGCAGGCAGTAGCGCTGTGGCGAAAAAACGCCTTATCTCAAAGTCTAGAGACCTTGGTTCTAGTCTCCTGGCTCAACAACTAACTCCGAGTGACCTTGGGTAAACACTCTCTCTAGGCCTCATTTCGTTATCTTTAAGCGAGAAACTGAAGTCCCTCTTTTACAGTATTAACTCTGTTCCAACTTCATGTGATCAGGAATGGACTTTGGGGCTGCCAATAATCAATGCCAGAAAAAAACAGGTTAACAGGTTAAACGGGTCAGAGCCCCCGAGGTGGAGATACAGTGACTTGGAAAAAGGGTAAGTGGACCCTGACCCAGCAAAGGCCGGCGCTGGATTTGGGGGGCGGAGGTGTCTGCAGGAGGGCCGGAGGTGGGACTGCCCGGCTCCCGGCGCCCGCAGGAGGTGGAGTCGAGGTTCTCGCGTGCATTGTCCCCGGGAGGGAGCCATGTTTCTTCCTCCCCGGCACTCCCAGATGGCGGCTGGGGGCGCGGGGCCTAAGCAACCGAAAGCCCGGCGACCTGGGGCTCCGGGCGGAGGCGGTCAAGGGGGGTAAGGAACTCGGGCCCCGGAAACCTGTCTCCCGGACCGCGGCCCCCGGGACCCACCAGGAGGGGGCGGGGGGATGGAAGGGCCCCCAAAGCGACGGTTCCCAGCTCCGCACCTCCCACCCGCTCCGGTCGGTCGGAGCGAGAAGGGAAACCATGCCCACCCACGGACCCGAGCGGCGGCGGGCAGGTCGCATACGGCCACCTCTCCCGCCTCAGCCGGGCAGCGGAGCAGCGAGAAGCAGGCCGGGGCTCCTCGACCTCCGAGGCCTCGGGCCGACCCAGCCCGGCGCACCCCGATCCCCTACCCTACTCACCGTTGGCGCGTTTGAGGGCATTTTCCGGCCTCTGAAAATAGGCCGGCATCTTGGCGGCAGGCTCAGCTCACCCGGCGTCAGCGAACTCCTTAGTGGCCCGGGCCGGGAGAGGAGACGAAGGGGAACCAGCGCGAGGTTCCACGCGCCTCGCCAGCAGTCGCCCGCGCCCAGCCGGCCAGAGACGGAAAGGAAGGAGCCACGTGACCTCCGCACGGCGGCGCCGCCACCGCCCAGGCCCCGGATGTAGGGGAGCGGGGGGGGGGGGGGGTGGAGCGGTCCTCCGCGCGCAGGCGCGCTGCTCTCGCGCGCGCCGGCTGACGTGGCGGCTGTAGCCATCCTGCTCGCGCGCCGCTTCCCCCTCCCGCCTCGTCGGGGAGAAGCTGTGGGAGAAGGTTCTCAGGCCCCTCTCTCCTTGAGGGAGTATGGGGGTGAGAAAGGTGATACTTGTGTCAGAGTCTCAGCCTGGCGAGAAAGAAGGCGTGTGCACAGATTTTTGGACGCGCTTTGTGCGGAGTCATGCAAAGTTCCAGTCAGGTCCCGTTCGCCCTAGGAACGGTCTGTCGCCGCTGAATGAAAATGCCGGATGTATTGGTTTATCGGACATGCGCTGAGCAGCCGTCGCCAGGCCCGCGCTGCCCACCGCCGGTTAACAGCAGTGACCTGCCCCTTGACGGACTAGCAGAGGAAGGAGGGACGCGGTAATTCCATGAGCAAGCTTACTTCATGTCGGTACAATTAAAAAGTTGCTGACACAAAGGTTGTCCGGAGGATGGGAGCCCTCAGAGAAGGTGAGTTTGGAGCTGAGGTCTGAAGGACGCGGACAGACTGGAGACCGTACTCTGGCAAGAGGACAGACGTTCTGCATCAGAACAGGCTTCGCATAATGTTTGAAGATACATGGGAGAGTTCTAGCCTTGACATTCGGCACTCGCCGCAAAGAAGCATGAGAAAAACCGGTGTTAGCTGCAGGGAATCCATTTCTCAGGCCCCTGCTACAGACAGTCGTTTATTACTGATCTGCAGTTTTAATGCTCGGTCACTCACTAGAACACCTAGAACTTGAAAGCCATTTAAACTGAATCTAATAACTCAAGCCCTAAATGTGAAGTTAAGAGGAGTTCAGAAGAAAAATTCAGGGGGCGTCTGGGTGGCTCAGTGGGTTGGTTAAACCTCCGCCTTCAGCCCAGGTCATGCTCTCAAGGTCCTGGGATCGATCTCTCAGCGGGGAGCCTGCTTCCCCGTCTCTCTCTCCCTGCCTCTCTGCCTACTTGTGATCTGTCAAATGGGTAAATAAAATTTAAAAAAGAAAAAGAAAAATTCAGAAAGCAGCAGTGGAAGAAGTTGTTCCAGTTTTATAACACATTTTGTAATGATGCATGGACTATGCGAATGAATGACAGTACTGTAACAGGGGAACAAGGAATCCACAGCACATACACACAAAAAGCATGTTCCGCTCATTGTTTCTGCCTCAGCAAAGAGATTTTTCTATTCAATTAAATTTATCCCTACAAAGAAAGCTTAAGAAATGCAGAAAAGATCAAAGATACATCACATTTTCTAAAAAAGGTTATTTAAAAATTAACTTCAAAGAGTTCTTCCCTCAAAATTCTTGGGCCACTCTAAATGTCTAAATTTACTTCCCCAAAATTAAGAGCCAGACAGAGTTGAATAACAAGTACTAAGAAGCTATAGGAACTGTTTTATGGGGAAGGATCAAGAGACTCATTTGTGTATGCAGTAATTAAGTCAAAATTAAAGAGCTAAACGTAAGAGCAAATAAAGCTTTTAAATGCTCTATATAGAAAACTATTTGGTAGGCCATAGAGAAATGTAACAGAATAAAATAAAAGGAAACCTGACCTAAATATCAGAAAAAGCTTTCCAACATTCTTATCTTTTCATTCTCCTATCTTGAAGAAGATGGTAAAATAATATCATTGATTATTACTCATTATGTGGTAGACCTAAAACAAGACAAACACTAGAAAATTTGGAGCAAAAAATGAAATTCAATATTTCTGCATCTTCAGTCTTTTCTCTCAAGTTAAAGTAGATAAAGCATTTGGTAATATAATAACCAATGATCATTTAAGTGCATTAAGTACAATTAGTATCTAGTACTGTATTTGTGAATAGTCTCAACTTCCAGAATAAATTTTATTAAATTCTGCCGATAGGAGGGGATGCCTGGGTGGCTTGGTTGGTTAAGTGTTTGCTCAGGTCATGATCCCAGGGTCCTGGGGTAGCATCCTCCGTGCATTGGGCTCCCTGCCCAGCAGGGAGCCTGCTTCTCCCTCCGCGCCTGCAGCTCCCTCCTGCTTGTGGTCTCACTTTCCCTCAGGCAAATAAATAAATAAAGTCTTTAAAAAAAAATTTTTTTAATTCAGCCAGTAGGTATTAAGTACCAGCTAATAGCCTGTTTTCAAGGAGTTGATGTATCACTGGTGCATATGGATGTGTACACAATGAGGAGCGAGATAGGATCTATTCTGAACCAGAAGAAAAGCACAATTGCTTATTGATTAATGCTCACTTTGTAGAAAGCAAGTAACCTGAATATGCTGGAAACCACTTTAGGAAGTAGTAAAGGGAAATGATCAGGCTAGTGAAGGTGTTTCCCTAACCAACCTAGTTTTGTACTACATATAACTGGATAATTTCTGTAATATAATGTTTGGAGGTTTTGAATAGAGCAAATAAGATTCTCAAAAAAAGGGGGCGCTTGGATGGCTCAGTGGGTTAAAGCCTCTGCCTTCGGCTCAGGTCATGATCCCAGGGTCTGGGGATCGAGCCCCACATCGGGCTCTCTGCTCAGCAGGGAGCCTGCTTCCTCCTCTCTCTGACTGTCTCTCTGCCTACTAGTAATCTCTGTCTGTCAAATAAATAAATAAAATCTTAAAAAAAAAAAAAAAAAGACTTCCTCTGCAGAGCCTTAAAGCCAGTGGGCAGCTGCTCAGGCCACCATTAACGTGAGTAACCAGGCCAGCTCTGGGCACTCTGCTGCCCCAGCAACTGGTGGCTCTACTCCTCCCTCAAACTACTGGTGCCTGGATCAGTGACTGACTAGCTCTTCCCTCTAGCTATTTCTAGAACATTCTCTCTCGTCCCTTGAACTGTGAATATTGAACTTCATGCCATTAGACTAGACCACACATGATTCCTCTATGTGACAGTCCTCTATAGGCATCTGCAGATCTGCAGGTCACAACCCCTCATTCCTTAACTCTTACTTCTAACTCTCTGTCACCAACACGATTGTCATAATTATTAGTGGTTTCTATACCCATGTGGATGGTCCTGCCAGTATCCTGGCCACCTGGCCTTCACAATTGTGTCCTCTACCTTACCTCACTCACTCATACACATGGTGATACCCTAGAGTCTAGACTAAGAAACAGGAAATTTGTTCTGTTTAAAGGACTAGGTAGTAAATATTAGAGGTTTTGCAGGCCACGAGGCCATATCTTCAATTCTTGAAGCAACTGTTCTTGCTGAAAAAATAATAGTCCTTTGGGCACCTGGGTGGCTCAGTGGGTTAAAGCCTCTGCCTTCAGCTCAGGTCATGATCCCAGGGTCCTGGGATGGAGCCCCATATCGGGCTCTCTGCTCAGCAGGGAGCCTGTTTCCTCCTCTCTCTCTGCCTGCTTGTGACCTCTGTCTGTCAAATACGTAAATAAAATCTTAAAAAGAAGAAGAAGAAGAATAGTCCTTGTATATATGTGTGTATATTACATTTAAAACTGTAAAAACTAGGGCGTCTGGGTGGCTCAGTCAGTTAAATGCCTACTTTTGGCTCAGGTCGTGATCACGGGGTCCTGAGATCAAGTCCTTCGTCAGGCTTCTTGCTTGGTGTGGAGTCTGCTTCTCCCTCTCCCTCTGCCCCCCTGCCAACCCAGCTTGGGGTCTCTCTCTCTCAAATGAGTAAATAAAATATTTTTAAAAACCGTAAAAGCTATCTTGGTGAGCACTGAGCAATATATAGAATTGGTGAATCACTCTATTGTATACCTGAAACTAATATAATAATATATGTTAACTATACTGAAATTAAAATTTTTTTTTAAATTTAAATGTAATGACTAAAAATAGTGAAGACTGTTGTTATTCTTTAAAAAAAAAAAAAATTGTATGTATTTGACAGAGACATAGCCAGAGAAGGCAGTGGGAGAAGAAGCAGCAAGCTTCCCGCAGAACAAGGAGCCAATGTGGGGCTCAATCCCAGGACCCTAGGATCATGACCTGAGCTGAAGGCAGACGCTTCACGATGGAGCCACCCAGGCACCCTATAAGGACTGTTCTTAGCTCAAGGCTGTGTAAATACAGGCAGTGGGCCCACTTGAGCCCCTAGGCTCTGTTTGCTGACCCCTACACTATACCTTGTCACACCGCTCTCTCAGTTTCCAGATCTTGATTTGAAGCATCTCACATTCTCGTTCATTCCAGTACACCACAACCCCCAACAATCCTGCTGCCTGATGAACCTGCAATCTGGCCATCAATCCTTCCTTTACTCACCGCTGCTCCCCATCCCTCGTGTCCTCTGTGGTTTTTTTGGGTTTTTTTTTTTTTTTAAGATTTTATTTATTTATTTATTTGACAGAGAGATCACAAGTAGGCAGAGAGGCAGGCAGAGAAAGAGAGAGAGAGAGGGAGGAGGAAGCAGGCTCCCTGCCGAGCAGAGAGCCCAATGCAGGGCTCAATCCCAGGAGCCTGAGATCATAACCTGAGCCGAAGGCAGAGGCTTAACCCACTGAGCCACCCAGGTGCCCCCCTCATGTCCTCTGTTAACCCCGCACCCAACTCGGATTCCATCATTTAGTTCTTTCCTTGCTCTGCTTTCCCTTTATCTGGCCCCAACCCTAGCCAATCCAAGCATCCTTCTGCTCCTTGCCCACAGCCCAACATGACTGGGGAAAAATATACAACCGTGTCAACAAGTCCCACTTTAAATTCTTGACCACAAGCTGCAGCAGGCCCCGTGCTGCTCTTCAGCCCTCCTACTACTCTGCTTCTCGAGGCTCTGTCCCCATTCTCCCTGGTGACTGTGCCATACTTTGTCCTCTCTCCAGTCCTCTCCCCTCAGCTGTTGGCCTCATTTTCTGTAGCACGGCAAGCAGTGGAGCCGTTAGAAGAGAACGTGGCTCTGCACTCTGCCATCGACCCACCCCTGCTCCTGTACTCGACACTGCCTCTCTCCTGTTACCTTCAGTCCGTGCTCCTGTCTAAAGCCAGCCTTTTGGACTGGTGCCCTGGATTCCATCTCCTGTCACACCGCAGGCTGTTCACTCCAGCCTCCCTGAAACGCTGTCTTCACTTGGCTCCCAAGATCCCCTTTTCCTGATTTTCCTCCTACCTCTCTGACTCCTCTGTCTCTTTGACCTGCCATCTCCTCTTCTCTCTGACCTCTGAGGTTGGAAAGCCCCAGGGCCCAGCCCCTGGACGTCTGCCCTCCTCTAACTGCATCCATCCCTTGGTTCTAGCTCATGGCTTTAGATATCATCCCTGTGCTTAGAAGTTACAAAATTACATCACCAGGGCTCTGCGTCTCTCCTGAAAGCCAGGCTCACACCCCAGTGACTAAATGATAACATCCGTTAAGAGTTTGACATACAACATATACCCAACCTGCCCCAAACCAGGCTCCTGGTCTCTCTGGCCTCCCATCAACTCCTCCCATTATCTTCCCCATGTAAATAATGGCAATCCCCTTCTTCCAGTTGTTCGAACCAAAAATACTGGAGACATCATCCTTAACTCTACTTTTTCTGCCACAGGCCTACATCCGATTGATCCATCAGCCAATCCCATTTCTACCACCTCCACAGCCATCAGTCTGTTTCCCCCAGACTATGTAATAACCTATTCACTTGTCTTTCTGTTTCTCTTCAGCCCCCTTCTTGTTACCCTCCACCACAGCAAGCAGGGGGATCTTTTAAAACAAAAGGTAAGTGATTATGTCAGTCCCCTCATCAAGGTCCCCTTGTGGCTGCCCAGCTCAGGCAGGAAAAGTCAAAGTCCTTACCGTGGCCCACAGGATCCTACAGATCTCCTTCTCCTCCCCCTTCCTGCCATGCCAGGCCAGTGTCACCTTTTCAGGGCTGTCTTTCCTTACCTCTTAAAGTAATAACAACCTCCCTTCCTTCCATACTTCCAAGCACCCTTTTCTTGATTTTCCTCCACAGCATTTATTTAGTTCTCTCCATTTCATTGATATATTTCATGATCCACTGCTCTAGAATGTAAGATTGATGAAGGCAGGGATTGGATGTCTGTTTTGTTCAACTGCTGTCTGTCTAGCATCTGTAACTGCCTGGCACAGAGTAAGCACTCAGCAAATATTTGGATTTTTTTAGAATATTTTATTCATTTTTTTGACAGAGAGAGAGAACATGAGTGAGAGCACAAGCAGGGGGAGCAGCAGAGGGAGAGGGAAAAGCAGAGGGAAGGGAGAAGCAGACTCCTCGCTGAGCAGAGAGCCCAATGTGGGGCTTGATCCCGTGAACCTAAGGTCATGACCTGAGCCAAAGGCAGTCATTTAAGCAAATGAGCCACCCAGGCGCCCCTTAATAATATTTGCTTAAAAAATGACTTCATGGGTTAAAGCAAGCTTTCTGTATTATAATTGCCCATCTGCATGTTAGTTGCCTCCATGACACTGGAAATCCTTTGGGACATTTCATCTTTATGTGTAGACAGTGCCTGGCACATGGTCAATAGCCAGGAAGTATTTGCTCAGCATATATTTCAGAACACCTTGATGGTTCCAACTGCCTGATGATAAAGAAAGTCCAAAACCTTACACGCTTGCATTCTTAATCATGAAAGTGCCCAATGAGGGTTGGAAATCTTTTCAACAGTAGTGTTCCAAGAGCAGATGTGGGGTGCATGGTGCCTGGTTCAGGCAGTTCTTGCTGAACATTTAGGTTGTGCAAATTTTTTTTTTCAAGATTTTATTTATTTATTAGAGAGAGGGAGAGAGGAAGAGTCCACAAGCAGTGGAGAGTGGCAGAGGGAGAGGGAGAAGCAGACTCCCTGCCAAGCAGGGAGCCCAATAGGGGGCTCGATCCCAGGACCCTGAGATCATGACCTGAGCCAAAGGCAGACGCTTAACCAACTGAGCCACCCAGTCACCCCTAGGTTGTGCAAATTTAAAGCAGGAAATTGGAATGCAGATTCAGTGGAGTATATTCTTAGCAGGAACGTATCCCAGCAGCATTTGTTATTTATTGGAGAAAAGCATCTTACATTCGGGAGTCCTCACCCATTAATATTCTGCCAGACTCCAGGACAAGTCTGAGGGGAAGAAGAGAAGCATATTTGTGGGAATTGGCATACATAGTCACACATGCCATTGTCATGCCACACAGCCTAGCTCCTACTTGGGAATTTAGGAGACTCTGCTCAGAGCCACACAATCCATTTAGGGCCAAGAGCAGAATGAGTAAGACACCGTGCAGAGTAGCTTCGGGTGTGGTTTGAAAATGGGCTTCTCTGTTAAATGTGTGAACTATGATTAGAAGGAACCCTGGAACCGCAGGGTGTGGGCTTTCATCTTGGGCTTGTGGGTACTAGACAATCACACGGACCTTTTCATTGTGTTATATTCTCACGAAGCAACTAAAATGACACTTCCTTGGAGAACCCCTTCCTGATCACATGGTCTAAAGCTTGAGACTACCTTAGTTTAATTCTCAGTGAAGCGTTTATCACCCGTGGATAGTGTTCATTGTTTCCTTGGTTTCCCTCCCCACCGCACCACACTAAATGGTAAGCTTTAAGCAACCAAGTTCATCGTGTTGAGCACTGTAGCTCCAACTCCCAGAACTATGCTGGGCATGGGTCAACTCTGTAAAGACGTGATGTGTGAATAAATAAAGGAATGGAGACTGTGGTCAGCAGGATTCCAAGGTGTCCACAAGATTTCCACTCCCTGATTGTACACGCCTTGTATAATACTTGAGACCACAAACATGATGGGGTGTTACTTCTCTGATTAGGTTATATTATTTATCTAGTTGACTTTAAGAAGAGATTATCTGGGTGGGTCTAGCCAATTACAAAAGCCCTATAAATCCTGAGGCAGAGGAAGTAAGAGATTCAAAACACGAAAGGATAAATGGAAAAAGCTGCATAGCAAGGAAATGTGGAAACCTCTAGTAGCTGAGGGCAGCCTACAGGTAAACCCAGTTAGTGCACAGAAGCCTCAGTCCGCAAATGGAAAGAGCTGAATTCCATCAACAACTTGGATGAATGTAAAGGGAAATTCTTCTGCAGAGCCTCCAGGAAGGAACACACCCTTGCCATCACCCAGACTTCATCCTGGCACCAGCCTGAGCAGAGACCTTGTGCCATGCTGGGACTTCTGGTCTATAGAGCTGTGAGCTGATAAATGGGTGTTGTTTTAAGTCACTAAGTTTGTAGTAATTTGTTACACAGCAAAAGAAAACTAATACAGAGACGGTTTCCCCATATTAATTTCTAGAGAAAGAAGAATGAAACATAAGTGGAGTCAAATTCTTTTTTTTTAAAAGATTTTATTTATTTATTTGACAGAGAGAGAGAGATCACAAGTAGACAGAGAGGTAGGCAGAGAGAGGGAGAAGCAGGCTCTCTGCTCAGCAGGGAGCCTGATGAGGGGCTCAATCCCAGAACCATGGGATCATGACCTGAGCCGAAGGCAGAAGCTTAACCCACTGAGCCACCCAGGTGCCCCATGGAGTCAAATTCTAAAGTGACTTTGCTTTGCATGAAATGAATACAAAAGTACAACTCAGTGGAAGGAAAGGGCAAGACTGTGAAGGTTTAACTCTACAAATCAAGAGAAAGGTTTAACTATACAAATGAAGCGAAAGCCCTACAGAAGGAATCTGAGACTACAAACACATGTTATAGTACTCCACACTACTGTTTTTAGAACTAGGGGGTAAGCTTCATTTCCTAGGGAATTTAGGATTATAAACGCATCTCTGTTCAGCCCATAAGTCTGTCACATTTGGAGCCAGACGGCTTCAAACCCCAGCTTTGCCATTTAGCACTAGGGTGTTGGGCAAGTAATCTCACCGAGCCTCCATTTTCTCATCTGTGAAATAGGCATGATTGAGTCCTATTATCAGACTCCATGCTCAGCGGGGAGTCTGCTTGTCCCCCTACCCCCTCACACTCACATTCTCTCTCTCTCAAATAAAATGTTTATTTATTTTTATTTTTTTTAAAGATTTTATTTATTTATTTGGCAGAGAGAGCATGAGCACAAGCAAGGGGAACAGCAGACACAGAGAGAGGGAGAAGCAGGCTCCCTGCTGGGCAGGGAGCCCGACTTAGGGCTCAATCCCAGAACCCTGGGACCATGACCTGGGCGGAAGGCAGATGCTTAATGACTGAGCCACCCAGGCACCCCAAATAAATCTTTTAAAAAAATAGAAAAGAAAAGGGGCACCTGGGTGGCTGAGTGGGTTAAAGCCTCTGCCTTCAGGGTCCTGGGATCTAGCCCCTCCTCGGGCTCTCTGCTCAGCAGGGAGCCTGCTTCCTCTCTCTCTCTGCCTGCCTCTCTGCCTACTTGTGATCTCTGTCTCTGTCAAATAAATAAATAAAATCTTAGAAAAAAGAAACGGGGAAGAGTAGCTTTGTGGGAGAGAAACCTGACAAATACTGCCTCAGCGGGATGACCAAGGTTTATATCTCAGTGCAGCCTCGATCTGATGTGACGACAGCAGCACTTCTATGGTCTTCCTCCCCAAAACACATGACCAATCATGAGAAAAAACATCAGACAAATCCTAACTGAAAGATGGTCTTTGAAAGTCCTGGCCAGAGCTCCTCAAAACTGTCAAGGTCATCAAGAAACTAGGAAAGTATGAGAAACTGTCACAGCCAAGAGGAGCCAAAGGAAACATTTTGACTAAATATGTTATCCTAAATAGGATCCTGGGATCCTATTTAAAAACTAGGTAAAAACTTGGGCGCCTGGGTGGCTCAGTGGGTTAAGCCGCTGCCTTCGGCTCGGGTCGTGATCTCAGGGTCCTGGGATCGAGTCCCACATCAGGCTCTCTGCTCGGCGGGGAGCCTGCTTCCTCCTCTCTCTCTCTGCCTGCCTCTCTGCCTACTTGTGATCTCTCTCTGTCAAATAAATAAATAAAATCTTTAAAAAAATAAAAAATAAAAACTAGGTAAAAACTAAGGAAAAAACATGGACTTTAGATACTAATGTATCAGTATTCATTCATTAGTTGTGACAGAGGTACCATATTGACGTAAGATGTTACTAAAAGAAGAAACTTACTGAAGGGTATGTGGTAACTCTCCGTTCTATCTTTGCAACTTTTCTGTAAATCTAAAACTACTCTAAAAAGAATTTGGATTCCAAAAGAAAAAGAAAATGTCCATTTGTAAAATATGAGGGGAAAGGGATTTTAAGACACTGTAGGTAATGAATTCTATCCTCTTTCATATTCTTTGAAAAATCCAAATACAGATCAGAATTTGTCTCAATTACATTTTCTTACTGATCTGTTTCTTTTAATACAACACAGCTTGAAAGCCGGGCTTCTTTGGGCCTGGGATCTACTCAGGTTCCAACATCAGCACCCTGATACTGTGGAGAACGCAGGAAGGATGACTTTCCGTTGGGAATCTTCTGGAAAGCTCACACAGACAGGAAGCTAGTTAATCATCAGGACAGAGTGTCTAGGCATTTGACTAAAGCCCCTTTCAGAGGGGACTTCTTGGGCCCCAAGCAAGCCTGGAATCCCTTAAAAGAGTTGACATCCCAATGCTCTCCTGACTGACACATACCTAATATTTGATTAAATGTGATTAAGGAAAAATAATGAAAAGAAGAGCCAGGGCTCACAGGACTTGGGAGTTAGAACATCTGTAGAAGGTGCTGAGGTCCCTTATCCACATGTCCAGACAGTCTGGGCATTTTTCATATCTGTATCAGTGCCAATATCTGCTTACTCTTTTCTTGGGAACCAGAGAACAAGCAGGCTGTGTGAACGAGACCGAGCAGGCTCAACCAGCTATCATCAGAAAAGCCTACCGATAAGGTAGGCCCTTGGCTGTTATTCATGAACTTGGATTTCAGGAGCTCGCCCGCCATTCTTGGAATTGACTAGAGTGACTATCTAGACTGCTTGCACCGACAATGGTGTTTATGCTGACTACCTGTTTCCTTCGGAGAGTCTGGAATTTGTGTACGTGCTAGGCACATGTTGCCACACGACTGCCCCCAATAAAAGCCTGTCTCTAAGAGGCTTCCCTCATCCAGGATATTTGCTTGCGTTGTCACAGCTTGTTGCTGGAGGAATGAAACATGTCCCATGTGACTCCACGGAGAGGACTCTTGGAAACTTGGACTTACTTTCCTTTGGCTATCACTCCATGTGCATTTTCCCTTTCCTGATAAAGCCTGGCCATGAGCACAGCTATGTGCTGAATCCTGTGGGTCCCCCCAAAGAAATCATTGAATTTGGGACTTCTTTTGGGGACCCCTTTATCTATAATAATATAAAGATTCTTCTTGGGGTGCCTGGGTGGCTCAGTGGGTTTAAAGCCTCTGCCTTCAGCTCAGGTCATGATCCCAGGGTCCTGGGATCAAGCCCAGAGTCGGGCTCTCTGCTCGGCTGGGATCCTACTTCCTCCTCTCTCTCTCTCTCTCTGCCTGCCTCTCTGCCTACTTGTGATCTCTGTCTGTCTGTCAAATAGATAAATAAAATCTTTAAAAAAAAAAAAAAAAAGATTCTTCTTGAGGGGCACCTGGCTGGCTCAGTGAGTGGAGCATGCCACTTGAGACTTCAGGGTTGTGAGTTTGAGTCCCATATTGGGTGTAAAGATTACTTTATTTTTTTTTTTAATTAAAAAAAATTCTTTTTAAAGATTACTTTAAAAAATATGAAATAGGGACGCCTGGGTGGCTCAATTGGTTAAGCAGCTGCCTTCAGCTCAGGTCATGATCCCAGCGTCCTGGGATCAAGTCCCACATCAGGCTCCTTGCTTGGCAGGGAGCTTGCTTCTCCCTCTGCCTCTGCCTGCCACTCTGTCTGCCTGTGCTCACTCTCGCTCCTCTCTCTCTGACAAATAAATAAATAAAATCTTTTTTATAAATAAATAAATAATATGAAATAAAAAAGATTTTTCTTGATTCAAACTTTCATTAGAAGAGGCACAGAAGAAAATATGATTAGCTCCATTTGGTCACTGAAGAAATGAGCACACAGAAGGTGGGCAACATGAATGAATTTTCACAGCCAAGATGGGCAGAGCTGAGATTTGAACTCAGGCTCATCTGTTTCCACACCCCAGCTCCTTCCATCTAGGACAGTGCAGCTTTATTGCTAAAGGTTAAGAATACCTCCCCTTCTCTACCCTCTCTGGTCCTTTTCCTTTAACTCTGTGAACCTGTCTGGCAGGTCTGACAGCACCAGGAGTGAAATCGAAGGGAGGGAGGTGTCAATTCCTTTCTTCTTCCACCTTCCTGTAGATAACTGCTCCTCCCCTGCCTGGTGTCCTCAGCCTGGCCACAGCCTTCATTGTCCCTCCCTCCCTACCCCCACCACCACCTAACTCAAATCCTTTATTTTATTATCTGTCCATCCTCATCTCCAATCTCATTTACTTTCTGCATTCTGCCTAAAGATGGCACCTGTGGGTCCTGGCCACGTGGGCCACTCCCTAACTCACTCACAAAGAAAAGAGGCTTCCTGGCATGTACCAGGGACCTCAGGAGGCACAGCAGGAGCAACCCAACCTGGAGCAAGGAGAGGCAGGACACTGAAGATGCTGTCATGCTCTCCTGCCTTTGAGATTTTCTCCTTTTTCTCTTTCCTCAAGTTTGGATCTCTAGGTCTGGAATCCCAGGAGCAATACATCTGGTCATGCCTTTTCGCTCTCCTTTTCTGTTTTCTCACCTGATGGTCACCTGGAGGTCACGGGCAAGAATTCTGCTCTGGTTATCTTGCGTGTCCATCTCCCCAGCATCTGGCCCATGGTGCACGGTCCGCTTTTGCAGATGTTTACACTCTGTGTAAGGGAAGTCGCGTTTTCCTGATCCTATATTCCTGCCGATTTAATTTAATTTAATGGAAGATCATTCCCCAAGCCCCAATACCACAGAAAATTCTGTATTTTGAGCTAAATATGTCTCTGTAAAGTTTAGCAAATGACCTTGGTAAAGTGGAAAGTTCAGGAGATCTGGGGCCTATGGATTTCGATGAGGGAACAGAAGGCTGACTGAGGACAAAGCAAAAGCTGACACCCTGCAGCCTTCCCCCACACCACTCCTGGGTGGGACAAATGTGACATTCTTTAGGAATCTCCCACCAGTCTTAATGTTAATACCTTGCTAGAGGGAAAAACCTTGATAATGACAAGGCATTTTGTAGGTCCTCTTTAGCATATGAAAATTCTTTTGAAACTTCCATTTTTCCTTACCTCCCCAACCCCATCTATATAACCTGCCACCCCTCACAACCCCATGGCAGCCCCTCTTTCTGCCCACGGGTCTTGTCCTGGTGCTTTAATAAACCACCAATTTGCACCAAAGATGTCTCAAGAATTCTTTCTTGGTCGTCAGCTCCAGACTCCACCCCACTGAACTTCACCTATATTCTAAAACTTCATCAGATTTAACATGTTTTCTCATTTTTTCCTGTTTAGTGTTGTTCATAAAATCTAGAAAAGCTATCAGTGACTAGCTTGTCATTTTATATACCATTAAGAAAGAAAAAAAAACACTTTCAGTCATAATTGTAGGATGCATCCCTATTTTCAGAGATTTTTTAAGATTTGAACTACTACAAGCAATAAATACAGTGTTTTTGAAATTGTAAAGTGTAAGTAAAAGGAGGAAGGAAAATACCTGGTCTTACCCACCTAAAGAAAACCATTGTTATTAGCACCAGAATATTTCTCAGTATTGTTCTATGATATTTTTACAGTTATGGACCTTATACTAGTACATTTAATACACTTATGCATTAAATATATACATTTATACATATTTGTAAGTATGCATTTCCAAATATGTATATTTGCATTTTTTAATATATTTGCATTAAAAAAATATTTTACCTCTTTATTTGACAGAGAGTGACACAGCAAGAGAGGGAACACAAGCAGGGTGAGTGGGTGAGGGAGAAGCAAAATCCCCCCCATGTGGTGAACATGGAGCCTGATCTGAGAGCATGTCCTGAGCTGAAATCAAGAGTCAGATGTTTAACCGAATGAGCTACCCAAGTACCCCTTGAATTTGGTATTTCGTAAGGGTTTCTTTCCAATTGTCCCAGATCCCAGGGGCTTACTCTTGGACCAGCAAACAAATCCAGGGAGATTGTGAAGTCGTTCTGGGCACTCTATTTCTGGTTGTGACTCTCATGGCCTCCCAGATCACTCTGGAAGACAGCCTACAGCATCTGGCTACCAGACAGGACCTGTGATGTTCCTCCGGCACAGATCCTTGTACTGCTCTGAGTACAAGGGAGAGGAGGAATGCTCTCCCTGATTCACTGATGAACTCTTACTCTGGCTTCAGAAGGCTAGGGCATGTTTTGCAGTCCACCACTCCAAGCACACATGCCCTTTGTTGCTTTCTCTCCTTGGAGCTATGGGGATTCCCTCGATGTGTTTGGCACATCATAAACTTCCCAACCACAAAAGGATGTGACGTACATACCAGTTCCAAACAAAGGAGCAACTGCCCATCCCAGGAAGACTGCCAGTGAACTCAAGGGGCCTATACCTTTACTGCAGAGAGAAGAGCAGGTAACCCTTGGTGATTCAAAGGCAATTTTTTCAAGCTTCTCTTTTACTTGAGAGAACAGGGGTGAAATCCACAGAAATATAATCTCCAGGAGGGAGCCGCAGATACATCCAAGACAAGTGGCTGAAGAGTAGCAATACCGGTTTCCTACAGCCGCCACCACAATTACCAGAGACTGGGTGGCTTAAACAACAGAAATTTATTTTCTCACAGTTCAGAAGGTTGAAACCCTGAGATCACTGTGTTGGCAGGTTCGATGTCTTCTGAGGCCGCTCTCTTTGGCTTGCAAATGTCTTTCCTCTGTGGGGGCACACCCCTAGGATCTCTTTGTGTGTCCAAATTCCCTCTTCTTATAAGGACACAGGTCCGATTGGAGTGGGGCCCACCCTTACAGCCTCATTTCAACTGACAACCTCTTTAAAGGATCTTGTCTCCACAGATGATCACATTCCAAGGCAGTGGGGTTAGCGCTATGCACGTAATTAGAGAATCATTCCAGCCCATAATAACAGCTGAGATACGGTAGGATTTTGTGTAATTATCCTAGTTTATTGGAGATAGTCACCTTCACAAAAAGCAGATTTTTGAGGTCCAGATCGATGCAGATTGGTGTATTGTTGACATTAAAGGGAGTCTACAAGAGCATCTATTTTCCTGGTAAACACTTCAACCATAGAACCTTGCAAGAGATGGCAAAGGCCAATGAAACATGATTGCAAGTGTCTACTTGGCCTCCAAACTGGTTGTGATTCTGTATCCCACTCTGTAGCCCCTAATACATTTGTATTTTCTTTGAGAACTAGAAGCATTAGCAATTATGTACTATAATAGCAAGTACAGGGACTCAATCCAAGGGGCATAAAGGTGCTGCCATCCAGAAGTTCAGTCTCATGAGAGAACAGGAGAGCCAGATATACTCCAATCCTAATTCTGTAGCCAAATGCTGTTAGATCTTGGAAGAGGGAGAAATTAATTTTGCCTGGGTTTAGGGAAGAAATGTTATTTGAACCTTGAAGATGTAGAATTTTTCCCAGTGTAAAGAGCAGATAGAACAGGGAGACTTGTTCAAATTACAGTAGTACTGTGATCATAAAGCAAAAAGCAGGAAAAATATTGTCATTAGTAGCTGATGGAACTAATCATATTTCCATACTCAAAGCATTACCCAGTTAAAATTACTGAACCAGAATTATGAGTGTTAACTTGGATAAATATCTTAAAAAACAAAATCTAGCAAAGAAGGCAATTTACGAATGAATACAAATGGTATGCAATGGAATGGTAAGCTTTATACACAAGGGATCTCGTGTAGCTGGGGACCCCTTGCTTGGGTCCATATCCTGCTACCACCACTTGAAAGCCGTTTGATCCTGGGCAAATTGTGCCACTTTTCAGTTTTCTCACCTGTACATTGGGGCTCATAATAGGACTTAAACACAGAGGTATTGTGAGGATTTAGGGAAGTAATACAAGTAAAATACCTAGAACAGTGTCCGCCCTTCATAAATGTTAGCTACTGCACTGGTATAAAGTTTTAAAAGAACGAGTACAATATTTTGCTGAGTAAAACAGACAAATAAACAGAAACTTAAAAACGTATAGGAAAATGACGATGACCACATTTAGAACAGTGGTTACCTCTGTGGGACAAGGAGGGGAAGGAGATTAAAGAGAAGGGAAGGGCTTCAACTACATGTTTGGTTTTTTTTAAAGATTTTTATTTATTTATTTATTTAACAAACAGTGATCACAAGTAGGCAGAGAAGCAGGCAGAGAGAGAGGAAGAGAGAGAGGAAGAGAAGCAGGCTTCCCGCTGAGCAGAGAGCCGGATACGGGGCTCAATCCCAGGACCCCGGGATCATGACCCCAGCCAAAGGCAGAGGCTTTAATCCACTGAGCCACCCAGGCATCCCAACTACATTTGTAATACTTTATGAAACGGGGTGATAACCACATATTTTTCTTCTATTGGTATATATTTATGAAATATTTCATATTAAATACTTTAAAACATATAGCAAATGAAATGGGGGTGGGTTCGTATTCCTATAGACACCAAAGACCCTCCCTTATTAACTAGTTTTGTGAGATTTGGGTAAGAGGCACAGAGGCTCCCCAAGGAGGGATCCTGGAGCCACCCAAACTGCCTGGCTCCTCTTCCTCATTCAGATCTGGCCTTAAATACCCCTTCCTCAGAGAAACCTTCCTCCAAAGCTATTTTAAAGCAGCACCCCCCCCCCCAACACACTGCACTGTTTTATTGCAATGGGCCTATCACTCTAAGATGTTTTAGGATTTTTTTACTCAGCAATTGTCTGTCTCCCTCCACTAGAATGTTCTGTCTTGCCCAACACTGTATTCCCAAATTCTTTTCAAATCTTCAGGTGTTTTGGGGTGCCTGGGTGGCTCAGTGGGTTAGGGCCTCTGCCTTCTGCTCAGGTCATGATCCCAGAGTCCTGGGATCGAGTCCCACATCGGGCTCTCTGCTCGGCGGGAAGCCTGCTTCCTCCTCTCTCTCTCTGCCTGCCTCTCTGCCTACTTGTGATCTCTGTCAAATAAACAAATTCTTCAGGTGTTTTGTTTTGTTTGGGGATGGATGACTGACTGGATGGATGGATGGATGGATGAAGACCCTCCAAACTCAGGATGCCTCTCTTTAGCCCGCCTGGTGGGCAGAGGTAGAATGAGAAAAGCCTGAGAAGGGGAGGGAAGATTGGAATAGTTTGAGGAGAGGGTTTAGGAAGATCTGGATTAGCCGTGCCCAGGTAGCTCAGAGGGTTAGGCCTCTGCCTTTCCCCTGCCTCATGCTCTCAGGGTCCTGGGATCAGATCCCCACATCAGCCTCTCTGCTCAGCAGGGAGCCTGCTTCTCCCTCTTTCTGCCTACTTGCGCTCTCTGTCAAATAAATAAATAAAATCTTAAAAAAAAAGAAGAAGAAAAAGAAGAAGATCTGGATTAGAGGAAGCAAGGGAAGCTGCAGAAGCGGAGGTTCTTTTCTTAGCCAAAGGGCTGAAGGCAAGTGGGGAGCAGGAAGTGGAGGCGAGTCAAGGGCGGGGCCTCCAGGGAGGAGGTGGGGCCCTGGAGGCGGGGTCTTGGGGAGGGCGGGGCCATATGGGGGGCAGGGCCGGGGTGGGCGTTGCCCCGGAGCAGGGGCGGGCCTGCGAGCGGGTTGCTGGGAGCCGTGCGCTGCAGCGGCGGCGGTGGCGGTGGAAAATGGCTGCGGCTGAGCCGGCGGACACTCAGCTGATGCTCGGAGTTGGGCTGATCGGTGAGGACGAAGGCGCCCTGCCCCGCAGGCCCGCGCCCCAGTTCCGCCTCCGCCTGGGCCCGGGCGGTCTCTGCTCCCGCGGCCTCCGGCGCCACCTGCGGTGAGGAGGTCGCGGCCCCCCTCTCTGTTGGGCCTGGGCCGGGGGCTGCAGGGCCCGGCTTCCCCGGCGCGGGGACTCGGCCAGTGGCCCTGGGCCAGTCTCGCGTGGGACCTGCCCTGGCCGGGCAGTGGGGCGGAGGGACACCGGGCTTCCTTCCGGACGCCCGGTGCTGCAAACGAGGCCGGACATCGAGGGTGACAGAGCTCCGGAGGCTGCCAGGGGGCCGCTGCACAGCCGGGGCGGGGGCTGGGCGGAAAGTCGGTGGAGGGCCGCGCAGCTGGGAGGCGGCCGGGCTGACCTCTGAGGGTGGGGGAGCCACGCGTGGCTGTCTGCCCTGCGCCCGGCTGGCCCCGATTGTATGGTTGAGCGGTTCGAGTCTCGGTGGCTAACTGTGACGGCCCGAGTGCTGAACATAGATAGGCACGAATTACCTCCCGTTAAACTTCTACCACAGCCCGGGGGGTGTGTAGGTAATGTTTGATGGCCACGTTTTGGAGAAGCAGATGGAGGCCCAGGGTGTCATTTGTGCCGGACGCACGCTAGGAAGTGGTGGAGCCCGGTTTGGGACCCTTGCAGATTAGACGCGGAGCCCCAACTCGTGCTAGTGGAGGAATCCTGCATCATGAGATAAAGCTCATGCATGTAGCCGGAGTGTCCACAAAATCCCATATGGTGGGATCCCGGTCAGTTTTGAGGAAATAGTGGTTGAGGAAGTACGTTGGCATCGTTGGGTGTGCCTGAGCCGTGTGCAGTGTTTCAGGGTTGGGTGTTTCAGGGAACCATTCATCCCATAGGCGGCAGTGAGCACCGGGTTGCTTGAATGACTCGGTTCCTTGAGTGCCATTGTCCTTTGAAATAATATTCTATTGAGATTTTTACAAACCCCTAAATATTCTGTTCCTCTAGTGTAGAAGAACATTGCTTGCGTTTAGCAAAACTGTGTCTTTTCAGTGTCTCAGAGGAGTGCATTTATCTGGGAATGGCTTCCTGTATTTATTTCTGATGTGATTTGCAAACTGCTTCAAAACAAAACCCAATTATTTCAGGCATCTTAGTCCTGCTTGAAGGTACTTCTGAATGAGGCTGGGTTAAATAAATTCTGGTAACAGAATTTATCTGGTAACAGCAAAGACTAAAATGACTTACAATCATTTTCAATTCAGCAGGTTTTGTATTTTTCATATGGACACGGATTTAAAAGGGATTTGCTTCAAAGTAATTTCCCCCTTATGAGAGGAGGAGGAGCCAGTGTGTCTGGTTGCTGGAGCTGAATGATGGAGATGGGGGAATTCATTTTTTAAAATTCTTTTCCCTGGGGCGCCTGGGTGGCTCAGCTGGTTAAAGCTTCTGCCTTCAGCTCAGGTCATGATCCCAGAGTCCTGGGATCGAGCCCCACATCGGGCTCTCTGCTCAACGGGGAGCCTGCTTCCTCCTCTCTCTCTGCCTGCCTCTCTGCCTACTTGTGATCTCTCTCTGTCAAATAAATAAATAAAATCTTTAAAAAAATAAAAAATAAAATAAAAATAAAAAAATAAAATAAAATTCTTTTCCCTATATGCTTGATATATTTCATAATAAAAGTGTTTTTTAAATCTATAGAATAGATAAAAATCCATCCTTACTGCTGTATGTGCAGTAACTGGTTTTCTAAAGTCTGACTGCGTTATTAAAGTGTTCACTTTGATGATGAAACTGCATACATGATGGCATAACCATTATTATTACTACTTTAAATACAGAATTTGCACAAGCAGTATTATGATTTAAGAGAGATTTTGCCATTTTCTTCATCCCCAGTTTTGTTCTTAATAAACCCTTCTTATGTATTTATTAAAAATCCTTCTCACTAGATAAAAATGTAATGATGGGGGCGCCTGGGTGTCTTAGCTGTTAAGCATCTGCCTTCTGCTTGAGTCATGATTGCAGGGTCCTGGGATCGAGCCCCTCGTCTGTTGGACTCCTTCCTCAAATCTTTAAAAAAAAGATTTTATTTATTTCTTTGACAGAGATTATTATAAGTAGGCAGAGAGGCAGGCAGAGAGAGAGGGGGAAGCAGGCTCCCCACCGAGCAGAGAGCCCAATGCGGGGCTTGATCGCAGGACCCCGAGATCATGACCTGAGCCGACGGCAGGGGCTTAACCCACTGAGCCACCCAAGTGCCCCAGAAATAAATAAAATCTTAAAAAAAAATGTAATGATGAGTTTATGAAAATGTGTGTGGGAGGGGTAGGGTAAAGGGGAAGACCTCTACCAAAGCTGTACGGCTAAATACTCATTCATGATTTATTATAAAAGCTTTTTACTCAGGTGGCCTAAAACTCAAGATCAGGAGAGCTAGATAATTTGACCAGTAGAGGTAGGTGGGAATTTGGGGTCACAAGTGCTCCAGGATGCTTTATGAAATGGAATGTTAAAACTAATTCCACTAAGTGCTTCTGAGTAACCAATCAATTCACTTCCTTGCTGCTGTTTGACATTCTCACAGTGACCATCTTTCCACCGTAGAAAAGGACACAAATGGAGAAGTTCTGTGGGTGTGGTGTTACCCTTCCACGACAGCAACTTTAAGGAATTTACTGCTGAGAAAATGCTGCCTTACAGATGAAAGCAAACTTCTCCATCCCTTTGTCTTTGGTCAGTACAGAAGAACATGGTTTTATATCACAACAGTCGAAGTTCCAGATTCTTCAGTTTTGATAAAGGTATGACTGCATAAAGGTCAAATGACCAAAAATATTTAAAGCGATGTCACATTCCGGTAACTCTTAGCTTTAGACATTATTGTTCACAATACACTTTTGAAAAAAATACTAAATACGATTTTCACTGGGAATGTTCCGTTTCAGGTTTCACTCTCATTTATTCTATAAACATTTGTCGGTGTGTAAAATATGACTGACCCTGTGTTTGGTATAGTGAAGCCTTTTCCAGGTTATACTCTGTTGGAGTTAGAAATGTAGAAGTACTTTCAAAGTCATGACTGTGATTAATAAAAGTGGAAAGAAATACTTTTCTATAATTAAAAACTTTTTAAAGGGTAAAATCCTTGGCATAATCAATAAAACTTTTTTCATTTGTTTGTGGATGTTAAGGATATTATTAAGAATAGAAAGGAGAAGTAAGGAAACTCATGTATTCAGTAGGCTTTTTGTGTATGTCATTTGATATGAACAGTATCCATGTGACATGTTGGAAATCAGTATGTGGTCATTGTGGGCCACGATGATCCTAATCCCAAGCAACCAGCATGTTTTTTTCAAAGAAAAGAAATACTAGAAAGTGGCTAAGCTCCTTGCATGTTCCTAGGTAGGGACTTCTTTTACCTTCTAGGGCTACTTTTATAGCAAATAACCAGACTATAAGAAGCATGTCCAAAATACCCATTTAAATTTAAGGAATTACATTTAAAATAACAGGAAGGCAGCTATTTAAAACTGCTAAAGGTTTGGGGCCCCTGAGTGGCTCAGTCGGTTAAGTGTTTGACTCTTGATTTTGGCTCAGGTCAAGATCTCAGGGTTCTGAGATTGAACCCCAGGGTGGCTTCTCTCCCTCTCCCTCTGCTGCTGCCCACCCCCAACATGTGCACTCTCTCTCAAAATAAATCAAATCTTAAAAATAAAAAAAATAAAACTGCTAGAGGTTTAAGCCAAAACAGATTCATAATTAGAAAATGTAAATTTGCAAAAAAGATAATTTTCAGTGTGTTACAGAAGCTTTGGTTTATGTTCGTTAAGTTCTTGCTGAGAGGTCTTAATGTATCCTCAAGTAGATTTATCTGTGTTTTGCCTGTAGTCTGCCAAACAATAGCAACATTGATCTCAAATCTGTTTTTCAGTTTGAAGAACAGCAAGATTTAGAGATAGTTCTTATGCTTTAAAATACGATTTCTAAAAATGATGTTATTCATAATAATTTTCTTAAATTCATAAATTTCTTAAATGTTTTACTTTTTTTAAAATAAAGATTTTATTTATTTGTCAGAGAGAGAGAGAGTGCAAGTAACAACTAGGCAGAGTGGTAGGCAGATGAGAGGGAAAAGCAGGCTCTCCGATGAGCAGGGAGCCCAATGTGGGGCTCGATCCCAGGACCCTGGGATCATGACCTAAGCTGAAGGCAGCCACTTAACTGACTGAGCCACCCAGGTGCCCTTTAAATGCTTTACTTTTTATAATGTTCTTATTTTTGTCTCATTAGTGGAAATAATAGGTATACGATTACCAGAAATTTATATAGATAAATGAAGCTTCTTTTAACAGTGCTTTAGACTATATGATATTCTACAGAGAATTGACTATTTCAGGAACTGTGTGATTGTTTTTTGTTGTTTTTTTTAAAGATTTCATTTATTTATTTGACAGATCACAAGTAGGCAGAGAGGCAGGCAGAGAGAGGGGGAAGCAGGCTCCCCGCTGAGCGGAGAGCCTGATGCGGGGCTTAATCCCAGTACCCCGAGATCATGACCCAAGCCGAAGGCAGAGCCTTAATGCACTGAGCTACCAAGGTGCCCCTGTGTTTTTTGTTTTTTGTTTTTTTTTTAAAGATTTTATTTGCGAGAGAGAGAGAGAGAGAGAGAGAGAGAGAAAGATCATGAGAAGGGGGAGGGGCAGAAGGAGGTAGAAAAACAGGCTCCTGCTGAGCAAAAGCCTGATGTGGGGCTCCATCCCAGGACCCTGGGGTATGACCTGAGCCAAAGGCAAATGCTTAATCAACTAAGCCACCAATGTGCCCCAAGGAACTGTGTGATTTTTACTGTATGTACTTTTGTTTTCTATCCTCCTATTTCATTAATTAATAGTTGATAAATTGGTGGGTCTAATGGCATTTCTAATTCTGCTTTGATGAGGTTAGGGAAATTTAAATGAAAACTCACATTTTTTATACTTAAAATATACTTGTATTTTTAAAAAAATTTTAACTCAAATTATTACATTCTTATCTAGGAAATTAACTATTTATGTATATATAAGTGTATGTCTTTTATATGCATGTGTATGTGAGCATAAAAGTATAAAGAAGCAAGTGAAAACTTGGTTACATTTTGATCTTTTCCTGTTAATGCCAATCTGTCTTGTACAGAGGTTTGCTAGAATATAGTAATAAAAATTAAATCTGTGAAAGTGTCTTTAAAAAGTATACTTTTTTGTTTCTTTTGGACAGGTGACTCATTTTTCTATTGTTCTGACCGCCAAAGATTTTAACCCAGAGAAATATGCCGCCTTCACTAGGATATTGTGTAGGTCTGTATGAAAACTGTATTAAATGCTATCACACAAAAATGAAGATCTTACCCAATAGTTACATAGCAGATTTCTACACCAACAAAGCAAATTTCAGCCCTCTGCCTCCCCAACTTAATCTTTACTTGCCCTCCAGAAACTGTTTTGTAAAGAGGAACTTTCTCTTCTGCTTTGATGACACTGCTCCTCTTATTTGGGAAAACGGTAGAAGGGAGGAGAAAAAGCAATTTACAAACAGTTCCTGGGGAATTTGAGTCACTTGCTGCTTTTGTTCTGCTGCTTCTAACTTCCAGTTTAGAACTTTCCTTAGCAGATGGATAAGTTAAATGCTGGTGAAGCGATAAGCTGGTTCATAAATGTAAAAGTCTGTGTGTGGGAATCATTTTGGAGAAAATTAATGGGCATTTTGAATTATGCTAAAGCTCTGGAAAGTATTTCTCAGCAGGAATGCTGAGAAGCTGAGACTCTAATGAACTGGTTAATTGTGATTCAGGTAAACTTTAGTTTCATCCCGGACGTTGAAAAAATTACATAAGATATGCCAATCTGCTTTCTTGCCTCGGTAAGTATATGCAATAGAGTTAATGAAATCTTTCTTATTTGTCAGGGACATTGGTTTTTCCCTAACTAGGGCTTTGACACATTTTGTTTGTTTTTTAATATTGTTGCCACTAGATAGACTTCGTAATTCTGTTACGTGTAACAACCTCACCCCTCAGGCTTATGCCCAATAAGTAGTTTTGGGGTGGGGAAGAAACGGAGTTGTTTTTGTTTTTCTCACTATAAGCCTGATAAATGTACTTTTTTTTTTTTTGCCATTTTTTGTGTATGCACATTCGTATATATATCTGTCTGTAGCAGAAGTCTACTTTCTCATTACTTAAGGGTTTCAGGTTGGTTATATTTTGACAAAATGAAGTTTCACCAGTTTTGCAGCCAGCTATGATAAGAGAGGCTTCTTGCTCTCCAAAGATAAGTTGCAGGTAAATAGTTCACTGTGGGGTGTAAACAGTTGTCTGCTACTATGGTACTGACACCAAAGGAGATTGTTATCTCCTAGACACCATCTAGAAGCCATGAGCTAAAAACTCTGCAAAGTTGTTTTTGAACAAATACTGGACTCTCATTTCATTGGATTGGGTCCAGGTTAGGTTACCCATTGAATTCACTGGGAAATATTCTGGAGCCCAGAATGTAAGGTTGCTTTAGAGCCCACTTCCTGTCCGAGAGGAAGCCCAAAGGGTTCTTCGGCTTCTCTAGTGCCATGGCATTGTTGCATTCTGGACTCTTCTCCTGTCACGGTTTAGGAGAAATGAGGACTCAAAGCTATTGGCAGCTACCTCCTCTGCCCCTACCCCTTACTGCACTTGCTCTCACTTGTGTATATACCCACACACTCCTGCACGCACACGTGCTCTCACACACACACACGTATACATGCATACACACTTACTCTCCTCACTGCTGTGTCTGTGTGCACAGGCACACAGCACTTTTCAGTGATGTTGAGGTTACCATGGAGGGGCTCCCTTCCATCTCGGGGAAGAGGAACAGGCAGGTATGCCTTCTGCATGCTGCTTATGGTTGCCATGGGAAGGGGTCCGGGTCATTTGCCATGACCGCCTTCATCTTTTTGTGCCTCCAGCTAGTGGCGGGGGCAGAGAAGCTGGGTTGCCTACACACGTAGAGTCAGTTGTCCGTGCATGAGACAGCCTGCGGCTACGGCCGTCCCATCGGTTTAAGTTCCCCTAAGTTGGAATTTGTTTTTTTCTATGGAATGACTTGGGGGAATTTCTCCCTCTGTTCAGTATTTCGTGGCCCGGGGTTGTCATGGAAAAAGTAGTTTTACTACACCCTTCCTGTGTTTCCCTTCTTCATTACCGTATATTGTATCTATCTGACAGTTTCTTTTTTTTAAAAGATTTTATTTATTTGACAGAGAGATCACAAGTAGGCAGAGAGAGAGAGGGAAGCGGGCTCCCTGCTGAGCAGAGAGCCCGATGTGGGGCTCGATCCCAGGACTCTGAGATCATGACCTGAGCTGAAGGCAGAGGCTTAACACACTGAATGACCCAGGTGTCCGTGATTTTTTAAAAAAATTATTTCACAATATGTCAGTTATGCTTCAGTTCCTGAATTTTTTCTTATATTTATTTATATAAAATGACCCAAAGGAGACATTTTTTTTTTTAAGATTTTATTTATTTATTTGACAGAGAGAGAGAGCACAAGTAGGCAGAGAGGCAGGCAGAGAAAAAGGGGGAAGCAGGCTCCCTGCTGAGCAGAGAGCCCGATGTGGGGCTCGATCCCAGGACTCTGAGATCATGACCTGAGCTGAAGGCAGAGGCTTAACACACTGAATGACCCAGGTGTCCGTGATTTTTTAAAAAAATTATTTCACAATATGTCAGTTATGCTTCAGTTCCTGAATTTTTTCTTATATTTATTTATATAAAATGACCCAAAGGAGACATTTTTTTTTTTAAGATTTTATTTATTTATTTGACAGAGAGAGAGAGCACAAGTAGGCAGAGAGGCAGGCAGAGAAAAAGGGGGAAGCAGGCTCCCTGCTGAGCAGAGAGCCTGATGTGGGGCTCGATCCCAGGACCCTGAGATCATGACCTGAGCCGAAGGCAGAGGCTTAACCCACTGAGCCACCCAGGCGCCCCTTTGTCTGTCTTACAGTTTTAATGGTGTGTTGTTTGTTTGGTGGTGGTAATGTAGGCACATAGTAAAAAAATACAAGCAATACAGAAAGGTATACAGTAAGTCCCTTCTTTGCCCTATCCCCAACCTCCAAACGGAGACATTTTCTCCATATAGAATGTGTGTGTGAGTTCATGGGTTCAGTTATTTTATATATATGATAGCTTACATAGTCATTGTTCTCTACCTACTTTCTTTCTCAATTTGTGCATTAAAATAAAAAAAATGATGATCGACAAAATTTGGTTAGTAGTTAAAACACTTGCTTTTCTTCACTTAATGTACAATAAATATCACTTTCAGTTTGATGTGTTTTAAACCATGATTTTATTTTCTTTCCAGTTTTCTATCCCTTTAGCTACTAAAAGACCCAAGTAGGCTGAGGCTGCTTCTCAAGCGCAGTGTAGATTTTAGTTATTCACTGGGAGAGATTTTAGGGGAAGGGACTGGTTTCACAAATGAGCTATAAATGTAGCCAGTTTCCTGTCAGCACTTTCTGGAACTTGATGATGAATAGATATAGAGTGCATTTATCACCAGAAACTTAAAGGAGTTTGGTTTCTTAATTTAAATATAGCTACCTCTGGGAACTCTGATAATAAATATAGGTTCTATAATTAGTGCTTTCTCTGTGAACAACGCAAAACTCCTACCTTGTCAAAGGAAGTCCCAGTGATAAGATAGAGTTGTTCTGACTAGAAACACCACTTGTGAAATGTAAGACATACAGAGAGATAAGTATACCATATTTTTAAGAATAATGGGGCCTCAACAAGTCCATAGGTCATTCTCTTGCCTGAGTGGATGATAACAGGCTTCCCCAGATACAAACAGAAAGCCACCTTCCAGGAATTGTTGAAGGTCTCTTGAGTGGTTATTTTTTGGATACATTTTCAAATTAAATTTTAGAAGTAGTCTAGGAATACAGATTTCAGGCATTCAGAACTAGATTGGCAAGCTGACTCAGATTTTGTAACAAGGACCCGCCTGGGGTTGCATTGCTCTATGTGGTTCATGCTGAAGAAGAGCATGGTTGCTTTTTGTCTTTTCTTACAGAATGTACCTGAAACACGGAAGCCCAGTTAAAATGATGGAGAGTTACATTGCAGTTCTCACAAAGGGGATATGCCAGAGTGAAGAAAATGGCTCTTTCCTTAGCAAGGATTTTGATGCCCGAAAGGCTTATCTTGCAGGCTCCATCAAAGGTAAGAAACAAAAAACAACCAAACAAAAAACAACCAGCCAACCAAAAAAACCCCCAAAAGCTGAAAAACAAAAGCACAGAACAAAACCCCATCCTAGATCGTTCCATCCCAACAACAATAATATCCCCAAGCCCAGGGCAGTCCCCATTAGGCTCTGAGAATCCATTTTCCTGTATGCTTTCATCTGTGTGATTTTTATTTGCTAAACAGGCGGGTAGTTCAACTTCTACATTGCCTTATTTGATTAGAATGCTGTCGTAGGAAGGCAGATTTTTGTGGTCGTCCTTTCCGTAGGATTCTGACAGTACAGAACTGTTCTTTCACGGGAAAGCGGCGTCTCACAGCTCGAGTCACCACTGGCTTCCATAGTGTTCGTGTCCTTACATTTTAGCAGTTACTACTTCCAAGTGGAGAGCTCCAGCCCCTGGCCCAGAGTTCCTCCTCGAACTCCCGGCCTTTCTCTCCTACTGGAGCATCCAAAATGGCAGTCTGGGGCTGAGCACAGACTTCAAGCTCCTTAGAAAGGGAGGAGAGGGGAGCTCTGAGGGTCCCACTAGCTCTCATTCTTGCCCTCCCACAGCACTGTCTTTGCTCTTGATCCTCCTCTTCTAGACCGTTTCAAAGCCTCCCGTTGGAGCCTTAGGTTTGTCCAGCTCTCTCAAGAGGACCTAAGTCATGACGTGTGTGTGTCAAGGGCAGAGGGCAAAGGGTGTTGGTGCGCTTTTTTTTTTTTTTTAAACTTAAGGATTTTTCATGATGGAAAGATGCTGGTTCCTTTAATATCATTTACTCTGCTTTCTTGTGACTCTGGCTTCTCCTGTGCAGCCAGCCCAGAATCTCTTGGGGGCAGGTTTAGGCTACCATAGCGTTCATCCTAGGGAGCAGGTAGGGATTTCTATGCCCATCAAGGGTATAAGGTGCTTCTTTGTTCTCTGTATTGAGAATATTTTTGTATTCTGTATATAGAAAAGAAACTCAGTGTTTATTGGAAAGAATCCTTTCCAGTTTTATTTCCTTACATATTATTTAACGCACTGACATTTTAATTTCTTGTCTTTTAAGACATTGTATCTCAGTTTGGAATGGAAACTGTTATCTTACATACAGCGCTGATGCTAAAGAAAAGAATTGTCGTCTATCACCCCAAAATAGAAGCTGTCCAGGAGTTCACCAGGTATCGTCTCTGGTCATTAAAAAGGGGAGGCTTTGTTGGCAGCCAATTTGGGGCAGTCTGCGTTCCTATGCGCTCTGTTCCGTTGCACATTTGGAATAAATAGAACGCGTTAGGCTGTGAGTGAAATGCCATTTTGGTCTAATGTTTCAGGTGAGATTTAGTTGTTGAAGGTCACTGAATTTAGGCAGATTCTTCCTTAAGTTTAGAAACATGAGTACTTTAGAACGGGGAGTTTGAACTTTTCCTTGCCAGACAGTAAATATTTTAGGCTTGTAGGCCATAGGGTGTCTGTCCCAACCACCCAAAATGCCAGAGCCAGTGCATATGTAAATGAATGAGCGCACCTGTGTTCTATACTTGATGTGTAAACACCGGCAGCCGATCCATGGGCACAGGTTCCTGACCCCTGTTTTTTTTTTTTTTAAGATTTTATTTATTTGTTTGATAGAGACATAGCGAGAGAGGGAACATAAGCAGGGGGAGTAGAAGAGGGAGAATCAAGCATCCTGCTCTGCAGGGAGCCCGATGCGGGGCTCCATCCCAGGACCCTGGGATCATGACCTGAGCCGAAGGCAGACGCTTAATGACTGAGCAACCACTCTTAAGTAATCCATTTTTTCACTTTTATCTCAGACTCCTCTTCTTCTTTTTTTTTTTTTTGAGATTTTATTTATTTATTAGAGAGGGAGAGAGCGCACACACGGGGGAGACGGGGAGGAAGAGGAGCAAGCAGACTCCACACTGAGCGTGGAGCCTGACGTGCGGCTCCGTCTCAAGACCCTGAGATCATGACCCAAGACAAATCAAGAGTTCGATACTGGGGCACCTGGGTGGCTCAGTGGTTAAGCCTCTGCCTTCGGCTCAGGTCATGATCCCAGAGTCCTGGGGTCGAGTCCCGCATTGGGCTCTCTGCTCAGCAGGGAAGCCTGCTCCCCCCTCTCTCTCTCTGCCTACTTGTGATTTCTGTCTGTCAAATAAATAAATAAATAAAATCTTTAAAAAAAAAAAAAGAGTTTGATACTTACTGCCCCCCTCTCTTATTTTTATAACAAAGATTTTTTAAAAGTTTCTTTCTTTACCAAATCTAACTTATTCATAGATTCTTTTTTAAAAGCAGGAGGACCTAGCTTTTGCTCTTACTGTAGGCCAGGTATCGTGTAAGTCACCTTAAATTATTAAATTTAGTTACGACACAAGTCTGCAAGGAAGTATTATTGCCCTCTCTTACCGATGAGAAAATTGAGGCTCCAAAAGGCTACCAGTTAGAAAATGGGAAAAAGGGGCGCCTGGGTGGCTCAGTGGGTTAAGCCTCTGCTTTCGCTTAGGTCATGATCTCAGGGTACTGGGATCGAGCCCCGCATCGGGTTCTCTGCTCAGCGGGAAGCCTGCTTCCTCCTCTCTCTCTGCCTGCTTCTCTGTCTACTTTGATCTTTCTCTCTGTCAAATAAATAAATAAATTCTTTAAAAAAAAAAAAGAAAATGGGAAAAAGAAGGCTCGGTAGTCAGAACGACCTGTCCTGGGAGGGCACCCTCCTAGCTCTGTGACCAGGATACTTAAGCTTTCTAAGCCTCTGTTTCTTTATCTGAAAAATGAAGATAACAGTGCCCACTTGGTCAGCTTATTGTCAGGATTGGAGACAATAAGCTGACCAAGTGGGCACTGTTATCTTATTTATTTATTATTTCTTTTTAATTTATTTATCTGATAGAGAAAGACAGCAAGAGAGGGAACACAAGCAGGGGGAGTGGGAAAGGGAGAAGCAGGCTTCCTGCCAAGCAGGGAGTCCGATGCTGGGCTCAATCCCAGGATCCTGGGATCATGACCTGAGCTGAAGGCAGAAGCTTAAGACTGAACCACCGAAACAACCCTGCATTGGAGTTTTAAATGTGAAATGAGAACTTCAAAAATTTTTGTTGCTTGTGGGGCTCTGCTTTGGATCCTACCTTCAGACTCCCGCCCGTGGCCAGTGGCCCTTTGCAGAGTAGGTGTTGGGAGGAAAGCTTCTGCAGCGCTGCTTTGTGCCCCCCACGGAGATCATTTGAAACTTCACCTGGAGCTTTCTGCAGCTCATCTGACCCAAAAAAGGCAGAGTTTAAAACATTGCATGACTTTAACTCGAAGCCTGGAGGCACCGGCACGGGCACGTTTAGCATTCCTTCTCCCGCTCTGCCTCTCCTAGGCAGTTTCCTTCTGGGGAGGAGGAGGGGGGAGGGTGGGCTGAGTCACGCCAGTGCTGGCAACCATTTGAGCTCTTGCCTTATTCCCCAGGACTCTGCCTGCCCTGGTGTGGCATCGACAGGACTGGACCATACTTCATTCCTATGTGCACCTCCACGCGGAGGAGCTGGAGGCCCTGCAGATGTGCCCAGGTAGACACAGCATTTCAGTGAAATTCAACCTGACGATAGCCAGGGCTGTTGTTGGTTTGAGGGAGTATTTTTGCATTCTTAAAGGGAATAACGATGATTTATTATTTCTTTGGTAAATGCAACCAATCCTTTTCCCTTAAAAAATTTATTTGTAAGTTTTTAAAATATTGCAGTAAAATACACATAAAATTTACCATCATAGTCATCTTTAAGGATATAATTCAGAGTCACTAAGTACATTCACTTTGCACAACCATCACCAAATACGATTTATTTTTAATTTATGCAATTCTCATTTTAAAAGTTTCCCTATCAGTGATTTATTTGATTTAGACTTTATTTTGTGCCTTCCCATATTTTTTTTTCTCAAAGGAAAAATAAAATTATTTTTAAGTGATGTAGTTACTCTTGTATAAAAATTTTCAGTGGTAAGATTCTGAGAACAACTTAATAACAGTATTATTTATATCTGTAGGAATTCTAACGTTGTGGTGATGTAGTCTTTTGTTTTTGTTTCTTTAAATTTAAGGATATCATGCCCTTTCTACTTCTGTGGTCTTAAAAGATCCTTTCATGAAGTGATAATGATGATGATAGATAGTAGGGGCTTTTGTTTTTGCTTTTTCGATTACGAAAAATTTCTCACATATAAACTAATGTGCAATATTTGTGCAAGTTATAAAAGAATAGAAAGAATACTCACAGCCTCACCAGAGATGAAAAAGTAGAATACTATTTGTACTTTGAAGCATCTCATGTGCCTTTTCATCTCATTCCTCACTCCCTTTCTCTAGCCGCATACACAGAAACACAGAGCTCTAAATAATATATTGTTTAGTTTTACTAAACTAACTTTATATATGTGGATTCATGATGAATGAATTCTTCTGTGGCCTGTGCTTTGGCTTTTGTTTTATTTTTGCTTAACAATATTTTTGTAGGATTTATGTTTTTTTTTTCTTTTTTTTGGAGATTTTATTTATTTATTTGACAGAGAGTTAGAGAGGGAACACAAGCATGGGGAGTGGACAAGGGAAAAGCCCGCTTCCCGCAGAGCAGGGAGCCTGATGTGGGGCTTGATCCCAGGACCCTGGAATCATGACCTGAGCCAAAGGCAGATGCTTAACTGCTGAGTCACCCAGGTGCCCCAGGATTTATGTATTTTCATGTGAATATTTGTAGTTTCACTCATTTTCACTGTTGTATAGAATCCCATTAAGTGATATGCCAAAGTTTATTCACTCAGACTTTCTCATGATTCTTATTTATTTATTTATTTATGAGACTTCTTTATCTATTTCAGAGAGAGAGAGAGAGAGAGAACATGCAAGTGGGAGGGTGGGGAGGGGCAGAGGGAGAGAATCTCAGGCAGACTCCCCATTGAGTGTGGAGCCCACCCAGGCTCAGTCCCAGGACTCTGAGGTAATGACCTGAGCTGAAATCAAGAGGCATTCAACTCAACGGATTGAGCCACCCAGGCACCCCTCTTGTTACTCACTTTTAAACAGTGCTGCTGGGGTGCCTGGGTGGCTCAGTGGGTTAAGCCTCTGCCTTCAGCTCAGGTCACGATATCAGGGTCCTGGGATTGAGCCCAGCATCGGGCTCTCTGCTCAGCAGGAAGCCTGCTTCCTCCTCTCTCTGTCTGCCTCTCTGCCTACTTGTGATCTTTGTCAAATAAATAACTAAAATCTTTAAAAAAACAAACAAACAAACAAAACAGTGCTACTATAGGCATTTTTATTATGGGTCTCTTGGTGCCCCTATGTAAGACTTTCTCTAGGTTATAGGGCGAGGAGTAAAATTTCTGGGTTATAAGGGGTGCAGGTCCTCAAGCTGCAGGGCGATGCCAAATGTTTTCCTCAGAAACTGTACCAGTTTACCCTCTGCAGGGAGGAGAAGTCCCACTGTTTCATGTCGTCAACAACTCGCGGTTACTGTCAAACTTTACAATGTTTGCCAACTTGGTGGCTGTACAATGTTATTTTGTGTGCTTTTAATTTGTATTCTCTTGATTCCTAATGAGGTTTAACATATTTCTGTTTTTGCCATTTGTGTTTCCTTTTCTGCAAAGTAACTGTCTTTTACATATTTTCCCACTGGGTTGTTTTTCTTATGGATTCATAGAAATTCTTTATATATTCAGGATAGGAGCCCATTGTTGGTTATATATGCTTCAAAAAAGTCTGAGTTTGTGGGTTTCTTATTTATTCTCATATCTTAAAATGAATAGAAAATTTTCTTAGACTTTTTATTAAGTATAATATGCTTCATGTACTTGTCACCCAACTTTAACATTTGTGAACATTTTACAATCTTGTTTTACCTTGTATCTCTCATGTTTTTTCCTCGCTGTTTTTTTTTCTTTCTTTCTTTCTTTTTTTTTTAAGATTTTATTTATTTATTTGACAGACAGAGCTCACAAATAGGCAGAGAGGCAGACGGTGGGGTTGCAAAGCAGGCTCCCTGCTGAGCAGAGACCCCCGACTCGGGACTTGATCCCAGGACCCTGAGACCATGACTCGAGCCGAAGGCAGAGGCCTTAACCCACTGAGCCACCCAGGCGCCTCTCCCCCTGGTTTTTGTTGTTAATTGATGTATAGTTGACATCCGCTATTAGTTTCAGGTATACAAAGTTGTGATTTGACAGTTACATCCATTATGAAACATTCACCATAATAAATTACTCACCATTTTTCACCCCATTAAGGTATTACAGTATTATTGACTGTATTCCCTACGCTGTACTTTTCATCCCTGAGACTTACTTATTTTGTAACTGGAAATGTATCCCTCTTCATCTCCTTCACCCATGTTGCCCATCCCCTTACTTTGGAAATCCTAACTTTAATGTGTTGGAATTTATTAAACTTTTCTTTTATGATTTTAGTTTTGATATTTTGTTTAAGAAAATCTTTATACCAAGGGTAGAAGCAAATTTTGTGAAAATTTAAGGAGTGTTTTTCTTCCCAATTTAAGTCTTTAATGTACTACCTAGAACTACTTTTATTTTAATAGTGAGTTTGGAATTTTTTTCCCAGCTGGAACGCCACTTGGCTCAGGACTACTTAGTGAATAGGATTCTCTTTTCTCCAGTAATCAGTGTCATTTCTGTCATATGTCACAGTTTCTCAAGTGAGTGAGTCTGTGTTTGCCTGGCCTGCAGTTAAATTTTTGTTTTTGTCACTGTTGTTTTTTGTTTTTTTTTTTTAATGTTTTCTCTTGGTAAAGCAAAACCTTAGCATTGATAAATTGGTCCTCAAAAAATTTTTTTTTGTTTTTAATTGTTCTGCTATGTGAAATCTGAAAAGTCTGGTAGCTCTTGTTTTAGCCTCAGTTCCACAGGTCTGCTCATTCTTTTTTTTTTTTTTTTTTTTTTAATTTAATTTTATTTATTTATTTATTTAGAGAGAGAGAGTGCACAAGTAGGCAGAGAGGCAGGCAGAGAGAGAGGAGGAAGCAGCTCCCCACTGAGCAGAGAGCCTGACACAGGGCTCAATCCCAGGACCCTGAGATCATGACCTGGACGGAAGGCAGAGGCTTAACCCACTGAGCCACCCAGGCACCCCAGGTCTGCTGATTCTTGAGTTGCCCTGATTCCTTGAGTGTTTATCAGATCCGAACTGAAACGGATGATGCCATCCCTGACAAAGCAGGTGTTTGGCTGTGGTTTCTTAGCTACAAAGACCTGATGGGGGAACACTGGCCCAGAGAACCCTTGCTCCCTCTGCCTCAGCATCATTCTTGACCTGAATAGCAATGTCTGAAAAGTAAACGCCTTCTTCCTTGACACTGAAATTTGGTTTTGGGTCATCTGGAGTTGAATGAGCTTCTTCAGGCAGCTGACAATAGTGTAGGCTTTTTTTTTAAGATTTTATTTATTTATTCAACAGAGAGAGATCGATCACAAGTAGGCAGAGAGGCAGGCAGAGAAAGAGAGGAGGAAGCAGGCTCCCTGCTGTGCAGAGGCGGGGCCTCGATCCCAGGACCCTGAGATCACGACCTGAGCTGAAGGCAGAGGCTTAACCCACTGAGCCACCCAGGTGCTCCACAATAGTGAAGTCTTAAGAAAATGCCACAGGCTGCTGTTGACGTACCCTGAATAAAGCCGTGAAGAAAAGCACCTTCTGAGCTTTTAGATTCGGTTCTCTCCTCATATGTTCACAGCAGGACTTGTTCCTACTCCGGTAATGTCAGTCCTCTTCGCAATGCAGGTTACATCGCTGGGTTTGTGGACTTGGAGGTGAGCAGTAGATCAGACCTCTATGACGTGTTCGTGAACCTGGCGGATAGTGAGATCACCATTGCTCCGCTTGCGAAAGGTCAGTTCTCTCTCCTGCTCTGTTGTTGATACAAAATGTCAGCCAAGCATCGTACTCTTTAAAATTAATTCATTTCTAAACATTTTTGATTGCAGTGTGATTGACAGCATGTCGGGTTAGTTTCAGGTGTGCAGGGGAGCGATCCGGTGGTTCCGCACGTTACGGTGCGTGTTGGGATGAGTGTGCTCTCAACCCCTTCGCCTGTTTCACCCATTCCCCCCGGCCTGCATTAACCAGTTCTGTTTTTTCATACTGATCCTCTAAAACTGGTATTTGAGGGCCTGAGTAGCCTGCTGTGCTGAAACTGGAGGGATTTTTCTGTGTCTTGAACACAGCGTTTGTTCTTACAGGGCTCGCCATGGTACTGATACCTTTGGGGTGCTTAGGCCATGCAATCCATGTTAATAAGATAGTCTCCTTATCTTGTTCCTCCACATCTCTGTTTAAACAAGCTGTATTAGTTCTCTGCTGCGTAACAGATCACTTCTAAACTTAGTGATTTAAAACAGCAAATACTTATTATCTCAGTCTAAGGACCGACTTAGCTGAGAGGTGCTGGCTCAGGGTCTGTCTTGAGGATTCAGTCAAGCTACTGCCAGGGCTGCTGTCCTCCCGAGGCTCAACTTCTGAGTGAGCTCGTGTGGCTTTCGCAGGAGGTCTCACCACGGGGGCCTCTCCGTAGAGCAGCTAGAGTTTCTCATGGCACCACAGCTGGCTTCCCCAGGAGCAAGTGATCCGAGAGACAGAAAGACCACGGTGCCTTTTATGACTTGGTCTCAGAAGTCATACGCCAGTTCCTCTATATTCTGTTGGTTAGAAGGAAATCATGAAGTCCCATGCACACTTAAGAGAGGGAAACCGGGTTCCACCCCTTGAAGGACAGAGTATCAAAAGAGGTGTAGAAATGTAGCAGCACACAAGGGCTGAGCGTGACTCCTGTGTTGGAAAATCTTTTTGAAGGGTGTGTCAGTAAGCCCAGGGGAATGAAGGTAAGAGCCATTTGTAAAGCTACCGGGGCAGGGGCCAGCAGTGGCCGGGGCCACTGAAACTGGGAAAGTATTAGGACCAGGCGGGGTGGGGGGGGCGGCCCTCTCCCTGCTGCCTGCGGCTGCTCTGATTCTAGAAAATGAGCCCATCCCAGCCAGCATTACATGAATGGGGGTTGGTCCTTGGAGTGACAGAGAAGTTTTTATTTTGAACATGAAGTATAAGTCATGGTTATGCCTCACCTTGTTGCACAGCGTCCCACTTGTGCTCAGTAATAAGACGGAAATGTGGGAGTTTTTAGGTGGTTTTGAAAGTTCCCTCTGGGTGATCGTTGACCTTTTCAAGTGGATGGCATGGTTTTTATTATGTAAACTTTTAAATAGTCACACATGTACTCGATCTCACCAGAGGCCATGACAATGGGAAAACTGCACAAAGACATTGGCCAGCTCATTGTTCAGTCTGCAGAAGATCCTGACAAATCAGACAGCCAAGTTATACAGGTAAGTCCTCAGTGCTCCGACACTGAAAGTCCCAAAGCGGTGTGGCTGGGCAGGGGGCGGCGGGGCTGCATGGAGTGCACGGGACTCTGAGCGGCCAGGGGACAGATGCTCAGATGAGGGTCTGCAGGATGGCCCTGGGGGCAGATGCTCAGATGAGGGTCTGCAGGATGGCCCTGATGAGCGGGTGAGGGGCGCCATGGCTGAAGAGTTAGCGGGCTCTGGGGACACATGTACACAGGGAACCAGTGCTGAAGGCCAGCATTCCTAGTGGGAAGTGTAACTTCCCAGTGGTCTAGAATGCTTTTGTGGGCCAGCCAGTGCATTCCGTGCCCCCAGCAGAATTTTCATGGAGGAACACGTTGTAAAGAGAAGGTTGCTGTGCAAATTGGTCAGAAAGCGAGCAGGGGGATATAGAGAGCCTCTTGTTTGTTTGTTTGTTTTGCTCCTCTGTTTCATGAGCTTACTATTACCCCAAATAAAAGCCCAAACTCCTTATTAACATGGTCCTCAAGATTCTTCACAGCCTGGCACCTCTTTCCATATGCCCCATGCTTTTCTTGACCATAACTCCCTTCTTAGAGAGAGCATCTTTATCTAGTTTTGATGTATTGTGTTCAGAACATCAGAAAGCATATAATCAGATCCCTGCCAAAGTGAGCAGACTCTGTGATCGCACCCTGCAGGGCTGGCCGGCCGCCAGCGGGGGCTACCTGCCTGCGGGCTCTACTTGTCAAGCTGACCATGGTGTTTGTGTGGACCCGCCCCTTCCCCTTGCCAGGTTGGGATAGTCAGAGAGTGTCTTTAAGTCTCTCCATGTGGTGATGGAGCCCCTCCTCCGCACCACAGCCTGCTCCTCGCTCCTCCCCTGGGATATACTCCCAGCCTGGCCTCTCCCACATCCTGGCTCATCTGGACCCTTGTGTCACCCTGTGGGGGCCAGAGGCCTGGAAGGATTGTCTCCCACTGTCTGCACCTGTGCCACCTCGGGGGTCTCCTCCAAAAAGCAGACCCTACTCACCAGGTTGGACCTGGCTCTTTTCTCCGTTTATTCGTTCATTTACCCTGAAGATATGAATTGAACACTGACTCTTTGTCAGGCATCAGGCAAGGGGGATACTGTGGGGAGCAAAGTCTCCTGCCTTTGTGGCCTGTATTTATTGGAGTAGATGAATAGAAAATTCTGTTAATGCCAGATCACTGCGAGCCATGATGAATGAATGCCATGACAGAACAAGAGGTCAAGGTAGAGAATGTTAGAGAAGGGGTCAGACAGCTGTCTAAAGAGGCAACCTGTGAGTTAAAGGATGAGAGGAGTCACCACTTTGACAAGAACCCAGCAGCAGCACTGTTCTTTCTGTTCGGTGCTGGTGGCCCATTCTGCTCTGGCCAGGAAGAGTGGGCAGGTCTTGTCCTAAGGACCTGAACACGGAGACTCTCCTCTCCTTCCATGGGGATCATCATTGCCCATCCATCCCTCTGTCAACATTTGGGTAAAAACGTTTTTTTTTTTTTTTTAAGATTTATTTATTTGAGAGAGCGAGTGTGAGTGAGTGGAGGGAGGGGCAGACTCCCTGCTTAGTGGGGAGCCTGATGCGGAGCTCGATCTCAAGACCTGTGAGATCATGACCTGAGTCAGAACCAAGAGTCAGGGGCTTAACCAACTGAGCCACCCAGGCACCCCCAAAACATTGACTCTTGACAGTGTTGGTTAACTGTATAAATATGAGTTTTGAATTCGTTTGTTTTTTATGGGCTCAAAGTGATACAGAGGTGACTCGGTATAATGCACGAGGAAAGTGCCTCGTATATTGTAGGGGTTTGAAAATATTTGAATGAATGAATGATGTCAACAAACCAAGAAAAAGACATGACTTAATGTGAGCTCTGGTGACTCCTCAGCCATACAAAGCACTGTCAGTCAGTAAGGAGGAACAAAGCCCACGTGACAGGTGCTGGGTCACTCACACCAGGCAGCAGAAGACTTCCAGAGGACGTGTGTCCTAAAAACAAGCACAGGGTTCCTCAAAAAGTTAAACACAGGATTACCATAGACCCAGCAGTTCTGTTGGATCTATGTAAGAAAGAATCAGAAACGGACTCAGATAAGTACTTGTACACCAGGTTCATAGCAGCACTATTCACAGTAGCCAGTAGGTAAAAAATAGCCCAAATGTCCGTCCGTGGATGAATGGATAACAAACTCATGCATGGAGTGGAAGACTATTCAGCCTTAAAAAGGCATAAAGTTCTGGGGCGCCTGGGTGGCTCAGTGGGTTAAGCCGCTGCCTTCGGCTCAGGTCATGATCTCAGGGTCCTGGGACTGAGCCCCGCATCGGGCTCTCTGCTCAGCGGGGAGCCTGCTTCCTCCTCTCTCTCTGCCTACCTCCCTGCCTACTTGTGAGCTCTCTCTGTCAAATAAATAAATAAAATCTTAAAAAAAAAAAAAAAGGCATGAAGTTCTAACCTGTGCTACAACATGGACGAATTTTGAAAACATGCTCAGCGAGAGAAGCCAGACACATACTGTGTGATTTCACTTATAGGAGGTACCTAGAGTAAGCAAATTCATCAAAGCAAAAAGTAGAATGGTGTTTACCAGGAGTTGGGAGATGGGATGGGGAGTTACTGTGTAATGGGCACAAAATTTCAGTTTGGGAGGATGAAAAAGTCCTGGAAATGGATAGTAGTGATAAAACTCTATGAATGTACTTAAAGGCACTGAATCATCCACTTAAAAATGGCTAAAATGGCAAAAACAGGACACTGGTTTTCCTAAGTTGTTGTTTTTTTTTTTTTTTAAGATTTTATTTATTCATTTGACAGACAGAGATCACAAGTAGGCAGAGAGGCAGGCAGAGAAAGAGAGAAGGAAGCAGGCTCCCCGCAGAGCAGAGAGCCCGACGTGGGGCTCGATCCCAGGACCCTGGGATCATGACCCGAGCCGAAGGCAGAGGCTTCAACCCACAGAGCCACCCAGGCGCCCCTTTCCTAAGTTGTTTTTAAGTTTGTTTCATTTTTCCTAACTTATAGTGTGATAAACTTAAAAATATCCGGAAGGATTCTCTTTGAATGCAACAATAATTCATATTTTCCTGTTCCATTGAAGGATATTTCCCTAAAAACGAGAGAAATCTTCACCAACCTGGAACCATTTTCAGAAGTTTCTGGTGATGGAGAAAAGCTGGTTCTCAATTTTGAGGCCCTAAAGCAAAGACGATTTCCACCAGCAACAGAAAACTTCCTTTACCATCTCGCAGCAGCGGAGCAGATGCTGAAAATCTGATTGTGACGACGTATCACGGATGAATGATCACTCGCACCACGATTATCCACTATGTAAAATACTGAAAATAACAAAATGTTATATTTTTAAAGGTTTATTTGGAAGTATTGTGATTTGACCTGAAAGAGTCCTGAAGCACGTATGAAAACCCTTCCGATTTTCTTCTGATTGATTTCCTGCCTGGGCTCAGTGTTGGACAAAGTGCTGTAACTACTTTGTATAACGTTAGCAACGGCGTGGCGTCCTGGAGTAAGAGAGAAAAAGCTCTGCCAAGTTCTTGTGCAAATCACAGCAAACCCAAAAGCCTTCATTATAAGTTCCAGTTGTCTCACTGCGTAGCCACCAACTAACAGTTTATTTTCAGAAAGCTGCCGAAATTTTGCTTCATATTCTTCTAGGAAGAACTTTTATTCCTCATGAGGAACTCTACTTTCTGAGCCAAACTAAGTTTTCTGCAGAACACTCTAGAAGATCATTCAGAAAAGATCCTGCAGTTGCACTTTCTTGTAAAAGAAAAGAATTTTTTTTCCTTGGCCTTTGAACATTTTTGCCTATATTATGAGGATTTTGCATAGATTTTATACTTGAGTAGACAACTTTAATAATCCATATTTATACTGTCGCAGAGGTAAGCATTTGGCAAACTGAAGCCACTAGTACTCTTTAATTAACCCTGTTGCTAGCAATGTTCTTTTAAAAAGATGCCAGTGATTATATGGTAGAGTAAAATGAGATGCCCATTTTGGATGTAAAGGTCTGTATGAATGGAACAGCAACTTCCCATAATTGCCAAGGCCAAGACCAGAGAGTGTCTTCAGACTTCAGGAAAAGTAATTTGGCCACATACTAAGGTAACCGTTCTTGTTCAGGTTATGTATCTTTTTCATAATTGGAGACTTAAAAGTTGCAAAATAAGCATGGAGGTCTAAGTTCTGTATTTGTTATTTTATTCTGTGTATTCAAATTAGTTATGAGAGGTTATTTTACACTCACTACTGTTGTCCTTAGAAATCTTACCAAGAGAAATGTTTGCAAAAAAAAAAAAAATCTTGTCTTTATTAGATCTTTCTTTTATTCTTTGTGTTAGACATTTCTTGAGTAAAAATACGAAAAATAGCCTTTTCCCCTCCCTCCTTGGGTGAGGGTAGGGGAGGATGTGGAATGAGGTGATGTTTCTAAGGCAAACAATTGAAAATTAAATCTGCACTTTATGAAAACAAATATGAACATCTTTATCTCCCTCATTTTTTGTATTACTCTATCAGCTAGTGATCAACGTTGTTAAAATTACAGATTTATGATGGAGAAATAAAATGGAAATATTCTGATACTCTGTAACACAGTTCTAGGGAGCTGAAGAATTGTGCCCTCTTTCTGTAATTCTCCCCACTTCGAAGGAAAGATAAAACCCTTTGGTCAATGCAGATATACTGGGGAGTTCTTACAAGATGTGTTTGAAAGTCCAGGGGTTTGGGCTCCCTTCTTCCACCCCTGGCTCATCAGCCCCCCCACTCCCCTCCCTGTGCTCACCCTTCTCCCTCCCCCACTCCCTAGGCCTGGCACTTCAGTGTCTTCTCCTCTGAAAAGATGCCCTAGCATTTCTGCTCTGTCATCTGATAGTGGCTAAGCCTCCACCTGGGGCCTTTGTATGTTTAATTTTCTTTAATTTTGTTTAGTGTACACTTAGGGCAATACTGAGCCTTTGTATGTTTAATTTTCTTTAATTTTGTTTAGTGTACACTTAGGGCAATACTGAGCCATCTGGTAGAATTTTTTTCTTTTCTTTTTTTAAGTAGGCTCCACGCCCAGCATGGAGCCCAATGTGGGGCTTGAACTCACCACCCTGAGATCAAGACCTGAGCTGAGATGAAGAGTCAGACGCTTAATTGACTGAGCCACCCAGGCGCCCAGTAGAACATTTTTTGTTCTTCTAGGCTGTTGTGAAACCCTTTTAACGAAGTGTGAAGACAACCATCATTCTGGCCTAGGGAACCCTGCCTGAAAGCCACAGATAGAGTCCTTGATGATCTGAGGCAGAGTATGTTGGAAATATTTTTCCAGTATGCCAGTGTTTGGGTGCCTACTCTGCCATGCATGGTGTTGTATCCTGAGGCCTCCCTCCCTGATGCACAGCACACACTTCCTGCCCCAGGCACACAGTTTACAGGGGCTCAGGGACAACAAACAGGCTGTTCTGCTGTGGTGTGGCAAGTGCCAGATACAGTATGAGTGCTATGGGAGCACACTGAAGGGGCAACGAATTCATACTATGAATCCTGGAGGGCTTCCTGGAAGGAGTGATGTCCGAGTCAGACCTGATGCATAGGCAAGAGTTAGCCTGGCAGGGAACAGCTGATATGAAGGTCCAGGAAGGAAAGACCATAGTCCATACGAGGAACAGGGTATTGGTCAAGAGTGAGGAAAAGGAGTGGCAAGAGTTGAGTACGGTCAAGGCTCTCGCCTGCCTGTTAAGGATTCTGGACTTGAACTGATGTACTGGGAAGCCCTCCAAGGCTTTTACGCAAGTATTTGTCAGAGCAGGCTGGGGCCCGGATTGGAGGAGCCAGAGGACAGAAGAGTGATACCAGCAGGGGACGCTGTTGGACTGGGTAGGTTGTAGCACTGACCTCAGAGGAATGGGGCTTAGAGACCTGATCCCTTTGGGCTCAGCTACTGAAAGGGCTTGAAGGGGAGGGGAGGAGTAAGGGTGACGATACTGTGTTACGTGGCTGTGCCATTTCCTGAGACTGGGCGGGAAGATGGTCTCAAGTGGGCATCTGGATGGTGGAGCGCATGGCACCTCTGGACGGGCCTGGGCCTGTGGCTCCACGAGCAAGCCCAGGGCTGGGTCTGAGCACCCGGCAGCGTGGCGCTTGGGCCTCGGGGTGGAGCCGGGAGGAGAGAGCAGTTTTAGCAGAGTGTGAGGCGGGTGGAAACAGTGAGGGAAGATGATCTTTGACAAAGTTTGGCTCTCAAAAGTTGTTTGCTTTTTTAATAAGGCTGGTGACTCAAGTAGTTCGTATGCCACCGGGAAGGAGGGAGGAGCTGGAGAGCGAGGCCCTGAGGAAATCAGGAGGCGGGAGGGGCCCAGAGCCCAGGGCCAGGGCCCAGCTGACCTTGCGAGGAGGAGGGAAGGCCGGGCGTGGGTGGCAAGAGGCCTGCAGATTTGGTGCCGGGAGGTTCTGTTGCCGGCCAGCAGTCCTGGTTTTCACTGTGAAGGAGGAGGCAGGGTCGTTCTCCAGTGAGGGGAGAGGAGGCGGACAGCTGAGGGCAAAGATTCTAAGCAGTCCAAAATGGCAGGACGCTGAGGAGGGAGACGGGATGGCTCTGGGGCTCGGAGGCCTTCAGTGCTCACCAGAAGTTTACCGTGAGATGGGCCGTCAGTGCAATGAATGCCTGGGCCCTGGGCCTGGTGGACCCTCCTACTGGATTTTTTCAACGACTCAACTTTCGATAAGTTTATTAGTCATTTCACAGTATCCTTCCGAGGCTGATGAACACCCAGAACACTGACTCCTCCATCAGCCGTTCCTTCTGCCGCCCCGTGCGGGGGGTCAGACAGGACAGCCTCTCCTTTCTCTTCGTCCACCCAGGCTTGAAAGCCCAGGCACTAGCCTGGGGTCGGTCGTGGCCTGTGTACGTGTAAGGCAACATGTGGGCGCGGGCACCTCGGTTCCAGACCTCCCGCAGGGTCCTCCGAATGGATGCCTCGAGCAGCGAGGAAGGTGTTCAAGCAGGAACCAAACTCACTGAAAACGCGTTCTTATACCCCTCTGTTATAGAAGAGTTCTGTTTCTTCGGTCACAGACTGAATTTCCTTTTCGAGCTCACTGCACTGTATCTGAAAAACAAAGTCAAATTCTTCATATTTTATGTGAAGAACTTTCCTTGCCTTAGAAGTTAAAAAAAAAAATTTCAGAAAGCATCTGTTTCCCAGTCCCGCTTTTTTCAGGGATGTCCAGTAGATAGCAAAACACCTAACTTCTGAAACACTTCATTATGGAGAACTGTAACCACAAACAAATGCAGACAGAATATAGTGAACCCTCATATAGTCATCACTCTGGTTTATTAACACTCTGCCAGTCTTCTTTTTTTTAATTTTTAATTTTTTTATTAACATATAATGTATTATTAGCCCCAGGGGTACAGGTCTGTGAATCATCAGGTTTATACTTCACAGCACTCACCATAGCACACACCTTACCCAATGTCCACGACCCAACAGACTCCATTTCTCACCTCAACTCTGGCCCCTGAGAGTCTTGCATGTCCCACCTGCTACCTTCAGGGGAGAGGCTGCTTCCTCAGCCTGGCCATGCAGAACCTGCCATCTGGCCCCAAGCCTCTGGCCTGTCATGCTCAGCCACATGTGCCCAGCTACACTGGACTCAGCTCTCCTGTACCCCCACTTGGAAGGCCCTCCCTCCCCAGTCTCTGCCTGTCCACATCCACCCATGTCCACAGCCTACCTCTTCCGTGTAGCCTTCCTGGCTTGGCTGGCAATTCTCTTCTTTCCCTAATCTCTCTATAGCCTTTCGGTCATGTTTACTTTCTAGCAGGTAAGCATTACTTCCACATGTCACATGTTACCCTTTCTGCAAAAGCCTGTAGCAGACTGCCATCTGCCACACCTGCTCTTTTCTACAGCAGCAGAATTTGAAGTAGATCCAGAAGACCTCAGTTCCCAGCTTCCCTTGCAGTACGGCTTGGCCACATGACTGGGCCAATGCACCAGAGGTGGAAGTGCCACCTGGCCACGTGGAATGAGGAAGGCGCCATCTTGCACCTTGAAGATGGGGCCTAACCCTAGGGATGGTGGCCGCGGAGCTGGAAGGAATTAGACCCCTGCGGACTCTGACACAGAGCTGCCTTACTGGGCTGGCTGCCTCACTGTAGAGAGCAGAATGGAGTCTCTCATGTCAAGCAGGAGCCAGTGTCAAGCAATGATGCGAGCAGTTAAAGGTACAAGGCTAAACGTACCAGCTACGAAGTATCGACGGAACCAGCATCAGCCGAAACCCGAGAACTGGTAACAAGCAGAAGCAGAGGAGGTCCGCAGGGGTCCAAGACCCAACAAAGCCAGCCAGCCAGCCAGCCAGCCAGCCTTTGATCTAAGAGGGTGAGTGCATGTGAGTGGGAGATGGGGGCAGCGGGAAAGAATCTTAAGCAGGTTCCATGCCTAGTGCTGGGCTTGATCTCATGGGTCAGATGCTTAACCAACTGAACCACCCAGGCACCCCCCCCCCATTTAAATCTCTTTAAAAGGAGAAATTTTGCCGTCAGACTCTTCAAATGTGATCCCGCTATGTCTGACCACTTAAAAAAGGCAACTGGCCACCAAAGCTCTGCCAGACTGATGTCTGGACAGAACCGAGATCCTTCCCTCTTGAACATCAGAAGCCGCGAGTGCCCGGAGCTGACCTGGACGGGTCCCGGGCCTCATCTCAACCGCACTGGCGTTTGGTTTGTTCACATCCTACATCCTTCTGTTATTGGTTCGCTGTGGCTTGCCTTCTGTTCTGCTCTGTGCACCGTGTAAGAAGCCAGTGAGTCTGGAATCCTGAACCTGCTTCATCATTGTGATCAACTTTGCTTTATGACTGAATCAAGCTGATGTGGAAAGACACAGGTGTGTGCACCTGCGCAGTGGGCTCAAGACACCCACACTTCATGTGAGGGAGAACAAACCTCCGCTTCGTTGAGGGCACGGTTATTCTGGATCTCAGTTCCAACTGAATGCAACGCTAGTTAATACAGAGCCCTTCCTTCCCCCCACTCCCGGCTACTGGCATCAAACCTGACGCACACATGCAGGTGCCCCCCCCCCCCCCATGCCTTTCTCTTCACTTCCCCTCCCGCCCCCAATCTGAATACTCACAGGTTCTAACCTGTCCAATTCCACTACTTGTAACCGACCGCCACGGACTTACTCTGAACCCCCACCACCTCCAGACAGGAAATGTCTCCTGCCCCCCAGCTGTTCTCCCGGCCTCCAGGACGGCCCCACTGACAGGGTGGCATCCAATGTTTCTAACATACGACCCGACTCAGCCATTCCCCCTTGAAACCTCTCCGTCACCGGCTCCATATGAGCTTCTATCACCGTGGGGGGCCTGTGACGTCCTTCGCCAGCTAGCCCACCCCTCCACAGCCCCACGACCCACAGGGGACTCTGATCTTCTCCCATGCCCCAAGCTCCTCTTCTGTAAAATGGGAATAAACTACTCTGAAAAGTTGTCTTGAAGACAAGAGACTGCCTGGCACAGTCCCCAGGACACAGAAGGTGCTGGATAAACAGAAGTCCTATCCCCTGCCACTGCCCCCAGTGCCCGACTGTTGACGCTGCCTCTGTTGTGCCCACACACCCCGTGCGTGTCTGTGTCCCCCTGCCCTCCCACTGCATCGGCGGCTACTTGTGTGCAGGGGGTCTCTCCCTCTCTGGCCCAATGACCCAAACACATCCATCCAGCCCTGTCATTTGAAGTCCAGGGGCCGCCAGGCTCAAGGAGGCCAGGGAGAGAGATGGCGGTGAAGGGGGAGAGGGCTGCTCTGGCCACTGGTGGGCCACTGGATCAGGAGCATTTTTCTGGGACATTTAAAAAAACCTGGGATGGTTTCAATATTTCAAAATATTCCATAGTTGATGCCACATCCAGGGGGACTTTCTGCAGTGACGGAAATGTTTCATCTGTGTGCCTCTCTATAAGACGGGTGACCTTGTACCTGCAAGGTCCCCAGTCACAGAAAGCAGTCATGAGCCACCAAAATGCTATCACAGAGGAGGGAACCGAGTTACTCCTAACATCGGAAAAACGAATCCCACGACCTATGATGACATGTACAAGACAACTAGAAAGAGACCCAATTATCAAAGAACAAACTCGTTGGCTCTAGACTCTGACTCCCCCACGCCAGTGAAAGGAGCTCTGCAGAAGATTCTTCCCTCGGACTTTTTTTTTTAAAGATATTATTTATTTGGGGCTCCTGGGTGGCTCAGTCGTTAAGCGCCTGCCTTGGGTTCAGGTCATGATCCTGGGGTCCTGGGATCGAGTCCTCCTTTGGGTTCCCTGCTCAGCAGGAAGCCTGCTTCTCCCTCTCCCACTCCCTCTGCTTCTGTTCCCTCTCTCGTGTCTCTCTCTGTCAAATAAATAAATAAAGATCTTAAAGAAAAAAAAAGATTTTATTTCTTTGACAGAGACACAGCAAGAGAGGGAACACAAGCAGGGGGAGTGGGAGGGGGAGAAGCAGGTTCCCACTGAGCAGGGGAGTCCAATGTGGGGATCATGACCCAAGCCGAAGGCAGACGCTTAAAGACTGAGCCACCCAGGCACCCCGTCATTCCCTTGGAATTCAGCCAGGTCAGGAATCCTGGGCTCTGTGGCTCCTTCCCTCCCCAGGTCCCCAGATCAAAGACTCTGGTGGCCACACGCCATTGCTTTCTCATAGCTACTCAAGGGCAAGGCCCCGTTTACTCACAGCTGGCCCCGCACCTCGCTTCTGGTCCACCAGGGGAGGCCCTCTGTGTGTGTGGACAGGATCCAAGAGCCCAGGGGGAGCCAGATTGAGGAAGCAGAGCAGCAGGAACTCCCCCAAGACTGAAAGACTTTTGTCAATGACCTAACCTGCAGGTCAGCTGCCTGCTTCTGAGTACCAACGTGATCCAAAGTAAGTATCTGCAAAAGGGTCACTGTTACTGCAATCTTACTGTGACAAACCGTGTTCTAACAGATGGGCCTGTAAAGAGTAAAAATATTCTCTAACATTTTATTTTAATGAGAAGCTGCCCACCCCATCCCATCCCTTAGCACTCTTAGAGTGAGGAGAGCAGACATCTACGGTAGCCTCAAGTTTCTCTGTTATAGGCTGGCTCAACTGCCCGAACTAATGATTCTGTGAACCTAGAATGACAAAATTTGGGTTTGGAACAAGCTCGCTGCAGAAATTTAAATATTTTTGAAGCCATCACTGATTTTTAACTTCAGTGACAGAAACAGGCATTTGAAATTTCCAGCTCAGAAATGCCAGAAATCAGTAACATCTGTTATATCAGCAATGTCCGCAACAGCAGCGGAGATGCTACTCTCTTCCATTCTCCTTAACAGAGAGGGAAACCGAGTCTCAGAGACTTTCAGCAAATTGACCAAGGTCATGGAGGAGCTGGGACTCTGAATCCAGGTCATCTGACTCATCATAAATTAGAGTATATCCCAGTCTACAGAACTGCGCTAACCCAGTAGCCACTAGTGGCACGTGGGGACACAACTTAAAATTAAATCAGAATAAAAATTCAGCTCCTCAGCCACATCGGCCACATGGCAGGTGCTCAACAGCCACAGAGCCACAGTGGCTAGTGGCTGTCGTATTAGCCCACAGATGAAACCTTTCTGTCACTGCAGAAAGCCCCACTGGATGGGACTTCACAATGGAATATTATGATTATGGAAACTATCCCGAAGGTGTTTTAAATGTCCCAGAAAAATGCTTCTGATACCCCACTAGGAAAAACAGAATCCAAAACTGCACGAGTGATCTGAGGGACAGGATTAAATAAAGTTATTTTTATACTTTTTACACTTGGCAGATTTTTTAGAATTATTTATCTTACTCTTCTGACAATGAGAAGAAAAAAGGTTTTGGGGTATTTTTGTTTGTTTTTTGATTTTTTTTTTTTTTTTTTTAGAAAGAAATTTGAATGGGGGCACTTACCCGTCCCATTTGTGGGAATAGACTAAAAGAAAGTGGCACCATCAGTCCCATTACTAAGACAGTACAAGACAGCTTGAAGGTCCACAATGACCATGGATACTGCCGGAAAAACTGGGTCCTGTAAGAGACAAGGTTAAAGGCTTTTTGGGGGGCTGGCCCCAGGCTTGGATGGTCTTGCGTGCAGCTGTGGCCCATGCCTCGGTTCCCACTCAGCCACAAAGAGGCAGCACTGACCGACTGCCCGATTTGTGTCAAGCCCGCAGTGAAGCACGTCAAGGGCATTGCCTGTGAAACCCAGCCCAGGAGGCAGAGACCCAGGGTCCTGGAACCGGCGGGGGTCTGCATGGACAGACCAGGTGGTGTCGGGTGAGTCACTTCCCCTTTCTGAGCCTGGGGTTTCTTCACACGCAGGATGAAAGGGCCGAGTCAGAGGGGCACCGAGGTCACTCCAGCGTGGATACTCTCGTGGCTGTGGTGGCCACTGGGAAACGACCGCCCTCTCTCCCCCCAGGTAGCTGGTGCCACGAATGGGGTCTAAGGGACAGACTGGAGGGCCCTGGCTTCCACAGGCGCCCTGGCTCTGACCCAGCCAGTGGGGTCCAGGAAGAGCCTGGGCCAGCAGAAGTCTCTACCCCCATCCAGCCGCTGGGCCACAGAGAGGAACACTTGGCTCCAAGCAGCACGCGCCTGCTTCTCAAAAATGTGCTCCTGACGTGGTCGTAAGAAAGGCTTCCTCCCGCCACGCCGGACAGAGGGGACTGGTCAGGTGACCCCATCTGGGCCAACGGACTCCAACTGAGGGGAAGACATTCTCTGCCTTCCCTGGGGTCTGCTGTGTTTTTCATCCCTTGGCAGGAAGCTTAGAGGACATGAGCTGGGAGGTGCGGGCAGCCACGTCCCTCGCAACACGGAGCAGCCAGTGTGTGGCAGGACACAGGGAGCGCACAGCATGGAGACGAGGAGGAGCAGAGCTTCTGCTCGGCGGCCACAGGCTACACAGGTCCCCTGCCCACAGCCAGGATCTAAACCAACACATCTGCCTTCTGGCCTACGCTACTGCGTGTTGGGTTTCTCACACTGGCTGGTCCCCAGGCCTTCCTCCGAAGAGGCCATTTCTTGCTTCTCAAAAGGGATGACGGTCCACTGACTCTGGGCCACTCAGGCTAACTTAACACCCGCTTGCCGTGCAGGGGGAAGGCAGGCTGCAGCAATCCGCCCAGCACATCGGAGCCGGGAGAACCTGTGAACCACCTCAGGCTGGCGTTCAAGACCCGAGGGGCCACACCTCAGCAGGCGCTGGGACGTGTCCAGGGAACACAAAGCTAACAGAGAACAGGGCCTGGGTGAGAGACCAGGGTTAAGGAATGTGCACATCTGGTATCCATGCTGTGGAACCATCAGCTGTGATGAAGAGAGTTTAGCGGGAAGATGACTGAACAAACTTCTCCCGTCCCTCCCACCAGGTTGTGTTTGATGAGTTTCGTAAGGATTTTGAGGGTCGAATGTTTATTCCTACCTGGGGGGGTGTATTTGCCTCTTACCTCACAAAAAAGTGTGAGAAGACTTCAGGGATGAAAGCGGTGGTCCCGAACAGTACTAACCTGGACGTCGCTGTATCTTTAATGGCCTAGCGGGAATGGAAAGGAAGCACCTTAGCACATGGAGTGAGACCACGGCCCGGGATCCTGCAACTTAAGACAGAGATGAGCAAACAGCGGCTCTCCGGTCTCACTTAGGAAAATACCGCACATGAAGAGCGGCAGAGGCAGGCCCTCCCTGTAGAGAGCTGGAGGACGGCGGGGGTTGGTGCCAGGATTTACTTCCCAGGGTGCCTGGGTGGCTCAGTGGGTTAAAGCCTCTACCTTCAGCTCAGGTCATGATCCCAGGGTCCTGGGATGGAGCCCCACATTGGGCTCTCTGCTCGGCACGGAGCCTGCTTCCTCCTCTCTCTCTGCCTGCCTCTCTGCCTACTTGTGATCTCTGTTAAATAAATAAATAAAATCTTAAAAAAAAAAAAAGTATTTACTTTCCACCAACTCCACTGTGGTCTCCCCTTCGGTCTGCCAACTGCCCATTACAATACTCACTAAGCACAAGCAAAGCCTGTAGAAAAATCGTCCCCTTGTGGGCAGGCTGGGTTTGTCACTGAGGACTACCACGTGTTTACCTTTCAATCACTGGGTTAAGCATCGGTCTTCTGCTCAGTTCATGATCTCTGGGCCCTGGGGACTGAGCCCTGCAACCGGCTCCCTCCTCAGCGGAAAGTCTGCTTCTCTCACTCCCTTTGCCACCTCAACCCCCAATGTTCCTACTCTCTCTCTCTCTCAAATAAATGAATAAAATCTTTAAAAATAAATAAACTTTCAGGAATATAAAATAAAACCACTTCAGGAAGAGAAAAGCGGCTGCCGAGGGTGGTGTGTTTCGACGTCAGTGGGACTGTCACCCTGTGTGGGAACGGGACACCCATCCTGAGGGGCACCGGGAGGCCTGGGACAGTTTGCAGCGGAGTGGCTTCCAAGGCCAGCCCCGGGAAAACAGCATGGATCAGCTCCTGAAATCTGATCAAAGGTGCCCTATTACAATCAGATGGTGCTGGTTGCGTCGTTTCTGAAATTTTAGCCGAAGACCATAGGCCAATGATGAAAGAATGCTTATGCTTACGCACAGCTACAGACTCTGATCTTCAGAGGAAGATAGACAAAACAGGAAAAAAAAAAGGGCAGAGCATCAAATCTTCCTTTTATCCTAAATTGGCCTTCATGCAGAAAATGAAGTTCTTCCCTGAGAGATGGACTAGATATCTGGGCTGGGCTAGACATCCACACAGCTCGTGGGGCGTGAGGCCCTCAGCCTCTCCTGGAAGGCTGAGCACCTGCGGCTGAGGGCATGGCTGAGCCGGCTGAGGGCGTGGCTGAGCAGCTAAGGGCGTGGCCAAGGTGAGCCTAGCACAGCTCCTGGCGGTGTGTGGCACACAAGGGCAAGTCGCAGATTAAACAGGTGCTCTCACTCTTCTCCTCAGCTGTGTGCACAGTTTACAGCAGCTCTAACGCCCTGCAGGTAAAGGGAGCCACTGAGAAACACAAACAGACGCCCACATAAAGACCCGCGCATGCTGAGAGCAGCCCAGACTGGACACAGTGCAGACACCCGCTGCCTGGGGAAGGGATCTGCAGATGCCGTCGGTATGGCCATCCATGTGAGGCTGCTCGCCAGAAAAAAAGCAACAGATTGTTGGTGGGTACACGGTACTTCAGAGTGAAGAGTCAGGCACCAAAAACACTTGTATAAGCCACTTACATGAAAGTTGTGCAGAGTCAAAAGTGTGAAGACATTGGGCAGATGAGTGTTTCTCTGGGGCTGGAAAAAGGGAATGACTCAGTGGGCACGAGGGAAATTTTTAGGATGAGTATGTTCTAAATTTGGACTGTGGTGATAACTGCATCACTGCTTACATTTACTAAAATTCATCAAACTAGACTCTCACAATGGATGAATTTTATTGTATGTAAATTATATCTCAATAAAAACAGCTTGCTGGGGTGGCTCTTAGGCACAAAATCTTTATTTCAAAAGCAAGGTTTTTATTTTTGGCAGCCACTTCTCCCCTTGTTACCTGTAATTACTGTGTTTTTACTGTAATTCGTTTAGGAGAGTGGCCACTATTTTCAGACATGTCACTGCACGGGCTGGCAGGAATCTGGTGCACATATCTCATGGTTTATGATCCGCCTTGTGACTTGCAGATAGGGTTTAGAGGAATGTGCTCTGTGAGGTGAGCAATGATGTATTTACTGACTGAACGAGCAGCCATCTTTTCTGACCTCCTCTTCTGCCAACACAGGGGGCAGGAGGTGTCTGGACAGGGGTCCTGACACCGTGAGAAGCTGTTCCCTTCATTTTGCACTGGGCTGTTCCGTGCTGTTCCTCATGCCATTTGCAAACAACTGCCTCAAATTCCACTCTTTAGCTAACGTCACTTCATGGAGACCAAAAAAAAAACAAAACAAAACAAAACAAAAAAACCTCACCTGCTAAGAAGGTATTTTTTAAAAAGTCCACAGCCAAAATGAGACTACCCTAGACCATCCCAGTTTCTCTAAGCTGAATGTACACAGATGCCACTGTGCTGAATGGATCAAAAGAATAAAATAGTTAATAATAAATCTTATTAACAATTGAGGCCTGTTAGAGGCGTTCTGGTGAGAGCACTGAATTTCTTTAGGCCATTTTTTTTTTTTTTAAGATTTTGTTTATTTATTTGAGAGAGAGAGAGCATGTGGACAAGCAGGGGGAGAGGCAGAGGGAGAGAGAAGGGGAGAAACAGGCTCCCAGTCATGTAGGAAGCCCGACTCAAGCGAGGCTCGACCCCTGGGCCCTGGGATCATGACCCGAGCCCTGGGCAGACGCTTCACTGACTAAGCCACCCAGGTGCTGAAGGCCACTCTCTGAGAGCAAACTGGTCCTTCAAGATGAAGACTATAAGAAAATCTGCTGTGAGGTGGAGAAGAAACATTTCTCTTAAACCCAGAGAGGCGGGTTCACCGACTTCCACGAGCACAGAGCAGCCTGCGGGCCAGAAGCTCAGCTGGAAGAACAGTGGCCCAGAACAGAAGAGAGAGGCCCAGTGTCTGGCGGGGGCCCGTCCGTGGCGGTCAGTCATGCTGTCGCGCCGCTGCGTAGATGCGGCTAACATCTACAGTCCGTTAACTTTAAATAAGATTACTTTCCACAGTGTGACTGGGCCTCATTTAATCAGCTGGAGAGCCTTGAGAGCAAAATCTAGAAGGTTTTCTTCCCAAAGAAGAAAACCTGCCTAAAGACGACAGCACAGGCTCCTGTGTTTCTAGCTGCCGGGAGTTGGTAAGTTTCTAGCCCCTGCCGCGGGGGCTGACACCTGACTAGCCTACAAGCCCTACAATTGCGTGAGCCAATTATAATCAATCAATATCCTATTGGTTGTTTCTCTGGAAACCCAGACTAACACATCATCTTTTAAACATCGTGGTCCAAAATGTAAAACCACTCCCTCCACATGCGGGGAAAAAGGATAAGGCAAGATTGAAGGGAGATATGACTTTGTTCCCAGCTCTCAAACAGACAACTCCATGCTCTAGCCAAAAGGCAAGCCAGCTAGGGATCCATGGGATCCTCCTACCTTTGTCCCGGCTTTTCTGGAATAGCCCATGACATTGCCTTCTTTGTCCATGACTTCAATGCCTCGAATGGGCTCCAGACTTCGGGTGGCAACAACATTCATTCCACTAACGTGGGCTGTGGGTGTGAAGAAGAAAATGCACCATGGCAAGTGAGTTTGCTCCAATGGAGGAACATCCTTTCTGGTGTCAAGCGTCTTTCTCTGATGGCCATGCTTCCCCACCCCTCAAGTGGTCAGGAGTTGGCTAACTATGTTCTGTCCCGGGGCTTTGGAGCTGGGTCAGAACTGCTGGCCTCCCACTCTGGGGTCCTGACCACGACAGCACCAGGCTCTGGCACCCCTGCAGGTCCAGTCCAGCCCCCTGACAGGATTCCAGGACAAATCCCTGGGTCCTTGAAATATGGCCCCCTTTTGTGCTATAGCTGGTCTGACTAGGTTTCTGTTAACAGTTTCCCCGTTACAATTTTCAAACTCAAATCTGGGGTGTGAGTCAGTGAACCTGCGGGCTGGCAAACTTCAAACTATTGGTTAATTATGTCTGTCACTTCCACTGGAGTCAGCCCACCAGGATGGAGCTCCCTAGGCCACCCACTGCTCCGTGTATGACCCTAGGACAGTTCCTTAAAGTCCTTCCTATCTCAGCCTCCCCATCTGGAAATGGAGGAATGACATTACTACCCACACGTTTTGGGCAGGACAAAGTGAAACTGAACAGGCAGAGGGCTGGCACTGTCTTTAGGGTGAATCTGTGTTCCTGGGTGTGTGTTTATCCTTTGACAATGGAAAACACGGCTATAAAGCAACTGTCACTCTCAAACCAAGGGCCCAACTTGGGCCTGGAGGCCTCAGGAAGCTGCAAGCAGCAGCTGTCATCAGTCACCATGTGGCCAAGGGACCAGGCTGTCCCTGAAGGTGTAGGAAGGCTCAAAGGGCACGGAGATCACATGCTTCCTGCTTACTGAGAATGATGATGGGAAGGGCTCTTTTCAACAAAACGTGATTCACCCGCATCTGGAACAAAACAGGAAATAACTAGAAAAAGAAGAGAGAAAAGCCATTATTACACAGACCAAAGAGTCAGCTGAACACACTCAGTAGCAGAGAGCTGGCATCGACCTAGCTCCTATCCCAGTGCGGGCCACCACAAGTGCTCTCCATGTATTTTCTAATTCTTGCAACACTGAGGTGTTCGCCTGATTATCAGAGGAACACACGGAGGCTTAGGGAGGTAACTTGTCCAGAGTCTCTGAGCTGCTAAGAATTTGAGTCTTGGGGCCAGCCCAGGCTTATCTGACTCTAATGTTTATATTTTTAACCATCACAGTATCCTGATATCCAAAGCAATACACAACATGTATAACATGTTTATGTAGTTTAAGAAAATTTTTTTTTCTTAAGTAAATTTTTTTAAAAAGGTTAGAGTACTGAGTAGATGCCTAGACACCTGGGATACTCCTATGGTTATTCAGGGGGTGACAGGATGACAGGGGACCACTTCCCTTCTTATGTCTTAGCCATACTTTCCTTCTTCCTTTCTTTTTAAGATTTTATTTAGTTAGTTGACAGAGAAAGAGAGAGCGCACAAGCAGGGAGAGCAATGGGCAGAGGGAGAGGGAGAAGCGGACACCCAGCCGAGCAGGGAGCCTGACGTGGGACCTGGTCCCAGCACCCCGGGATCATGACCTGAGCCGAAGGCAGGCGTTTAACGGACTGAGCCACCTAGGCGCCCCTTGGCCATACTTTCTAAATTGTTTAAGCTGAAACAAATCTGTAATTCAGAATAGTTTCTTTTGATCTGAGGAATGAAACAGATTTGACAGATTTTTAAAATACCCACTCCAAAAAAGGAGGAAGAGGCGATCACTCCTGTCCCTAGTAACAGACTCTCATATAGGTGACGATTCTAAGGAAGAAACAAAAGTAAGTATTCAGCAAACACCATGGTTTTACCCAGGGAAGATTATTAAAACAAACAAACAAACTCTAAAAGAAATAACACAGAATGGCCTATCCCCTGGGCCTCATAATACTCACATAACTTGCATTCCCATTGACCATGTTGAATGCTGTAGTGTAGGTATAGAAGGAAACCTGCAGAAAGACAGAGGCACACAGATCACACGCTACGATCATGTGAGCACAGAAGAATGCAGGAATCATGAAATAGAAATGGTTTTTACCTGAGGTAAAACCAGGGACTTCAGACTTTTTACCGACAGCATCGAGAAAAATACCTTTTAAGAAAATAAAGCGGAGTTTAAGTGTTTGGGGGAGGGAGAGCTTGCCAGGGGGCAAAGAACTTCGCAGGGAAGATGCTGCACTGAGGCGCCCCCCCTCCCACCCCCCGCCAGGAACTGGGATGAGGAGGTGTCCAGGCGGTGGCGAGTGATGCTCAGTGAACACCTACAGGACACTGAGGACACCTGGGGGCGTCTCACAGTGGTCCCAGCTTCCAAGCTGTGCAATGCTACAGGACGGGGCAGCTGGGGAGCAGGCACTCCCAAGTGGACACAGCCACAGGGCAGGTGTGGAAGAAGTGACAGAGAGTCCAGGTGGGACAGCCTCGCCGGGGGGCCGTTCCAGATCCCAAATGAGGGTAAGTATGGGGGCTAAGGGTCAAGGGAGAGAAGGTAACGGACGATAACGTGTGCCGGAGGCAGGGAGCCTGTCTCCATCTCCTCGGTAGTGCTCTGTGCACACCAGGCATCCAAACAAAGGATCACCTCATGACGCTGGGACCTTGCACAGGCTGGAGCGCCTGACTAGGGAAGCGTGCGGACTGGGTGAAGTCACGTGAGTAGCAGACAAGGGTCAGAGACGGGGCGTCCACAGCCATCTACCAGGCTGTGGTGGGACAGGGGTCCAGAGCAGGAGGACACAAACCACTGAGGTTAGGAGATGAGGGACGTCCTCCTGCACCTGGGGTGTCAAGCCGACTCACCATGGGCGCCGTGAAAGGTAGGAAAGCTGGCAAAGAAGAGAAGAGGGTCAGTGACCGCCGCTGCCCAGGCCGAGAGAGGAGGCCAGAAAGGGGCGCCCCCCCAACCTGAGAACCTGCCCTCTAGCACCCTGAAAGCACGGGCACCAAAGGACAGTCTATTTACTCATTCTGTTATTTTTCCTAATAATAACCAAGTGCGTAAGGCAAGCATTTCAGTCAGCACCATCCAGAAAGACCTAAGGAGGCCCCCTCCGGCCTTTGCAGTCCTTCTCACCGGAGGCAAGAGTATCATAACCTATTCATCCTTCACGGCAAACCGAGCATACTCGTGATGCCGTCATTTATGAGAAGAAACCTGGATTTGCTCTTCATGCCTCTTCCTAGCACAGAGATCCTAAAACCCTTGGAATTTCCTGAGAATAGCAATAAAAACATGAAATGGAGGACGCCTGGGTGGCTCAGTGAGGTAAGCCTCTGCCTTCAGCTCAGGTCATGATCTCAGGGTCCTGGGATCAAGCCCTGCATCTGGCTTTCTGCTCAGCAGAGAGCCTGATCCCGCCGCCCCCACCCCCCCCCGCCACCCCTCTGTCTGCCTGCCTCTCTGCCTCCTTGTGATCTCTCTCTCTGTGTCAAATAAATACATAAAATCTTTAAGAAAAAAAAAAAGGAGAAATGGGTGTCTTTTTTACCCTAACAGCCCCTTTCCACCTCACTTGAGCTGATGTTAATAAGGGGATGTTTGGAAAGCCCCTTAGGAGGGGGCTGGTTGCTAGGGGAAGGGGCGGGTGGGGGAAGTGGGGGTTGGAGCTCTCAGTCCCACCTGCTGCCTCCAGGGAGGGGAAAGGGGCTGGAGGCAGGGCTAGTCACAGTGGCCTGGGATTTCGTCCACCATACTAACAAAGCCTCCCTTCTCGCAGTGGCAGCATTTCTGGTTTGCTGAGCATGGGCGGGAGCTGGGGAGGGTGTGGAAGCCCCGCCCTCCCCAGCCCCACCCCCAAAGCCCTGAGCATCTCTTCCATCTGTTCCCTTTCTTAATAAACCGGAGAACCTAGTAAGGAAAACATCTTCTCGAGGTCCGCGAGCCATACCAGCAATTTCAAACCCAAGGAGGGAGGTGTGGGAAGCTCCAACCTACAGCGGGTTGCTCAGACGTCCAGGTGAGAATTTGGACTTTCAGTTGGCATCTGAAGAGGGGTGGTCTTGTGGGACTGAGCCCTTCACTCGTGGGGTCTCCTGCTGCCTCCAGGTCAAGAGGATCAGAGTGGAAAGAGTGAAAACTGTAGGACATGCCACAGGTGCTGCAGAATTGAAGGCTGTGGGAAAAGCCTGCATATCGGGTATCAGAAGTGAAACCTCAGGAGTGCCTGGCGGGCTCAGTTGGTAGAACATGCAACTCTCCATCTTGGGGGTCATGAGTTTGAGCCCCATGTTGGGTGTACAGATTACTTAAAAGAATGCCAACTCACATGGATAGGCTTAAAAAAAAAGTGAAGCATCGAGAGGAGGAGCAAGGGTTTTTCCTTCATAACATCTATCAGGACAGATGCAAACATGCACACTCTCTTCTGCCCACAGAACTCATTCACACAAAGAGGATTACTATATGCTGTTTTATACTTTGCCTTTTTCCTCCTTAATACTGGTTCCTAGAGACTCATTCTTTTACACTAACACACAGGAGGTACCTCAGACTTTTTTTAAATGTTTCTTTTTTTTAAAAAAAAGATTATTTATTTATTTGACAGAGAGAGAGAGAGAGATCATAAGCAGGCAGAGAGGCACGCGGGGGGGGGGGGGGAAGCAGGCTTCCTGCTGAGCAGAGAGCCCCATGCAGAGCTTGATCCCAGGACCCTGAGGTCATGACCTGAGCTGAAGGCAGAGGCTTTAACCCATTGAGCCACCCAAGTGCCCCGGTACCTTTTAATGGATTATTTAACTACAGTCTGAATTGTTGGATATTCATGTTGTTTCCAGTTTCTTGTTTATAACAGAGAGAATTTTATAGTTAAAGGGGCCCTTTACAATCATGGGTTTTATTCCCCTCATGATACTTAACATACAGGGAGAGAGAATAATACACAGAGTTCAAAACACTTTTTGAGTTACAAGTTCTGGAACCACCAATGAAATGATTGTGTGTTTCTTGGGAGATGACAGAGTGAAGCAGGTTCCACACCCAGGCCTGTGCCCTCACCCCTAATGTCCCAGATCTTTCCAAGGACTGGACACAGCTCCAGGTCCCAAACCTGCTCTTTTCCACTATCAACCCCAGACTCTGATGCAAACATCTTTTTTTTTTTTTTTTTTTTTTTTTAAGATTTTATTTATTTATCAGAGAGAGAGAGAGGGAGAGAGAGCGTGCACAGGCAGACAGAATGGCAGGCAGAGGCAGAGGGAGAAGCAGGCTTCCTGCCGAGCAAGGAGCCCGATATGGGACTCGATCCTACGACGCTGGGATCATGACCTGAGCCGAAGGCAGCTGCTCAACCAACTGAGCCACCCAGGCGTCCCGCAACCATCCTTTTTAAGCTATGATTTCCACACTCACTGTCAGAAATCCTTCTAGGAAAATAATAATAATAATAATAAGGCAGACTTTTTGAACTGTTACAAACCATGTTTTCCCAACCCACTTCTGAAAATTAGAATCAGCTCACCTGCAGGTCGAAAAGGAACGGGGATCAGTTTGCTGCTGTCGGGATGCACTGTTGACTTCACAAAAGTAAACACAAAGCTTAGACTCATGTTGGGCTTTGTTTTTGTCAGAGGGTAAAAATTAGGAAATGGCTGAAACTTACGAGACTTCTCTTCCAGGCGTCTTTTATCTAACAAGAGAAAAAATAAGCAAGAGCTCTTAAAGGTAAATTGGCAGCAAAAGAGAAAAAAAACCCCATCTCCACTCCAGCCTACCCCTGGCTCAGAAAAGAGCAGGCCGTTTGCAAGTGACGCCTGTGTGATTTCCACAGGCTGCTTGATGGGAGTGATGTTTGTGGACTCTGGAAAGCCCCATCCCCGGCAAGATAGACAACAAATACTGGTTTAAGTCTTGGGGCAGGAGTGTGACCCTGATCTGGAACACTGCCTCTAATGGGAAATGGATTCTGACTTCAGAGGACTGTCTGCATTCCGGAGTTTGCCGTGGGGCTGTAGGGATCAGCCACAGAGAATCCCCACTAATGTCTGAGCACAGAAGAACCCTGGGAGTTTTTTTTCTCCTTAATACTAGTCTCTCCTACTAGTAATCTGGTTAATGAAAAAGAATTCTAATTACATCTAAAAACACTAACCAAGTTTTGAAAAGCAGATCCCTTGGGTGGTGTTTACTAATGACAAAACTCCACCTGATTTCAGACCACGCAAGCAGAGATCTCCTGAAGGCAACCACACCCAACCTTGAACCCAGCACAGGAGACATACCCTTTGGTTCTCCAAGTCCCGGATGGCTGCATCTTCATTTTTTAACAATAGTTGCCTTGATTTCTCTATTTTTTCCTATAATCAGATAGAAAGAAATCAAGCAATGATACCATGATTTAGATCCGTCCAAATGGTTTAGGAATCCCACGCTCATTTACACCTGATTTCAATGCAACACGTGGCCAAGGCTCTCTACTCCCTGATAGTTTCCATGAGGGCAGTGCTGTGTGTCACCCAGATTTAGAGCTCCAGCAGCTTGACCCACTGGTGGCTGCCACCTCCCCCTGCCCCTAGACATCTGAGGACAGCTGTCTCCTTGAGTGCTACCCCCATCCGCCTGGCTTTGTAAGTTAGGAACCTGGAAGTCCCTCCTCTCTCTTCCTCCCGCATCTGGTCCACTCAGGCTTACTTCCTCTCTTCATTTTTTCTTAATTTGAGAAAAAAGAATTAAATACAGAAAAGACAATGAAATGAGTTAACACTCATAATCCCCTTATCCAGAATTAACAACGGTAAACATTCAGTCTTATCTGCTTCCAATTTTTTCTTTTTTTTTCCCCCCAAAAGCCATCACCCCCAGTTTTGTGTCTCCCCATTCTATCAGAAGTAACCACTATTATGAGTTCAAGGTATTAATCCGAGTCCACTTTTTTATACTTATATATATACACAAATACATGTATCTGTAAACAAAGTAGTAGTATTGGGTCTTTGTATTGTAATTTGCATAAATATTATCCTTTAAGCATCCCGCTTTTTCCATTAAACACTGTAGACATGTTTTCCCTTTAGCATCATGTATGCTGTTTCCCACTTAATATATACATTGATAACTAGATCATCACTGTTAACTTTTATTAGTGTTCCACTGTATGAATATACCACGTTATGTTTCTCTATTTCCCTACTGATGGGAATTCAGGTTGTTTTTCTCTATTCCAAACAAGGCTGTGTGGAAGATCTTGCGAACAAGGATGGGAGTGTCCCTGTGAGTCTGGCCCTGAAGGACTGCTGCTGGGAATACACCATCTCCTCCTCTTGTGCCCTCGGCCACACCTGGTGCAAACCCTTGTCTCCGCTTGGACAGCCGAGCCATCCCCTGAGCAGATCACCTTACCTACCGTCTGGTCCCCTCTGATTACTCACCACATGGTGACCAAAGAGACCCTCTGGAACACAAACCTCACCTTGGCCCTGTAGGCCAAATACAATCCCTCCCATATGAAGCCCCTGAGGGCCTGTCTGCTCCCCCACATTAAAAGCCCCACTGACTGGACCACCTGCTCTCTCGCCTGGGCTTTGCTTATAGTCCCCTCTGTTTGGCCTTTCCTGCCTGCCTCCTCCTTCCAGCTCTCCCTCAACACCCTCCCCGAGTTTCCTGCCGCACCCCTCCCATAGCCCCCTAGGTCTAGGTCGGTGGCCACCTTTGTCCGTCTGTCTTCCGTTACCAGGGACTTGTTTTGATCCCTTCTGAAGCAGCAACACCAACCTTGGTGTTACTGGTCTGCTTTTGTTTATCAACCTTCCAATCTAATGAGCTCATTTGGAAAGAACAAAACATAATATATATGGATTCTGTTTCAATTGCTTTCAAAGGGATGCAGTCTTCACATTTCAGAAAAAAATGTAAAATGTCTTATCTCAGAAAACAAGGAAGTACTTACAATTGAAACAACCAAATTTGTAGGATCCAACAATTCTGTCCACTGAAGAAATCTCTGAATGAAAGACTTAAGAGGGAGAAAAGCACCAGAGAGGTTAAAGGTGGCAGAAAAAGAGACAATATGGTAATAATAATAATAAGCATTATTTTTGAGACCCTTACAGGGCCTTTCAATGGAAGCACCTCCAGGAATCTTCAGGACAGCCCCAGGATCTTAAAGGTGAGGAAAGAGGCATAGAAAAGCTCAAGAGCATACCCAGGGAAACCCAGCTAGGAAAGGACTCATTAGCTTGTGCTCTTAACCACTCCAACATCAAATTACTCTTGAAGGTTAAAAGCCCAGATTTTGGGGTCAAATGGGCCTAGTCCCCATCCCACAAATGACTTTGAACCAACTACCTAGAAGGGTCTCAGCGTTTGTTTCTTTACCCTCTTATCCTTGTTATAAGGCTTGAGTCGTAAAGAACAGGACACCCCCAGCAAGGCCTTAGTAAAGGCTGCCTGATCACACCTGGAGGCATGATTTGCTCCCAAGAGTACCCCCCCACCCCACCCCCACCCCCACCCCCCGCCCAACGTTGAGCCCTGGCTCTGCCAAGAAAGCTCGAACTCCCTTTCCCTTTCAACTTCCCCACCTAAGAAAACCTGTCTGGGCCCTACTTTAGGTAAGGTTGAAAGAGAACACTCTAGAATTATACTGTCCATTTAGCCCCATGTGGCTATGGAGCCCTTGAAATGTGGCCAGGCCAAAATGAAGTATGCTGTATGTGTAAAATATACCCAGATTTCAAAGACTTTCTAGGGGGGAAAAAAAAAAGGCATGTAAATACCTCACTAATAATTTTTATATCGATTACGTGTTGAGATGTTAATATCTTATATTTGTTGGGCAAAATACAATATATTATTAAAATTAATTTCAGCTGTTCCTTTTACCCCTTTGACCGTGGATACTAGAAAATTTTAAATGACCTATAGGGCTCGCATCACATTTCCATTGGGCAGCGCCGCCCAGTCACCGCCTGGAGGCGGGGCCGCAGCGACTTCCGGTCCTTGGCGGGCCCCACGACCACCGCGTCATTTGAGTGGTCGAGCCTACCAGGTTGGGAGGCTGGGGGCTCCTGAGAGCACCTCTTCCTCTCCAACCTGATGCTCAGGAACAGCTCAGGCTGTCCTGTCAGAGGACACACACCTGCGGGGGACGGGGGAGCTGACTCCCCAGGGCAGGGCGACCTAGTGGCGACCCTCGCTAGCCAGGCCTGGGGCGGAGATGACACGCGGTAACGGCCGTGGCTGTCCGCATCCCGCACTCATGGGTTTCCCCTTCGTCCCCTCCCCGGGTCTGAGGTGGGAAGGCGGGTGGTGCGACCACGTGGCCTGCCCAAGGTCACCCGGGCCAGCCGGCGACTCCTCGCGGCGACTTCACGGGGCCCAGGGCCACCCCGCCCCCAGCCGCGCCGGGCCCGGGCCGTACGTGACGTTCGGCGATCCAGAAGCGCACGTTGGGCTCCATGAGGGAGCCGCGCTGCCGCACCCAGGGACCCGCTCGGCCCCCGCGCTTCCTCCTACCGCTCGGCTTCCTGGGACCGGTGTGGCCGCCGGGCCACGCGGAGGAGGAGTCGGGCAACGTGCCCCGCCCCGGGCGTGCGCGCGCGTCCCCCTCCCCGCGGCGGCTTCCTGGCGCGCTCGCGGCTCGGTGTCGCCGCGTGCCTGCGCCCTGCCCTCGCGCCTGGTGTGCCCGCTGCCGGGTCTCCGAACTCCCGCTGCCCGCTGTCACCGCGCGCCGGCGCTCCAGCGCCCCAGATCCCACGCCTCCACCCCCGCTCCGGTCCCCGTGAGCCTGCCCACCTTCCCACCCACCAAGTCTTCCCGACCTTAACTCCCGTTAGGGTAGCTGGGCCGCTTCCAGCCTGGGGTCGGGATGGTGGGGGGGGTGGGGTCACCTACGGGAATCCTCGTATCACAGGACCTACTGAGAACCTGCATCTGACCCAGATGACAGGTGCGCCTGCCTTTTGGACATTATGGTGGAAAATCTTCAGTTGCCCTTCACGTCCGAAGCAGAGGGCACTGGGGATAGTCAGGGCTGGCTACTTCATTTTCACGGTGAAATTTGAAAATGTGGTTCCTCTTATTTTAAAAAAGTTGAGAACTTAGAGGTACCTGGGTTGTGCGGTGGGTTTAGCCTCCGGCTCTTGGTTTGGCTCGTGATCTAAGGGTAGAAGGATCAAGCCCTGCCCCTGGCTATCGCTCAGTGTGGAGTCTGCTCGGATTCTCTCCCTCTTCCCTCTGACCCTCCTGGTTGTGCTGGAAAATAAATGAGTAAATCTTAAAAAAAAAAAAAAAAAAAAAAAAAAAGAAGAAGAAGAAGAAGAAGAAGAAGAAAATTTAAAAAGTAACCAGAGAATTAAACAAGGTCCAGTTCCTTTCAAAGTGAGGGTCCCTGCCTTGGCCTGTGATGGGGGCACCGCACACAGTGCAAAGTGCTGTCTGGGGCAGATCAGTTCCTTCCTTTGCATACCAGCTCAGGCAGGGGCTGGTTGTAGAGAAAAGAGGCACGTGCCTTCCTCCTGCGGCTGCCTCGCCTAGCCCACGACCCCTGTGCTAGGGTGGGTGGGGGTTGTGTGTGTTTGTTGAATGCATGTTCCTGGATGTTTAAGGAGTTCAGGGGTCCTCATGAGACTTGGGTTGAGGACCCAGCACCACCCATTACTTAGTTGGATGGTTCTGGTCAAGTCAATATCAGTGGGTCTATTTACTCATTTGTAAAATGAGGACAATAATTGTACCTATTTTAAGGTTTTGTTGAGGTTCAATGAGATAAAACAGGTGAGTCCTAATGACACTGGGTCCACTGAAAATGTTGTTTGGACCTTTGATACTCAGCTGGCCTCTTCATCCCTTGCCTTGCCTTCCCCTCCAGGGACATGAAACCAGCTTATGGTTTTCTTCAGGCCAACATAACTTGACAGCTTCTTTTGCTCAGTTCACCTGGCTCACTTTTCTGTAGCCTCCAGAGTTCATCTCCTTTCCCAGGAAGTTCTCCCCTATGCCCACAGCTGGGTAAGGTGCCCCTCCTAGGTGTTCCTCTTCTGCCCCAGGAATGCCTCCCATGTGCCAGTGTTTAGCACACCTATATTATTCTGTTGGCTCTACCCTCAAGCATGTCACAGATCCAGCCCTGCCACTCTTCTTAGGACCCTCATGGTCTAGTCTTAACAAAGGAGCCACAGTGATCCTCATAGAACAAGTTGATGTGACTCTTGTCGAAACCTTCCTTACACGTCCCATCTTAGAAGAGAATCCGAAGTCGGTAGCTTGTTCAAGTCTCTGCTCTAGCCCTTGCTCCGGTTTGTTTCCCTTCCAAACATTCTATGTATTTTTATTCTATTTATTGGGTTTCCCCCTCTAGAATGGAACTGCATGAAGGAAGGAGGTTGTCTTTCCTTGTTCACCCTAGTGCTTCCAGCATGGGGCATGTGGCAAGCACTCGGGATTTACTGAAATAACGATTAAATGCTTCTGTCTCTCTCTTGCCGGAACCTGAGTTCTTTGGGTGTAGAGCCGGTGTCTTACTCATTTTTGTGGGCCCTGAGTTCAATGCTCCAAAAATGCTGGCTGATAAAATTAGAAGAAAAACTAGAGCCCTGTAATATAAGCTGAGCCAACAATTAATGATATTATACATGCAAATATTTTAAAATATGTTTATTATGTACTTTACATTGAGCATTTCAGAAAAGAATTACAATGATTTCAAAATACAATTTAATAAATAGCCTTTATAATTACACCCAATCAATATCTAGAATTGTATGTAGACCCTATGCAGCTAACAACTACAGAAAAATTTTAATCTCAGGGAAGAGAGACATGCACAATCACTGAAGTCACTTTGCCAGAGTAGTTTTTTTTGGTTGTTTTAAAGATTTATTTATTTATTTATTTATTTATTTGACAGAGATCATAAGTAGGCTGAGAGGCAGGCAGAGACAGAGGGAAGCAGGCTCCCTGCGGAGCTTGATCCCCACCCAGGACCGTGGGATCATGACCTGGGCCCAAGGCAGAGGCTTTAACCCACTGAGCTCCCCAGGCACCCCCCAGAGTGTTTTTTTTAAAAAACATGATTCACATTTGTTTCAAGTACACATACATCCATTGGAAGAGTTAAATTAGACCACTGATGTTAACACCTTAAAACTATGTATGATCTTTGTCACCTTAAAAGAAAATTCAGTTTAGTACAAAGAAATTTAAGAAGAAATTTCAGGACCCTTGATCAGAAGCTTCGGTGTGTGTTGTACTATTCTGGTGTACATAAAGGTTCAAGTAAGACCAACAAAGAATGTTTCCTCTTCCCACTGAAGACACAATCAAAGGAACAGGTGAACCAGCATCCTATAAACTAGTCAGCCATCAGGAGGTTACCAATAAAGGACGCTTTATGTGTGTGAGGACATTTAAAAGCCTCCGCCAATGTTACAAAAACAAAACATTTAGAGTATTACTTAAGAGTACAAGCATAATTGGTGTTTTGTCTTCTATAAATAATCATCTTTGAAATGCTCAAAGTGAGTTCCAGCTGTGGCTCTCTCCTGACGTGAGAAGAGGTGGGTTCACACAGGATGATCTACTGATTCACCTTCTCAAAGTATTCTTTGGAAGCAGTTGGATGTGGCTTGATCTGAAAATGCAAAAACATTTAATTAGGGAGCTGACTTCAAGATAACAGTCTCAAAAATGAGTTGAAAGCTCGCAGTTTTTGATCCAAAATTCTTTAACTTTTTGAAGCGTGGTCCATTTCCTTTAAAAGATGGATGAAGGTTACATCAAGAGCCTGCCTGATTCCGGGTCCCGCCCCAACACCGGCCCCTCGGCAGCCTCACCCACTTGCACCCCGTCTGCACCCTTGCTCCAAGGATGGGCTCCTCTTATAGGTGCTCTAGGCCAGCAGCCCTGGAGGCAGTGAGGGCCTGGGACCCTGTGCTGGGGTCTCACTGCTTTTGGAAAGGAAACCTACCGTAGGAGAATCCGGGGTCCAGTTCGCTGGGCAGACTTCTCCATGGGTTTCCACAAACTGGAATGCCTTCACCAGGCGGAGGGTCTCTTCCACACTTCGGCCCACGGGGAGATCGTTGACACTCAAATGCTTGATGATGCCATTGGGGTCAATGATGAAGAGGCCTCTGCATCAGGATTTACCCCCATTAGTACCTCAGCGCCACCACAATGACAAACTCTAACTTCTACCCGCTTCGATCCTTAATTCTCCTCCATAAAGCATTAAACTTAAACATGCTTAAACATGGGGCCTTCCTTGTTACACTAACAGCTTATCATTTACTGATGACGCACCACACACAGGGGTGACTGGACCAGGCCAACGTGGAAAACGGGCAGTATTTCCCACAGATAAAAGTTACACAGAGTCTAAAAGTCACAGAGAGCAAAGAATTCTTTAACTCATTAGTGATTTGGGTGTTCTTTGGGCTGCTGTATCAAATGCTGGCAAGAAACCAGAGGCAGAGGGGAAGAAACAGAGGTGTATTTTATCTATATGCAGTAAATACTGATGAGATGAGTGAAATCTTGGGTAAATGGAGGGAAAAAAATCCCCTGGGGAAATCTTTGCAGAAAGAATTTACTGGCCTTAGGTTTAGGCAGAGCATAACCCTAAAGGACAAACCGAGACTATTTAACACTTGGCAGCAGCATAATGAGACGACCTGGCCTGTGGTCTGTGTTCATCTTCCGCACAAGTGCTGGGGTTACATGACACACGCAGATGTTTCAACCACAGGTTTTAACAGTCCGACTTAAAACGGTGTGGCATTCCAAGTGTTAATTATGCAGAGAAAGTGCAAGTGAGAGAAAAAGGCAAGGTGAAAAGGCGCCACTTCCTCCCTGAGCCTGGCTGGGGGGAAGTCGGGGGGTTTGGTGGGGGGCAGCGTCTAGGCGTTAAGGCTCAAGGGTCCTGCTGCAAGCTCGACCAAGAGTGGAGCCAAGCTGGAGTCCACAGTGCGGGTGCAGGTATGGAGCTGGGATGGGGCTGGGCCCCCAGGCTCTGGAAAGCAAGCCTTATCTTCCAAACCAGACTCGGCTACCTTCCCTTGTCAATCCCAACAGTGAAACCAGCAGGGACGTCCTGGCAAAATGAGCAAGACCTACAGGGAAGGGGTCCTGGGAGGCCAAAGCCAGCACTCTTTTTCTCCTTCCCTTGCCAACTTTGTCAACGTCGGGCTTTAAGTGTATTAAAGGAAGACAGAATCTCCCAGAATAAAAGGGGCCCAAGCTCCAAGTGGCTCCCAGAACTACAGGTCCAGGTGTCATCAAAGAGGAAAGTGGGCCAGAGGAGAGTAAGTTGATGTGACAAGAGAAGATGAGCAGGTTCAAGCCAGCCCCCAGCAAAACTGTGAGGCACATCAGAGTGGGGTCCTTGGCTGTTCCCTGGGGGTCAAGTTCTGACCAACCCCCGCTTCACTCAAGATACCACTGGAAGGCTTAAGGTCTAATCCCCTCACCCTCTGGCCCCCAGAAGGTTGTATTTGAATATGGGACCGTTAAAGATAGACAGCTTTGGGGCACCTGGGTGGCTCAGTGGGTTAAAGCCTCTGCCTCCGGCTAAGGTCATGATCCCAGGGTCCTGGGATCGAGCCCCGAGTCGGGCTCTCTGCTCAGTGGGGAACCTGCTTCCCTTCCTCTCTCTCTGCCTACTTGTAATCTCTGTCTGTCAAATAAATAAATAAAATCTTTTAAAAAAAAAAAAGACAACTTTCCCACTCAAAGGAATAAAGATCTAGCCACTGAATGAACGAGGACAGAAATGACATTCTGGGACAGAAGTCATAACGGCTACCAGGACCTGTGCTAAAATCTTCGGCTGCCTTAACTTACTTAGTCCCCACAACCAACCTGGGAGGTCCATTCTCATTTTAGTTATGGGAAACTGGGACTCAAAGAGGTTCAGTAACTTGCCCAAAGTCATACAGCTGTTAAATAAATAGGTGAGTTAAAAAAAAGAAAAAAAATCAAACTCTGGTCAGATTCCAGGGCTGGGACAAGATCTCACCCATTCCACCATTCCAGCTCACTGACTCCTACAATCTGCTAGTTTCCCCTTCTCGGGACATGTCAGGAGCGGGCCTCCCAGGAGAGCAGCTCCCAGGCAGTGCGGGCAAGCGCGACGGTGCGACCATCAAGACACGCTGGTGTTCGGAAGGAGACACAGGGCGCTACAGGGGTCAGACACGTCTCAGCCATCCAGAGACTGCCAACATGCGCAGGAGGCTCTCTCGTCAGTGCTTACAAAAGGCTAAAGTGAATGAAAGCTTTTTGGTTTTCAAAACACTCTACTGAGGGCTCTCAAAATCCTCTAAGAAGTGGGATGATGCTGAACATAAAAAAACAAGTTTAAGTTTATAAGAAACAAGATCTTACCTCAGAGCAATTCCGGGGCCTTCCAACAGCACGCCATAGTCTCGGGAAATCTGTTTATTCAGATCTGACAAGAGTGCGATGTTCATGTGGCCCAAGCCGCCATTCTAACAAAGATGCGAACATGACTGGCTGTGACACCGTGTGCTCCCCCTGTACTCAGCCAAGTAAACTGATGTCTGAGGCCAACAAGAATGGCGACAGGTGGCAGCCACTGAGAACCAACAGTGGACTGAGCACTGCTCTTAACTCTGTAAACTCCCTTCCTCCTCCCAACCATCCTGGAACATCGCCTCTCTTACACATACGGAAACTGAGGCACACAAGATCAAGTAACTTGTTCCAGGTCACAGCTAGAAGGGGACAGAGGCAGGATTTAAACCCAGCTAACACTGGAGACCTTTCTTTTTCTAATTCTTGATGTATTCTTTTACTTGAAGATTAACTTCTGTATCATAAAAATGGAAGCATAACAAAGACTGAATAAATTGGTATTGATAAACCAGCAACATGGCTAGAAAGTTTGATTCTCCCAAGTGTTTTCCAGCAGGAATAGTGGTCATGTAGAGGAGTGACCTCAGAGAACCTAACCAGCGTCCCACAAGCCATGCAGAGCATGTGGGATCTACAAGGTACCCAAGAGAGAGGAGGCAGCGAACCCCAACTGTCCCCACACCCAACCTTCTGAGCCTGTTCTCCGTTACTGTTTGTACCTGGAAAACACAAGTGTAGTGGGCACTAAATCCAGGTAATGTTAAGGGAGATAAGGACAGAGTTTGACAGAATCTGCCAGGAGCTTAGGAGCTACAAATAGCCCATTTCAGACTAGTCATGCTTTAGTAACTTCTAGATGAGTCTTTTATGGGATCTTTTCAGTTTTTAGGATCCTCGGTGCAAAGGCAGGGCCACTGAGGTTTATACCTTCCTTGGTGTGTTGACCCAGGCGAGATGGGTAAAGTGGGAATCCACTGAAACTGCAACAACTTCACAGTTCACGTCGTGAAATTCATTGGCTTTGTCGCTAAAAGCAACAATTTCTGTAGGACACACAAAGGTGCTAGGAAAAAATGGGCAGAAATTCCCATCAGAGAATTTAAAAGCAAGGATTTAAAATTTAAACAACAGGCAGCCTAAAAACTAGTTCAGCTTGCTTGAAGGTGAAAAAGGCAAAAACGGTTAGCCACCCTCACCAGACTCCCCTCTCCATTTTTAAAAAAATTTTTATTTAAAAAAACTTATCTATTTGATAGAGAGAGGGAGAGAGAGAGAGAAAGCATGAGCATGGGGAGAAACAATGAGAGAAGCAGGCTCCCCACTGAATAGGGAGCCTGATGCAAGGTTTGATCCCAGGACCCTGGGATTGTGACCTGAGCCAAAGGCAGATGCTTAACTGACTGAGACACCCAGGGACCCCCTCACCTCTCCATTTAAGAATCATATCAAAATATGAGGGTGGGCAAGGGAAAAGAGGCATATTCTGAGAATAAAGCAGCAGCTTTATGAGAAAAGTCATTTTATTATCTTAACTTTTCTTGTTTTCCTTCAAGCCAGTGAAAACTTCCTTATGGACTGGCTGATGGAAACCATGGCTCCAGAGTACATAAAACGAAGCCGTTGGGGCGCCTGAGTGGCTCAGTGGGTTAAAGCCTCTGCCTTTGGCTCAGGTCATGATCTCAGGTTCCTGGAATCGAGCCCCGCATCAGGCTCTCTGCTCAGCGGGGAGCCTGCTTCCTCCTCTCTCTCTGCCTGCCTCTCTGCCTACTTGTGATCTCTCTGTCTGTCAAATAAATAAATAAAATCTTAAAAACAAAACAAAACAAAACAAAGCCGTGTCAAAACCTATCCCACTAAAAAGAATGCCACCCCCTCCTCTAAATTTATCAGATGAGCTGCAGATGCAGGCTGTACTCAGTAAGGCCACCAGTGATAAAAGGATCCAAAAGAACCCTTCCCTTGGCCAGAAGAGCAGCCAGAGATAGGAAATGTCAGGGCGGAAACAGGGACCTTAAATGACATTAAAGCATCGCAGAAATTAACACTTACAAGTCCAAAGGATAGAAGAAAAGTACCAAATATTTTCCCTTAAAGTCATCGAGGGTTAGGTCTTTGAACTCTCCATTGACAACGGCGGTGCCCTTAAAATAGGGTGCATGCTGGGTGACGGCAGGAGCGTGGTAGCAGGAACCTGAAGGAAGCCACACACACGTGTAGTTCATCATCTGCTAAATCACACACCTGACTTTATTCAAATCTCTCACAGTAATTAATTAGCAGTATAAATTAACTAAAGGGTTCAGTTCAACTCTACATCTTACGTAATATCCCCCCCTTCCATAGTTCTAGATGGTACACAAATCCAGTTTAAAGTACTGTGGGGACTGAAAAGACTAAAAAGATGATGCGAGAAGATGGCAGGGACGAAATTAAGATAGAATCGAGGAGGAAAGGAGCCTAGGGACGGATTCTGAATACGGTTCAGATTTTGCCATGTTCAGACAGGACAGGGAAGAGGGAACAGGGCAGGTGAGGGGAACAGCCTGGGGTAGTTTGAACAGAACAGAGCAGGTGTGTGTGGAAGGAAGCATAAGAGACAAAGCATGAACAGCTGAAGGCCACACTCTGAGGGCCCTTAAATATCAGGCTAGAGTTTGTTATTATTTTTTAAAGATTTATGTGTGTGAGAGAGAGAGAGAGAAAACACAAGTTTTCTTGTGGGAAGGGCAGAGGAAGAAGCAAACTCCCTGCTGAGCAGAGCTGGTGGCACCCCGGGGCTCGATCCCAATCCCAGGACCCTGGAATCGTGATCTGAGCGGAGGCAAACCCTTAACCGCTTAACCAACTGAGCTACCCAGGCGCCCCAAAGAATTTGTTCTTAAAAGATGAGATAGAGGAGTCACTGGAGATTTTCAGGTAAGAGTTGGAAGATGTAGTGGTGTTGGTGACCAACAAAGAAATGCGATACGGGGGCAGTCTGCCTCAGTCATTCTTAATCCTGACTGGAGGTTAGAATTATTCGGTGAGCTTTTAAAATATACTGATAAGGGGATTAAAAGGTATGAACTTCCAGTTACAGACAGACAGGAGAGTGCAAGGTACAGCACAATGAATACGGTTAATAAAACCGTAACAACTTTGTATGGTGACAGATGGTACCTAGGTTTATCATGGAGGTCAACACCTAACATATATAAATCTTGAATCACTTTGTTGTACATCTAAAACTAATAATTGCAATGTCAACTATATTTAGATTAAAAAACAAAATGATGTCCTGGTCTCGCTTCAGAAATTGACTTAATTTGTCTGGGGTGGGGAGCGGGGCAGCTGGGGTAGTGGTTTATTTTCAAAAGCTAATGGGTATTGAGTCTAATTGGATAGCCAGGGTTCAGGGCCCGTGTTCTGAGATGGTGGTTCATATTACCTAGGTCAAACCAAGGCACAACACTTACTGGTGCTAAAAGCGAATTTTGCTTGACCAGAACCAGACCACAATACATTCGTCACGCATGTTCTTTGGGAAGCAGCAGGTCTGAGGGCTGCAGAGGCAGAGATGCCCCAAGGAACAGCACTCATATGTCGGGCAATCTGGAAAGAGAAACACTTTGTATTAGGAAGTAGCCTCAAGGCTGGCCCTGGGGAAGGGGCATTAGGCCACTGGTCGCCTCCACTCTCCTTGTTCCTGCGAACCAAACACCAACCCCCAGGCTCTAAGAGTACAGAATGAACCTCCATGTTCTTAACATTCCTTTCTGCTTCCTTCTTCAAGACTCCAAGAGGGGAGTGGGGAGATGTTGGTCAAAGCGTACAAAGCTGCAGTCATGTGGGATGAGTAAGCCTGGAGATCTACTGCAGTGGCATGATGACTGTACTTAATAATGCTGTATTTGCTAAGAGAGCAGACTTCAGGCACACTCGTCACACACAGAAAAGGTAATTATGTGAAGAGATGTTCGTGTGTAGTAATCATTTCATTATGTCTATACCAAATCACACTGCACTGCTTAAACGCATATAACTTTTATTTTAAAAATATATACATTTTTTAAAACCCTGCTAGGTAGAGGGGAATTATAAGACCATGAAGAGTCCATGTTCTTAAGAACAACACAGAGGGTTCAAAAACCAAGGGGACTTGGCCGGGCCCTGTGTATTTACGCCCTTTGCCAGCTTGATCTGCTAAGCCTGTTCTATCATGTCAAGGTTTTCCCAGAAAACACAAGGCCCCCGCAGACAAGCAAACAAGTAGAGCAAAGTTCACCCTCTGGGAAAATCCGTACAGCGCTTAACCGTACTGTTTGCTCAACTATAGTGTCCAGCATGACTCAGGAAGAAGAAAGCGCCTTGTGTTCAACCCCGCCAGGAGAAAGGGGAGAGAGAGGGGACCAAGAGAGTGCTCGGCTTCGTCGGGAGGAGAGCGAGGGGCAGACCTGGGGGATGGGAGGAGGGGGGTGCCTTTTACACTGCCGCACTGTGCACTTTACCACTTTGGTGTCCGCCCACCCGGGAGGGGATGCTTACAGCAAAGCCTTGGGCAGCCATCCTTCTTTCTAGCTTTGGGAGAGGACAGTAAACGGAGGCTCGCAAAGGTGAAGTCACGTGTCCAAGGTCATAGAGTAGCTACAGAACAGGGAACAGGGGTCAGGGGTCCTGCCTCCAGGTCGAGGTGTCCAGGTGGAGGGAGGACTGCGGACCCCCGACCTGGAGAGAGGAGCGATCAGGAGGACTAGACGGGAGGGGCGGTTCTGCGCAGGCGCATTCCCCAGAAGCGAGGCCCCTGGGTCCGTTACCCGCTGGTGCCCTCCAAGAACCGTGAAAGGCCCCCATACCGCAGGGAGCAGGATTCTGTCTGGAAAGCACGTGTCGGAGCCACTACTGTGTCTCCGCTCCTGTCCCCTGCCGGCAGCCACTCACCGAAGCCCGGAGAAATCTTCCCAACGCGGCCGCCATCTTCAGTGCGCGCGAGATTCGCGGGACTGGATGGGAAGAGGAGGGGGCGGGGCGCACGGGGGGCGGGTACGGGGCGGGGCCACGGGGGGCGGGGCGGGGCCTGGGCTGGAGCGGGGGCGGGAAAATGTCTTCTCCACGTTTTTGCCGGGACTTTTGTCCGGGCAACTTATTTGTCGGGTGCCCCGGGCCCATTTCCGAGGAGAAAAGTCCTGCTGCGGCTTCTAAGTAACGAAATGCTTAGGAAAACAACACTTTGTTTCTAACTGTCGCCCCAACCTAGAAAGGGCTAATCCAGGTGGGGAGTTTATGATGTTTATGGTTAACGTGTGTGGATGACGGTTTCTACCCGATCTGCAAAAGGTTTTTCTTACTGTTTAGGCCTCAGATAGCGCCTTCTGGATTCTGCAGGAAATGGAATTAATTGTAATGCCATTTTTGTCTGTTAATAAGCCAAGTGGCTCAGACATGTTTAGTTTTTGGTGTTCTGAAAATCTTTGGGTTGGTGTGTACTTGCATTTTGGCCTCTCTTCCCCAAATTGGGAGACTTGGGACAGATTTAAATTCCGTTTTCCGTCGACCAAGTGCTCAGTGCTGAGCGTGGTACTTTGAAGTAAGCTCATCAAACCCAGATAGAAATCACACGGGGGCCTTACGGTAAATGCAGACTCTAAGTAGGTATTTTCCAGACCCCAGTCATTCCACTACCGACATAGTTTCTTGAGTCTGCATATATTATTTGCTATTTTCTTTTAGTTGACTCACTTTTGAAAACCATAAATGAATTTCTTTGAAAGAAAATGTTAAGTAACTTAAATGGAAAAACCCTGTAACTTGCTATGACTAGAAAATAATTAAATACGTTAGGGATGCCCAATCGGGTTAATTGTCCTCCTTTGGCTCAGATCCTGATGTCCTGGGATTGAGTCCTGCCTGGGGCTCCTTGCTCAGCAGAGAGCTGCGTCTCCTTCCGCCTGCTGCTCCCCCTGCTTGTGCTTATGCTCTCTCACTGATACATAAATAAATAAATAAAATCTTAAAATACATTAAAACAAAATGTTACTAAATATCAACTAGATACAGTTGCTCAAAATCTGAGACTTTGTTAAAAGGGAGACAGAGAGGTGGCTAGCAGCATCCTGCTATCACGTGGGGTTCTCTTTATGTAATCAAAAGGACTTAAAGAGCGTTGAAAGGGTAATAATTTTCTCGCTTTGGGAATTATTTATTTTGTTCCTCACATCAATCCTTTCATGCACTACTAGTACAGCACTGGGTACCAACCCCATGCTTCGGAAAGGACTACCTTAGAAGCAAGAGACCGGAATCTAAAATGGTCTGACCATTTTGGAAAATTCATGTCAGCATTTAGTAAAACTGAATATATGACTCAAATAACTTCAATCCTAAGCATATGCTCCAGAGATGTGTGTACGTCAGTATATCAAAAGACATAGGCTAGAATGTTCATAGCAACAGTATTATAATAGCATAGAGATAAAACTACACAAATGTCCACCTATCATAGAATGGCTGAATAAATTAGGATATTATGAACACTGTACAACAATGAGAATGAGTGCATGACAGTCAACAAGGTGAATGAGTTTCACAAACATGGTATTGGGCAAAAGAAGCCAGACATGAAAAAGTAGACACCATATGGTTCAATTTATATGAAGTTCAAAACCAGGAAAAACTAATGTATAGTGTTTGAAGTCAGAATGCTGGTGACCTTGAGAAAACAAGAATTGGGAGAGGGTAATGAGAAGACAAGAACCGGGTACAAGTAATATTTTATCTGTTGACCCTGCTTAAAGTTATTTACTTTGTGGGGTGCCTCGGTGGCTCAGTGGGTTAAAGCCTCTGCCTTCAGCTCAGGATCGAGCCCCACATCGGGCTCTCTGCTCAGCGGGGAGCCTGCTTCCTCCTCTCTCTGACTGCCTCTCTGCCTACTTGTAATCTCTGTCAAATAAATAAATAAATAAATATCTTAAAAAAAATTTTTCTTAATTTAAAGTTATTTACTTTGTAAAGTATTTACTTCGTGAGCATTCATGTAGCTGTACACTTATGATTTGGGTACTTTTATTTTTTTATTTTTTTTTGAAGATTTTATTTATTTGACAGAGAGATCACAAGTAGGCAGAGAGGCAGGCAGAGAGAGAGGAAGGGAAGCAGGCCCCTTGCTGAGCAGAGAGCCCGATGTGGAACTTGATCCCAAGACCCTGAGATCATGACCTGAGCCAAATGCAGCAGCTTAACCCATTGAGCCACCCAGGCACCCCAGATCTGGGTACTTTTAAATGTCATGGTCCAATTATAGCAAGGAGTTACACATTTCTCAATCATTTCCCCTTAATACTTGCCTTGTGTTTAACTCGTGCTCATAATGTGTTTGTGAACAGATGTTTGAAAAGGAAAGGCAATCATAATGTTGGAACTCAAAATCATAGTGTAGTCAGAAAAGGAGTATTATTTAGCCATAAAAAGGAATGAAGGATTGCAGCATACTGTAATATGGATGAACTAAAAAATACATTATGCTGAGTAAAAGAAGCCAGATCCAAAAGACCAAATGTATGATTCCTTTCAGATGAAATATGTAGAATAGTTAAAGCCATAGAAACAGAAAGCAAATTGGCGATTTCCAAGTGCTGTGAGGAGGAGGCAGGGGGACTGATCACTTAATGGGTGCAGGGTTTTCTTTTGGGAGCGACAAAAATGATTTGGAACTGCATAGACGTGGCGATTGCCCAACATTGTGAATGTTCTTAATATCACTGGATGGTGCATTTTAGAATGGTTAATTTTATGATTTGTGAATGTTACCTCAATTTAAAAAACAGAAGTAGGGACTAACAATAGAAACAAAAAGATGCTATGGTCTAGCCCAGTGATTTTGTAGACAAGAAAACAGAGACTTTTAGAGAGATAAAGAGTCCTTCCCAAAGTCACTAGCTGGTGGGAAGCGGAGGTGGGACTAGAAACCAGAACAGCCTCGCACCCGACCAGCCAGTATGTGAGCTGGAAAAGGTGAGGGGGAGCTTTCTCTTTCCATGTTCCTTACACTGATGGCCCTTTACTGGCCACCTCTCCTTTTCTCTAGCATTTTGGAGTGCACCTCTCTCTCCTATTTTATGCACCTGCAGTTTGGTTTCCACACATAGGCAGTTGGATTCATAATTAAAGTTCACTATGATGTAAATCACAGTGCAAACCAAACAGCAGAACAGACTGCTGTTCCCTCAGGATTTGGCTTGTTCATCTTGGCTTCAGTTTTAAAGTTTAGAAGCTTTAGTTAGTCCTATCTTTTTGGGTGGGGCCTGTTTAGGCTTGAAGGTGACACTACTTTCTGTCTTCCATTTGTTCATTCTCCTGGGGCTGCCATTCAGCTCCGAGGGTGGTTTCTGTATCCTCCTTGCCCCAAGCTCATTTTAGCCTTGGGAATAATGCATTTTCTTTCCTATTTCGGTTCCTTCTGTGTTGGATGAATTTGCATCAATTAGCAATGGGATTTTAATCAGTTAATAAGCATCTCTGGGGGGAATCATACAGGCCCTCCTCCCCAAGAAGTCCACGTGTATCCAGGGAACATAGAGTAAAGATTGTAGAAAACCAAAAATCCAAGAGCCATCATTTTAAGGAGCATAAGAGGGGCATAAGGTTGAGAGCGGACAGCTGGGGTTCAAACACCAGCTCTGCCATTTAGCTCTTAATTCTTTGGGGGAAGTTACCCCTTGCCTGTTCTTCCATCTGAAAAATGGGAGTCCTGTTAATACCTCCCCCAAGGGTTGTTGGGAGGAATAAGTGAGTTAAATTTTAAAGCGCTTACCATGGTAAACAGGTAGACAGTGAGTATTCTAAGTGCTTGTTATGTTAAATGAGAGAGTCCAGGCAAAGTGCTACGAGAGTTTAGAGAAACAGAGCTCAAGAAGCTTCTCAGAGAGGAAAAAAGTGTTATCAGAATCAAAGGATTCTGTCCTTGAGGGAGGAGTGGGGACGATAAAGGGAAAGATGGCAGATAGCAGTAATTGGTGACCTTTGTCCCTTCGGTCCTAACAATTATTGAGAACTTAATGGGCCAAGATCTAGGCTGAATACAGTAACTGATAGGATCTTCATGCAACCCTGTGAGATAGGTACTGTTGTAAATTCACCATCCCCATTTCAGAGGTGGGGATACTGAGGCTTAGGGAGGTTTAGTAATTTGTTCAGATTCTCACAACTGCAAAGGGACGGAGCCAGGATTTAAACTCCAAAAGCTGACTGCAGAACCCCCTCCCCACACAATGTTGTCTCCCCTCCTGCTGTATCTGTTGGAGCATAAAGTGCTGGATGGTTGCTTCCCAGGAAATGCTTGTAGAAAGGTGGTCTGTGTCAGAGCACGGGCCAGTGCTGGCCATCTATCCTTCAGTGAAATGTCCCCAAATACTCTGCTCCTGAGCCTGACAGGACTTCTCTCCTTTTGTGTTCTGCCCCCCTCCCTTTTTAAAAAAGATTTTATTTATTTGAGAGAGAGAGAGAGAGAGAGAGCACGAGCATGAGTGGAGAGAGGGGCAGAGGGAGACGGAGAAGCAGACTCCCCGCTGAGGACAGAGCCTGATGTGGGGCTGATCCCAGGACCCTGCGATCATGACCTGAGCCAAAGTCGGACGCTTCGCCCACCGAGCCACCCAGCTGCCTCTTTTGGCTCTTTTGTCTGAGCAATTCTAGTTACTCTGCCTGTGCCATTGATGGTTACCACTGTAGGGACTTGCTACTCTATTTTCAGACTTTTTCTTCTAGGTTTTGTCTGTTCCTGTCTTCCTGCAGAACTTATGAGGGAAAGGCACCCACTTAGATGTGACAACCGAAAATGTCTCCCCCGACATTGCCAGATATCACCCAGGGGACTAAATCATCCCCAGTTGAAAAACCACTGCTCTCATGGTTAATGGCACAGGCTTTGCAGCCACCAGGACACGGGATCACATTTTCCTTTTGTCCTTTAGGGTCTTAGAGGGTAGGGCGCGTGTCTTAGGCATCAAGCGTCGCCGGTGGCTAGATCAGTGGCTTAACTTTTCTAGACTTCTGTTTCTGCATCTGCAAAATAAGAATAATCATCACATCTCCCTCAAAGCATTAGCTGTGTGGAGAGAGCCAGTGTAAGCAAAATGCTTAGGGGGGTACCTGGCTCAGGTAGGCTTTAAAAGATATGGGTTATTGTTTTGCCCACAAGCAAACGAGCTCCATTTTCCAACAGCAGGCACAGACTTGGAATACACTTTGTTTTTCTCAAAGTGACGAAGTTGCTCTTCTTCCTTTCATTCCAGAATGAAGAACGAGGCTTTGCACAAGTTCTGATCTCCAAATACCTCACATTAGGCTCTTCTGGACGCTAGAGGGACATGAAGTCAAGGAAGGTAAGAAGGCAAATCACATCCCAGCTAAGTGGGGCTCAATCTTCTCTGCCTAACAGAGTCTCTGCCTAACTCTTACTTGAGGGACCTTGAGTTGTTTATTTATTTATTTATTTATTTTCTTTTAAAGCTAACTCTGAGGAATAAGGGTGACCATAATGGTAAGATACTTATCAGACCCCTGTCTACCTGAAATGAGTTTCAGCTCTGATTAGGAAGAAATCTTGCTCATATCTAAGACTGATGGAGATTTCTGTTTCTTACTTGTTAGATATTCAATAGCTTGGTACAAAACTTTTTTTTAAAAAAAGTTCTCTTTGTCAGATGGAAAGCGTAAATTTCTACTGTATTGACTTATGTGTCTACATTGTGTGAGTGTATGTGTGTGTGTATTTAAGTTTGTTATCTTTTCTTTTTAATATACAGTTGAATTTCCATCTTTGGGATGTACTGCCTTCTAGGTGTCTTTCTTCCTTTTCCCTTAATGTGAATCAAGCTAAGACATTTTGTGATTTGTATCTCCATAAATCTTAGTCATTCCAAAAGTCATGCTTCATGTTGACATCTTAAGGATGCTCAACAACGTATTACTGTTTCCTTCACATTGAGCAGAAGCCCAAAAGAGCAGCACAATTTTTGAGTCTTTGGCCACTGGAGAGGAAGTCCCACTGCTTATGGCTTCTTTTCCGAGCAGAAAGCTGAGGCAGCTGCCTGTGGTTAACGAGCCTTCTTCAAGTTGACAGAGGGATTCATTGGCTGGGGACCATTAGAGTCAAGAATCTTCCAGTGGACATGCTGATCCCCTTGTCTGATGCTGTCTGTCTCAGCCTGATTTCTTTTATCCTAAAGGGAATGAAATACCCTAGAATCTCTGGCCCAGAGGCCCAGAAGGAATTTTATACAAGAGCCTTCCAATGGTCTGTTCAGAACTACAAAGTGAGTGGCTTTCCGTCCATTCCAGGCTACAGCCAGAGACTTCCCCTGAAGCGGTAAGCGGAGTCCTCTAGTCCTTCATTCCATGAAAAGATTACCATGGCCCGTATTTAATCACCAATATCAGTGCTGTCCGGCCAACCTTCCTCCCTCCTCTCCCGCCCATCTCCCAGGCACTGAGAAAGCATCAAGCACAGGCCTTTCTGGTTCTCCTCGCTCTTGTTATATCACAGTGGAATTCTTTGTTGCCTTGTCTAGGTCTTAACCATACTGTGACCTTCTTGAGGATAGATCTGTCTTACTCACCGTTGTGGTCCTAAGGGCCAGGCTAGTGCCTGGTTCATAGCAACTGCTCAAAAAAAATTGTCAAGTGAATAAGCAGTGGCCGGCGTGGTGGCCAGAACGTTCTTTCCACACTCGTTCCGGAAAAAAACATCTTTTTATTTGGCTTTCCCAAGCTGTCACAACAAGGACACAAATTGTTCTGCTAAGGGAGGAAGACAAACTGACCCCATCCGCATCACCAAGAGAGTAGAAAATCACTGAATTTCTCCCTTTTGAGTTTGAGAGAAAAATTTTTGGAACTTTTGGAGGGAAAGGCAAATGAAAAGATAAATGCTATATTCTCTGCTGATTAGGAAAAGACCTCCCTGGAACCACAAGTTACATTCTGGTAGCCGGGGCTACAATTAGAGATGGCAGACAGGACTCTGGGGCTTGCTGAGGTCTTCCTCTTTCCAGGGCAAAAAGCATTCATTTTTGTTTCTTCTTTTCTCATTGACGAGGAGCCCCCAATTCTGGTCTTTCTTGCATTCAGGGAGGATGAAGCCTGAATGCAGAGCCATGTCTCCTAGCAAGGTATTCTCCTTTTGAGCCTTAGCCCCTAGCAGCCCCCACACTGTCCTATGCTGTTCCAGAACGGTCTCTCTGATGCAGGCAGCATCAGAAGGAGGCTGCTGTCCTCACGTTAAACCCCTCATGGACCTTTTCACCTTTCAGAGTCTGGGGGTCTCCACATAAGGACACCCACCTCTCAGGCTTCTTCTTTTTTTTTAAATAGATTTTTTAAAAGATTTTATTTATTTACTAGAGAGAGAGAGACTGAGAGAGAGAGAGAGAGAGCATGAGAGGAGAGAGGTCAGCAGGAGAAGCAGACTCCCTGCAGAGCAGGGAACTTGATGTGGGACTCGATCCTGGGACTCCAGGATCATGACCGAGCCAAAGGCAGTCACTTAACCAACTGCTGAGGTACCCAGGCGCCCACTTCTCAGGCTTCTTGTGCAGAGAGAACATGCCTCCACACAGGAGGCCTGTGGTTAGGTAGTGTTTGTTTGTCCTGGGCACGTCCCTCCTCTGCCCTCTACCTAGCACATCTTTGCTTTCTTCTGAACCTTTCCCTCCTTGTCTTGGTTGCCTATCTTTCTCCTATTCCCCACCCCCCCCCCCCAAAACTTTTTAAAAAGAGATTTTATTCTTTTTTTTAAAGATTTTATTTATTCATTTGACACACAGAGAAAGATCACAAGTAGGCAGAGAGACAGGCAGAGAGAGAGGAGGAAGTAGGCTCCCCGCTGAGCAGACAGCCTGATGCGGGGCTCCATCCCAGGACCCTGAGATCATGACCTGAGACAAAGAGAGAGGCTTTAACCCACTGAGCCACCCAGGCACCCAAGAGATTTTATTCTTTAGAGGAGTTTTAGGTTCACAGCAAAATTGGGTGAACTTTCCAAGAGCACCTTTCTGTGCGCTGACCCCATACTCACACAGCCTACCCACCCTCCACTATCTGCAGCCCACAGGGGATGTTTGTTACAGTGCACAAACCCACACTGATACTTGGGCGATACATTGTTATCATCCAAGGCCATCGAGTACATTACAGTTCACTCTTCTATCTTTTTAAATATTTATTTATTTGACAAAGAGAAAAAGAGAGAGATCACAAATAGGCGGAGAGGCAGGCAGAGGGAGAGGGGGAAGCAGACTCCCTGCTGAGCACAGAGCCTGATGCAGGGCTCTATCCCATGACCCTGAGATCATGACCTGAGCTGAAGGCAGAGGCTTAACCCACTGAGCTACCCAGGTGCCCTTAGGGTTCATTCTTGATGCTGTATATTCCATGGGTCTGGACAAATATGTAAGGTCACACTTCTATTAATTGTTTTACTGGAATAGTTTTGCTGCCCTGACCATCCTCTGTGCTCCCCCTAACCCTGGCCACCTATATTCCCTTTTTGGAGCTGCGTCTCCTGTCCTGCCTACCAACATCTGCCCTCCGATGTTCCTTCCTCCCTGCACACTTAACAAACACGAAGCCAAACTCTTGTTTTCTCTCCTCAAATCTATTCCTTGCTGCCTTCCCTACCCCCAACCAGCACTCAAAGGAGACATTGACTTCTCTCTGTCTCCAGGACTGTCTCCTCCATCCAAGCCTCTATCTGTTCACCCTGGAATTCTCTTCCAGCTTCTCAGGGGCTCTGGGTGGTCAAAAAGTCTTAGTCCCTTTCATCATCTGAGCTTGATTCCAAAAGTGAAAGAAAACACAACTCCGAGTCCAGGCCACTCTGTTACATATCTCTGGGATCCCTCAGACCCTGCCACTTCTTGGGCTCTGAAGATTTCCGACTGTCAACGCTCACATCTCTGTGCTGAGGTCTCTTTTCAGAACTGGGGGAGGCAGTGTGCCCATCCCTGCAGAAAGGCAGAGATGAGAGAGCATTATTAACCCCTTGCCCTGCAGCCCTGCAACACTCTAGTGAAAGGACTTGGCGTAGAGTTATCCCAGCTCCCCTGCAGCTCTGGGGGTGGCCGAGCTGAGCCGTGTTTCCCAGAGTGCGCACACGGATTAAGGATTAAGTTGGAGCTGCCCACGGACGTTACACCCGCTCCCACACCTGCTCTTCCTCCACCTCCCCTGTAAACTACTTACCCTTGAACCCTCCTCTCGGGGTCTAGGAGAACCCAAACTAGAATACAGCACAACAAAAATTGTAATACAAAATGCTGTCCCTAGGCTGGTTCTAGGATTTAGGTGGAAATATTTATTCTGAATATGCTTCAGGCTGGAAGTGCTGGTCATGGGAACTCGGTTGAAGGCAGAGGATGAATGCCATCCTCTCCGGTCCCGTCCGCTCCTCTCTGCGGTGCCAGCTGGAACTGGGTTTGGAGACACCACAGCAGTCCAGTCTGTTTCCCCGCCCTCGCCTCTTCCCTGAGGCCTCCTGCCCCATCTTTCTGCCTTCGCTCTCAGCCTCTTTCCCATTTAGCCTCCGTTCAGCAGCAATAGTGACCCTCCTTCAAACACCAGCCAGGTCATTTCCTCGCCTACTTACAACTCCCCAGTGGCTCCCCACTGCATTAGAGCAAAACCCAAATTCGTGCAAGGGCCCTACAGTCTGAGCCCCTGCCTCCTTTCAGAAAACTCACCTTGGACTCCCCCCCACCTGCCCCCGCTAGGGCCATATTGGTCTACTCCTCCCTCCGCAACACCCCCGCACCCGCAGGCATGGGCTGACTCTTTTAAAGCTTTAAATGCTATTGCTGACCTACAACTTAAAAATGTGAAGTTTGTAGCTTTAACTTTTTGTAATGAAAACTAATAACACTGGCTGAAGGGCTGACTTGAAATGCTATTTTATAAAATTCGGATGTAAATAATCAGTCAAGGTCAGCAGTTTGTATATGTATGAGAGATGGCTTCCTCCCTGCACCCCCCCTTTTTTAAAAAAAATTCGAGGTGCTTCCTGTGTGCTTTTATGTTAGAATTGTTCTCCCTACTTCCTACACATTGCCACCTTTGTTTTAAATAAACTGTCCTTTGGAACACAAAAACTCACATCTGGCTGGCTCCTCCTCCCTACTTAGGTCACAGCTGAGCTGTCATCCTCACCAAGAGGACTTCATTAAAGACTGTGTGTGTTCTTTTTTTTTAAGGTTTTTTTTTTTTTTTTTTTTTTTTAGGATTTTATTTATTTGACAGAGAGCGAGAGAGCGAGCACGAGCACAAGCAGGGGGAGCTGCAGAGGGAGAGGGACGAGCAGGCTCCCCACCAAGCAGGGAGCCCAATGTGGGGCTCCGTCCCAGGACCGTGGGATCATGACTCGAGCTGAAGGCGAACCCTTATACAACTGAACCACCCAGGTGCCCCTTTTTTTAAGGTTTTATCTATTTATCTGATACACAGAGAGAGCACGAGCAGGGGGAGAGACAGACAGAGGGAGAGGGAGAAGCAGGCTCCATGCTGATCAGGGAGCCCAGTGCGAGGACTGGATCCCAGGACCCTGGGACCATGACCTGAGCCAAAGGCAGATGCTTAACTGCTTCATCGACTGACCCACCCAGACGCCCCGTGTGCGTTATTCTGTCTTGGTCCTTGTTTGTATCTTGTGTGCAGAAACTTGTATTTACCATTACTTTATCTGTTTATTGGGTATTTGTCTGGCTCCCCCTGGAGCAGAAGTCCCAAGAGGGCAAAAGCCACTGCCATCTTGTTCATTACTCTGTCCTCAGCACCTAGCACAGTGCCTGGTACTCGGCAAACTCCTCACCAATTTAGAAGAATGTGGCTAAAAAGTCACATACATAGGCTCTTCTGACCTCCCCAGCTGATAGTTCTTTCCCCTAAATGCCTCCAGCAGCCTTCATCAACATAGTTCTTTGGGCAATAAATCCCGTGTGTTTTATCACAAACCTTCTTCTGCCATTGCCTCGAGCTGCTATTTGAATCTCGTGTTGTGTCTTCATCATTCCTGGTGGCTGTCCTAGTTTGCAGATTGAGTGACTGTTGACTTCGCTTTTCTCAAGCCCCTCTTTACTTGAAAGTGGATTTGCTAAAAACAAGGACATTCTTTTACGGAATCATCATGTTACAGCGATCGAAATCAGGGATGTTAACACGGACACACTTATTACCTCATCCCCAGACCATATTCAAATGTCATCAGTTGTCCCAACAGTGTCCTTTGTCGCTAGCCAACAATCTGCCCTGCCCCTCCATGAACCGATCCAAAATCACACTCCACATTTGGTTGTCTGGTCTTTTTAGTTTCCCTTAACGTGGAATAGTTCCTCAGTCTTTATCTTCCTCGACCCTCACAGTGTTGAAGAACACAGGACTCTTTGGTAGGGTGGCCCTCCGTTAGCTTGTCCAAGTATTTCCTCATGACTAGATTTGGGCTCGGCGTTGCTGACAGGGATACCTATGTAATGTTGTTCCAGAATGTACTTAACCAATCTGCTCTTGGTGGAGGTTTGTGTTGTTTCAAATTTTTCCTCATATTATGAACTTTATACATGCTTGTAACCAAACTTTACACATTTTTATCCATGTCTTTAGGATGTATTTCCAGAAGTGAAACTACTATGACTAAGGGTTCTGCGTGTATTTATGATTTTTGTTATGTTTTGCCAAACTGCCTTCCAGAAAGGCTGTGCTAGTTTACACTCCCTCCACAGTGAGTGAAAGTGGTGGTTTCTAGATTTGCCAACACTGGATTCAAAGAGTTTTATTTTTTTTTAAAGATTTTATTTATTTATTTGACAGAGAGAAGGAAATACAGAGGGAGAGAGAGAAGTAAATCTGTGCTGAATGGGGAGCCTGATGAGAGGCTCAATCCCAGGACCCTGAGACCATGACCTGAGGTGAAGGCAGATGCTTCACCCACTGAGCCACCCAGGTGCCCCTGGATCCAAACAGTTATAAAACATCCTTCTTTCAGCAGTTTCTACTGCTGAATTTCTTGTATGTGTGACTGGTTGGTCCCAAGAGCCTAGAAGCTGTTTAAAGGCAGGGCTTGTCTGTGTTGTTCATCTCTGGGTCTCCCACAGTACCTAACTAGGCTTTCTGCTTCACAGTCATTCAGTAAATGCCAGAGGAAGGGAATAACATGATTGAATGATGACGCCTTATGGGATTGTTAGATTCTGCTCTGACGTGCTGGGCTACCAAAAACAGCATTCACACTGGAATCCCAAAGTCTGAGCCCTTTCTAGCCTAGATTAGCGAGTGGTCCAGCCTTTTAGTAGGTTCTGTTCCAGGGGCTCTGAAGAGCCCCAGAGAATCGTAAATTTTGTCCATGTTGATCCCAGGCATACTCTTCACCTGAGACACCCACCCCGCTGCAGACGACTGCACTAGGCTTCTCGGCTCCCTTTTTGCCCTTGCTCCAGAAGCTTCTCGGGGCTGCTGCCGGTCTTCTTGCACAGCCCTCCGGGTCTCAGCATGGTCACCTACCTTTCTTTCAATTCCCCAGCACCAGCTAAGACAAGTGATGGTTTTAAAAGGAAGGCATGGGGATAACAGATGGGAATTACAATGCACACAAAGGCAAAGATCAAACACAGTGTGGGCTGTCCTGTTCATGTGTTCTGTCACCTTTCTAGCTTCATTGGGACCCATTAGAGGCCATTTTCCTCCTTTGCTCTACCCTCCTTCCCTCAGGTTGAGGCCTCTGCTCCCGCAGGAAGCACTAGGGATCTTGCTCTCATCTCTTCCCTCAGCCCAGCCTTCCTGCGCCCCTCCCTGGCTCTAAGCTTCCCCCAGAAAGAGAATGATCCCCAGCCTCGAGCTGCCTCTCTAGGAAGACGTTCTTTCAGAGAATTAGGCAGCACAATAAATCCTCACTCTTCCCAATTTCTCCATGCCAGAGTAGGAAGTGGACTTCATTTTCAAACAACCAAAAGCCCCTCCAAATGTTTTCCCCAAATAAAAGAGCTTTCCTCCCCCTCAGATGAATTTTTCCTCCATCCAGTCCATTACAATGACAACAACAAAAGGACTTACTCTTTGCTTAAAAGGTTTGTGATTCTTTTTAGTCATCAATCTTTCAGAGCAGGTGGTGCCAGGACACAGAGCATGTAGCAAATACACCAACGTTACCATGTCCCAAGCCTTATCATGGGCTCTACCTCTCAGCTCCATTAAGGCTGCTTGGGACTAGGGGCCCCAAATCCTGTGCAAGGAGAAGCTGCTTTTCATTTCTCCAAGGGTTTGAGATGCTGGAGGCAGAGGGTGAGAGGTTGAGCAGAGATGGGACCGGAGACCGTGCAGAACATAAAGACACTGTTCAGGTTTTGCCCTGTCTCTGGTGCCCCCAACCCGCACCGGGAAAACTGACGTCTCTCAGGGAGGAAGGAGGCTGTGAGGGCTGGGGGAGGGGAGCTTGTGGAACCGAATCCCCCAGGTCCGTGGGGGCAGTGCAGCTCCTAGTTTGGAGTTTCCTGATGGGGAGAACCTGACGTGGCTCAACCGTTTTTCCTTCAGAGGAGTCCTGCCCCACACCAAGCCAGGCAGTCTGCCTGTTGTCCGCCCTCGCTCCCCTCATCATCAAGCTTGCTGACCTAAGGTCCTCTCTTTGTATTTCTTCCTCCTCTCCTTTGCCTCTCCCCCTGTCTGTTATCTCCCTGCACCTTCCTGGACTCCTGCCATATTCTCTCTTTCCTACAAGATGGCTGACCCTTCAGAAACATGCCACAGTGTTCCTGTCCTTCAGGAAAACCATGCGGTAGAGTAGAAGCAATGCTGCTTAGAGAATCAGGGACTGGTCTTGGAGTCCCACCCCTGCAGCTTTCTGGTTAGGGGGTCTCTTATTTCTCTGGCCTGTAATGTCCTCGTACTTAAAATTGGACTAATAATATCTACCTACTTTTCAGGTAGTTTGTACCTCATTGTTTGGCACATTAATATTCATCATTTGCTCTGATCCCAGTATTCAACTCTTACTTGGATTAAAAATTTTTTATTCAGGTGAAATTCATGTAACGTAAAGTTAATCATTTTGTTTAAAGAATTTTTTTTCCTAATTTTTAAAAGTAATTTCTACACCCATTGTGGGGTTCGAACTCACAACTCTAAAACCAAGAGTTACATGTTCTACCGATTGGGCCAGCCAGCCGCCTCAAAATGAATCTTTTTTTTTTTTTTTTTAAAGATTTTTAAAATTTCTAAGCAATCTCTACACTCAGTGTGGGGCTTGAATACACAAACTGGAGATACGCTCCACTGACCGAGCCAGCCAGGCACTCCCAAAATTAATCATTTAAAAGTGAACAGTTCAGTGGCATTTAATACATTCACACCACCTCTATTTAGTTCCAAAACATTTTCATCACCCTAAGATAAGACCCAATACCGGTTAGTCAGTTTTCTCATTCCCTCCAGCCTAGCCCCTGACTGTCCCCAATCTGTATTTGTCTCTATGAATTTCCTGGATATGCCACATAAGTGGAGTTATTCACTATTTGTCTTTTCGTGTCTGGCTTCTCTCACTTAGCAAAACGTTTCTGAGATTCAGCCTCCCTGGACACCCTTGTCCATCATTCCTTGCTACGATTAAGTAACATTCCATGGTCTGGGCCCAGCGCGATTTGCCCGTCCATGCATCTGCTGGTGGACCTTCGGGTTGTTGCCACCTTCTGACTGTCGTGATTGTGCTGCTGTGAACGTTTGTGTACAAGTGTTTGTTTTTGTTTTTAAGATTCTATTTATTTAGTTGATTCTATTATTTATTTAGTTGTTTCTATTTATTTGTTATTATTATTATTTATTATTATTCTATTTATTTAGAGAGCACAAGCAGGGGAAGCAGCAGAGGGAGAGGGACAGGCAGACTCCCCGCCAAGCAGGGAGCCTGATGTGGGCCTCCATCCCAGGACTCCAAAATCATGACCTGAGCCGAAGGCAGGTCACGATTAATCAACTGAGCCACCCAGGTGCGCCCCGTACAAGTTTTTGTGAAGACGTGTTTTCTTTCTTTCAGGTACGGACATGGAACTGGGTCTGCTGGACCACGTGTTAATTCTATTCAGCATTTTCAGGAACTCAGGGGTGTTTTTAGGGAAGAAAAAAAGGACTGTTAATAAAACCAGGGCTGGGGCACCTGGGTGGCTCAGTGGGTTAAGCCTCTGGTTTCAGCTCGGGTCGTGATCTCAGTGTCCTGGGATGGAGCCCCACATCGGGCTTTCTGCTCGGCGGGAAGCTTGCTTCCCCATCTCTCTGCCTGCCTCTCTGCCTACTTGTGATCTCTCTGTCAAATAAATAAATAAAATATTTTTTAAAAAATTAAAAAAAAACAAACCCAGGGTGATGGACTAATGCTATATCTGGTTGTGCTGGTAGTAACACAAGCATATGCCTTTGTCTACACTCATAGAACTGAACACCAAAAAAAAAAAAAGCATTTCATTTCCTTGTAAACTTAAAACGTAGATGACAAGAAAATGTTCATAGAGTTTTTAGAAAAACCATTGTTTCATTCTTACAGGAAAAGATTGGTAATAATAAATACATTCATCCATAAATGACAAGTTAGATGAATTATGGTCCAGTCATTCAATGGAATGAATATCCCGAGTCCTTAACAAGAACAAGCTAACCTTTCCCCCCACCTCCCCACAAACAAAGAGGGGCCAGGTTCAGCCTGGAGAGGAGGGGAGTCCTTGGAATCCTAGATGGATCCTGAAGCACAAGAGGGTTGTAGAGCTTGAGATGTGAGTAATGGAAACATTCTATGACCCAGTAACTTCACGAGCAGAATTCCCTTTGTAGTATGTGGGAACGGTTTGCATTACATACCTAGTGGCTCACAACACTCAAGGACAGATTTTAGGCCACAAAACAGGGAACCTGAGGGTAACTTCTGCCGTTTGGAGCTGGCTGCAGCTCTCCAGAGTTCAGGCTAGATGGCATCCTCTCTCTGTGGATGGAGGACACTATCCCCGCTCTGTGGAAAGTGCGCTCTAACCCGCTAGCTCCAGCCCAGCTCATTTTTACAGCACAGTAACCCGTGACTTTGCTTTTACAGGAGGGGACCAAGCTGCTTCAGATCAGTTGGGCTAAATTAGGTCTCATATTCTATTTTATGTAATTGTCAAAAATGCAATCAGTGCAAAACATTACATTAAAAAAAAAAACCTGAGGATTTGATAGATTCCATTTAGCATGTAACTGACTAGCTGTGACTTCAAGGAGGGAGCAAATATGCTCTCTTTTATGGAGTCAATTAAATATTCACATGTCTGCAATGGCTTCTCTTAGGACAGTTAAAGCTTCATACTAATGTCTCAGAGATAATTAGGCCCAGAGTCTCTGGAGCAAGAGAATGTTGATGTTACTACAGCATTAAGGTCGGAACTGCTGGAGCTCCTTCCTCCTGTGAGTCATCTGCTTTAAAGGCCCCTACCGCTGCATTCAATTCATCTTACCTCTTCCTTCTCTCTCTCTCTCTCTTTTTAAGGTTTTATTTATTTATTAGAGAGCACACATGCACAAACAGGTGGTGCATCAGGCAGAGGGAGAGAAAGAGGGAGAAGCAGACTCCCTGCTGAGCAAGCAGCCTGATTGACGTGGGACTTGGTCCGAGGACCCTGGAATCATGACCCAAGCCAAAGGCAGAGGCTTAACGACTGAGCCACCCAGGCACCCCCTTCCCGCCCCGTTCTTCTCATTAAGAAGCAATTGCACCTTTGCTGTCATGATTGTAACCACAGTTCACTGTGGGCATCTGTGCTCAAACAAATGAACCTGGCTTTGGTCCCGTCTTTGCCTGATAGATGCTAGTCATAAAAAGACCAGAAGTGGATTTTTTTTTTTTAATGATGGTTTAGATTCTTTTCTTCTCTGTATTAACAGAAAATCATTGGCATCTAGTAAATTACTAGAAAAGAGGCTGTTCTTCCTCCTCACACTCTGAGTTAATTTTTATGCTTTTGCTGTGCAAGTTCCTTACCAATTTAAACATCCTCCATCTAAATCTGAGTGCTCAGCACTGAACAAAACCAAATGTCCAGGTTTCTGTGCGCCATTTTTAGAGGGAATATCTTGGGTTTCACTCGGTCTGAAAAGTCTGAATTAAAATTGGTTTGCTTAGTTTTTAAAAAAACTTGTGTGATTCGTTTAACTACTGGGTTGATTGCAGAAGACAGCTGGATTTGAGGATGTAGGTACAGTCAGATAGCTTGGAAGATCCCCGGATGGAGATCACCTGTAACATTCTGTGATGCCGACCTCTGATACAAGGGGGGGTGGGTCTCCTCCCTTTCCCTCTGAATCTCTGATCTTGCAGGGATTTGGGGATTTTGATAATTAACTAGAACGGAATAACTAGCATCCCAGAGGTCTTGGTGGGACTGAGGCACGCCATATTTGCTCCAAGTCAACCAATATTGCCATATGCTCACTATGGATAAGGCACGATCTAGGTTCTGTAGAGAAGGGAATCCAAAGATGACATAGACACCTTTCAGGCCTTCAAGTAGGGAAGGCAGACACTTACCTAAATAACTAGTGTCACCATTTACTTATCAGTTGACCTTGGGCAACAGCACTAAATCTCTAAGGTTCAGTTTCTTCTATGTACAATGGAGGCAACAACTTTGTAGCTGTTCAGGGCACAAATTGGTCTGTGGTGGGGATATTCCTAACTGAACATGGTGCGAAGAAGGGGGCCTTTCCTTCCCACTAAAGACCATGTTAAACGGCCCTAGTGCCAGGAGCACAGAGACCACATGTGGCTGGCACCATCAGCAGACCGGCAGTATTAGCAAGAAACTTTTCTGAACATGCATCAGAACCCAGTAGGTAGGTGTTCAGAAGTCTCGAGGTCATAGTCATCTGACAACACCAGGGTGAAGCCTCCCAGAAGATTTATGAAGATCACCTGGTTCATCGTGAAAACAAGGGCTGCTAAGGCCCCACGTGTTGCTTGGGGATAACTTGTATCCTAACTGTGATATTTCTACTACTACCACCATTTCACAAATATTATTGGTTAGGATGAATAAACTTTTTTTTAAGTGGCTTGCTTTTAAAGAAAAATATTAATAGAAGAACGATTGGTGGTCTACAGCATGGCAAATTTTTTAATGTCATATTTGGTGGTGACCACTGGAACTATCAGTGAGGAGCCTTCTCAGGAGGGAATGTAACTGAGAACTTCATACTTCCAATCCCACCTACAGCTCTCATTTCTCCTCTCTTGGAACCTTCCAGATGCCTGAAATCACTCCTCCTCTTTGTTTCCAAAGCCCTGGTGTATGTGTCCAAAATGGTCCTTATTGCATTTCCTCTGGGTAGTTTGTCTTCTAGTTTGCTTTCCTTGCCCGTGGGGAGTTCTCCACTCGCCCTTGTATTCCCTGCAGTGGTTGGCCCATGAAGGTAACCGCTGAAGAAGGAAAGAATAAACAGGAGAATGAGAGCGCTGTCTCCAGCTGTTTCCTGCTGATTAGAAAACTGTGTGGCCAGGAAAGGCTTGAAATCTCCAGATCCAGTGCTTATTCAGAAGGCCAGTTTGATTATTCAGGCAAAAGCAATCTATATTTTAGGGAATGCCTGGGTGGCTCAGTGGGTTAAGACTCTGCCTTCAGCTCAAGTCATGATCTCAGGGTCCTGGGATCAAGCCCTGCATCAGGCTCTCTGCTCAGCAGGGAGCCTGCCCCCCACCCCACCCATCTGCCTGCCTCTCTGCCTACTTGTGATCTCTGTCAAATAAATAAATAAAATCTTAAAAAAAAAAAAAAAAAAAGAACTCTGACTGATCAGCTTTATCTGTGCAATGCAGGTGCCAGCAGAAGAGTAAGACTCCCTGGTTCTTTTTTTGCATTTTTGGTTCAGCGGATTCCGAGTGGATCTGAAGTCAGTGTTTGACATATTCCCATCCCTCTCAAACTCACCCCCTTTTTCATTTGGATTTGCATTCTTGCTTTCAGCCAGCAAGATGCTCTAACTTACCTATTGATATTTAATAGCCTGCTCTTTCTTGAATCAAACCCATTTCTCTAGAGGACTGCTGTTGTTAATGCAGTTAATTGAAAGGAATGAAGCTTTAGTGGTAGAATTATAGGAAGCTATAATGGTGCAGTGGAAAACCCCCTTAAGTCTTAATCACTTAGCCAACTGCCTGCTTTGCTTTCTTACAGTACAATTTAAGTTCACTCTGGCAGCCTAACAGGACAATTGCAGCCAAGTTCTGCTGGCTAGCCTGAGCTAGCCAGAAATTAAGTGCATAGACTCTGAGTCAGACTACTAGGTTCAAATCCCACGTCTTCTACTTCTTCATTGTGTGACCTTAGGCAATTTCTAAAACCTCTTCTAACCTGGTGACTATCTGTGAAACAGGGCTCTGTTCTCTACCTCATCTGGATGTTGTGTTCCATGAAATAGTCCATGTAAAGCACTCAGCACAGGGCCTGGCCCACAGTTGGATCCAGTAAATCTAGCCCTTATCATTCTATTCTCCCATTGGAATGTCCTAGTTTCCTCACAGAGGCACAGATACTGGAAATACAACCATTTATTTTGTAGGCAGGTTGTATCACCATGTAGCTGAGAAAGTAGATAGGTTTTCACTTGCTCAATGACCATGCAGAACGCACTTACTCTCCCTGAGTCTGTTTCAGATCTGTAAAATCAGGTGGACAGGCCAGATTTTCCAGAGTTGCAAACTCAAAATTTGTAGAGATCAATTAGGTAAACTTAGGCAATCACTGGGGACTTGGGCTGGGAGAGAGATCATAGAGTGGTGGGGAGTTATGACTAACTGTAGACCTTTACTACTCAAAAGTGTGGTCCACTGACCCGCAGGATTGACAGAACCTTGGTGTTTGTTAGAAACATCAGAATCTCAGGACCCACCTAGTGGAACAGAATCTGCATTTTAACAAGATCCCCAGGTAATCTATATGTACATAAAGTTTAGGAAGGCTGCCATGAGGCACAAACCACCTAAAAGGCATTCAGCTTTAGTTTTGTTTTGCTTTTATGTTAGCCACAAAAACTTTGGGCTACAGCAGGCCTTAGGCTCCCGGTTAAGTAGCAAGTGACCATTGTAGTTGTCGAGCTCTGATACGCTGCCAGCTCTAGGATTCTCTCTGAGAAATACCCTATCGTTATAAGTTAGGGCTCTGGGTGCATATATAGTCAAGATGAAGCCTGCGTTGCTCAGGACAGTAATTCCTGGAGTGGAAGATTCCTAAAAAGTCATCTGCAGGCAAACTGTGATTGTCCCGGCTCTGCAGACGGGATAAGTCAGGCCCAGGGAGACCCACTGACCTAAATCCACACACCAGGAAGCGGTGGCGGCGGCAGTGGTGAGTATATAGCATCAGGAACAGGACATTTCTGTGCTGTTAAAATCTGCGCCCATTCTGGTTTCCAAGGCTTCGAAAGTATTGGTTTCTGCACATTCTCCCATGTGTAGTAATTGTTCTCCGTTTCTCCCAGCACCTCCCTGGCACTTCCTGGCAGCCCTGGGGACAGAAGGTTTCCTCCTTTTTAGCAGAGAGGGCCCAGAGCCGCTTCTGAGCGGATATCCGGCCCGCAGGATGCAGAGGAGGCAAAGGCCTCATTGTTCCTTGGGGCCAGCCGCCCCTCCCCCACCTCCCGTAGGCCTCGCAGACCTCGGGGGACTCCCCATTTCCCAGGAGTGGGACCTTCAAAGAAAGCAAGCAAGAGAGGCGGAATAGTTCTGAAATCTCATGTTCTGAGCATAGCGCGGAGAGGCGCTCAGAGCCCCAAGATAAATAAACCCGTCATTTGAAAGCGTCTTTCCAACAAGGGCTCCGCGTGGTTACTCATTACCGCTCTCCACGGCCGACCCGGGCGATTCCGGTACCTTCTTCTAACCCGTAATATTTGACTGTAATGAGGGTCGTGAATTCACGGGCCCCGCTTGCCGGAAGGCACTTTATTAGCTGAACGAGCCGCTTCCCACGCCCAGATCCCCCGAGTGCCCGCCAGGCGCGCGGGGGCGGTCCCGAGCCCAGGGGGGCGCGGTCCGCGTGGACCCGCCGCCGCGCAGCCGCCCCCGCGGCCACTAGGGGGCGCTCGGACCGCACGGCCACCAGCGCGGGGAGGCCGCCGACTCGCAGACCCCTTCGCGCCCTCGGAGGAAACAAAGTACACCTTTGTCAGCGTCCCGGCACGTGTGCGTGTGAGACGGCGCACACGGGCCGGCCTCAGCGTGCGCAGCGCCCCCCAGGCTGACCTTCCTCCCACTCGAGCACGCCCCGAGGGGCTGCCAGGACCCGCACCGGCTCCTGCAGGAACGCGGCGCTTCGCCCGCCGCCGCCGTGGCCTGTGGACTTCGCTTTCCCCGCTCTCGGCAAGGCGGGAAACGGGCCAGAGGGAGCCTGGCCCCGGGACTGGGGGCTACGGCTCGGCCGGGCCGCCTTTGATTCGCCCGCTGCCCCTCGCAGCCCGGGCCTCCCCGGGCTACCCCTAGCCTCCCCGGGCCACGTGCGCTTTCAGTCCGGGTGCAAGTCCCCGCCCGGGCAGGTCTCCGAGTCAGGAAGCCCGCGCGCCACTCCGGCTCAGGCGGCGCGCCCGCAAGACTACAAGTCCCAGCAGGCCCCGCGCCACGATCGCCGAGGCAGGAGGCGCGGCCCGCCTGGCGCCTGCGCAGTGCGACCACCCGAGCCTGCTAGTACCACACCCCCGGGAGGGACGGAGGGGAGGCAGAAGCATCCGAAGCATTAAAGCATCGGAGGGAGCCGGAGGGGTGGAGAATGGAGTGACAGAGAAACGCGGAGGGTGGGGGGTGGGGGGGAGACTGTTGAGGGAGGGGGGAGGGGGGACACAGAGGGAGGAAGAAGCGGCGGCGGCGGCTCCTCTTTGCAGAGGGGGAAAACTCCGAGGGATAAGAGCAGGAATAATGCGGTAGGCAAGGCGGGCTGCTCGCTCCCGGCTCCCGGCTCCGGCAGCAGCGGCGGCAGCCCGAGCAGCGGCAGCAGCAGCGGCAGCACCCCCAGCAGCTGACAGCCCCGCCGGCAGGCTCCCTCGCTGACCGCCGACTGTCAATGGAGCTGGAAAACATCGTGGCCAACACGGTCTTGCTGAAAGCCAGGGAAGGTAAGAGGCAGGGCTGGTGCGTGCCTGGCGTATTCGCCGCGGGCCAGGGTGCGGGCGTCGGGCGGCGTGTAGGCTGGGGCTGTGCGTGTGCAGGATGCCCGCAGTGAGTTGGTCGCGAGCAGGACACCTCGGAGGGCTGCTCTGCAAACGCTTCAGGGGTCCTGCCCTTGGGCTCCGAGAATATGGACTCGGGTAGAGAAGCAGAAAGGTCGAGGTTGCAGGGATTAAGATGCTAAAATCTCCCTTAGTTTCCGGCTCTAACCTTACAGACCCTGCCATCTCGGCAGCTGTTGAAAGGTCAGTTGGAAAAGCATTCATTCAGGAAGAGATGGGCAAACATGCAAACAAAATAGCTTTTCGAGTCGGCCCGGGATGGTTCTGTGAGTGTGAATCGGTGTGTGTGTTGGGGCGGGTGTGGGGGGGTGGAATTAGCAGAAGCCAAGTCTTTGCTTGCGCAGGCTGAGTTGATATAGGCTATTGCTGGAAACCATCCGCTGGGAATGTTTCTTAGGGAAATCCCGTCGTGTGGAAGGAAGCCTTTTAAAGGCAAAGTGAGATGTTAAGGAATTAGCCCGTTCATAGAATTACGGGAGATATGGCTGTACAAATCACCTAGAAAATAATTCAGAATTTCAGAGTTGGCTCCCCCCCCCCTTTGGTGATGGGAGGAAGAGATAACTAAACTGTCTGATCTCGGTTCAGTTAAGAAAAGAAAGGTAAGTGTGCTGGGTGCTTAGATGCGTTTTGGGTGCTAATTATTAGATTTCCTGCGTTTAGCTGGCAGGAAATATCGTCAAAACGAAGTGGGTAAGAGCCTAAGTCAAAGCTGTAAACACACATTTTAACTCTTCCATGAGACGGAAAAAAAGAGAGCGAGAGAAAGAAAAGAAAAGTGACCCAGAAACTTAGATGCTTCCTAAAATGATTGCGTGTAAACATACATATTTAGGAACACCTGGAATTTATGTAACATCTCTTTTGCCAAGATTTGAGCTCTGGCGTGCAGCCGTTTTACAAAAAGGGGAAGTGGTTTTTCCCTTTCATGGGAGGAGGCTTTCTTTGACACCCAAGGTAGAAGGCAGCCTAAGTAAGGTCTTGACTTCAGAGGGCTACTCAGGGAGCAGTCCACGAAAATGCCTTACCTACTTAATATTTTCATTCACCCACTTTGATGAATGAAGGAAGAATTTCTGGCCAGCAATAAAACGATTCATGTTTACCCAGGCAGTTCCATCCCCTTGTGGCTATGTACACGCTGTGCCGGTGGGTGATGCGCGGCCCAGTAACTCAAACCAGCGTTCACGTCGTGATTTTGTCGTCACTTGTCGCTCTAAAGCCTCCTGGAAGGTTTGCTTTGAAAACCCCAGCAGAGTTTAAAATATGCTGGTCCGTCCCCCCTCCCTTGCTCAGCTTTAATGTGAACAGATTTGTAGGAGTGGCTGTTACTTGAGGACTTCAGGTTTCTAAGGCCTGAGCTTCTTTCTTTCTACCGAACCTGCCGTTTTAGCGAACTGGATCAAGGTGGGGACGAGTGGACTCTCCCCTGGACAGGGCTGTGCGTCCGGGAGGGAAAGAAGCGGAGAAAACAGCCCCCGCTCTCGCCGCCGCTGCAACCGCCACCTAGTGGTGGGACATGGTTGTACATCTTAGGGCTTGGGGGCTGGGAAAGTTTTCCACCCTCCCTCCATTCTGAAATTATTTCTTGGGAAATCACTGGATATGATAGTGCTGGAGGCTTTGCAAGTTTCACTGGTTACTCCTTTAAGGAGGAATCCTGTTCCTTAGATCTATGCTCTATACGTTCGTTCTCCTGGGTTTTTTCTTCCCTCAGCCTTTGGTTGCTTCTTTTATTATTTTTTAAAAAATTTTATTTATTTATTTGACAGAGAGAGAGATCACAAGTAGGCAGAGAGGCAGAGAGAGAGAGGAGGAAGCAGGCTCCCTGCTGAGCAGAGTTTGATCCCAGGACCCTGAGATCAAGACCTGAGCCTAAGGCAGAGGCTTAACCCATTGAGCCACCCAGGCGCCCCTGGTTGCTTCTTTTAAAATGTTTTGCTTGGAGTTGGCAAAGTGTTGTCAATTTTCTCTCCCCAAATCGGTCTCTCTAGTTTTTCCTCTCTTTCTTTCTTTCTTTCTTTTTTTTTTCACTGCCTGATATTTTTGTTTGGCAGGCTAACAGATTGTTTTTTTTCAGAACTTTAGGGAAGAGAACTGCAGGCTGGAAGCATCTATGGAATGACTGAATTACAGTGATCAAAAGTGCTGGAGAATGTGCCTTTCACTTCCTTTGCCTTTGAAAGTCTTTTCAGTTTCTGTTGGAGAGTTTGGGAATCATCTCATGGTGAGAAAATAGCTTCATGCCTTTGAAATGGAGAGGTCCTTGTCTGTAAGGAAAGGGAGAGACATGAATGAGAAGAATTAATCACTGACATTGACACTTCATTTTCTGAATTTGCGTTTCTCTCCATCTTCCTTTCTTACATTTAAAGAGAATCAACGATTTTATGTGCTTCCACTTTCTTCTTTTGGGTCTTTATTAAATCTTTGAGCACCTATATTCTAGTTAGTATGGAAGATTTTAGAAATAAAATCAGTTTATTTTTCTCTTTTCAGTTATCATATTCTTGAAGTCATTCTTTTAAATTAAGGAACCCCACCCAATCCCATTATCCAGATATTTGGAAATGAAAATATTTCAGTCAGTTTAGTGAAACATCTAATGTAAAATTTATAGTATACTTAATAATCTGAGTTGTTTAGAATGTTTAAAAGCCCTTCTTACATGAAGTCTCTTATGAAAGGTCACAGATGAGAAATATAATGGGCATATGTGAAATTTAATTTACTTCACTTAACAAAATATACTGTAAACAATTTAAAATGTGGCTTTCAAGTAAAAGTCACATTTGTCCTGAACAATAGAGAAACAGGCCTTGAAGAAAGACAGATGCACTTTACAAATGCTGTAAAGGAAATTGTAATTGTCCATGTTGGTGGGTAATTCTGGGTCCTATCTCTCATTATTATTATGCATTCTTAAAGGCAAATGGCTTCTTAGTTCACCGTAAATTCAGATTCTTACCGTAATATGTATAAAGGGAAAACATGAATATATCAATAACATAGGAAATCTGTAAGTGGTTTAGAGTAAAATGAGTCATTGTAAGTAATTATAAAACATAGCAAACAAATCACACCTTTGTGAAAGTTTTTTTTTTTTTTTAAAGATTTTATTTATTTATTTGACAGACAGAGATCGCAAGTAGGCAGAGAGGCAGGCAGAGAGAGAGAGGAGGAAGCAGGCTTCCACAGAGCACAGAGACCCATGCGGGGCTCGATCCAAGGACTCTGGGATTATGACCTGAGCCGAAGGCAGAGGCTTTAACCCACTGAGCCACCCAGATGCCCCTATGAAAGTTGTTTTGAAATAAGAAAAGATAGATCTGATCATCTAAGTTCAGAATATTAAACCTCCCAAATGTACCTTGTGGGCTGTTTGTTTGTCCTGGTCTTATGAGAAAAGTCTCATGACTTGGTCACTCTTAGAAATTTTAGATTACTTTTCTAAAAAGTGATTAAGGAAAAAAAAAGAATATGAGACTGAATTCATGCCAATTTATGGAAATGATCTTAGTGATTAAGCATTTAATGAAAAGAGACCCAGACTATCTATCTATCTATTTACATTTTAGAATCTCAGAAAACTGGCAAGCAACCTGGTGTCGAAATAAGAGGGAGAAAGAGTGTTTGCAGAGTGTCTTTTGTGTGTTTCTTTCTGGTTTTATTGTTGCAGTAAAGGTTTTTATGTTTTTCTCATATTCTAGATGTCTTGCCTCACTCTTGAGTGATCAGTGGTGAAGAAGCAGTTTTGCAAGGGCTCACCTTTCTTCACAGGCGAGCCATAGCCATATCTGATCAATAACGATGACAGAGGGAGTACCTGAGCATGATCCTAGCAGGCACTGAGCCCAGGAAGCCAGAAGTCAGAAATGTAATGACTTTGCCATTGGTCCCAAATTCTGAGAAGCAGAATGTATAGGAACTTTTCTCTCAGAGAACTCTGTGGCTTGTTGGCCTGGATCTTCCTGATGATCAAGATTAGGGGCCTGGTGAAGCTCTTGCCGGCAGAGGTTAGGGAAGGTGGGAGGGGGGTGGGAACCTACATCCAGCTGGTGAAGGGCAGCCTCTGCCAGGACCGACTCCGTATTCCATCACACGGCTGGAAGCCTGTGCTCCCTTCCCTCTCCCTTGTACCCCTGGTTCATGACGATGAAACCGACATGTCAGTGTATTTCATTATGAGAACACTGGAATGTCTCTGAAACTTACCGACTCCTTCCTCACTGTCACCGGCAGGCAGGCATACTTGGTTCTCCCTGGGGCTTCTCCCTTCAGTCTTACCGAGCTGAGAGCTGCAGGGTTCACCCCTGGTAGGAAACTGCCTGCCCTGTTAAGTACAATGCCCTTAAATGAAACCTGCCTTTTATTTTTTCCAAGTGTCTTTTCAGTACTGATGACTTTGAGGTAGAGAAAACAAAAGCGGTGTTTTCAGAATGGCTCGCTCTCTTTCAGAAAGATTTCAAGTGATGATTTTAATTAATCCAGTGGCTTGTTTTAAAAATCATCAGATCAATGCCCACAAGACTCTTCTCTTTCAGTAGCTTAGCTGCTGCTTGTCAGATTCTAAACTCCAAAGTGCCCAAACTCTTCCAGTGCCCAAACTAATCCTTGTTGAAATGATGTCTTCGGAAGCTGTAGCTCTTGTCATGGCTTGGTAAATGATAGCCTTTGGGTCTGGGCTGAAGACTTCAGTAATGTCTAAGAGGATTCAGGGAAGAGCCCAATATACGTCCAAATCTACCTTTACCAAGGGCTATTCAGCCCATACCTGGGAACTTCCAGTGTTCTTGGGAAACCATCCAGGACTGTGGGCAGTATTTGTTTGTATTTTATTTTATTTTTAAAATTTTTTAGAAGATTTTATTTATTTATTTGACAGAGAGAGAGATCACAAGTAGGCAGAACAGCAGGCAGAGAGAGAGGGGGAAGCAGGCTCCCTGCTGAGCAGGGAGATGCATGCGGGGCTTGATCCCAGAAGCCTGAGATCATGACCTGAGCTGAAGGCAGAGGCTCAACCCTTTGAGCCACCCAGGCACCCCTGTCTTTTAAATTTTTTAAGTAGGCTCCATGCCCAGCGTGCAGCCTGAAATGGGGCTTGAACTCAGGACCTGAGATCAAGACCTGAGCTGAGATCAAGAGTCCGATGCTTAGCTGATTATTGCCACCCAGGCACTCCTGTGGGCAGTATTTAAAGTTCATATTTGTTGCCGAGATATTTGTGGCTCAAGGTAAAGCATTATAATATTTAGACTTTTTTTGAAATAAAAACCATCTATGGTTACAAAAGTATATTAACCACAGTCGACCATGCAACTGAGCAGAAACTTGAGAACACCATAGACCGTGACCACAGACAGGTGACCCCACAGAAAAGGAAATCAGGAGGCGCGCCTGGGGGGCTTAGTCCGTTAAGCTTCCGACCTTTGGTTTCTGTTCAGGTCATGATCTCAGGGTCATGGGGTGGAGCCCCTCATCAGGCTCCGTACTCAGTGGGGAGTCTTCTGGAAAGTCTCTCTCTCTGCCTCTCCCTGACTCCTGCTCTCTCTCTCTCTCAAATCAATAAATCTTAAGAGGAAGAAAGAAGGAAAGAAAGACAGAAAGAAACCAACCAAGAAGAGTTTCTCCGGTCCTGCTCCCCCCACCCCCACACCTCACACCAAAATAGAATAGTGAAGAAAAAGGGTTTTAAAATGTGATTTTAAAATGATTAAAATGGATTGTACAGGCTTAGATAGTAGGAGTGATTGCTACTTTAAAACATTCTGGGGGTGGTGGCTCAGTCGTTAAGTGTCTGCCTTTGGCTCAGGTCATCATTCCAGGGTCCTGGGATCGAGCCCCCCCCCACCCCAAATCAGGCTCCCTGCTCAGCGGGAAGCCTGCTTCTCCCTCTCCCACTCCCCCTGCTTGTGTTCCCTCTCTCACCGTCTCTCTTTCTCTGTCAAATAGATAAACACAAATCTTAAAAAAAAAAAAAAAAACCCACATTCTGTATTACTTCAGTGAAAATTTTTATTTAAAAATATCCTAAAGATTGCAAAAATTTTAATCAGTAAATCAAACTTCTTAAAACCGGTCTTTTTGGAGTGAAGACCATGTTGTTCCATTGGTACCATCCAAACACTGGAGGATCCACTCCACTTTGTACCCATCATGCTGTGTTTTAAGAAGAAGGCAGTTGTGGCATCTGGGTGGCTCAGTCAGTTAAACATCTGCCTTCGGCTCAGGTCATGATTCCAGGGTGCTGGGATCAAGCCTGGAGCTGGGTTCCCTGCTCAGTAGGGGAGTCTACTTCTCCCTCTCCCTCTTCTAGCTCAGGCTCTCTCTCTCTCTCTCTCTCAATAAATAAATAGAAGCTTTACAAAAATAAAAAAATAAAATAAGATAAAATAAAAAGAAGGCAGTTACCTCTAAAATTAGATCATAACATCCCCCTCCTCAGTTCCTCGTTTAGAGAAAACCGTTCTCAAATTGTCTTTGGGGATTCTTACAAGGGTGGAACCATTCATTCATTCATTCATTCACTCATTCATTCAACATCTGGCTGTTGAAGGGCCCTGTGGGGGGGGGTGTCAGCCTCACAGAAGTGCCATTGCAGGTGGCTTTGGGCCTGTCAACAGCATCATCATCTCACGCTTTTAAACTGGTAAATCAGATTTGAGTTGAACTAGATTCCCCCCCACCCAAAGCTAAAGTCGACAGTGCTGTGACCTGCTTCGCTAGGTCACCATATTGACTTAGCTGTTCCAAGAACTTGGAAAATAGCCTGAGGGACCAAAAATAGGATTTAAGAATAATCCAAAGGTCACACTTGAGGGATAGGCCCGAAATGTGGAAGACAACCGCTAATTTTCCAAGACATTGTGTTTGATCATGGTCAGCTCCTACAGATGGAAAACACTAAAAACAAGGGCAAGAGGACCATTTAGTGGGGAAATGAGAAGATCTAAGAGGAGAACTGGTGTGCCGGGGGAGCCTTCCAGGTGGAACTTTGGAGGTCTTTCTAGGGCCGTGGCCTGGGTGCGGTTGCTGGGCCACAGTTCTGGAGTGAAGGTGCTGGAGGGCGCCTTCCTTTCTAGCTTTTTGTTGGGATTGATTTGAGGAATGCAGCCTGTCACCGGGAATGACCTGGAAGGGTTAAAGCTCTCTAGTCCTCTAAATCGGTGTGCTGTCCAACGTGGTAGCTACTAGCTACATGTGCTTCTTTATATTTTAATGAATTAAAATGAAAAATTCAGTTCCTTAGGCAGGCTGACCACATTTCAAGTGCGCAGGAGCCTCATGTGGCCAGCGGCTCCCTTGTTGGACTGCACAGATACGGAACATTCCCAGCACAGCCGGAAGTTCATTTGGACATAGCTGCTTCAGAGTTCTACACATTCAATTGAAGAAGAGGGTGATAACCCCCTAAACTTCTGACCTGAAAACAGCGGGGAGGTAAGGGAGGGAAGAGGGAGAAATGGGGCAGGTCTGGAGAAGAGAGAGGGAAAGAGACAGAGGCAGGGTGGGGAGCTGGGCGATGAGGGATTAGGACTGAGTCACTTTGGAGACAAATTTAGTTCAGGGACACTCACAGATACTGGTGGTGGTGAGCCAGCCATATTTTTTCTTTTTTTTTTCATATCTTGTTGGGAAATTTGCCTAGGTTGAGCAACCGACTTTCCTGATTCAAATTAAGTGTGTATTATAGATACCGACAGAGCCCTGTGTTCCTTCTTGAAACTCCTGATGTGAGGATATTTTGAAACAGTCATTTTATTGAGAAAAAGACATTGTATGTATGGTAGATCCACGGAAGGAAGGAAAAAACAAAACAAAAAAAAACCCCCCCAAACAACCCAGCTCTTTCTATGGACTTCAGAAAGTTGTTTTAAAGGAGGGTGGAAATAGGTAAAACAATTTTATGGCTTTCCATGTCTTCTGAACAGCACAGACGGAAATAAAATCATAAAGAGAGTTGTCAAAAACACAGCATCTTTGTGTCCACTTTAAAATGCTTTCTCCTTAAAAACTGTTTCCTGTGAGATTTAAAAGATTTTGAAGATAACCCCATTAGAGCACACTTAGAAAGCGGCATAAGCATTTGAAACACTCAGATAGTTAGTTGCCCTTCTTCGGTGTCTGAAGCAAGGAACTCTATTTGAAGTTGTGCCAAAGAATCAACTGGTAACATCCTCCTGAGAGAAGTCAGTGATAAATTAGGCTAATTTCACAGGGCCTGCTTGGTCCCTAGGAATTTGTAATCTTTGGAGTATCAGTCTTTTTTTAAAAGGCAGCAATGAAATGAAACTCAAAGGACAACTTCCAGGGAATGTGCAGAAAGCCAAAGAAACTCAGATAAACAGATAAGATGATTCCCATGTTGTGAAGTGGCAGAGCCCGGGGGGCACACTGACTGCCCCCAGTCTTCTCAGTTGGTCTACTCTCTGGTCTCCACTTGCTAGAATGGAGATTCCTCTGGTTCACAGTGAGACGGAGATGAAAGGAAGTCACTTGAACTGTGGACTTTCGCAGAGCAACCCTCCAGAGTCCTTTAATGTTCCAAAATAAATCTTTCCCCTCCCGTGTAACGTAAGCCAAAAAACAAACCTGTCGCTCAGCGCAGTATGGTTTCTAAATGTGAATGCCCATGAGGTTGCAATTACAGAAGAGAAAGAGGGTCTCTGTCCCATTTCCTGGGAAAGGGGTGTAATGGGAATGTAATTGTCCTCATGGATCCTGATTTCAGGTCAATGCCAATTTGAGAGCCCTTGGTTGTGCTAATTCTTACTAGGTTGTGAGTGACTATTGATAGATGAATCCTCCCATTAGGTGTTTGCATTTTAAAGTACAACTGTTGGGGCACCTGGGTGGCTCAGTCTGTTAAGTATCTGCCTTTGGCTCAGGTCTTGATTCCTGGGTCTTGGGATCGAGCCCCATGTCAGGACTCGGCTTCTCCCTTTCCCTCTGCTCCTCTCCAGCACTCGTGCTCATGCTTTCTTAAATAAATAAATAAATAAAATCTTAAAAAAAAAAAAAAAAACCCAAACAAACAAGTAGAACTGTTTATCAACTCAAATGAATCTGTGATTGGCTGGTGTGTGTGTGTGTGTGTGTGTGTGTGTCCGCGCGCGCGCGCTCGCACGCACGCACACAAGGCAGCTCTGGTCCTTTCTTTAGCCCCGTTACTGGTGTTCTTCCACCTGCATGGTCTCCCCCATCCCTCGCACATACCAACACATCAAAAGAGACGGTCAGCCTCTTGGCATCTCCTCCTGGCAGGGCTCCGAGAGAATCTTGAGAAGCCGCAGAATTGTCCCCAAGGGACAGGGCATTAAACCAGATGGGTGGTGGTGGGGATATGTCGTTGGCAGCATGTTCCTCCGTTTCCTTGCCAGAGCCCATAGATGGGCTCCAGGCAGGCCAGTTCCTGCTGGCATCAGCATAGCACGTGCAGATCATATCTGCCCCCTGTCCGCCCTTCCTTGGATACCTGCTCCCCCTGGGAAACCCTTGTCATGAGGCGTCTCTGCCTGATGGTACCTTAGGTGTGTGCCCAGATGGTTGCAGTTTTCTTCACTGAATTCAAAAGAATTGGACTAGGGTGGGAGAGGAGGGGGGTACCCACCAGAGTGATTCCTCTGCCCGATTGCAGGGGGTCCCCCTCTCCGTTTCAGAGAGAGTGTGTGAAGCAGCGTTTTCCCCCCAGAGAGGCTTCTCAGTGTTAACCCCTTCCCATTTTTCAGTGGTAAGTTTATAGATGTTTGCACTTAGAGGCCATATTAACGTGTGTGTGTGTGTGTGTGTGTGTGTGTGTGTGTGTGTGTGTATGTATGTCTACGGGATGCATTAACTTAGCAGCTTTCCTTTTCGAGGATCTTTGCCAACCCAGAGTCTCTTCTTAGGGGTCCCTGTCAAAACCGAGGTGCTGGAGGGGAGGCAGCATGGTGTCACTGCCTGGTAGTGAGGGGACAGGAACTCAAGCCTTTGATCTGCTGCTGCGGAGAAGATGAGCCTCCAGACTTCACCACTTCAAGAAGAGAAGAGGGGTGAAGGACAGGGTTGCCCAAGTACAGACCAGAGAGAACCCAGCCAGTGTAATTGGTCAGCCTATCTGATAAAAGGTCTTGTGAAACCTCATTTGAAAATGGAATTCCGTCTTGGCAAAGGTTTTTACACCACTTGTAAAATGAAAACAAGCTGGAGAGGTCAACAAATGGCCCAGGAAAAACAGCTTTGGGAGGGCTGGTGCAGAAACGTGCTCTGCTTCATCTTAATGTTGTCTGTTAATGCATTCAGGAAGAGCTTGTGGGGATGTTCAGATAACATCTGTGGGAAGGAACTCCAACCAAGCTCTAGGAAAACTAGGCGGTGGGGTGGGGACAGAGAATGGGGCTCCAGACTTGACTGGCAAAGGATGTCTCAAGATCCAACTTTTCTCAGGCCTGGTGCTGCCGTGCGTCCCTACCCCCAAGTCTCTAAGTCACAGATTAGGGAGGGTGTCTGTCAGAGGCGTGTGTGCCCCGTGTGTTCAAGAAATGCCGGGCTGATGTTTTACCTAAGTTACGTGGAGGAGAGGAGGAGAACAGAGAAAGTTAGTAAGATCCTCAAGAAATGGCCTTGATGTCACAGTAGATGGTAAATTAGGAAATGATTCAATGTGGTTAAGAAAGATTAACTAAGGGTATAGGGCAAATTGGAAAATGTTTCCCAAATGTTTGTCTTAACTGTGAAAAATGTCTGGCAAACTCCCCCACCCCCATCCCCAATTTGGAAGTGGTTTGTTTTACTTGTTTTGGAAGAAATAAATATTTGCATTAGACCAAAACATTCGGGGCAAACAGTTCTCCTGAATTCTGAGGCTCTGTGTGGGTTGGAGGAGATGTCTCATGCCGGTAACGTCATACCTTTTTTGGCTAAATCGAAGGCACCTTAGGACACAATCTTCACATGTTTTTCACATCACGACTAGAACGGGGTTGAGCAAATGGAAAGAAAATAGGAAGCCAACGATCCTTCCAGACCTAGGAAAGTCTGTCGGCCTGCCGTGCGAGGGATGCGATCGTTATAGAAAAATTGCTTTTCTGCCTATGGCCAAAGAGGCTGGATCCAATTAAGACAAGGAAAATGTATGTTAAGTTGGAGGAAAAAAAAAAAATGTCTAAACAGTCAATTCTGTAATCCTCTCTGGAGAGGAAGAAGCCAGCGTGACGGGGCTTTATGGATGAAGCCAAACCCTGTGATATATAATAATTAGCAACCACTGGTTATTTTGCCACACACTCATTCTGCAGACCACTAACCATTGCTTGGGATGGAATGCACCGAGCCTAGATATTTGCCCCAGATGTCTTCCCATCAGTAGTATCCAATTAGAGGGATTTTTAAAATTAAAGCTTAATTCTCTATAACATATAACAGAATATAAATTAAAGAAGGACAAACCTGATTTCCTCAGTGGTTGCACGGGTTAGGAAGGTGTGGCTTAGTTTCTGGGTACGCTTCGAGTCTACGTCTCGGCTTACATTTTGGTAACTGCTGGGTGGCTGATGGTTTTATATCATCGTGTCTGGTCTTCTCACTCGTCTCTTTGGCAGCTTGAAGACATCTTGGGAGTGAGCGTGAGGGGGTCAAGGATTTCAGAGTCAGGTTCTTCTTGGGCAGGTGTTTAGAAGTGAACGTGTGTCTGCTCATAATTCCATTTGCCCAGGGTGCGGGCCCTTGTGCTCTGAATACCCACTCTCAGTAGGAGAGCTCGGGGACTCCCCAGAAGCAAAATTCTGATGGGAACAGCCTTGGATTGGCTTCTGCATCTTGCCAGAGTCATAAATCCAGCATTGAGTGTATACTTACAGTGTACAGGGCAGGTTCTGATAAGAGAAATGGTGAACAATGGAGTCCCTCCCATTTTTTCTAAAAGAATCACTTAAAAATGATAAAGTCCTTTGTGTCCATGGTTTTCATTGATCTTTGTAATCCTGTGAGTGTGTTTTGCTCTCCCCCATTCTTTTATTTATTTATTTATTTATTTGACAGACAGAGATCACAAGCAGGCAGAGAGGCAGGCAGAGAGAGGAGGAAGCAGGCTCCCTGCTGAGCAGAGAGCCCGATGCGGGGCTTGATCCCAGGACCCTGAGATCACGACCTGAGCTGAAGTCAGAGGCTTAACCCACTGAGCCACCCAGGCGCCCCCTCCCCCATTCTTGTAGGTGAAGAATTGGAGGCTCAGAGGGGTGAGTGACTTCCCATACGGTCCTCTGCTAGCTCCAGAGCCCGGACCCCGCACCCACCCCTCTCCACGCTCTGCCCCAGCTGTCGCCCTCTGCAGCTTTACCAGCTCTTGGGAACATCCATACTGACACACACGAGACGTTTGAAAAAGAATCCAGTGCGCGGCTGGGACTCACAGCTAAATAGGGGTCATTTTCTCTCATTTTTAAGACTAAAAAAATTTCCTCCAGACAGTCTACCTGTTTGCTAGAGAAGCGTTCAAAGAGCAGTGCAAATCAGCAAGAAGAAAGTCAAAAATCTCTGTCCTTCCAGGTGTCTCGGCTGCCGTCCTGCCTCTCAGGGGTAGTCACCGTCCCCATCTAGGGGTCATTCTTCCCGATCTCTGTGTCTCTGCACGTGTGAGCACACTCGTCCGTTTACACGAGTGGCAGACTGTATACATGCTGTTTTGCAGCTGTTTTTAGGCAACTACATGTTGTAGGGCTTCCCCACATCTGTGTGTCTAGTTTCCCTTGAGATGGATGGGTGCTGCGAAAAAATTGTGAAGCACTTTGGAAACCAAGTATCGTTTCAGTGAAATGCTGGGGGTCTTCTGGCATAATCCTGAGGGTTATCCGGTTCCAAAGGGGTCTGTGGTTGCCATTTGTCTTGTTGGCCTGGTTTGATCGTGTATTTAACCAAGCCCCTACAGTGGGCCATTTAGGTCTTACAGTTTACTTATTTGTTTGTTTGTTTATTTATTAAAAGATTTTGTTTCTTTATTTGACGGGGTCGGGGGAAGTAGGCCCCCGCTGAGCAGGGAGCCCGATGCGGGGCTCCATCCCAGGACCCTGAGATCATGACCTGAGCTGAAGGCAGAGGTTCAACTCACTGAGCCACCCAGGCGCCCTTGTTTATTTTTCTTAAGTAGGCTTCATGCCCAGCATGGAGCCCAATGCAGGGCCTGAACTCATGGCCCTGAGATCAAGACCTGAGTTGTGATCAAGTCAGTCGCTCAACCGCTCAACTTACTAAGCCACCCCAGGCCTCTCAGTGTTACAATTTTTAAATATATTGTAAACAGTGTGGGAGTATCCTGTACATTGTGTAATATCTTGATACACTTATTTAAAGATTGAGGTTTTGTTTTTTGCTCTTTTTTTTTTTTTTCCTGAGGTGGTATCTGCCTAATAGCGTTTCCTCACCCCCTACCCCACACTCCACTTTGGGAAAAATAATAATAATTTCTAAAGTGGATCCTCCTCTCTCTCTGCCTGCCTCTCTGCCTACTTGTGATCTCTGTCTGTCAAATAAATAAATAAATAAATAAATAAATAAATAAGAAGGGGCTCCTGGGTGGCTCATTGGGTTAAAGCATCTGCCTTCGGCTCAGGTCATCATCTCAGGGTCCTGGGATTGAGACCCACATCAGGTTCTCTGCTCCGCGGGGAGCCTGCTTCCTCCTCTCTGTCTGTCTCTCTGCCTACTTGTGATCTCTCTCTCTGTCAAATAAATAAATAAATAAAGTGGAGTTAAGTAGCCCTAGGGATGTACAAATACATTTTCTTATGAGAAAGGAGCATGATACACAGGAGGACGTGTGATAAGACGTTTTTGAAAACCTTGGGGTGTAATACCCCTCATCTCTGAGAATACAGTCATCTTTTCTGTGGTATTCAAAGTTTGGATTAGGGAAATCAAGTTCAGTCAAAGACTTCCTTGGCAGCGACCATGTCATGGCCCCTGGGTTTTGCATTTGTGGGCTGGGCAGGGAACATAAGACTCTGATAACAAGCCCACAGCTTTGTAAAAACGGTCTGGTATTTATTTCGTTTGATTATCCCCCCAGCCTAGACTTGGCCAGTCCTTCTCCATCTTTTTCTTTTGGTTTGTGAAAGAGAAATCAAGCTCAGAGAGGTAAAGTGATTTTCCAAGGGCACACAGCAAGGACCTACTTCTCTCCCTTCTCTTCTGGCGCTCACCCAGTGCATCCGTTCCCGGGGTCTTTGTGGACTTGCACAACGTCAGGGAAGTACACTTTAGCTCACGGAGGCCGTAGATCTGTAAGTGTATCTGGGGGTAGGCAGGCTCTTCCCGAATTCCCTCAAAGGTGTCACATGTGCTCCCTTTGGGAGGCCCCTCAATCTCTCTTGCAGGCCTTTTACCCAGTACGGCGTTCTCCTCTGTGGAATTTTCTGGGTTCTTCCTCTAGTAGCTACTTTGACTGAAGGTTTGCATGTGATTTACCTGGCGAGGGTTCTAGGAGTCCCACCTTGAGAATCAAAAGCACAAGTAAAAACAGTCTAATACAAAAACAAGTCACTGGCCCTGCCTCCCCTTTTTGTCTCCCTCCAAGAGAAGCTTGGCATGAAGCCAGCGTCTGAAGCCTTGGGTCTTCAGTATTTTTGTAACCGTTGGAGGGGAGGGTGGCATTTTCCTCCTGGAGGCATCTGTGGATCGTTGGCTCATACTCCAGTGCTCACTGCTGCCTGAGAGCAGCAGAGTGGACCAAACTGAGAAAAACGGCCCGTTAATTGGATGATGAGTCTGATGGTGGCGGTGAACTCACTGTCATCTCCGTGAGCTCCTTTCTTCTGCGTGGAGGGACTAAAGGAAGCTCAGGCAGAGAGTAGTGCCCGTCTCCAGCAGAGGACCAGGCCCCCAGTCAGGACTGTCCTCTGTCCTCTGAGGCAGCTCGGCAGCTCTGATGCCGATTCTCAGGCTGCATTTGTTCCCAATAGGATGACAAAGTGCCATACCACGGGCAACTTAGAACCACAGAAATTTATTGTCTCACAGTTCTGGAGGACAGAAGCCAAAATCAAGTTGTGGGTAGGCCACACTCCGTCTGGAGGTGCTAGGGAAGGATCTGTTCCAGGTCTCACTCCTTCCTTCTGGTAGCTTCAGGCGTTCCTTGGCTTCTAGATGTCTGTCTTCTTGCTATCTCCCTTCACACGGTCTTCCCTCTGTGCCTGCCTGCCTCTGTGTCCTAATTTCCCCTTTTTAGAAGACACCAGTCAAACTGGATTAGGGCCCAGCCTAATAACCTCATTTTAACGTCAAATTATTTATTATTATTATTATTATTATTATTTTAAATTTTATTTATTTATTTGACAGACAGAGATCACAAGTAGGCAGAGAGGCAGGCAGAGAGAGAGGAGGAAGCAGACTCCCTACTGAGCAGAGAGCCCGACTCGGGGCTCGATCCCAGGACCCTGAGATCACGACCAGAGCCGAAGGCAGGGGCTCAACACACTGAGCCACCTGGGTGCCCCTCAAAAATTTTTTTTTTAAATTGAGGTGTAGTTGACATACAATATTATATTAGTTTCAGGTGTACAACATAGGGATTCAACCTTTATGTACCTTAGAAACTGACCTCATTTTCACTTACTCACCTCTGTAAAGACCCTCCTTCCAAATAAGGTTAATGCTGAGGTTAGGGTTTCAACCTATCTTTTTTGCAGGGGTGGTGGGGGGCGTTGGACATAATTCGGCCCATAAGAAAAACCTCTGCCCATGATCTGAATCAGAAGCTCGTGGGCAGTCCCTAGGAATTTGTATCTTACAAACTCCCGAGGATCAGCCAAGCCAGGCATGGGAACCACCGCTCTGAAGATTTTTGTGAGTCTGTTCCGAGATGATGCTGAGCCTCTGTTCCAGCCCAGCTCTCCAAACAGGACTCTGCACCTTCCCTGGGATCTGGTTTCTGTCCTCTGCTCAAATCTTTCTTGGGTTGGGGAACTCACACCCTCTCTCAAGCGGCCCCTCCTATTTTGAACTACTGAAGTAAGAAAAATATTTATTAGACAGGCTTCTTGTTTTACCCACTAAATTGCAACCTCCCGGAGGGCTGGGACTTGGGTTTTTTCTTTCCCTTTATCTCCTTGGGCCTCAAGAAATGCTGATGGTAAACCCAAATCTGCAGTCAAGCCCAGGGACCCCTGGGCCAGTGAGTCCTGCTTCTGCCCTTTGGAGGCATCGAGAATAAATGCAGCACACTTTGCTGGGGGGCGGGGGTCCTTTTTATCCCCGCGCAGTGCAGAAAGTTATTTTGTTTTGTTTTTAAGATTTTATTTATTTATTTGCGAGAGAGAGAGAGAGAGAGAGAGCAGATCATGAGCAGGATGGGAGGCAAAGCAGGCTCCCCGTGGAGCAAGGAGCCAGCCCTAAGGCTTGGTCCCGGGATTCTGGGATCATTACATGAACTGAAGGCAGGCACTTAACCCACTGAGCCACCCAGGCACCCCAAAAGGTGTTTTATTATAGCATGGGGACGGACCTGTGGACAGAAAGAATGCCTGGGGCCCTTCTAATATTAGAAGACAACTGTGCTTCCCACGTTAAAATTGAAACCAGAACCCTGGCTTCTGGATTCCCAGCTCGGTGCTTTCCTTGCCTGTCACGTTCAAGTAACTGACACATTCAGCCTAGGATCAGAATCTATTACCAGCTGAGGAGATTGTGTTGCTCACATCTACAAAGGTCAAGGACATAACCATTAAATAATTTCTTCCTGAGCGGGGGTCAAGACACCCACTTTCTTCCTTTTCGAGGTAATACGGGTATCTTCTCTTGCTCTTAGGTGTCCTGAGCCAAGATGTTTCAGTTCCCCTGAAAGCTCTATTGATGCCTCTAATGAAGAGGTTGAAGGGGAAGGAAGAAGGTGCCACCAACATGCTGTGTGAGCTTTGGCACATTGCTTGACCTCTCTGAGATGTATAAATGTACACCTTGCCCAAGTCATTTCTAGAGCTCTATTCACTTCAGATCTGAGAATTTGCTGCATTTTCCACTGATGGTAATTCATCTGTGGGTGCTTCATAATAAGATTTGATGTTAATTTGAAGAGCAGCCATTACACATTAAAATGAAAATTACCCCAAGGAAAGAATTAGAGCTGGGAGGGGTTACATGTGTAATAGAAACAAACAGGAAAAAACCCTACCACTGCTAATTTAACTGATGCCTGCAATCTAAGAAAGGCAAATGCATGATTCTAGTATTTTCTTTAGTGGATTATAGAAAAGAAAATTAAATCAGAAGTCAAAAATAAACAGTTTGATTGCTCTTTACTGTATTGTCTTAATAAACAGTCTTCCTGGAAAATTTAAAAATACACAGTGTTCTGTCTGGCCAGAGAAAGCAATAAGCAAATATTGTTGAGAAATGTGAGACTTTTCCATCTAGGCACGAGTGACAGCAACATTGCCATGTGGACTTGGAGACATCCCACAAGGAGTTAGAGGTTGATAAGCATTGCCTGCTTTTCAAAGCTTGTGACTGGGGACACAGCTGTCACCCACGGGGTTAGAATAGGAGTGGGCACTGCTGAGCATTCTTGCAGACTCCGGGCAAATCCTGACCCACTTCTTCATTTGCCCACAACATCTGGTCTAGACGTCCGCCTTGTCTTGACTGGCCACACATATTTTACAGTCGAGGGGGCTGCTGAGAAGATTGGCGGTTCTCTTTCCCTTAGGTTTTCTATGGCTGTATGTGGCAAAAAGTGGTATCTCTGTCATCATCACATGGGGTTAATGCCCTCATGATTACAGAAACCCAGTGAAGAATACAAATAAAAGAATGTCGATATAGACCCAAGTGTAGGTAAAAATTTAGTTTATAGTAATAGAAGCATTTCAAATAAAAGGGGAAAGTATGGCTCACTCAGGAACTGGCGCTGAGATAAGGGACTAATGAATCATTGGGGAAGACATAACGTTGGATTCCTACCCCATGCTAACTAAACAAATTACAGAATTGAAGATTTAGATTTGTAAAAAAAAAAAAAAGAAAGAAAGAAACTATAAACATTCTAGAAGAAAGTATAAGTGAATATTATAAGAAAAAAGGCTAACATAGCTGACAATGCAAAAAAAAAAAGAATCTCTGACAAAAGTGATCACAACAAAAATTGAAAGTTGGGTGACAAGACTGGAAAAATTGCCTTAATCTATTAGATACTCTCCTAGAAATCAATCAAAAGGAGGAAATGCTCCATAGAGAAATGTCCAAAGACCATGAGGAGGCATTTCACAAAAGAAAGCATAGCTAGAAAAGAAGCTCTATTAATTAAGCAGCAATCTTGGTCGCAAATGACCGCAATCCAGTTTGAGCTAGCACAGGCAAATGAGAACTCATCTGGGGGGCAACTGGGGTGTCTTGCATGTCAAGGAAGGGTGGGTAGTACAGGGACCCGGATGGCCTCAGAAGCACCGTAACCCAGAACTTGAACACTTCTAGCACTCTCTATCTTCTCTCCCATCTGCTTCGTGTTCTCGCAGCCTCCTGTTTCCTCACCACTTTCTGTGTGTTAGGGGAACATGTCATGGTTTCCTATTTTACAACTTGCACCAGTAGACGGAGACTGGTCTTTTCCTCCCAGTTCTGATTTGAAAAACTAAGGAATGACTCCACTTGACCTGTCTTGTGTTGGTGGATCTCTCTGGAACAATTTATGTAGATTGCAAGCTTCAATTCTTAGATTCTTAGTTTGAAGTCCGTAGGGGTGAAATGGTAACAACACGATGGCTCTGGTTACAGCTAGAGAGGATGGGGTATTAAGTGGAGAGGTAGTTTCCAGGGGAAGAGGAGAGGCATTATATAGGGATTCACTATACAAGAAAAGATATTCAGCCCACCCATAAACCGAATCTTGTGTATATGCAGAATCTTAGAATGGCAAAAATGTAACACATTGATAAGGAAGTGTGGGTAGATAGGTTCTTTCAAACATTACACTCCCTTTGCTGATAGGAGTGCAAATTGATGTCTTTCTCAAGGAGTCTGACAATATATACATCAAAAGGCTTAAAATTATATAACCCTTGACCTTGAAATTCCAATTCTATGATTTCATCTTAAGAAACACAGTGCATGGGTGCTTGGGGGACTCAGTGGTTTAAGCCTCTGCCTTTGGCTCAGGTCATGATCTCCGGGTCCTGGGATCGAGCCCCGCATCAGGCTCTCAGCTCAGTGGGGAGCCTGCTTCTCCCGCTCTCTCTGCCTGCCTCTCTGCCTACTTGAGATCTCTTGTCAAATAAATAAATAAAATCTTTAAAAAAAAAAAAGAAAAAGAAAGAAACAGTGCACAAGGGCGCCTGGGTCGCTCAGTCAGTAAGCATCTGCCTTTGGCTCAGGTCGTGATCCCAGGGTCCTGGGGTTGAGCCCCTCATTGGGCTCCTTGCCCAGTGGGAAGCCTGCTTCTCCCTCTCCTACTCCCCCTACTTGTGTTCTGTCGCTGTCTCTCTGTCAAATTGATGAATAAAATCTTTAAAGGAAAAAAAAAAAAGAAACAGTGCACAAATGGTATATAGAATATTATAAATGGTAGAGGGTATTTTTGACAAAAAGAGGAAACAATTTCACTGACCATTTTAGGGGATTGGTAGTATGAATTTTTGCATATTCAAATAATGGACTGCTATGTAGCCATTAAGAATTAATGGAGATCTAGTCTTACCGACCCAGAGAAATGATCATGACATAGTGAATGGAGGTTGGTATAACCTGGATTTTGTATAGTGAACCTACAACATACAAGTGGAAAAATCAGGTAATCTGGAGAAGGGGGATGGGAATTAGTGCCTTGTAAATGTAAGTTTGCTTGCTGGGACCATAAAGAAATAAAATCTTTCTAAAAGCAAAGCATGTAGGGCGCCTGGGTGGCTCAGTCGTTAAGCGTCTGCCTTCAGCTCTGGTCACGATCCCGGGGTCCAGCCCCACTTCGGGCTCCCTGCGCTGCGGGAAGCCTGCTTCTCCCTCTCCCACTTCCTGTGCTTATGTTCCCTCTCTCGCTCTGTCAAATAAATAAATACAATCTTAAAAACAAACAAAACAAAAAGCATGTTATGCCCTCTGGATCTCACCAAGGGTTGCCCTTAGCATTTCACCATAGGAAGTCATAAGATTAGTCCAGCCATTTTGTTTAAATGATTCTTGAAATTTCTCCTTCAACCCGTTTTTGTTGACTGACTGGCTTGACTGAGTCTGAAATACATATCTTAGCACATTTAGCGCACTTTTTGGACTCTGCTAAATGGCAACACATCTCTTTCAAGTATGAATTTGATTTTTGGGAAAAGCTTATGTTCCATTATTGTTAGCTTTGGTGCATAAAGCAGGTTCCCCGTCTGGGTGACCGTTTTGGAGTTGGTGAGTCCAGGGCGAGAATGAAGACTGGGAGCCTTCCCCGTGCTCTGGCCAGGGTGGGGGTTTATCTGAAATCGCCCAGGCACTGTGTGTTCACTGTTAATGGTAACCGCTGTCGGTTGCTTCTTTTATCCTCACATTACCGTTTGTGGGAAGTGAGTATTTGATTCTTACATGACAAGCTGGGCAGTTTGGTAGAGAGACAGCGTGACAGTCTGGAATCCTGCAACCAGGGACATGCTCAGTGGGTACTGGGTTTCTGTCAGCCCTGTCCAGTGGACTGACGAGCCGGAATATTTCGGGATGCACAAAATCAGAGTCTGTTTCACTGATACGATTCGAGTACCACCTCCTGGGTGTGTGACACTAGCAGGGGTGCTTCTAGAGGGTAAAGATTAAAGAGAGTGCTCTTCCCTTTCAGGGAGTTCTGATCTAGTTGGGCAGCGACAGGCACATGGCCAATGACATTACAAGGTAGAATCTGGCTATAAAGACAGTCCTGATCGGGGGCATTTGGGCTGGGCCATGAAGGCTGGTGGCTGTGGGCATGAAGCCACCATTAAAGTGGCTCCCCTCCTCTGGGTGCCAGGGCTGATCTATAAAGGGGACTTTATAGATCATGTACTGTTTATTACAATCTGATAAGTCACGTATCCCTGTCATTTGCATGCAGCAAACCCACAGAGGCTGAAGTGATTGTCCAGGGTGAGGTAAGCGTTGAAGCTTGGATCTGACCCTAAAGCCAGTGTGGTGGGAATTCCATCACGTGATGTTACCATGTGGAGAGTGGTGAGGCCGGACTCCTGGGAGTGCAGAGGGCAGAGCCAGACGGTGGTGACTGGGGGACTAGAACATGCCCATTGTTCACCTGGAGCATGGAGTGGCTGTAGGGGAGCATGGAACAGGAAGGCTGAGCCAGCATATGGGAAAGCCAGGCTGAGAAACTGGGCGTTACATTTTTAGGCAAAATGGAACCACTGAGAGTTTTTGAGCAGAGGAGGCTGATATTGGCTGAGCCGGGAGACACCGAATCCGGCAGCAGAAGCTGTGAAGCCAAATGGGCAGTGGTTCTGAGAAGTATGTGGTCCTGCAAAGAAGAGGGGTGAGGTGGGTGGGAGTGGCTTTGGGGAGGCTGATTCTACAGAACTCGGCACCTCATGGGACATGGAGATGTGTGGAAGGACCAAACTGTTGAGTCTGAACCCAGGTGACTCGGTAGAGCAGCCAGGAGATGCTGCTGGCTCTGGGAAAAGATGCGGGCGTGGTCTGGGTCTCACGGGGTGGAGGGATGGCCAGCGAGGAGTCGTGGAGGCTGGAGAGAACCTTCCGGCGGGAGGCGAGGGTTGGGGGGGTGGGGGTGTGGGGGTGTGAAGGCACAGCAGCAGCTTCAGAGAACACCGGAGCGGATGGCTTCGTTTTTCCCTGCACAGCACCCTCTTCTTCTAACAGCCCCTCCCTTTGTGCTTTGGGGCTCCACCCCTCTTCGGTATTCAGTCCCTGAGGTTGGGGGGGATGACTTCTCATTGGCTCCATGGGTGAGCATGGGACCCAGCCGTGGCCAATCAGAGCCCTGCTTTCTTTGACCTCCCTCTCCATGGGTTTAGGGACGAGGATGTGATTCACCGTCCAGAAAGGCATGCCCTTCTGCTTCTGGTGTTGCCAGGCTGGTGGAAGGGGAGCCTGGAGCTACTGGTAGTCATTGCCTGAGAATAAAGGCAGCGGGAGAGAAAGAGGGAGAGAGAGAGAGATTGATTGGTCTCCCAATCAATGGTTGGTCTCCAGCTATCCTATGAGCGACATGGACCACCCTGGGCTTCCTGTTGGGGTGAGCCAGTAATATGACACTTACCAGTCGAAGGGTCCTGGGTCATTCAGGATTAGAAGCTATGTCTTTAGGGGATACCTGCCTTAAAGGGCCCAAGAAGGCAGGCCTGGAGGGAGGGGATGTGGATCAAGAGAAGGTGCCCTGAGTCAAGGAAGGCTGGGGAGCATTTATTCCAGGCCTTGCCTGAGCATAGGAGCAGGTGCATTTGACGTTGGCCATACCTAGTACAATTCCCAGTGTGGTTCCCTCTGTGGGACTCTTAACTGTAGGAAAAAAAAAAAAAAAAAGAAATCAGGAAACAAGTAAACAAATAGGCTGGTCACCATGGAAATGGAAACCCAAGGTGTTAGGAACAATAGCCGTGTGTAAGTCCGGAAGTGGACGCTGTCTCCACAGTTGCTTTGACCCCAAACCTGCGTCCCTGTGGGAGCCCGGACATATCCATAAACTCGTTACATAGACAGCTTCCCCTGGAGAGGGAAACGTCTCTGATAAGCCTTGGTTTGATCATCATTAAAATGGCAATAAAATTAATATGGTGCTTGTGCATCCCAGCGCTCTCTTCACAGCTGCTGGTGGGGACTCTCTTTGTCCCAGTCCCTCAGATGAGAAAGATGGAGAGAGATTCCTTAAGTTGCCCAAAGTCACAGCTATTAGTGGAAAAGGCGAGACTTGTACCCAGGCCCCAGTGTCCACGCCCTTTCAGTAGCCATGTTCTGCCACTTCACACTGGTGTTCCAAAATTTTGGTAGAAGCAGTTAATACTGATTTTGCGTGTCTTATTTTATTGAGTCCCGACCACAGACCGATGAGGCAGGCGCAACTGGTTAATCCCACTTCATAATGAAAAGGGAGGCACAGAGGATTTAGGAATCCTGCCCAAGTTCCACAGTCAGTAGGAGGCAGAAATATATTTTGAGGTTATTTTTTCAGATGGATTTGAAATGCTGATGTGCCTGAAAATTATTTTGGAAGCCCAGGATGTGTGTTCACTGTAATTTCTAAATCTGGCTCTCATCAGTTGTGATGTTCTTCATGTGTGGATTTATATTAAATCAGGGGGGTGAACATTGTGGACAGAGGAAAGTAACTTGATTTGTCTATTATCATTAGAAAACCATGTTCAGGAATGCACTAACATGTAAGTAATTGGACAGTGTTAAAGCAAAGGAAAAAGCTTTGAAAACAAAATCACACCTTTAAAATCTATGCAAATTCTTTTTCTTGGTGAAGGAAAAACCAAATGTACTACTGTTTGTGGGCTGGCTGGACGTGTTACAAATGCTGTGGGGTGGGAGTATGTGACAATTTTTTTTCCATTGAGGGCCCATTATAAGACACACTCGGGCTGCTTAAACTCCCCCAAACTCGTGAATTGGTTCAATAACAAAAAGCATGAATCATTTTAATATGAAGGTGCAGGAACATCTGCCTGAGTAATTTCTGACTTTTTTTTTTTTCTTGTTGAAAACGTGTTACATTTGGGATTTATTGTTGGAAATAAAAGTGGATCTGGGGACCGGTGGCCTAGAAGCTTCATGAAGACGGGTCCTTATTATTTACTGCTTATTATTTACCTGCTTATTATTTATGCCCTTTGTCATGTGTCTGTATCCAGTGGGTCTGAATGAATACTTTTTAAATGAATGATGAATTTAGGAAGGCCTGTATTCTGCCCCAGGCTAAGCCCACTCCTCTTGAGGAGGTTCCTTAGACTGGCAGATGGCCAAGGGGTAATAGAAGCTTACGGTAAAGTTCCAGCTGGTTTGGGGGCCCAAGGCGGAGCTCTGGACTGCTAGACAGGGTGGCCCAGTTTGGGAGCCCGAGAACCCCCTTCCTCCTGAGACTCAGGCCTAGTCTCAGCTCTCATCACTCTGTCAGAAAGGGCAAAAGTCCCTCTCCACCAAGGAGGGGATTGGGCCAGGGGAAAACGGGCAAAGATTCAGGAGGCCTCGGGGCCTGGCTTAGAGCTGGCTTAAGCCTCAGCCAGACAGGGGCTCCCGGCCTGGCTGTTCCCAGAGGGTGTGAGGTTGGGCCTTGTGGTGACCTTCCCTGGGTGACCCTGCTTCCACCCTCTGGGACCTCCAGGTGACCTTCAGCCTCAACCCTGGGGAGCCGTCTTAATTAAGAGCTAACTTTGTTCTGGTTACTTAAGGTGTGCTTTGCCCCATGCTAAGGACTGACTGCAGTCTCACTGGTTTTTCCTTTAGCACTTTTGGTTTCTTTTCTTTTTTTAGAGACAGAGCATGAGGAGGGGGTAAAGGAGGGGAGAGGTAGAGGGAGAATCTTTTTTTTTTTTTTTTAAAGATTTTATTTATTTATTTGACAGAGAGAAATCACAAGTAGATGGAGAGGCAGGCAGAGAGAGAGAGAGAGGGAAGCAGGCTCTCTGCTGAGAGAGCCTGATGCGGGACTCGATCCCAGGACTCTCAGATCATGACCTGAGCCGAAGGCAGCGGCTTAACCCACTGAGCCACCCAGGCGCCCCTAGAGAGAGAATCTTAAGCAGGCTCTAAGCCCAGCACGGAAAGAGCCAGACTTGGGGCTCAGTCTCAGGACCGTGAGATCATGACCTGAGCTGAGATCAAAAGTCGGTTCCACGCTCAGCAGCCTGAGCCACCCAAGCGCCCCTCCCTTCAGCAGTTCCTTTTCTTGCTGTTTTCCTGTCTGTTACACAAAACACGTTAGTGCCTGCGTGCAGCGATCTACAGCTCAGAATGGTTTGTCTCCTCCTCCTTACAGGGATCCTGTCTGGATGGGACTGTCGTAATCCCAGTTCACAGCTGAGGAAATTTGAGGCTTAAAGAGTATAAGTACCTTGTCCAGCATCATGTGTCTTCTCAGTCACCTAAAACAAGCAAGGGAATGTGACTCTTAAACCTGTTTTCCTTCTCCACTGGGTCTGGGGCCCAATCCCCTGCGTTGAGTTTCGGAAGGAACGTATAGGCCTTTGTTTTGCAGGATTATTTATTCAAGTGACTGTTTTTTGCTCAGTCACAGGGGACTATGAGCTCGTAAAGGGCTTTACGCTTGATGTATCTTGTATATTTTTATTGGGAAAAGGCCACCGCCCATCATATCTCTCATAGATCTGTTTCAGCAAAGCTGACTGTAAAGTGTTTTTCTGTAAAGTGAGCTCGTGTAAAGTGAATTACAGTGAAGTGAATCCTAGTTCCTGGTCGGTTTCCTTCCTAAAAAAATAAGCTTGCTCCCAGAAGGTGTCCCAGGAGGATGGGAGTCTGGGATCTGCCTTTGGCCACATGCTCACCTCCACGCCTGCTCCTCCCCTACCCCCCCTACCCACCAGGCCCTGGGTGCTGTTCTTTTGTGCAGATAGGAACAGCGCCCAAGAGTGCCAGGGCCCTGGTTGTAGCAGGAGTTATATACCTTCTAGTCTGGGACTGGTCAGTTGTTCAGCCCACACCATATCTTAAAGCCTCTGCCTCCAGCTTGGCTCATGATCCCAGGGTCCTGGGATGGAGCCCCGCATTGGGCTCCCGCTTCCTGCTCTCTCTCTGCCTGCCTCTCTGCCTACTCTCTCTGTCAAATAAATAAAAACTTAAAAAAAAAAAATTAGAAAATTTCATCTCGTGTCCCTGATTTAAGATTTCTTTTAGAAAATTGGAAGTTCTAGCAGTATTAGGTAAGAATTTTTGCATTGCACTGTCTGCCATATTAGTTGTCTGTCTGTCTGGGGGCAAAGTTCCAGGCTTTACATTTCACACAGACCACAGGCTTCCCTCTGGCCTCAGGCGCAGCACCTTTTACTGTGTTATGTCACCTGGCCAACCCCTGGGCTGGGGCCCCTGTCCTTTTCTGTGGTGTATTTGCCTTGCAAACTTTAAGTTATATAATAACAAGTTCCCCCTTAAAAAAAAAAAAAAAAAAAAGAACAGTTTGCAGCACAGGGTTTACTTAACATGCAATTTCAGCAGGCACTGAGTTTGCTCATTTAATGCGGAGACCTGGCCCCCAGAAGGGCCTGGGACTACCCAGCAGCAAGAGTCTGTTGGAAGGAAGGACAGACAGGGAGGGCGCTGTCTGGGTGTCTCCAGCCCCCTAAGTGAAGGGCTTCCTTTAAAGAAGTGACAAGTAATGCACGACACCAAGTGATCAACACAGTATTCAAGGGGGAGACCCTTAAACTTCAGGGGGACTGAAGGAGAGGGAGCTGGGGAGGGGCAGGTGTGCCGTGGGGACATTCCACGACAAAGGAAAAGCAGGAAAGTGAGCTGGGAAATACCCAAGTCCGAGCCTGAATGATGCTGTTTACAAGTTCTTACAGGAAAGACTATTATGAGTGAGCGCTTAATGGGTTGTCTGTCTGTCAAGGGGAGAGAGGGGCTGGGGGTGAGGGGGCGGGGCTGGACTTGAGAAGGAGTGACTCTAAGCGTTGCTTCTTGCATTTCCTGTCTTTCCATTTACAGTCTGCTTGGGGATTAAAAGGGTGGTGGTGGGGGGTGCCTGGCTGCTGAGCGTGGGAGGAAGGAGGTGTGTGTGTTTCTGTTTCGCTTCTGAATATTTTCTGGACCCAGAGAGGGTTTTCTGGTCTGCTGAGGAGAAGACACCCCTTGTAGGCCCTGCAGGCGGAGGTGATGGTGGGCGGAGGGTGAGATGTTATCGGTTTCCTGGGTGGAGTATGGACCGGAAGGAGGGGTGCCTCACCCTGAAAAATCTCAATTAAACTTTGGACCGGCTTACCCAGGGAGGTGGCATGACTTCCTCTGGAGGTCTAAAATAAAGAGCAGAGATTCAGTTCCATCTGGAACGATGGGTGTGGCCCTGGCTGGCGCTGGGATGGACCCAGTGATCTCCCCAGCCTTCTTTGTTCTGAGACTAGACACCCCACCCCTCACCCACCCTAGAGAAATTTCTGGAACTAGGAAGGTTTGGTCTCAGCACATTAGGATTGCTGCTAGAGAATAAAGACCCTTAAAACTGGATCCTTTGGCTTCTTGGGCAACAAGCAGGAAAACACCCACCTTCTGTTAGACCAGGCTCTTGAATTTTAGTGTCAGTGAATAGAGCAAAGAGAGTCTTTTACCCTTATTTAAAAGTGGACTGCACAGTTGTTGACTCTTTCAAGGCCTGACATTAATATACCGTAATTCAGTTTGCTGTCTGGAAGTGGTTTGCCACATTCTTTTGGGCTCCGATGAGAAATGGTGACCCCCACCCCCCCTAAAGAAGGGTGATCTTATGGCTGGTGTCAGGATTTATAGCGTCTTCTGTCATCCTTAAAAGGGTCCCTGTTGGGGCACCTGGGTGGCTCAGTGGGTTAAAGCCTCTGCCTTCGGCTCAGATCATGATCTCAGGGTCCTGGGATCGAGCCCCGCATTGAGCTCTCTGCTCAGCGGAGAGCCTGCTTCCCATCCTCTCTCTCTGCCTGCCTCTCGCCTCTCTGCCTAGTTGTGATCTCTGTCAAATAAATAAATAAAATATTAAAAAAAAAAATGGGGTCCCTGTTTGGGCAATAAATTACATAGTCAGTCTACCATGAAAGAAAAGAAAAAATTCAGTAGAAAACTGTTTTGGGAGGGGGCATGGAAACTAAGGCCTTTGAAATATGTGATTTTCCACTTAAATAAACATATATTATTCTTTTTTGTAACCTAAATGACATTACAGCATTCAGAGCCTGACTTCTTGCTGGAAGGAGAGGAAGGAAGTTTTGTGATTGAGAAAAGCTCATTAAACACACGCATACACACACGCACACACGCACAAAACAACTAAACTAAGAAAACCAAGTAACATAAAATAAAAGAACCAGGAGCTTCCCAGCCAGGGGTTCTACCTGTGCTATGGCTGTGGGGGCTGGAAGAAAGCTTGGGGCCCCCAAGGAGCGCGGCTTTGAAAGGAAAGAGGATGCAGACGGGGCCCTGACCTGACGTTGCACAGCTGGAACATCCCAGAATGCAGACGGGCCCTGAGGTCAGAGGGAGTGGGATGCAGCCAGGCCTCTTAGTGCTTTGCTGGGGCCACTGAGCCCATCCTTGACCATGGTTGATTGCAAGAGTGGGGATTAGGGATTGAAAAAAATGTAAGCCCTAGGCACTTCTGTTAAAGGGGAAACTAAGGCATATGACAGATTTTAAGTTTATTTGAAAATCAATTCAAGTCAGGCAGTGCCAGATGGGAAGTGGTCGGGAGGGATCCTCTCAGAGGAGCCGGCGGAAAGGCTCCCACAGAGAAGGTATGGAGCACCAGGCACTAGGAGACAGTCATTGCACTGGCTGTGGCTGAAAGCCTGGTTGGCTATTTATGATTGGCTGTCCTGAGCATTTTCTTTTCATAATCTTGAGGCATTTCCAGATTTAGGTTTTGGTGTGCTTACTATACTGCCACTCAATCTAATGGCCTCCTCGTTTGATTAGTTTAGCAATTCCTAAGTGGAGTGATCTAAAAGCAAATAGTTCTCCATTTTTAGTCTCAGCGTCCTCCTCTGTAAATTGGGGATGGTACCACCACCTAGCTCCAGGGCTTCTGTGGGAAGCGAACGGAGGAGAGGAGAAGGCATTGGTAAGCTGGGGTAAGGCATGCCAATGCGAGATGATGGCTCTGTGGCCCTTGTGTGGTCACAAGGGCTGGTGTTTCCTATAGGCAAGCGGGAGGAGTGACACTGAGCCACCTTCGTGTCAGGGACACGTGACAGACGGCCTCCAGTGCCGTCTCTTCCCAGCCCTGTCAGCAACTGACAGGTTCAATGAGGCTTTGCCAGAATGTTCAAGTAGCTTTTCCTAACACGTGTCTTTCTTCAAACTCTGTCCCACCCTGCCGACCACAAACTTCGCTGGGAGCATCTTTTGCCAAAACGGAGCTGGCACAGCTGTAGAAAGAGGCAGTGTTCTATATGATTGTGAACGACACAGCGGGCAGCGCGTAGGATATACTCATCCGTTCACCCGGCCTCCCAACAAACAGCTACTGAGCCCTGCTCAGGTCCCAGGCACTGGGGCGATTGGGGTGGCTGGCTGGGTGGGCAGACGTGGTAGCTGCCCTGATCTGGAACTTGCCTCCTTGAGGCAACAACCTGCAAAAACAGCACAAGAAACTTACAATATGTTATAAGTTACAGTGTAAAGTAACTTACGATATGTTATAAGTTACAACGTAAAGTAACTTATAATATGTTATAACTTACAGCGTAAAGTAACTTACAATCTAGTAAAGAAAAAAATGAAGACTAAGAGACCAACAATTGAGCACTAAGCTTACTGCTGGGTGGGGAGCCTGATGGCATAGGGTCTTGGCTGTGAGGGATGAAGTTTAGGCGGCTAGAGAAATGGCATAGGTCTTCCATAGCCAAACCCCCGGGAGCTGTGCATCACTGGCCCTGGGGAAGTACTCTCGCTGAGCGCTGGTGCCTGGCTGGTGATGCCTGGGTTTGTCGGTTATTGGGCACGCGGTTGGCTGGAGGTGGTCTCCAGCGTAACAAGGACTGCCTGTGGCAGTCTGGTCCTCCGTTGTGTCGGCCGCACGCTCGGAAAGGTTTGCCAAGCCAGTATCATGGCACCCAGGGAGCTCTCTGCTGGTGTCAGGAGGCTGGGTGCTAAGGGGGGGGGGCGTTGTCCCATGTAATGGGTTATGTACCCATTAAAGATGAAAATTATTGGGGCACCTAAGGGGGCTCAGTTGGTCGGGCATCTTCTCCCTTCGGCTTAGGTTGGGATTCTGGAGTCCTGGGATCAAGCTCTGTGTCAGGCTCCCTGTGGCCGGGAGTCTGCTTCTCCCTCTCTCTCTGCTTCTCCCCCCACTCATGCTCTCTCTCTTTCTCTCACACTCTCTCTCAAATAAATAAAATCTTAAAAAAAAAAAGGTACAATGTCTTGTTTAAAAAAATGAAAATTACTAAGATTATGTAGAAACATGAAAAATAACATAAACTTTTTTCTTTTTTTTAAAGATTTATTTGTGAGAGAAAGAGAACAAGCTGGGGAATGAGCAGAGGGAGAGGGACAAGCAGACTCTGCACTGAGCACAGAGCCCAATGCAGGGCTCGATCTCATGACCCTGAGATATGACCTGAGCTGAAATCAAGAATCGGATGCTCAGGGTTCCTGGGTGGCTCAGTTGGTTAAACAACTGCCTTCTGCTCAGGTCATGATCCTGGAGTCTGGGATGGAGGCCCACATGAGGCTCTCTGATCGCCAGAGAGTCTGTTTCTCCCACTGTCCTCTCTCTCTCATGCTCTCTCTCTCTCAAATAAATAAATAAAATCTCAAAAAAAAAAAAAAGAATCGGATGCTCAACTGACTGAGCCACCCAGGTCCTCCCACAACACATAAACTCTTGAATACAAGGAGTCCAAAATGCAAAGATGACAATTGCAGTACTCCGAAATCCTGTGGTAGTGAGTGACAGAAATGCAAATGTGTCTGGGAATCTAGGGGTGTTCCTGGATTTCTGGATCCAAAGAATCAAACAAGATCCTGGGGTTTTTCTGTCCCCATCTCTCAGCAATGTTGGTCTCTCCTCTGCTTCATTCTCGGCGGGTCAGGAGGTCTCATAGCTGCTCTCGATGCAGCTTCAGTGCAAAGAGAACCACTTTTCTGAAAAGCAGCAGGAATGCCTTGGAAAAGACTCCCTTTGGTGATACCAGGTCACTTGCCTGTGTGGTGGCTGGAGTTGGAGGGAAGGAAGGATGGTGTGGGCCACACAGGAGGGCTGTTAGAGAAGGAGTGCCAGGCAAGTGAGAGCCACAGTCGTCCACCTCAACCGTGTAAGAATAAGATGCCTCCAGGTACGACCAAAGATTAAACGGTAACTTACATGCCCAGGTGGTATGAGCTTGGATTTTAAAGTTGTCTTCAGTGACAAAAGTCACAGTTTATTTATTTTTTATTTTTTTAAAGATTACTTATTTATTTATTTGACAGACAAAGAGAGAGATCACAAGTAGGCAGAGAGGCAGGCAGAGAGATTGGAGGAAGCAGACTCCCTGCCAAGCAGAGAGCCCGATGTGGGGCTTGATCCCAGGACCCTGAGAACATGACCTGAGCCGAAGGCAGGGGCTTTAACCCACTGAGCCACCCAGGCGCCCCAAAAGTCACAATGTTTAAATGAAAATAATCTGATTCAGAATTGTCCTTCCTGTCATATTTTGATTGGGGCCAAAGTAGACATATGTCTATATACTTTTAAGCCTTGATCCAATAATCCAGGTTTTAGCAAACCTTTTCTTTTCTTTTCTTTTCTTTTCTTTTAAAAGATTTTATTTATTTGACAGGCAGAGATCACAAGCAGGCAGAAAGGCAGGCAGATAGAGAGAGGAGGAAGCAGGCTCCCCGCTGAGCAGAGAGCCTGATGCAGGGCTCCATCCCAGGACCCTGAGATCATGACCTGAGCTGAAGGCAGAGGCTTTAACCAACTGAGCCACCCAGGTGCCCCTAGCAAACCTTTTCTATAAAGAGTAGGTAGTAAATATTTTACTTTAATGGGCTGTGTGGTCTCTGTTGCAATTACTAGACTCAACCATTGCAGATTGAAAGGAGCCATAGCTTATACCTAAACAAATGGCCAGGCTGTATGTCAATAAAACTTTTAATTTTAACAGATATTGGGCCAGATTGCCACACGCATTATCTTGTTGACCCCTCATATAGATATCTGAAACTTTTACTTATTTGTTTATTTTAAAGATTTTATTTATTTATTTGACATAGAGAGAGAGCACAAGTAGGCAGAAAGGCAGGCAAAGAGAGAGGGGGAAGGAGGCTCCCTGCTGAGTAGAGAGCCCGATGCGGGGCTCAATCCCAGGACCCTGAGATCATGATCTGAGTCAAAGGCAGAGGCTTAACCCACTGAGCCACCCAGGTGCCCCTATCTGAAACTTTTATGTTCCAGGAGGCCATAAGACACTCCTATAATCTGTATATTTGCAAACCACATATCTGTAAGGGATTAATATACAAAATACAGAAGGAACTCCTATAACTCAATAGGAAAAAAACAAATAATCTATTTAAAAAGCAGATAGTGGACAATAGACATTTCATCAAAGAAAGACATACAGATAGACAACAGGTACATGGAAAGATGCTTGACATCACTAATCGTCAGGAAAATGCAAATCAAAACCAAAATGGTATGTCACTTCATACCTGTTGGGATGGCCATTATCAAAAACAAAAAATAACAAGCGTTGGCAAGAATTTGGAGAAACTGGAACTCTTGTGTGTTGTTGGTAGGAACGTAAAATGGTGTAGCCATTACGGAAATATGGAAAGTAGAGTGGCGGTTCTTTTTTCTCCTTTTTTTTCCCCCATAAAATTAAAATTGGAATCACCTGATGATCTAGCAATCCCGCTTCTGGGTATTTATCCAAAAGAATTGAAATCAGGATCTCAAAGAGATACTTATACTCCTGTGTTTATTACAGTGTTATTCCCAATAGTCAATAGATGGAAACAAACTAAATGTTCTTCAAATGATGACTAGATTAAGAAAATGTCATATATATAGGGAGGCCTTGTGGCTCAGTCAGTTAAGTGTGTGACTCTTGATTTCAGTTTGCGTCATGATCTCAGGGTCCTGAGGTCAAGCCCTCTGTTGGGCTCCATGCTCAGCACGGGGTCGGCTTGTCCCTCTCCCTCCACTCCTCTCCTTAGTCTTTCTCTTTCTCTCAAATAAATAAATGAATGAATAAAATCTTAAAAAAAAAAGAGAGAGAAAATCTCATATATACATGCAATGGAATATTATTTGGCCTTAAGAAAGAAAGAAATTCTGCTACATGTAACAGCCTACCTAGCTTTCGAGGATATCGTGCTAAGTGAAATAAGCCAGGCGCAGAAGGATAAACACGGCATGATCCCACCTATATGAGGAATCTAAAGTAGTCAAATTCATAGAAACAGGAAGGAGACCGGTGGTTACGAGGAGCTGGGAGGAAAAGGGAAATGAAAAGTTGGTATTCAATTGGAATAGAGTTTCAGTTATGCAAGATGGGAAAGTTCTAGAAATATTCTGACAGCACTGTGCCTATTTTATAGTACTGGGTTGTATACTTAAAAAATTAAGAGGGTAGATCTCATGTTATTTATTTATTTGAGATTTTACCTATTTATTTGAGAGAGAGCGCATGAGTTGTGGGGGTGGGGGTTGCCAGAGGGAGAGGTAGAGCATCCACAAGCAGACTCCTGGCTGAGCCAGAGGCTTGATGTGGGGCTCGATCCCAGGATCCCGAGATCTTGACCTGAGCTGAAGGCAGATGCTTCACCGACAGAGCCACCCCAGGTGCCCCTCATGTTATTTTTTTAAATCACAAAAATGTATATAAACTGAATTGTGTTAACGGTTTATTTTTTGTTCCTCATGTGGCTGGGAACATTTGGAAAACATAATATTGATCCCATCACGAAAGCAAAGGATTAGAATTGCCCTGTCCGAGGCGGGGTGAGTAATGTTCTATCACGAACTAAGCAACTGGAGAGGTCACTTGTGGTCACAACGAAGACAGGGCAGCTAGAGGCCATGACAAGGTGGCTTGGTTCAAACACCGGCCAGGATAGCTTTGTCTTGCCAGTTTGGGCAGTGCATGCCATTCTGTCACGAATTTGGGATTAGAGCGGCGTGTGGAGTTGATGTTTAAAGCTCCCTCCTGTGCCCTCCAAACCAGGTGGTGCTTGGGATTAAAAACATTCATTGTTTGGTCAACAGAAGGCCCTTACAGCTCTGACGGGAGCGCCACCTGAGAAGGACCTTCTCCTGCATCTGCATTTTAGCATCTCAGGCTCTGCTGCATCCAGGTGCTGTTTTAGTGGGCACAGAGGGCCCCCCTGCGGTCTGCTCCAGATCTGAGAAAGAGTCTGGGGTCCTGGGGCCAGAGATGGGATTTTGGACCCACTTATTTTCTGCACATGGGATCATATGGTGCGTGGAAGCAGCCTGGAGCGCGGGGTCTGTGTGACCCTCTGAGGCCTCCACTCCTGGGCTCTCTAACTCATGAGAGGCGGAAACTCTGAGAACATTCCATTTGAATAAGATGCATTTTTAATAAAAAGCAATGGAAAATGGTCAACCTGGCTTGAGGAAAGGGAATGTACTCTTTCATGTAAAACAAACAAACAAAAAATGTGACTATGGGAAGCATCCAAGAAAATAAGATGACCTGAAGGCTGGATTTAAAAATTGGCACCGAGGGAGATCTCATTTTCCCAGTCGATGACTCCCCTTCAGCTGCACTCGCGGCCGTGGAGCAAACTGAAACAACTTCATAAATTAAAGTCTATGCAGGCAAGAAACGACGCCTGGACTATCACACAGCAGATGAAAACCTTGAAGCCTTTGTGTTCGGCTGACATCCTTGGTTTGAAGGTTAATGGTGTCTAGAGAAGGTCAGGTTATACACACACGCAATTGAAAAGAAAATCCCCGTGGATAGTCAGAGAGAGATCTAGCTGTGTTTGCTTGCTGTCCTTCAGGCCACTTTTGTTTGCTTGTTTGTTTTTCCCTCTAGAAATCATGTCTTTGTCCTGCCGTGATTAATTTAAGCAGCTTTTGTTTAGATGGGGTTCATGGAAACTTCTCCGAGAGCTCAAAGTATGTTGGCAAGTGATGCCTTGTAACCAGCACCTCATTTTTTTTTCTTTTATTACGTAAGAAATAGAAGGATGTGTTTGGGATGGAAAAGATTCCAGTTGTGTGTGGAGCAGTGTACGTACCCTTGATAGCTCTACCTTACCTCCTTCCTGGCTGCTTAATGCTTCCTGCTCGTTTTATTTTATTTTATTTATTTATTTATTAAAATATTTTATTTATTTATTTGATAGGCAGAGATCACAAGTAGGCAGAGAGGCAGGCAGAGAGAGACGAAGGGAAGTAGGCTCCCCGCTGAGCAAAGAGCCCGATGTGGGGCTCAGTCCCAGGACCCTGGGATCATGACCTGAGCTGAAGGCAGAGGCTTTAACCTACTGAGCCACCCAGGTGCCCTTCCTGCTCGTTTTAGATCTTTATCTTACGTTCACTGTTTATGTGGCTGTGAACACGTGTGTGTACATGTACACGTGCACATGTACATACTTAGTTTTAATTTAGTACACTGGGTCATGATGTGTGTATTCATGGACAGCTTGCATTTTTTGCTTACCATGCCCAGACCTGCTCCGGTCAGTGTGTATGTGTATGACTTTTTTTTTTTTTTTAAGATTATTTATTTATTTATTTATTTGACAGAGAGAGATCACAAGTAGACAGAGAGGCAGGCAGAGAGAGAGAGAGAGAGGAGGAAGCAGGCTCCCTGCTGAGCAGAGAGCCCGATGCGGGACTCGATCCCAGGACCCGGAGATCATGACCTGAGCGGAAGGCAGTGGCTTAACCCACTGAGCCACCCAGGCGCCCTGTGTATGACTTTTTAATGTGGCAGAGCGTCCCATGTTATAAATGCATAATGTATCAAACTATTTGGCTACTCTTCCTTTTTGCTATTAAAAGAGGTAATGACAGTGTGAGATCATGAATGTGCCTCTGGAGCTGATTTGGTGTCTGTCAAGTGTGTGACTTGGACACAGGACTTCATGGACTCGCGGAAATGACCTAGGGCAAGGGGTTGGCAAACTACCACCCTTGGACCAAACACCCCCTCCCCCCATTTCTTCTATGGCCTGCAAGCCAAGAATAATTTTCTTATTTTTAAATGATCAAAAAAAAATCAGTAAACAGTATTTCCTGATACATGAAAATCACACGAGATTCAAAGTTCAGCGTCCATAAATAAAGTTTTGTTGGAACACAGCCATGCGCATTTGTTTACCTATTGTCTGGGGCTGTTTTACTGCTACAATGGCAGAGTTGAGTAGTTGTGACAGAGACCATCTGGCCCACCTAAAATATTTACCATCTGGCCTCTTACAGAAAACATTGGCTGACCCTTGACCTAGGGCAAATAACTAACGTCTTCATGTCTCAACTTTCTTTTCTGTGCGATGGAGAGAACAGTCATAATACCCACCTTATAAGGCTAAGTTACTTCTTACATATATCAAAGAAAGATCCCACGTCGTGTAAACCAGATGTGTTGCTTGTGTAGGAGACGTACATACGTAAATTACATGTAAAATACTTAGGACTTTTTAAGTGCTCAGTGAAGGTTAGCTGCTATGTTTGGTATTTTCCTAACTCTTTATCCACGTATGCGGGGATAGCCCAGCTGCCCAGGAGTGGGCTGGATGGTGAAGAGCATTTTAATAAGTGCTACCTAACCTCCTTCCAGACGCTTCTCCAAGGTTTGTCCTAGAAGCGGAGTCTCTGTCTTCCCACGTGCCTGACACTGCTGGACACAGGGGCTCATGGAGTAGATAAGGAAGCTGAATCTGGGAAGAGCTCTTCGGAGGCAGACCTGCCCCTCAGAGCACTGTGCCCAGACCTCTGGGCTGTGGTCATCGCTGGGAAGGTGTCTCCTCAGATCCGCCCACGCTCACTGTCCTTTGAGTGAGGGTCTCTTCTGGGCTGAGCCCTGAGCCTGTAAATTCTCATTTTTAGTTCTCACTCCCACCTCTGTGTCGCACAGAGGAAGAAGCTGGGGGGCTCAGGGAAGTGCAGTAACTTGATCCACATCCCAAAGCTGCTAGTATGGAAGTGGGGTTTGAAACCAGTTGTAGGAGGTGTAGACGCCAGCAAACTTGCTACTCGATTCCTCCGCTTCCGGGAAGGGAGGAGGAGAGGGAAGACGCACCGCATCTTCTCTCCCCGCTTTTCCAAATCAGCATCTCAGAAATGGGTAAGAGCTACGGGAAAGATCTGCCGCGAGCCTTGCAGGAGGAGCCTTAGTCGCGGCCGACGTCATCTCCTTTCAAGCTAAGTGAAGAGGATTGGTAACAGGGCATCAGTGTTGTTCACGCTCCGATGTGCGAGTCTCTGCTGCTCGGTCGTGCTGAGAATGATGTAGTTCTAACGGATAACCCTCCTTTGGGTGAAAATGTCTATTTTTAGGCGTCTCCCTGTGCTCCTGTCAAGGGCCTTTGCCCCAGCATTTCTCATGACCCGTTAGCACGCCTGCGAAACATGAAGCGGATTTACCCAGATATTCTTGACCTTGTGCACTAGGGAGATGTTTCTGGCTTTGTGTGTGTTTTCAGTGACGAACATTTGCATTCTTTCCTCCCTGCGCATTTTTTTTTTTCCCCTCACATCGACATTAAAAAACAAGAAAATGTGGCTCACCCCAAAATGTAGAACTTGGGATCTTAACTCGCATGGACAGTAGTTCTCTATGAGGAATGCGAAACATTTGACAGAATTTCCTGAAGGAACAAAGAGCCACGATTCCATGATTAAAACCACATTAAAACAAAAAGCAGACTACAACCAAAAGACCCGGTAAGAGCGCTTCTTATTTAATCAAAAAGGCAGCCCAAGTGGGTTGTTTATGGCCTCACCGAGGCCTTTCTTTGATGCTTAAACTTTTTAAGAACACACTCAGAACTTCCTCTTTAGCCTGTCTTTACTCTGAGTTATTTTCCCAAAAGGCAGCCTTCCTTTCTGCAGCCTGGTTACGAATGGTCATTGGAACAGATGAAAAGGCAGAGCTTCCACTCTGATAGGCTGTGAGCATTTATCTGAAGTGGTAATTGTCAGGTTCCCTTGTTATTCCCTTGCTATCTGATGCAGCCATGATGAAAGGGGTCTCCAGGGAACAGGAAATAAAAGGAAAAACCTTCTTTTAGAAGCTATGTGCTCAAAGCGGGGTTCGCCAGCCTCGACCCCACTGACATTTGTGACTAGACAGTCCTTTGGCATGGGGGGCTGTCGCGGGCATGGGAGAAGTTGAACAGCATCCCTCGATGCCCGGAAGTGCCAGGAGCACCCCCATCGTGATAACCAGAACCGTCTCCAGACACTGCCCCGTATCCCAGTGTCGAAAGCCACTGGCTTAGATCCTGGTCGTCTTGAACTCGCTTCTGCTTCTGTCTGTGCACCCTCCGCTCTCCCCCGAGGGAGCTTTGTTTTCTTCTTCTTCTCCCACCCTCGCTGCCTGGAGGTACTGCTACATGTGGTGCGCCAAGCTCGTCCCAGGCCCAGGTAACTGAAATAAGGCGTAAGACCTGGAGTGCGGCAAGTTCTCTCCCTGGGGCTTCCTCTTGCCGCTGGTCTGCTGGGTGTGAGGTCCTGCCAGGAGCAGGTGTGTGCAGAGCGAGATGCTCCGGGGACAGGTGTGCAGAAGGGAAACGTCAGGTTGCCGTGGAGTGGAGCCCGGCAGCTCCGGCCTCTGGTTCTGGTGACATGGGCAGCTGATGGGTGCTCTGACCCCCAGCAGCCCAGGCCCGGCATGGGCAGAGAGCTGCCTTACTGTTTCCCCTTTTGGAGACGAAGGGCAGATATGGTGAAGTTCCCAGGAGGGGCTTGGCTGGATCTCAGTAAGCAGGAACACAGCCCTTTCCTGGGTCCAGGGTGTAGGGAAGCTCTAGAAATCTCTCTCCCTGGGACATGTGGCTCCTCCAGCCTCCAGAACACGGAGACCTAGTGCAGGGGGCTACATTGGCAGGGCAGGCAGAACGTGAGGCCTGAATTTGGGTTCAGTTCTACCCTCAGTAGCAACATGACCTTGAGCAACCTTCCCTTGTTCCTGTAGTACTCTCCACATTTCGATTATTCTCCTGTCTTACAGGCAAAGGTGATACTACGAAGAGACAGAATTGTGACCTTCCTGAACTTGCTTTTTTTTTTTTTTAAAGATTTTATTTATTTATTTGGGGAGCACATGAGCCGGAGGAGGTACAGAGAGAGAGAGAGCAAGAGGGCGGGCGAGCATCTCCAGCAGACTCCACGCTGAGTGCAGAGCCCAATGCAGGGCTCGCTCTCAACTCTGAGACCATGACCTGAGACAAAAATCGTCAGATGCTTAACTGACGGAGCCATCCAGGCTCTTCTGAATTTGCTTTTAGTTGTGAGTTCCTAATTAAGGGGGTGTATGTAAGGGGCTTGGGGGTCTTTTGGTGGGTTTTACCTTATGTTTATGGGGGTCATAGAGACCCCAATAAATAGCGTATCTCTTCCTGAACAAACTGATTGAAGGTTTGAACCTTGGAGCTTACCCAGATTTATTTATCAGGCAAGTCATCCTCCTCCCCTGGGGCCAGTAAGTACTGTCCCCAAGGCCAAGAGTCCTTAGGGAACAGGACCAACAATGGAGGGCAAGGGTCAAGGTCAGTGTAGACTGCAGAGGCCCCGCCCCATGCCCAGTAGAGGATGTTGGCCTGCCTTTCCTTGACTCTGGCTGTCATTGCTGCAGGCTGGCCACAAACCCTTGTTGTCCCAACCTCCAGGGAGGGAGCTCTGAGCCTAGCAGTGCCTTGGGGTGACAGCCCAGGGATGGCACCGTGGTGTCCCCAGCACCCAGGGCCCTCTCAGCTTCATAGGAGTCCTCAGCTATAGAGAGATTTCATACAGCCCTTGTTGGAATCCTTAGATTCCAAGGAAAAGGGGGAGTGGTGGTGGCCGCGGGGGTGGATGGGAGCCACCGTGAGCTAGCACCAATTCAGCATTGCTTCAGGAAATAAGTCACCTCAGGTCACTGATGTCTACTTCTCCAGCCTCAGTGGTCTCCTGAGCCCCCTGAACTGGACCCACAGCAGGCCTGTGGAGAAGAGGGACAAGCCTGCCCCCTTGTCACCCTTTTAATCAGAAGCTTGGAGTCTGCAGCGTAGCCTGTCTACCGTATGTGCTCAGTTGACTGAGTCGAAGCCCCGCACAGACCTGTTCCCTGTTGTGTGCAGAGGGCAGAAGGCACAGCCTCTCCGAGCTGGACCGGCCGCCTGGGCTCCAGCCCCCGCACACACCCAGCTCATCTGGAGGTCAGAGCTCACCAGAAAAATGGTGTGAGTGGCCAGTTCTCTCTTCGCTGTGGCTCGAGGCAGCCCAGCCCAGCTCTAGGCTGGATGTGAGACCTGAGAGTGAACTCCTCTATGAATAATGACACAATTCTACAAAAATGCAGCATCTCCCGGATACAACTTCTGGAGCTTTGCCTGGGGGAGGAGGGCCCGGAGGGTGTTTTGCATTCTGGTTATTGGTGGTTCTTTGCCCCAGGGATGTGGGCCTGTGTGGTATGCATGCTTTTTCACAGGGCACACATTTTCAGATGCTCGCATTGACCATTTCTGGGAGTCTCCTGGGGAAAAGGAGAAAACACAGGATGAATGCTGTGACACCTAATGGAAAATATTACGCCTTTGTCAGCGGGCTTGCGTGCCTCCTCTGACTCTCTTGCCTTTAGACCAAACCAAAGCCCAGCTGGAGAGCATGAGCCCACATGAGCCTGCTGGGCTGGTGGCCGTCCCCTTTCAATGACACTCTCTTAATTCTAAGTGCCTTTGGAAAGATGCTTTCAGAATTGTACAGTGTTTCAGTTTGGGGTCAGGGGAAGGGACTCTGAAGGTCATCTTGGCCAAATGGCCTGTTTTACAGGAAGATGAAACTGAACTTGAAATCACTCCATTCACAGCGCCGCTGTCTCACTGGGCTCTCTGATGCGTGTTTGGAAGTTGATTCTCATTTCTCTAATGGAAACTTCGGTCGACATTCTCCACTTTAGGCTGGTTATCTTGGACACATTGTCCAAGAGACCTGAAGGAGAAGCTAAGGCGGTGATTCTGAAATGGGAAGGAGAGGCTCCTCTGCCCCAGCTCGCCAGAGCTGATAGAACTCCTCTGGGTCACTGGTAAGCCTGGGAGGATGGCACATCTCAAGTGGCCGAGTCCACTGGAAAGGCTGCTGTGGACAGGATGGGCTGTCTGACCGACTTGCATGTGTCTTGGTTTACATGCTGCCTGGGACTCCTGGAAGATGGGCTGTGGCACAGTCAGTCCCAGAGCATGTCTGGGGCCCCTGGAGAGAGTATCCCCTTCATTGGCTTTTATTTTCCCCACTGATTTCATTCGAATGTAATTTATATACTATAGAATTCGCCCTTTCAAAGTTCACAATTCTGCACATTTGAGCCAAGGTAGGCAGTCATGTAACTGCTCCCACAATCAAGAACGTTTTTTCTTACCCACTGAAACTCCCCCCACTCCTTTCTGGTCACCTCCTTCCCCACCCCCAGCCCCTGGCCACTATTGACTTGTTTTCTGTCCCTGTGTCTTGTCTTTATAAGAATGTCATTTAATGGAATCACATGGAATGTAGCCTTCCAAACTGTCTTCTCTCACTTGGTGTAAGGCATTCAGAGTCGTCCGTGTTGCTCTGTGTATCGGTTCCCTTATATTTCTGAGTATTATTCCATTGTTTGTTTATCTCTTCCCCAGTTGAAGGACGTTTGGGTTGTTTCCAATTTTTGGCGATTATGAATAAAGCCACTATAAACATCCATGAACAGCTTTTTGTGTGAACATAAGTTTTTATTTCCCTTGGGTAAATATCTAGGAGGGGGATGGCTGGGTCATATGGTGAGTGTATGTTTAATTTTAAAAGAAACTTCTAAGGTGTTTCCCAAAGAGCGGTAGCATTTTGCATTTTCACTGGTGATATGTGAATATTGATTATGTGTTATTATGTTCTAGTCTCCCAAACTCATCAGAACCAGTGTGTGCTTGCCTTTAGGTGTCGAGGAACAAGGGCTCACTCTGCTTACCTTATCTGTTTTAGTTTGGGCTCCCCCGGAGGTAGACTTTGAGGCCGTGATTGGAGTGTAAGTGGGTTATTTGGGGGGTGGTCCCAGAAAACACCAGGGGTGTGGAGGAATGAGGAAAAGGAAGGAAGCAACCCAATAAAGGGCATGTTCCTCAAGCAAGTCACCATTTTGGGCAGCTCGCTCTCCATTCCACTGGGAACTCTGAGACACAGTAGAGAGCCTGACTTCTCTCCCACTCAAAGAGCCAGGCCCGCGCCCCACGCTCCCTCTTTCAACATGACTGTCTCCTTGGGACTTCCTTCTCCGCTTCATAACTTCTGCTGTTGTGTGTCTCAGGTTCCCACTCACAACTAAGTCTGTGGAGCTCGCCTTCCCCAAAGAGAGAGCTTGGTTGAGAGTTAGTCACTGCCTTTCTCGGGCAAAGTCCTCCATGTAGGTAATGCCATGGAGACTCTGGCTGTCCTTTGGCTGCCCTAGGGTCAGGTGGCCTAGTCTGTCTGTGACCAGGGAGATGTGTCAGAAAGTTTGGAGCCCCTGTCAGGTAGAACCTCTTGCACTGATGGAAATGTTCTCTATGTCTGTTCTGTACTATACTAGCTGCTAGCCCTGTGTGGCTATTGAAATGTAGCTAGTCCTCCTGAAGAATGGAACTTTTCATTTAGTTAAATTTTGATTAATCAATTTTAGTTAAATTTAACCAATTAATTAAGTTAATTAAATTCAGTGAATTAATCAGTCCATTAAGTTTACTTAATTCATTAAATTTAATTAATGAATTCATATGGTAGCTGGTGGCTATTCTATGGGGCAGCACAGTTCTAGAACATGGGCCTAGAAGGGGTGTTGGCCTCTCCTCTTGAACATACAATGTGATGCAACATTCTTTTTGAAAGCTAATTAAGACCTGATTCAGATCTTTATGATTTTTTAAAAATTTAATTTATTTGATAGAGAGAGAGAAAGAGAGAGAGAGAGTACAAGCAAGGGGAGCAGTAGAGGCAGTGGGAGAGGGAGAAGCAGACTCTTTGCTGAACAGGGAGCCTGATACTGGGACTCGATCCCAGGACCCTGGGATTGTGACCTGAGCTGAAGGCAGATGCTTAACTGACTGAGCCACCCAGGCACCCCAGAATCTTTATGATTCTGATTATGAATCTTTTTTTTTTAATCTTTTTTTGCTGTCTGCTTCAAAAATTGGGAATACTGTCGTTGCAGGCAATGAAGTCAAACCTGACCCAATGATACGTTGGTATGAATTCTGTTCTGCGGCTGCCTTTGATATATTTACATTTTATTCTCAGAAGCTCACTTTAGGGACACCTGGGTGGCTCAGTGGATTAAGCCTCTGCCTTTGCCTCAGGTCATGGTCCCAGGGTCTTGGGATCGAGCCCCGCTTCGGGCTCTCTGCTCAGCAGGGAGCCTGCTCACCCCCCCCCCCCCCCCCCCCCCCCGCCTCTCTGCCTTCTTGTGATCTCTCTCTCTGTCAAATAAATAAATAAAAATCTTTAAAAAAAAAAAAGCTCACTTGGGCACCTGTGTGGCTCAGTGGGTTAAGGCCTCTGCCTTCCCCCTCTCTCTCGCCTGCCTCTCTGCCTACTTGTGATCTCTCTCTCTCTCTGTCAAAATAAATAAATAAAATCTTTAAAAAAAAAAAAAAAAAAAGCTCACTTTAATTCTGTAACTCACTCTCACATTTGTACTATACCTAGTTTGTGTTGTCAAACATGTGTGTGTGACTGATATTCCTTCTCACACACACGGAGACGCTTGGCAGTTGATCAGGCCCACCAGGAAGTAGGGCTGTAGTTGTTGGAATTCGGAAGCATGAGTTGTATTCCTGACAGCAACCAAGGTGTGAATTTGTGAAGTCAGAGCCAAATTAGGTTCTGTACCATCTGAAGATTATATATGAGTGTCTTAACCTTTTGTTTTAATGTTACTTTGCCTTAGCTTCAGGAAATGACCAAGAAACGCCTGATTTAAATTCTTTTGGGGCCATTATATAATGAGATGGAGCTTCCAAGGAACTCTGGACAGGGAGTCAAGGAACCAGGGTTCTTACTCAAGCTGTACAACTGATCTGCTTGCTTCGTGACCTTTAACAAGTAACTGCATTTTCCTGAGCCTTGCTTTCTTCATCTCTGTAAATACAGAATTTTGAGTAGATATACATTTTATAAATGTTCCATGGCACAGCACTGCAGGAAATGTTAATAAGCATACCTGAGAATTAGAGTTCTATGGTCAAGTATTTGGGAAATACTGCTTCCTATGTCTTTTTGGATATTCCCAATGCAATTCTTATATCTAAGGCTCTGACAAGTCCTGCAGAGGAATAAAATATTCTCTTTCATTGTATAAACCTGGTATTCCAAGGTTATTTGAGCTTGTTAATGTTGTTTTATTTTTGTGGACCAACTCTTGGCATCTCCTAGATACTGTTCTATAGATCCATCAGTTTGGGAAACAGGAATAGGTGATTCTTAACACTGTTCTGGCCTAAAAGTCTGAGCCCTTGGCTAAAGAGGAAGTTGTCTTTTCCATCATGCTCTCAGCATTTCTTTTTCTTTTTCTTTTTTTAAAAGATTTTATTTATTTGACAGAGAGAGTACGCAGAGAGGCAGGCAGAGAGAGAGGAGGAAGCAGGCTCCCCGCTGAGCAGAGAGCCTGATGCAGGGCTCGATCCCAGGACCCTGAGATCATGACCTGAGCCAAAGGCAGAGGCTTAACCCACTGAGCTACCCAGGCGCCCGATCTCTCAGCATTTCTTATCCAATCTTCATTTCTTGATCCCTTCTCTACCCCTTCTTCTCCCAAGTATTAAAAACCTCATTGATTACTAATTGTAGGTCTTTTCTTTGTTCCTTTATTTCTAATACTCATTCTGAGAAAGATGGGGCAGCTCATTGGGAAGAGACTCACAGAACAGCATTGCTTTTCTCAAATGGGACATGCTCCGAGAGGCTCTTTTTTTTTTTTTTTTTAAATCAAACTCAGCTGTTTGCGGGCCACGTCGAGTGCTCTCTATTGGTGCTTTCAGTTTGTTTCTGTGTCCTGGTGCAGCTTGGATCTTCTGAATTTTGGCACGATGACTGAGGTTGGGTCCATCTCTTTGTGTTATAAGCGACAGAAGCTCAACTCCAGGTAGCTTAAGTGAAACAAACCAACCACCAACCAGTCAACCAGTCCACCCCAGGGAATTCGTTGGCACACGTGTCTGGGAAGTTGAGTCCCAGATGGGGTTCACGTTCTGTCATCTAGTAGTTGCTTGTTTCTTATCTCCCCACTTCCAAAGCTCTGTACGGGTGCTGCTTCTCTCTGACAGTTGGCCTCTTTCTTTGCTGCAGTAGCTTATCTCTTTCCCCATCATGGGAAGGATGGCCTGCTGCTGTATGTTCTTTGAGACTTGCCCCCCATCTCCCAAGCAAAGACCCCCCCAACCCTGTCCCAACAACACCCATGTATCAGTCTTCATTGAAGCATGCTGATCAGCTTTGCTTGGGTTTCGTGTCCATACCCAGAATTGATCCCTGGGTCATGGTTTGGGATTCTAGGAGTCCTGTGCAGGTGGTCGGGCAGTGGGTGGCCATGTAGCATAGCTAGTTCAGGACAGGACAGTTTTTTAGCCAAGAGAGGGTCCTTGGATGGACTTGTTTCAGTCCACCCAAGGACTCCCCCTCGAGGCCAAGGGCACCGTGAGCAGCCATGGTGTGGTGGGCCTCTTTGATCTCCAGTTTTTGCTATTGGGCTTTGAAACTACAAACCTGATCAGACAGACAGGGGGTCTTCAGGTTTGAGTCTGCTCTTGAGTGAGAGGCCGGAGCTCGACCACATGTGTCGTGGCTGTGAGGCCATTGGTGTGTCCAACATTTAACAGCAGCTTTCTGGAAATAAAAATGTGCTGACTTACAGCTTTTGCCTCTTTTCCATGGTGTCATTATTCCCTCTGTGGCCTAGTTCAAGCTACCAACCTGACCTCACTCAACAGGGACACGGGAAAAGATGCTCACAGTTGGCCTGGGTGGGTGCGAGCCAGGTGCAGGCCCACCCGGGACATTACCAGGCAGTTTAGAAGAGATTGTCGTTCATAGCTCGGGCTGTTGAGGGAAAAGATAGAGCAGGACCAAAACAGAAGAGGTAAAGCAGAAAACCCGTATGCATTCAGCCGATGGTGGAGTGGAGGCCAACAGTGGATGCTCCTCTTGAAGGTGCTCTGGGGAATCAGATGACCTGGGTTGAATTTCCACCCACCACTTAATAGCTGTCTGATCTTGAATAATTGCCGTAACCACTCTGTGCTCAGTTTGCCCATCTGCAAAATGGGGAGAATATTGAGGTTCCATTGAGATGATGCGTGGGATGCCTTTGGCAGAGGGTCTAGCTCCCACCAAGTACTTAACTATTAATGTTGCTACTACCGACTATAAACAGTCATCTGTACAGGATCCTACAGATCTACAGAGAAAGTTGCAGGTATGTCCTAGGGAGCTCCGTGTCTAGTTGGGAAGGCAGACTGAAACACCTACCCTCCTGTTGGACTACTCCGTGTTAGGCTAGCGGGGGCTCACAGCTGCCTCTTGGGGAAATCAGCAGCCTTTACCCATCTTACCCTCCCTGCCGGCACCCCAGGACTTCTCCTGTCGAATCAGGCGTGCATGTTTGGTCCCAAAGTGCTCCCCTCCTAGCCTGTAATTTGGGGGGCCCTCCTCATGTGCCAGGCTCTGTCCTTCCTGCTCTCTGTTCTTCAGTTTCTTTTGACCTGTTAACTCTTCTGTGAGCTGGACATCACAGCCTGGTTTTGCAGGTGCAGGAATTGAGGCTCAGGATAGAGCCGGCCTTTGCGGAGGCTCCTGGACAAGTGAAGCAACAGAGAAGGGATTTTGATCCAAAGTTGGTGGTACGGACTGAATATGTGTGTCCTCCCAAATGCATATATTGAAGCCCTAAGCTCCGATGGGATGATATCGGGAAGTGAGCCTTTGGGAGGCAATTAGGTTTGAATGAGGTCATGTAAGCAGGACCCCGTGATGAAACCAGCATCCTTCCAGGAAGAAGAAAGAGAGACCAGAGCTTTTTCTTTCTACCATGTGAGAACATAGTGAGAAGTCAGTTGCCAGCAAGACAGGGAGAGACCCTCACCAGGGAGCCACGTTGGCTGGCTACTGGATGTGGGATTTGCCAGGCTCCTGAATTGTGCAAAATAAATTCTGGCTGTTTAAGCCCTGCCCAGTCTGTGTACTTTTTATGGCAGCCTGAGCTGACTGAGGCCACTGGGTTCAACCCCCATCAGAGTAACCGGGTTCCACTGCGGCGGAAGTAAGGAGTCCCTCCTCTGGAAAGGCATGTGTATTTCCAGGCATTCCAGATCCTCTAGCAAATCCCTGGGCTTTGCTGGTCCCATCTAGAACCACTAGCTGGTCCCTTGGAGCTGCCTTTAATTCGAGATGGCCTCTGAAGCTGCTCAGGCCAGGTCTAAGTGGCCCCTGCCCCACCAACCGAGCCACCAACCTCCACCAAATGGAGAGGTTCTCTCCCATCCCCAGCTGACCTTGGGACCACCTGGAGACAGGGCACCCCTGGCTTCTCCTAGAGGACATTCTGAGGTGAAACAGTTGTGCCCAATGTCTTGGGGAAGTTTATTTGCGGCTGCTGTGGGCTTGAGCAGTCTGAGGCCTTAACCTACTTCTAGAAACAATGCTGGTTGTTTGTGCCTGGGAGAGCCCTTCCCAAGTGCTCAGCTGCCATCCAATGGGCTTTCCCTCCCTTCCTAACTTGTTGGTTTTTAAAGGTAAAGCAGTTTAAACAGTAAAGCTGTAGGGCCGGCCAAGGGAACGCGCTAGCTCCAATCCTGTGGTGGCTGGGGTAGGAGGCCGTGAGGGTGGTTAGGGATGGAGCCAATGAGGCCTAGAGGCTGTTTCTTGCCGGGCAGCTCATTGAGAAACCAGAGGGCCTTTTCTTTCTTTCTTTTCTTTCTTTTTTTTTTTTTTTTGTAAAAATTTTTATTTTTTTTTATTTTTTTTTTTTTAAGATTTTATTTATTTGACAGACAGAGATCACAAGTAGGCAGAGGCAGGCAGAGAGAGAAGAGGAAGCAGGCTCCCTGCTGAGCAGAGAGCCTGATGCGGGGCTCGATCCCAGGATCCTGAGACCATGACCCCAGCTGAAGGCAGAGGCTTTAACCCACTGAGCCACCCAGGTGCCCCGCAGAGGGCCTTTTCTGCGTCTTTCCTGTGAGGCCTGGATTGGCCAGTTTTGCAGGGGTTTGGGGTAGGGGTGGGGAGATGTGTTTTATTATGTAGGTCTGGTTTCCAGGGCCCATCCCACCAGTTTACCAGTCTGGGAGCTAGGTTCATAACTGCTGGCTACGCTGGCTGCCGGCCTTCTCATCCTGGCCAGACAAGGGGTTCTCACCTGGGGTTGGACAGCCCTCCCCACAGGTTGGCAAGAGGCTGGAGGCCGAGCTGACGTCTGACTGAGGGATTGAGGGTGGTGGTAGGTCAAGAGGCAAAGTTTTAGACCAGGTCACCTGAGGGTGGCCTTTGTGCTGTCTCTTTGGATGCGGAGTGACAGAGCAAGGCTGTTCAGGGACCTTCAGGCTGCTGCGGGTGGCTAGTGTCAGGTGGGAAAGGAGGGGTTTAGTTGGCTGGCGGAAGCCCAAGCCACGGCCTGCCTGCCTCAGTGAAGAAGTAGGGCTTTAGCACTAGGGAGCCATAGAAGGTTTTAATGTAAGAGCAACGAGTGGTTCAGAAAGCTGACCCTGTGGCCCTATGTAGCTTCACAGGCTACAAGAGATTGGACCCGCACCCTGCAAAACCGGAGCCGGTCTTTTTCTTCCTTTCTGTGGCACCCGGCTTCTATTCCAGCATTTCTCAAAACTTCTGTCTCCTGTCTAGTCTGGGTCTAGGTACAACATCCATGCTCCAGACCTTCTTGTTGGCGATTCCTCTAGAGCGGCTGTGCTTGGGATGTGACTCTGACCTGCAGGGATCATGTGTACATTTTTCAGCTCAACTTTCTGCTCTGCCCACCACGTTGAGCTCCCCCGAGGGCTTTTATGCACCAGGATGGAATGAGTTCCATTTTGGCTGGGGCTGGTCTGGTCTCAGGAGGGAGTCCTCATCAGAGCCCAAATCAGTCAAATGGAGTTTCCTGCACAGGTACATCAGACGTCTCAAGACAAGCTCCATGAGAACTCAACATGGGCCAGAAAATAAGGGGCCAGGGCTGGGATTTCCCATATTTCAGGGGCTGCTTACTGACTTAGCACGTGCCCCAATACGGCAGCCTCATTCCCCAGGCGTGTGACCCCGTGGCTCTCATATCCCCACAGCTGAGCGCCATGAGCTCTTGGAGTCCCTGGGACAGAGAGCGCACCTGTCCTGTCCAGGCTGTGGAACTCTCTGGGGTCAGGGGGCTATCCCTGTCCCAGCAGACACATGATTGGCGCTGCTAACTGACGAGTCAAGATGGGCGCAAGTGGAGGTGAGGGGAAGGGGGGATGGCTTAGGCCACGGTCTTTCAGCTGCTGTTTGTAGAACCTTTCAAATTCACCCTAGTGCTCTTAGAGGCGGCCTTTGCAGCATAGGGAGAAAATGCGTTTGACTTGGGTTCCACAGCAAGTAGGTCCAGTAATGACTCCTGGGGGCCTGAGTTTTATCCTCCATGAAATGAAGAGGTCAGATGAAATGGCCTCTGGGAATGTTCTCAGAGCTGTGGTTTCGATGGGGAGCTTTGCCTTGGCTCTGTCACACAGACAGCTGCATGGGCCAGGGAGGCCATTTGAGCATCAGAAAGCAGATCGCCTCTCCCCTCAGCCAGGTCCCAAACCCTAGATGTGGCCTTGCCTGGCAGGAAACGGGGCTCCCTGGGGAGATGGATAAAATCTGACTGAATTTCTGCAGACAGGAGGAAGAGGGGACAAGGTGCCCTCGTTTGTGCTGACCCCCAGGTGAGTGTCGTCCTCTCTGAAGCCCGCCAGGTTCTGGGGCCGGCAGGGTGTGTTACGAGGTGGCAAAGAACAAGGCAGAGGTAACAGGTGCCAACGCCGCCCCCGTTCTGCTCACTGGCCTTGCCCACACTCCCATGCGCCTTCCCAGATGGAGAAATTCTATTTGTTGTTTTTCTCCCGCCCACGCCGAAGCAACAGATGGAAACACAGCATTAGCAAAGTCAACTTCCAAACAACCTTTGTGTTAATTAGGTAGAAATAATAGGATTATTTAAAAAACAAAATCCAACGTAGTGCTTTTCTAGTTTTTGGATGCAATATGTTTCTGTGCCAAGAAGTGAATTCACTGTCGGGAAGTCCGGCTGGGCTTCCCTCCATCTCTAGGCAGACCCCCTGTGTGGACCTGCCTTATTTAGTGCAGCCCATTCATGAACTATCCCCAGCCCCACTGCTGCTTTCATTGCCCGAGACGGGGTGTGACGTTATGGCCAGAAGGCCAGAAGGACTGGGCGCGGATCCTAGTTCTTTTGCCAATTCGGACGTGACTTCAGGTGATTTGGTTAATTACTCTGAGCCTTGTTGTTACTTCTGTGAAATGGGGATACTAATAGGGTTGCTGAGATTTAAATCAGTAAGGCATGGCACCTGATATATGCTGAGTGTGGGCCGATATCATCCGAGTTGTGTGGCAGTAGCTGTCACTGACATCATGTCAGCGTCTCAGGACAGGGAGGAGAGGTGAGGGCTTGATGGGTCACACTGCCTCTGTGATCCCTGTGGAATGCTGTCTTGGATCCGTTTCCAGGCTTGGAGGTTGAAAGTGGGACTCCTCAATTTTCCTCAGAGGCCTGGGCCCCAGCTGGCCTCATGCCTGGGTGACTGGGAGCTGGTAACAAAGGGGGTGCTTTCCTCTGGTGGCTCAGCCTTTATGGACCCAGGAGACCATCCTGCAGAGGGATAGGGGGGTCTGGCTTCTCTTCAGGCCAGAAGTGGGACCTTGGTCCTAACATTACCTCACTCCACACTCTTCCGGGCGAGTGTCTGTTTGTTCTCTCATGGAAACACAGAAACAAGCTGGCATCATTTCCCAGCAAGGAGGGACTTTTCAGAGGAAGTTTGTAGGCCTGACACCTTCTCCTGCTCGCTGTGGCGTGTGGCCTCTTCTCTGACAATGCGGTGCACTTGCTTGAGAACAATAGACAATGGTCGAGGCCTGCTTCCTGTGAGCAGGAAGAACGGGCACAGGTGGGTGTCCGGAGGCCCCAGTCCCCAAGGAAGGGATTTCCTGAGAGTGTCCCGCAGCTCCTACCGCATGGCCAGGGATCCCTGTGCGACGGCCCTGTTGTGTGAGTGTAAGGGCCCATAGGATCCAGGGGCCCTGTGCTGAGACTTCACGAGCTTTGACCCTGTCACAGTGACAAGGACTGGAGCGGGCCTCTTCCTGGGAACCATCTTGGAAGAGGCTGTCCAGCGCCAGGGCTGGGATGTCGACCTTTGGCAGGGAGGGGGCTCGCCCTGCCCCGCCTGCTCTGCCGGCTACATCTCAGGCCAATTTCCCTTCCTTTTCATTCCTTGAGTGTGACTTCCTGGGTGCTGGTCCCACCACCTGGAACCCCTTCCTTCCTCTCCCTGCCCTTCCTGCCCCGGGTTCCTCACTGACCTTCAGAGTCTGGTGTCAACTCTCCAGAGGCCCCGTTTGCTGTCCTAGGTAGCTGGGTTCCTTTGTGGACCACTGGTTCTTAATCACAGCCCTTACTCCTTCCTTCTCCCCCCAGTACCCAGCGGCATTGGTCATGGTGCGTTTGTTGTTTGGCTTCGCGAATTGTCTGCCTCCACGGCGGGTCCCTGAGCTGCCCGCTGCTTGCTCTGTGCCAGCACCAGCTGGGCTCACAGGAGCCCTGCAAGCTTCATGGGAAGGCGTGAATTAGTGGGAATAGGGGTCTCTAGGAGATTCTCAGAGGTTTCTTCTGAGAGGTATGAGGTGGAGAGTTAAGTATGGTTTTTCTAACTCAAACCAGAGGCGTTTTCCTCCCAGCAGCTCAGACTGCAGTGTGCCTGGTACATTAGTTCAGATGAAAAAAAAAATTCACTTGGTGCTTAGGAAGGCTCTGGAAATTTCATCTGCGTCTGGGCGAATTGGCACGCTAGACCTCTGGAGCAGGACAAAAGTGGAGTTTGAACTCTACCCGCCCTCAGAGAGGGAGGCTGAAGTGATAGGACAAAATGCATTTAAATGTCAGGAGTGTTATTATTAGTTGTAATCTTATCTTTGTTAATAATAATAACAGGACCCGCCTAGAAGTTGCTGAATAGCAGATAGGCGCCTTTCTAAGCTCGGGCTGTCTGATAGGACTGTGGGCCCTGGGGAGGCGCCGACTTGGTTAACACCACAGAGGGACGCAGTGTGGCCCGGAAGCCCCACCCTGGCCACATCCTCCACGCCCGGTGGGGACGCCGGCCATTCAGAGCGGCGCGGGGAGGCCTGTGGCCTCTCAGACCCTGGCCTTGCCTCTTAGAGGCTCTCAGCCCCTTGCCTCCAGCTCCAGCCCAAGCAGAGGGTCTGCGAGGCAGGTCTCTGTCGGAGATCTCTGCCTGGGCTGTCCCTTCCATTCCCTTCTATTGTTTGCCACCCCCGTGACTTGCCCAAACAATGTGTTTCCTACAGATTTTGTTAGCCGGCGTTGACTTCTTTGTGTTGCTTCGGTAAACAGACACGGAGCATATACAGATCCGTGCGCTCGACAAAGAAAAATATCTGTGGAGTCCTGGACCAGCAGCTGCTCTGAGTCACCACTCCTGGAGCGGGAGGGCCTTGGGGAGCCCAGCAAGCCGTCTCGCGCCATCCCCACTGGCCCCTGTGGGCAGCGGTTACGCAGCCAGCCGAGATGATGGCGGGGAGTTTTGGGTCTCCCATTGGTCAGGGAGAATCTGTGTCCCAGAAGTAAGTCAGTCAAGCTGGAGTCCCCACACCAGCACTTCTCTCAGCTGTGTGCCTTATGGGAAGCTGCTCCCCCCCAATACACGTGTTTCCTCATCTGTGAAAACAGTGCCTACCTCAAGGTCATCGGGGGCTCAAGGAAGTTCATGTTTGGGGACCATCTGGTGCAGAGCCTGGTGCTGCTGTGTGCTGGCTGCTCTTGTGGGTCTGTTGGAGCCTGTTTTGTTGTCTCTCCTCAGAGAGGGAAGGGCTTCCTGCGGACCCACTTGACCTGGAAGTGGAATCACAGAGTCCATCATGGTGGCTGATGTTTTCCTTCTGGATGTCATGGTGGTGGTCTTTTTGCCAGAAACTGTTTAGAATGTTCTGCACTGGGCGCCTGGGTGGCTCAGTCAGTCGGTGAAGCATCTGCCTTCAGCTCAGGTCATGATGCCGGGGTCCTGGGACTGAGCCCTTTGTTGGGCTCCCTCCTAGGCAGAGTCTGCTTGAGTTTTGCTTTCCTTCTGCCCCTCCCCCTGCTCTCACTGTCTCTCTCAAATAAATAAATAAATCTAAAAAAAACCCCTAAAACCCAAAACTTCTCAAGGCCTGACCCTATCTGTGTCCTTTGTGGTCCAGCTCATAGGACAGAGTAGCAGGAGGCAAGACCCTTCTGGAGGGACCTGGTGGGAAAGTGGCTGGGCCATATACATAGGTATTTTGTTTGGTTTTGCTTTTTATTTTTTTTTAAAGATTTTATTTATTTTATTTGACAAACAGAGATTACAAGTAGGCAGAGAGGCAGGCAGAGAGAGAGAGAGAGAGAGAGAGAGGAGGAAGCAGGCTCCCTGCTGAGCAGAGAGCCCGATGCGGGACTCGATCCCAGGACCCTGAGATCATGACCTGAGCTGAAGGCAGCGGCTTATCCCACTGAGCCACCCAGGCGCCCTGGTTTTGCTTTTTTAAGACTTAATTTTTTTAGAGCAGTTTTAGGTTCCCATCTTGAGAGGAAGCAACACAGAGCTCCCATGTACCCTTGGCCCACAAATGTGCACAGCCTCCCCATATCAACGTTCCCCAGCAGAGTGCTGTATTTGTTAGCAGGTGAGGAACCTACACTGACGCATCATAGTGATACAAAATCTGTCATTCTCCTTAGGGTTCGATCTGGGTATTGCGTATTCTCCGGGTTTGAACAAATGCACAATGACATGTCTCCAACATTAGAGTGTCATGCCGGGTATTTTCACTGCCCTAAAAATCCTTCAAGCTCCACCTGTTCATCCCTGCCTTCCCCCAACCCCTGGCAACCACTGATCTTTTCACTGTCTCCATAGTTGTGCCTTCTCCGGGATGTCATGTCATCGGAGCCGTGAGATGCGCAGCCTTTTCCGCATTGGCTTCTGTGACTTAGTAATAGGCATGTAAGTTTCCTCCATGAGTTTTCATGGCTTGCTAGCCTATTTCTTTTTAGTGCGGACTCAGCATTTCATTGTCTGGACAAAGCACAGTTTCTTTATCCATTCACCCACTGAAGGAGGTCTTGGTTGCTTCCAAGATTGGCAATTATGAATGGAGCTTCTGAAAACATCGGCAGGCAGGTTTTTGTGTGGACGTAAGTTTTCAGCTTCTTTGAGCAAACACCAGAGTATGATTACCGGATTGTAGGTAAGTAAGAGTTTGCTTAGTTTTATAAGAAACTGCTGAGCTGTCTTCCAAAGTGACCTCCCCAACGGCGCTGCATGTCCTCCCCAGCATTGGGCGTTGTCCAGGGTCCTGGATTTCCGCCATTCCAGCTAGTGGGTAACGGTAGCTCATTGTCGTTTTAATTCAGATCTCCCTGATGATTTAGGATGTGGAGCATCTTTTTTCTGTGTTTCTTTATCATCTGTATATCTTCTTCAGTGACTGGTCTATTAAGGTTTTGGCCTAGTTTCTAATCAAATTGTTCATTTTCTTACTGTTGAGTTGAAGAGTTTTTGTATATTTTGGAGAGCAGTCCTTTATCAGATGTGTCTTTTGAAAATATTTTCTCCGAGTCTGTGGCTTGTCTTCTCATTGTCTTGATACTATCTTTCATAGAGCAGAAGTTTTTAGTTTTAGTGACGTCTGGCTTCTCAGTTCTTTCTTTCATGGATCAGGCCTTTGGTGTTGTATCTCAAAAGTCATCGCCATACATGAGGTCATGTAGGTTTTCTCCTGATGCTTAGAGGTTTTCATTGGCGTCACCATCATCCCCGGTTGGGATTTTTGAGTAGTCTTCGCTCAATCCCATATATTCGCTTTTCCTTCAGCTAGTCGAGCCGGGCGAATGTCACCCACGAGAGAGCACTGAGGTGCTTGGTGTAAAGTGAGGCTTGGGTTGCCATTGACATCTGGTCGGGGACTGGTTCCAACACAGCCAATGGCTCCAAGGAGTGGGTCCCAGGCACTGGCTGGTGCCCAGATGGTACAGGAGGCCAGTGGGTTCCCTTGGGGCACAGGAACACAAACCACATTTATCTTTGAGACATCCGACCCTGACAAGGCTGGAAGATAGGATCCAGCAAGTGATAATCGTGCCGGGGTGGGGTAGCACATCAAGGGGAAAAGAACTTGTGTGGAGAGATATTCCAGACGGGACGCCGGTATTGGTTTCGTGGCTTCATTAGGCATCTAGCCCACTGTGCTCCGCTCAGAAGGTGATCAGTGCATTGATTCCGTAAGGGGTGCCTGGGTCCTTAGGAACCAGAGAGACTCAGGACAGGTCTCTTTATGTGGCTGTTCTCTGATGGCTCCGTCTCCTTCAGTGACACCAGCCTGCCTCCTTAGCACAGGCTGGGTGGGTCCTCTCCAGAGTGCTGGCTGTCACAGGAAGTTGTAATTTTTGGTTTCGATGTCCCCTTGGCTGAGAGGCTCTTGCAGCCTTTAAAGGAGCTGGCGCTCTCTGGGTGGGCGCTGAGGCCTGGGCTGCAGCTCCAAGAACACAGACAGAGGAGTCAGCACCCAAGGGTTCTTGCCTTGGCCCCCCGGCTCTTGCTAGGTGCAACCTTGGACAAATCTGGCTTCTGTAGGCTGCACGTTTTTTTTTTACAAGGAAGTTGCTATAGAAAAGCAAAAACTTTTTTTTTTTTTTAAGATTTTCTTTATTTGACAGACAGAGATCGTGAGTAGGCAGAGAGACAGGCAGAGAGGGAGGAGGAAGCAGACTCCCCTCCAAGCAGACAGCCTGATGTGGGGCTTGATCCCAGGACCCTGAGGTCATGACCCAAGCCGAAGGCAGAGGCCTTAGCCCACTGAGCCACCCAGGTGCCCCAGCAAAAACTCTTTTAACATAAAACTTCTTGGAGAGAGAACCTGGGATTTGAATTATGGTTCAGCCACGTGCTAGCTTCCTAAGGTGCTCTGCTTCCTCACCTGTAACATGGGCTAACGACAGTCCCTGGCGAAGGTGAACCGAGATGGACACAGCTGCTGGTGCCATTGGTTAAGACTCAGGTGGTGGCTCTTCCCATTACCAACGTCGGGGGTGTGACCATCACTCAGTGCAGAGCGAGGCTCCTGATGGTCCCTGAGGTTACAGCCCAGATAAGCACCCAGAGCTGAGTTAGAAGGGCTCACGGGTGATCAGCATCGTTGGTTTCCCTTCTGCAAGTCGTGGTCTGGACTGGTTGTGGGTGACATGACCTGCACCTGACCTGTTCGGGGCAGCCTGGGAGAGGCTCCTTTACACTGGGCTGCAGTTGGATCTGTGACCACTGATCATGTTACTACTTCCTGGAGACGGCCAGTCCTTTCAATTTTGTGTTTCATTTATTTAAACTTTCCTGTGAAGGAGATTTGATACAGAGGAAGAAAACATGCGGTGAACCCCTTATTTCCTGTGATAAATGATGATCTTTGGAACTGGGGTCAAGTCTGAATTTTCCAAGACAGGATGGTTGGTTGTTGTGTTTTTTTTTTTTTTTTTCCCCCTGCTGTGGTTTTAAAGTCACAACGTGCTATTCTTTTGGCTGCTGTTCTTTCTGGCTGCTGATCCAAGGAGATGCCAAGAAATTAGATGGGTGCTGTTGGAAGGCATCCAGAAATTACTCATTGGAGTAAAAATGCAACATCTGTTGGGGGACAGGGCTGAGCATATGTAAAAATGGGCCTTATACACTTAGGATCCACATCAGATAGGAGAAGAAGGCCTCCTGGCACACTGCTGGGTAGTCCTTAAGATGCGGACAGGAATCAGATTGTCCACAGCTGTCCCAGCATCGACGCTGGTTGAGGATGCCCCTGGCTGGGGTTCGAAGGAAGTCTTGGTGGTCTTCTTTCTCTCTTTGCTAGGTTAACACTGAAGACGCATTTAGCTCCAGAGATGGGATATGCTGGGCTTTGGCTGGGAAGGTGAGCCGCTGAGAGCCCGTAGCAGAGGAAGCAGTTTTAGAGTGGAATTGGAGGGTGGTTTGGGTTTTATTGAAGGTGCTTTGACATTTTAGAGGCGCAGCTGGCGGAGCACAGTAGGAAACTCCAACGGGATGTGAGATCAGCTGCAGACTGTCAAAGTCAAAGCAAGGGGAGGGACTTCTGGGAGGAGAAGTTCTCCTTTTACATGTGAGGAAACCAAGACCCAGAGAGGGTGAGTGGAAGGTCTCACAGCACACAGCTAGTAAGGGCCAAGCTGAGACCTGAACCCAACTCTCATTAACGTGTAATCTTGGACTCTCCCGTGAACGGCCTGGAGCTTGTTGCAGCTCACAAGATGCTTACAGTGACCGATTGCTATTATGCCGTTTGTCACTTCTGTTCCAGTTTTTATTCACAAATAAAGGTAATACCATATGATGTGTGTTTTTTTCCTAAAGGACATAATCACATTACAGGAATGTTTTTTACAAAGAGCCAAGTCGACCCACCGTTAGCATTTCGGCCCATTTCTTGTCTGTCTTCGTTTGTGCCTGGGCAAGTGCGTGAGAAGAGCGAGAAACAAAGGCCCATAAAGTACATATACAAGCAGATATAACTGTAGTGTTATCAGACCTGTTATTTAGCATGACCTGGAAGTTTATTAGAAATTGAGTTTGGAGTCTCCTGATGGCCCGTATTTCCTGCCTTGTCCTTGTGACTTGGGGAGATTGATGTTCCTCGGCCAAACCTCTGGATTATATGACCAGGTTTTCGCCTCATCTGGTGAATAAATTTTTAACCTAAATGTCCTCACGTGAAGAATAAGGTGGGGATCCTGAAGGTGGCTTGGTTGGAAGCCTCTCGCTGGACACTGTCCATGGGTTACTGACATCCGGATCGGCTTACCCAGACCCACAGGCGAGCTCCCAGACCAGCGCACCATGGTGTAGAGATCAAACAAGTGGCTGGCTAGGAGCGCTTTCTACTTAGCAGTGGTTCTGCACACTAGTTGTGGAGAACACGAGGGAGCTGCCAGACCCGAAAATAAAAATACTGATGTCCATTACGCTTTCCTAGGAAGGGTAATTGATGATGTTGAAATTTGATCCCTGTGAATATTCTGGAAACAAACAGAAGTGACAAGGGGGAGGTGGCAGCCTGGGGTCCCCCCGTGGCTGGTTCTCATCTCTCTGCTCCAGGGTGTTGGGGAAGGCCTTCACTATACCCCCACTTTTCTCTCTTCTGTGACTGAATCCACCATGACTAACTTCCGCTCTCCAGACTGGCATTCAGGAATCTGTATTCTCTTAAAATCACTTTACTGAGGTATAATTGATAGAGAATAAATCATACATACTCATATTCCACAATTTGAGAAGCATGGGTCAAATGCTCACACCTGTGAATCCATGACCGCAAACAAGCTGGTGAACACGTCCATCACCCCTAAGGGTTTCCTGATGCCCCCCTGACCCCTCTCTCCCCTCTCATTGTCCTATTTTCTGTTATCTTGCTTTCTGATATTTTTTGGGATTTCTAGAAATGGAATCAGACAATAAGTACTTTTTTGAGGTCTGACTTCTTTCACGCAGCCTAAGTGTTTTGAGATTTATCTACGTCATTGTGTGAATCAATGGTCCATTCCTTTTCTTTGCTGAGTAGTAGTCCATGGATGGGTGTACCACCATTAGCTTAGCCCCTCATCTGCTAGGATGTTTGGGTCGTTGCCAGTTTTTTTTCTTATTATAAATCAAGCGACTGGGAACACTGTATATAATTCTTTCTGTGGACATAAATTTCCTTTTTGCTTGGCTTCCTGAGGTAGCATGGCTGGGTCATATGGTACACATTCAGCTTTTCCAGAAATTGGCAAACTGTTCTCAAAGCAATTGTACCACTGTGCAAGGAATCCTCTTTTTTTAAAATAAGCTTCCCCAGTGATTGTCCTATAGTCTTTTCCTTCCTGAGGTCATCTATGTCATGGCCGTGGGGTTGGCCCTGGTCGGCAGGGCTTGGACGCCTGTCTCTCCCACCTGTTCTGTCAGGGACAGCTTAGCCTCGGCACCCCCGTGCAGGCTGCCCCTCTGCGTGGGGGCGCTGACAAAGCAGAGGGGGAAACTCAGACTCTTCTCGTCCACACAGGCCTTCAACCCACCCACACCCCAGGAGATGCATTGGCTATCCATGGGGTTGACAAGCCGTGTGGCAAGGAACTGCCGTATGCACTGCCGTAGTGTCTCACACAGAGGCCTTAAGGAGGAGGCCAACGTGGGTGGCCTCCTTGTGAATGCTTGGATCTCTCAAGGGTCGTTTCTCAGATGACTTCCGGAGGCACGGGAGCCGCCGAAGGGACAGTCTGTAATCTGATAGGCCTGAAGAGGTGGGTGTTCTTCGGAGAGCTCCTCTTTCCTTTCCCCCTCCCCTGCCTCCTCCCAGTGCTTCTACCATCACCCAACACTAATTGGCCTCCTTGGGTGCCAGACCTTGAGCTATGTGCTCATCGGAGAAGGATGAACATGGTGGCTTTGTCCCAGGTGGGGCTCAGCATCCAGGGAAAGAGGACAGGAGGGGCAGATTTTCTGATGAGAGGAGGCCCAGAAGGGAGCAGGCGTGGTGCCGCCTGTGGGGGTGGCGGCGGGACGGTTAAGTTAGACTTGACTCTGGTGGCAAGAGCAAAGGCTCCTTGTCCCCGGGGATGCAGACCCTTCACAGAGTGCCATGATTCCTGAGGAGTGACGCATGGCGGCCTGCAGCCCCCCGGCATTCTGCGGCTGGTGCTGGCTCATGCCTGGGGGTGAGGATCGTGTTCCAGGCCAGGAGCCCATGCTGACACACGTGTCAGTGCTGCTTGGTGTTTCCTGGCACCATATTGTGGGGGGACAGTGAAGGGGAAGGAAGGCTGTGTACTTTATTCCTTTTTATGGCTGAATCCTAGTCTGTTATGCACCATGTTTTGTTGACCCCTTCATCCATCAACGGACGCTTGGCTTGTTTCTACCTTTGGGCTCCTGTGAGTGATGCTGTGGATACGAACGTGGGTGTGCAAGGATCTGGGTCCCTGCTTTCAGTTCTCTGGGGAGAAGTGGAATTGCTGGATGATAGGGATGTTCTGTGTTTAATTTTTTGAGGCAATGCTGACCCGTTTTCCTCACAGATGCTCTGGAGGCCGTGGGTGGCTTCCCGTCACCCGCAGGGTGAAGCCTCCGGGCCTGCCTCCTGCCCTGAGGACTCTTCTCAAGGAGTGATTTGGATTTGGTCCCTTGGACCAGGTCTCTCCTCTCCCCCGAGACGCCCCCTCACCTCGTCCTGGACCTACTGCACATCCTGCCCTCGCTGCCCCCTTTGGAGGAACATGACCCTCGCTGCTGCTCCTGGGGCCGTTCTGGGATCCATGATCCCAACTGACTGGAGAGCTCGGGTTGGGAATCTCTGCCCTGAGATCGCTCTTCCGCTCCTCTTCCCTTGCTCTCCCGCTCCCGCGGGGGTTCAAGCCCACGGAGAGCAACCACGGACTGTTCCCTGTGGCCCTGCCCGGGCCTGGCTCATCCGGATGTCTTGTGCCCGGCCCGAGCCTCCTGGCTTGTGTGCAGGCCACTGCTCTGCCGTCAGCCTCCCTCACGTGGCGTCCTTGTCACACGGAGGAATCTGGCTGGCCACAGCCTGAGCGCGCTGAGCTGAGCCTTCCGTGCTGGCAGGCCGCCCCGGGTTCCCAGGCTGGTGACTGGCTGCCTCCCCTCCTGGGTCCCTGCCCATCTGGAAGCATGCCCCCGAGCCCTGCCATCCCTGAACCGGGCCGTCAGGCCACCCAATCTCCCGCGCTGCCGTGGCTCCAAAGCCGGCTGAGCGCTCCAGGTGGGAGCCAGTGACAAAGGAGCAAGCAGCCACTTACTGAGCTTCCGGGGGGCCGCTGCTCCTTAGGGGCTGTTTTGGGGTGCAGAGAGCAGCCTGAGTGGCCTCCCACCCAAGCCAGAAGCCTAGCGTCCTCTGGCAAGCCCGCTCAGCTTCTCACTCATGCCGCCCACTCTTCCTTGGAAACTCGTGGCCGTGCCTCTGGCTTAGGTGATTGTGGGGGCTTTGCGTGGTCCCCGCATGTCTGCTCAGCTCCCACCACAGGCGGCCTACCCACGCTGCAGCCTTCCCAGAGTGACAGCTGAGCTGCTCCCTCCAAGATGCTGATTCACTCCCTGGTACCCCTGCCCCCCCCAATTGGGCCCCCAGCTCTCCCTTTCCCTGTCCTGTTTGCCCTGCGCTGTTTGCAGGGCCTGGAATAAGCCTTCCATCCCGGGAGGCATTCTCTGACTCCGGCCCTGATATCCCCACAACTTGTGCACCTGCTTCCCTTGACAGCCCTACGCACCAGACTGCCTTACAATGAATGGTCTATTCTCCTGTCTCCTTCGCCGACCTCACCACGAATTGTCTCGTGTCCCCAGCTCTGAGGCCGGGCCCTGGGCACGGTGGGGGCTGGAGGAATGCACGCCGAGGGTGGATACACTGAGAAACAGATGGACGGAGGGGCGGAGGGTTTGCCTGGTGGATGGGCTCTTGCGTGGATGGACTTATGGGCAGATGGACAGGCAGACAGTGGGTGGGCTGAGGCCCTCTGTGGGTACAGTTTTCCCCTGGGAATGGGAAGGGTGGGCCCAGAGGATCTGTGACCAGGTCCTGCTCTCACATGCAGCAGCTGGGCACAGAGCTGTCAGTAGGATCGAGGGTTGGTGAAGGCCTTTGAGGCTTTTACAAGGCTTTCTGGAAGCATTTGAGCTGCTTTTTTTGAGCAAACAAGACTGTCTAATCTTAAAGACAAATTCTTTTTTTTTAAAGATTTTATTTATTCATTTGACAGAAAGTGAGAGCACAAATAGGGGGGAGCAGCAGGCAGAGAGAGAGGGAGAAGCAGGTTCCCCACTGAGCAGGGAGCCCGATGTGGGGCTCGATCCCAGGACTCTGGAATCATGACCCAAGCTGAAGGCTGATGCTTAACTGAATGAGCCACGCAGGTGCCTGTAAAGGCAAGTTCTTGTAAGCAGGCAGGTCTTGGGTGGGGGGGCTAGGAGGGGCCAGCATTTATTCCAGTTGGCCAGGTCTGGCCAGGTCTACTGAGCCAGGCTGCTGACCTGGGTCCATCTGTCCACTAGGCCGGGACAGACACAAATACCCACTGGGGAGGGTCCTTCTCCAGGAGGGGCATATCTTGGGGCCTTTCAAGGTTGACAAGAGGCCTGGCCTACTTCCAGTTTTTGTTTTGTTCTGAGTCTCCCAGTTCAGTAAAAAAAATAATTCTAAACGAACATTACAAACCTGGGTGCCTGGGTGGCTCAGTGGGTTAAGCCTCTGCCTTCGGCTCAGGTCATGATCTCAGGGTCCTGGGATCGAGCCCCGCATAGGGCTCTCTGCTCAGCAGGGAGCCTGCTTCCTCTTCTCTCTCTGCCTGCCTCTCTGCCTACTTGTGATCTCTGTTAAATAAATAAATAAAATACTTGATAAATAAATAAAAGAATCTAAACTATCTTACTCATAGTTTTATATGGATTACGTGCTAAAATGGTAATATTTTGCAGATATTAAATAGAATATATCATTTAATCTAATATCTGCAAAATATTATCAAGTAATTTGAGCTGTTTCTCTTTTTCTTTAAAGTTTCAATTTCACAGAAGGCCCATGTGATTTTTTTTTTTTTTTAGATTTTATTTATTTATTTGACACAGAGAGAGAGAGATCACAAGTAGGCAGAGCAGCCGCCAGAGACAGAGGGGAAGCAGGCTCCCTGCTGAGCAGAGAGCCCAATGCGGGGCTCAATCCCAGGACCCTGAGATCATGACCTGAGCCGAAGGCAGAGGCTTTATTTAACCCACTGAGCCACGCAGGTGCCCCCCATGTGATTTTTTGATTGGCCAGTGCTGGTCAAGGCCCTGGCTCTGATCCACTATCTGGGTCCAAACCTCTACTCCATTTACTAGTTATCTGAGGCTGAGCAGTCTTCTGTTCTCTGTGGGCCGCAGCTTCCCCCGGGGTGAGGTACTGCTGGGGGAGGAGCCAGTGAAATCACACAGACGTAACTCCAGCAGTTCTAGCACTTGGTACATGTTGGCTGCCGTTGCTCATTCAACAGAGAATTCCTGATCTTTCTCTGACAGGCTGGGGTGTGTGCTGAGCCTGAGAGACACAGATTTGAACCCGAAACGTGCCCCCACCAGGCGCATCCGCAGCTCAGGCCGTGAAGAAGCAGGTTTACACCTGAGCTTTGCTACTATGTGATCCTGAGTCAGTCATGTTGCAGGGAGGGGGGACACATGGTCCCATCTGCAGAGGGAAAGGTGAGACGTCCAGCTCAGAGAGACCGTGATGACTCTGAGGCCATTGGCACAACTGTGCCACAACAGGGCAGGCACTGTTTCCAGAAGGCAGGCCTTAGAGCTCAGAGCAGCCGCCCTGGATAATGGCATTTGTAACCCCAGCCCCAACAGCACTTGACCAGGGAGCCCAGGGACAGGATTCTGAAGACTGGCCACTCCTAGCCCTAGGAGTGTGTGTGGCTCGCTCCCTCTCCCAGGCTCCAGCCTCTCTCCTCATTTCCCAGCCCGAGAGAAGGACCTAAAGGGCTGGGGGTGGGAGTGGGAAAGAGGGGATGAGGATGGGAGGGGGGCCTTGGCCTCCCTTTCACGGAAGCCTCAAGGTCAAGTACACTGTATCATCTCCAAATGGGACTGTGCTCAGCCACAGGGATGGGGGACTCTGTCATCACAGCCCCCCCCTGCCTGGAGCACATGATGAATCAGTCGTTCTTATAAATTTTGTCTTTACCCTCTGACGAGAACTGCTAGGCAGTTTTTGTTCAAAAAACACCATCTTGGGGGCCTGCGTGGCTCAGTCCGTTAAGTGGCTGACTCTTGGTTTCGGTTCATGTCATGATCTCAGGGTCCTGGGAATGAGCCCGTGTCAGGGTCTGCTCTCAGCAAGGAGTCTGCTTGAGAGCCTCCCCATCTCACTCTGTGCTTCCCGCCCCCGCCCTTTCGGGTACTCTCTCTTACTCTCTAAAATAAATACATCTTTTTTTTTTTTTTTTTTTAAAGCACCATCTTTTTTTGTAAGATGTAATGTTCTTTGTTCTTTGTAAGGTTTGTAATGTTCTTTTTTCTTTCTTTCTTTCTTTTTTTTAAAAGATTTTATTTATTTATTTGACAGATCACAAGTAGGCAGAGAGGCAGGCAGAGAGAGAGGAGGAAGCAGGCTCCCTGCTGAGCAGAGAGCCCTATGCGGGGCTGGATCCCAGAACCCTGGGCTCGATCCCAGGACCCCAGGATTACGACCTGAGCCAAAGACGGAGGCTTCAACCCTTGAGCCACCCAGGTGCCCCTAGATTCTTTTTTTTCCCTGCGAAGCGTTCCAAATCCGGCGTTATTTTAACTTACAGCCCATCTCCATTTGGACCAGTCACATTCTGAGTGCTCGGTGCCTATCTCTGTCCACGGGCTTGTGTGTTGGGCATTGCAGTTCTGGACCACTCTGCCAGCCAATGAATGAATGCTGGGAGTGGCCATTTGGAGCCCAGGGAAGCGTGAGGGTGTGGTAAAGGGGCATAACAGAGATCGAATGGACCCAAGCCTGTGTAGTGGGTTCCAGAAAGCACTTGCTGGGTCTCTCTCCCCAGTGTGAGTCCTGGATTAGAGCTGCCTACCTGCCTTGGCAAAGGAGTGTCTCCCTGGGGGCTGCCCCTGAGAAGTCCAGCATCCTGCCCACTTTCTGGGAGGGGAGGGGCAGGGCTTTGCAGAACGCAGACATCCCGGGCTTTCGGCCTCTGAGCTACGAGGAGGCCTTGCTTGTCTGCGTGGGGATCTGGCTCCAAGCAGTGTTGCTTTTGGCCAAAGGCGGTTGCAAAACTCCTGGAGCACAGACCAGGTACGATGTGTTCTTCAGAAAAGGTTATGAGGTTTCAGACATAACAGAGGTCCTGAGTATACAAATAGAGGACGTCCCAGGGCCGGTGTCAGAAGTGGAGTCATCAGACCCATACATCACGGGGTCAGCTTTGGCTGACGCATTTAGGGCACCTTGGGCTTGGAGGTGGCCTGTGGGGGGGTGGGGTGGAGACTAGAAATTTCTGAGCTTAGAGGGGAGGTGTGTGGCGGGGGCAGTAGTGAACTAGTGTCTTCTCAAATGGGTCTCCAATGAACAGGGTTAGGACTATCACTTCAAGCATTTTCTGGGTTGGTCCTAAGGTACAGTGCGAAGAGGGTCGAGGTGAGAAGAACTGCCTGCACCCCCACCCCCTGATGCCCCGCCCCCCCAGGCTGATTTCTGCCTTGGGGGCCAAAATTGGAGGAATCTATGGCCAGTCTCTGCCCACATGGGGTTTCTGAAAAGTGAGTCTGTGTTGGAACAGTTAAGGCTGGCCAGGGGCAGCTTTCCTTCTGGTGATTTATGTTGCTGGGAACATTTTCTACAGAGGACCCTCCACTGGCCAAACAAGCGTTTGGTTGAAAGGTCCAGCCAGGAGGATGGGACACTGGGCCCGGGGAGCCCTGGGGAGCCACTGAATGCCCCAGGCCGTGTGGCTTGTGGGGGCCACGACATAATTCTTGAAATCCTGCACAGGGATGGGGCAGTAGGGTGGCAGCGTGGGAAATGGAGTGGTGGCGGGCCAAATATTTGAGCATTAAGAAAAACCCTGCCAAGGTTGTTTGATAACAGCCACATTCCTGGAGGTAGGAGTAGGGCAGCAGGAAGCTGTGTTGGGCTGAGGCAGAGTCAGAAGCAATCCATGTACCGTCCCTGTGTTCACGTCCTCACGGCTTGGCTTCCTGGTAGAAAGTCCTAGGGTAAGCCTGAGTGTCAGCTTCTCGGTCTGCAAAACGGGGCTAATAATAACCCCTCCCTTCCTTGAAAGTTCAGTTTCCATGCCACCCAGGTGGAAGCACTTTGGGGAGCAAAGCACCCCACAAATCCGGGGGCTCCCCGTGTGGGTGTTTTGTTTTTATTCATGCCACAGCTTTAAGTTACCATGTTGTTGGTTTATCAGGACTTTTAAAATGTTTCATTATGATAAATTTCAGAAGTGCTCAGAGATGGAGAGGCCAGGGTACAGAATCCCCGTGCCCTTGTGCTTCAACGATTCTTAATATTTCATCAGTGCGATTTCGAGCTCATATAATAATAATCCCTTTCATTAATTGAGTTCCCAAAAGTGCTTGAAGTCCTTTGAGCTAAAATCTCACTGGCCCAATAACAAAAAAAAAAAAAAAAAAAAAAATCTGCCCCCTCTTGGGAAAAAAGACTGTTTTTGTCTGTTAGGTGTTTTGGACTAACTGCAGCCTATGATTGACTCTTCTGTGATGTCTAGCTGTTGGGTGGACAGTGTGGAATCACATGCAGGGCCTGGACAGCCCCGTGGTCCCCTCACCCTCCCTTAAACCACGAGGGCAAGGCCCATTCTCTCAGGAGTTTGGGGGCCTCTGTTGACGCCGCTTTCCAACTGGCTGTAATTTGAAGGGAAAATGTTGTTCTGGAGTCTAAATGATTATTTACTAGAGAACCTTGGGAGTGGCTGGCGGGAGTAATGAAGGAGCTGGGGAGTCTGTTGTGTCGGTTGGCCTGCCGCGCAGGCGCCCCCCACCCCCACCCCCCAGCCCCGCCTCCAGAAGTGGTCACTTTGGGGGAGGATCGAGCATGTCCTTGCCTGGGTGTGAAGGGTTTGGGGGGAAAGGTTGGGAGGCGGGGAGTCAGAGGGGAAGGCTGATTGGGCTTGCTCTTGTCTGTTCTGGCTCAAAGTGCCTGCGGGTAATTGAGGCTTCTTAACCTGTGGTTCCTTTTCTCATCTATAAAGTGGGGTTGATGATGTACTTGGCCACCCTTACTCTGGGTGGGTGTGAGGGTCAAATGTAAGCTCCAGGAGATGACCGTCTGTTTCGTTCACTGATCTGTCCCCTGTGCCTAGATCAGCATCTGGTACATAGTAAGTTCTCAATAAATTCATGTTGACTAGGAGGGAGAGAGGGAACAGAGCAAGGGAAGGAAAAAAAACTACAGCCATTGATCTGTTCCTCACAGATCTTTTATTTCAGAACAAGGAAATGTTATTAAAAGGCCCCTGAGAAAAAAAATGCCTGTTTCTTCTGGGCTTGGAATGCCTTCTTTACTTTTTCTTTTTTTTGTAGAAATTATGTTCCCCCCCCCTTTTTTTTTTAAAGATTTTATTTATTTATTTGAAAGACAGAGATCACAAGTAGGCAGAGAGGCAGGCAGAGAGAGAGGAGGAAGCAGGCTCCCCGCTGAGCGGAGAGCCCGATTCGGGCCTTGATCCCAGGACTCTGAGATCATGACCTGAGCCGAAGGCAGAGCCTTTAACCCACTGAGCCACCCAGTTGCCCCAGGAAATTATGTTCTTATCCCAGGTTTTTCTCCAGTGACATTTCATCTTTTAATTCAAATGTTTTGCATTTTCTCTGGCAAAATCCGCAGCCGCCTCCCCTGTGTTCCCACACCGTTGTTCACACTTCTGTAAGGCCCAGAGAGGACACCATCGTTCTGCTTTGCCAATGCTGGTGGCAAGCTGGTCCTTAGATGCGTACCTGCGTGGCTGGCAAGGTCATCTCCACGTCGCTGTAGGGGACCCTGATACTCAGAAAGGGGGAAGTGACTCTCCCAGTGGGTGGCCCTAGTGAATGGTTGGATTTAGATCTAGACCAAGCCTTGTCTAATTCCAAAGTGCCGCTCAGGGCCGCCCTTCCCGGCTCTGAGCCGTCCGTCCCTGCGGTTGCTAGGTGCGTCCTTGTCCTTTGCTTTTGGTTCTCCCTCTCCAGGCTTGGCGCACCCTGTAGGTGGGAATGGAGCCCGTGGCTGTGTCGGCTGCTCCCCGGGTTAGCTCAGAGCTAGGGATGTGCTAGGGGTATAGTAATCGAATGGGGCTGCCTCTCTGTGGATGGCCTGCAGCACTCCAGGCTCTGGACAGCTGTGTGGGGTCTTTTCCCTTCCCCACCCCGACTTCCCCAGGAGTTTATGAGCCCCGTGGGGGAGGGGCATGGCCTCCTGGAGCCCATGGGCAAGAGGGTTCAGCACACGGTAGTAAGATTCCCATGGGACCGGCAGGTCCGCCAGGGTTGGGAGGGGAAGGAAAGAGTGGAGGGGCTCCGAGCACCCCAGCGTCAACTCTGCAGACGAGGAGGGCTTTGTCTAGCTGTCTGTTGTAGTTGTAGTGTCCGTTGCAGGATCCAGGACAAAGTAGGATTAGTAAACACGTACTGAGTGCGTGAGTGACCGCTGGGCCCTGCTTCCTGACTTCCTCCAGGGCTGGCTGGGTTCTCTGGCTACTGAGGGGCAGGTAGGCCGGGCTGAGGCACTACCCGGTGTGACCCCATCCCCTGAGTGGACAGCAGCCCTCCTGCTCCTCACTGGTGTCACAGTTCTGCCCGCCTGGAGCGTGTCCCCATCACCCGGCTTGCTCAGCTAAGCATATCCCCTCGTCCACCCCCAGCTGCTGGAGCCCTCGCTGGCCCCGGGATTGTTTCCCAGGGTGGCTGGGCTATCTGCTCTGCGTTCCCCTTTCTCTTCTCACGAACCCGCCTCAGCTTCTCAGCTCCTGGATACCCCTGTCCCAAGTGGCCAGCAGGCTGGTCCTCTGGGGAGGGGGACACAGTGGACAAGCCACTAATCCCCGGCCTCGGGCATGCCCTAGAGCTTCCCTTTAAATGGCGTTCCGACCCCCAGCAGCACCACAGGTCACATTCCCAGAGAGCCTGCACATGAGGGCTGAGTCTGTTTATTTTCCGAGATTTCAAAAAACTTGACTTCTTTTTTTCCCTTTGACCTTAAACAAAACTTTTTTTCCTCCAACACTTACTTGTATTTTTAACTCCATGAGAAAATATGGTAAGGGAGCATATTTTCTTTTTAAAACTATCATTTTGAAAGATTTTTTTTCATTAAAAAATAATCTTTGGGAGTTGGAGAAAGAAAGGTGTGTTTTTTGTTTTTGTTTTTCATTAAAAAAAAATAGTCTTTGGGGGATGGAGAAAGAAAGGTGTGTTTTTGTTGTTGTTGTTGTTGGTGGTGGTGGTAGTGGTGGCTGTGGGGGCTGCTGGGGGCTGTTCTGTGCCCAGAGTTCTGGGTCTGCGCCGTTCCAGGGACCCTGCCCCAAGCCTCCGAAGGGGCTCTGCAGGACCAGCCTACAGCTGTTTTGGTCATTGTTGTGATCAAGGATTTCTGGGCGCCTTTCCTCCCCTGAAGGCCTGGGGCTGGACCCAAGGAGGGCTGTGAACAGGCACTTCCCTCCTGTGGCAGGAAGTGCTTAATGTCTTTGCTTTTTGAGATCCGGTGCTCCCAGCTGGGCAGGGCTTGTGCTCAGCTCCCACCGAGGGGGTCAAGGATGGCAGTAGCCCATGGCGTGTTCACATCTCTGGATTCTCTTCTAGGGGTTGTAGGATCAGAGTTCCGGAGAGGGTCGATGACTTGGCCACGGTCTCACAGCCACCTGGGTGAGGATGGACGGAGTCCTGGACGGGAGCGGCTTCCCTGCTTCCTTGGTCCCTGTGCTGCCTGCCTCCCCCTCCCAAATCTCCCTGCGGCCCAGCCTTGGTTTGTTATTTGACTTCCTGGAGGTGTTTTGCTTTAAATAGAGAGCCAAGCTTTGGTCTCGCTGGGATAGCCTCGGTGTGGTTCTCTAGTTTTTAGTTTGTACCGCTATGTTCTTTGTTTAGCCACTATCAGGGTCAGGGAGGTCAAGCACATCTTTTCAGAAATATTTCTAGAATTTGAAACTGAGTCCAGTGATTACTTAACGATTGAGAAGCTGCTGTGTGCTTGAATAAAACAGAAGAGCTGGTCTCTGCTCACAAGGAATGCTTATTAGCAGAGGAGTTTGGATTAGGATAACCCCAAAGTGCTGCACGGCTTCCAGAAGATTGTTTCCTGCCTCTTCTCAGACCTCGGTCTCCTTCTGTCACCTCTGCTGCCACTTTGCTGGTTCAGTCTCATTCCTTCTCTCTCCTGCACCTTTGTAGTAGCCCCTGACATGCCTCCTGGTCTTGACAAGATTGTGATAGTTCTGAAGCCCGCATCTGACGTGCCTCCCTTCCACAAGCTGGCTCCTGCTTCTCCCCAGACTCCTCTCCCTCCCAGGTACCCCGAGATCCAGCCAGCCCCAGGGGTCCCTCTCTGCTTGGAGCGCTCTCCCACCCTCTGCTTGACGGGCACCTGCCTGTCCTTCTGTGTTTCTATAGGCTTCTGTTCGCGCAGGTCCCGTAGATCTCCTTGTTGGGCATAACCCTCTGCTCCGGTGTCTGTCTTGTCTTCTGAACTGGGCTCCTGTAAGGAGGCAGGGGGCTTTCATCCCTGTTCTCCTGGCAGCAAGCCCAGGGCTGTGTGAGTCTAAGATGGGAGTGTGTTTATTTAGTAAGTGCACCCGGGATAGATGGGGAGGGTTGTTGCAAAGCAAGAGGGACAGGAAAGGTGGTCCCTGGCATGGGTAGAGGGAGAAGCTTTGAGAAAGTGAGACTTGAGTTGGCCCTTAAGGGGTGAGTTGACATTAGATTGGTGGTTGGGTTTGGGGTGCAGGGTCTTGGGGGGTGGGAACAACATGACGGGGGCTGCCGGAGCCACCTGTGGCAGGTGGAGACCTGGAGGAGCAGCCGCAGTGGTGAGCAGCTCTGGGCGGTGATCTGACGGGGACTTTTTCTCCGTCATCTGTACATTTCCTGTGGATCGCTCTCTTCCACTTCTGTGAGCTGGCATCAGAGGCAAAGGAGGGATCCTTTGGACTTCCCAGGTGGCACCCAATTCAGCAGGATGCCCAGTGAAGCCTGTGCACCCTGTTAGCTACGTCTCTGGCATCCTTGGAAAGACAGGTGTCTGGATATGAGCCCCTTTTGGGATCGGCCGTTTCGGTTGTACTGGGTGAGTGGGTGTGAGTGAAGGCCTCAGCTGCCCAGGGTGTGACCGTGGCTTCTGTGGGCGCTGGTGGGCCCAGAGCCGCTTTGCCGAGCCAGGAAGGAACCGTCTTTGAGGACCTCTTCCTTCTTCCTTGCCTTTCACAGGTGCCTGGTGCCTTTGCTCAGCGCTTATCCGCTCATTGTTTTCAGGCTGTGCCTCGGGCCGGTCGCTATGCTGGGGGTCTTTCAGAGAGTTCTAAAAAAAATAAATAAGCCCCAAACTTAGTTTTTACCCTCAGGGAATAAGTGGGTTTGAAGTTGTGCACAAACTGAAGGATGCGATGTGCCAGGATGGGGTGGGGCTCTCCAATCATTTTGACTTGATGGTGGTGAGAGGACATTGCACAGACCCAGTTCGAGACTCCGCTGGTGTTTATTGAGCACCTGCTGTGTACGCGTGATCTCTTGTTGGACCCTCACAGCGCAGCCCCCTGAGGTCAGTGCTCTGCTCATCTGCTCACTCACTTGCTGGTCGGGATTCTGGGGCTCCGCCCGCTGAGGAAGCAGACTCTTCCCCCAGGAGCTTGCATCCCAGTGGGTCCGTGAGAGGCCGTGGAAAGCAGCAGAGAGCTGTTCTTTCCTACGAGGGCCACGGCTCCAGTGAGCCGAGGAGCTCCGGCAGAGGCCAAGACGCCGATCCCAGTGGTGGTCTTTCGGACCACATCACACTATGTTCTTCCAGTTCAAGAGTTTCCGGACTTGTTTTTCAGTGTCTTAGAAACATGTTGTTCAGGCAGAATTACTCACTGGAATGGTTCCTAAGGGATGCCAGGGGCAGCCTGTGGGGCCCTTGTGAAGCCATTTGGAAACCGTGGTCTAGCCCAGCTCTCGTGTGGTCAGTGAGTCTGGAGGAGAGAAGGTGCCTCCGGCCTCATGATGACATTGTGACGGAGTGCCTTCCTGTGTGCCACTGCCCATCCCTCCGCCCCTGGCTGAGCAGCCCCTTCCTCTCCCAGTGCGCCCAGCTCCAGTGACAGCGAGCAGCCCAGTGCACATGCTCCCATGTCAGGACTGTGGATTTCTCCTCCACCTCCAAGTGGCGTTCTCCCTAAAGCAAAATGCCACCCAGGAGTGAAAAATCCGCCTGCCCTCCGAGCCCAGCCACCAGGAGTGCTTGCGAGTTGGCAGCTGGGTTTTTTAAATTGTGAGGTGCACAGGAAGTAGGCCTGGGAGGGAGGAGAAAACAAATACTCTGCTTTGTAGCACACACCACGGATGCTTAATTGAAGATGCGCATGTCACCTTCTAGAGGGCAAGCTCCACGATTCACCCCCGAGTCCGGGGTCGGCACTGCTGGCGGCTGCTCCAGCAAGAGGCAGGAGCCTGCACCCCAGAAGAGCAAGGACACACGTGTATAGTGGGGAGGGAGAGGAGGACCGGCAGTCCTGTCTGGAGAGAGACATCAGGGTGCAGTTAGCCAAGGGCAGAGGCTGCCTTACTGACCCCTACACAGTGGCTCAGCTTAGAAACTCACAGTGCCAGAAAGGGAACAAGTTTCCCGCAGCTTCCTCCCCATCATGGGATGAAATAGCCCATCAGGAGATCGTCTCACCTGCCTTCTGTCCCGAGGAGGTCCGTAGCACCCGTGTTCTAGAACACTCTCCCTTAAATTACTGTATTGACAAGAGATTTACAAAAGCCTCCCGGGCAGTTTTTCTGGGCAAGCTTCTCATTGAGGCGTGTGGTCCGTGTAGAAAAGTACAGAAGCCATAATGAACTGGGTTTTCCCCAAGGCGCACACATCCTGGACACAGACCCCCCAGAGCCTTCTCCAGTCGCCGTCCACCCCAAGGGGGTTCTGGCACCGGGGGTTGATCTTGCCACCTTTGAATGCGAGAGCGGTGGAGACTTCTCGTGACCGCTGTCCCACATCTGGCTTCTTTCACTCACCCCAGTGTTTGAGTTTTGGCCCCGGGGTGACATGGAGCTGCAGTTGGCTTGTGCCGCATAGTACCCCACTGTCTTGCACGCACATTGGATGTTCACGGCAACCCCAAGGGCAACACGGGGTGGGGAGGGTCCTTCCCGTCCTGTAGAGAAGGAAGCTCCCAGCTGGGGAGGGGAGGCTGCCTGGTGAGGTCACGCAGTTCTTTGGAGGTAAGCTGGGGCTCCCCAGGTATCTCTTCCCCTCATCTCCACACCCCGTAACAGTACAGTGAGAACCTCCTCCTCTAATTTGATGGAGTATATTCTGGAACGTGTCCCCACACACCCACCCCCCCGCCAACCCCCGGTCTCACGTAAATCCTCTGGTTGCGGTAGGAGTTCAGTTCCACGTAGTCTTTTGTTCTATAGAGATGGAGACTGTCCTTTGCTCCTCTGCGAACTAACTCACATTCCCTCGAAGTCACCCCTGGATGGCTGGCTGAGGGATGCTGGCCTCCTTGAACTCACCCTCCCTCCAACCCTGTAATTACCCATGTTGCTCACCTCAAGTCCTTCCTTAGTTAGCTATGATTCTCAAACTGGGAACCCAGCTAGAAAACCTCCCGGGGTTGGCTTTCCTGGGAAGGCTGCCTCCGGCGGTCATGTTGGGAACCTTTTCCTTGGGCCCTGTGTTGAGGTGGAAACAGGCAGAAGTACCTACTTTGTCCTAAAAAAACACTGATGGTGCTCTGCTACGAGGACCTGTCATTTTCTCCTGCTGCGAACGCCATTCCTGCAAAGCCCTGACTCCTGGAAGCCTGCTCAGGGAACGTTCTGTGCTCCAGCTGCTCCTTGTTCCTTGTCTTTAAATGGGATGTCTGTTGTCAGGGAGACCCGCCCCACCACGGCCTCCCCATCACAGCAGCGAACTGTGTTCATAACGCTGGCTATTTATTTCTGGGCCCTAAAGGTCAAACACCCTTTCATTTCCTGGAGAAGTCTGGAATTGTGTCCCTCTGAGGAGCTGAGGCAGGATTGTAGGTTGAGCAATGGCCCAGATGGGAGCGGCTCTGGGATACATCCCATCTGACAGCTGCTAAGGAAGTGACTTGATCTTTCTGGGAGTGATTTGTCCCTTTGCCCTAGAAATTTTGCTATTGGCTCTTTGGTGCTCCAAAAGCCCCTGGCTCTCCTTTGGGTTACTTTGACCATGTTTCCTTGCCATTTGAAGTCTGGGTTTTCTGAATTCCCATTCTGGTTTTGCTTCTTAGCCAAACCTAAATAGTAAATGTGTAGTGTGCACAGCACTGTTCCCCCTGCCTGTGCCAGTGGCAGACGTTGCTAATCAATTATGGCACTCCTGTCCACTGAGCCCAAGGCTTGTATTACGTCCTGGCATTCCAGGCAGCCACCACCATCTATTTGGAGCTCCCAGGCTTCATGAAATCTTTTTGCCATTGTAGCTCCAAGTGGTACAAACAGAAATCCTGCTTTCTGCCAAGGAAACTTGATTTCCTATGAAAGGCTCACAAATGAATGAAAGATGCCCTTTTTCTTTTTCTTTCTTTCTTTCTTTTTTTTTTTATTTTTTTTTAAGATTTTACTTACTTATTTGACTGGGAGGGAGATCACAAGCAGGCAGAGAGGCAGGCAGAGCGAGAGGGGGAAGCAGGATCCCTGCTGAGCAGAGAGCCTGATGCGGGGCTCAATCCCAGAGATCATGACCTGAGCTAAAGGCAGAGGCTTCACCCACTGAACCACCCAGGCACCCCAAAGATGCCTTTTTGAAGGGTTTGTTATTCCCTGGACATTTCCCCTTTCCGGGTGAGGGGGCAGGGAGTGGGTGGTGAGGCAGGTCTTGGCTAGTGGGCATTTTGAATTCAGGAGTACACATTCCTTTGGGATGTCACTGCCTCCGGAATCACACTTTCAAGGAGGTGAGAAGATAGTGGCATCCATACGTGGGCTCAGTCCCAGCCTCCTGGGGTCTCATAACCATAGACGGTTAGTGGAGTCCTTAGAATACCTCAGAGATAAACATGTGACTTGTTGCAAGTCCCCAGTTTGGAACAGACTCACTTCTGTTTCCTGGGTGAGGCACCACGTGGTGGAAGGGAGGCTCTTACTGGGAGCAGGGGCAGCCTGAGGGTAGCGGTCACTCTCTGAGTGGCATTGGTCTGAGTGCCTTGTGCTCCTTGCCCTGCATGTTTGTTTCCAAGGCAGAACTCCAGGCCCCCCGGAGTCCTTCGCGGCTCTGCTCAGGAGAGCTGGTTGTCCTTTCTCTCTGGCGGCTGAGGGCGGCATTGGGGGCCCCTTGGAACGCTGGCAATTCCTCCCCCGGTCCCACCTTTGTTACCTGCCCCCCCAAATCCCCACCCGGTGTGCTGTGTTTTTACAGCTGGACTGGCTGGGGTGCGTCGGCCTCCAGCCAACCCACCTGGTGGTTTAAAACCAGACTTAATCAAAACGTAAATACTTCTTGGGGCCAGAAAGCAGGTCTTTCCAGGTGTTTGAGCAGAGGCAGCAGAGTTCAGGAGCCCGAGAAGTGGGTGGGACCTGCCAGGCTCCTTCTCCACAGAGGTCTGGGGTTCCCTGGGGCCTCTGTCAGGGGCCTCTAGAGGAGCCACCGGTCACCGCGGCGACCAGTGTCCCACCTGCCCACTGCGACTTGTGGATGCTGTCACTAGGGCAAAGGTGGTTCTGGTGGTGACAGTATCTGCTCCCTTCCTCCTTCCCTGATGCCCCCTCCCTCTCCCCACTCTCCCTCGGAGTCAGTGACAGGAGGCAGCATTTTACAAGGAGGAACTCAGAGAGGCTCAGAGGTGACCATCTCAGGATGGCTCTGTGAGTAGGAGGACAGTTGCATGCATTTATGGAGGGCTAACTTTTCACCTAGTCTGGACTCTGAGGATCAGCAGTGACCAAGGCAGATGCCATCCCTGCCCTTGGGCAGAGGTAGATGGACAGTGGACCAGGAAGCACATAAGGTCATGTCATGTGGAAAGAAACAATGTATAAATACATAAACAGGAATAATTCCCGATAGTGATGAATACTGTGGAGTTGATGAGATGTGGCAGGATTCGTTGGGGTCGGGGGGAGGCGGGGGGCGGTCTCTGCAAGGGGAGGTGTTCCCGTAGAGCGGGGCGGGGGGGCCTCCGTGGGGGGCATGTGAGAACAGGTGTCAGAAAGGAGTCATCGTGGGAGATGGGCTGGAGCAGGAGCTCAGAGCTGGGCAAAGGAGGACATTGGACTGTCCCATGGCCTGCGGGTTTGGGGGTGGCAGGGGCCCAGCAGAGAGGCAGGGGGTGCAGGTTGCGGGAGGCGTTTGGATGCCGGAGGTCATTGGAGGACTGTAAGTGAGGGAATTCCGTGACTTGATTTGGGTCTGGCCAGGTCTGGCCGCTGGGTGGAGACGGTCTAAAGGGGCGAGAACAGGGAGGTGGCAGAGCAGGAAGGCGGCCAGTCCAGGTGAGGGGCAAGAGAGGATGCCAGCCTGGTCCAGGTAGCAGCGGGGCAGACAGAGGGAAGGTGCAGCTGCGTGCTCTGCGTGAACCCCACACGCTTATGGATAGACTTGGTGCTGCATGTAAGGCAAGGAGGGGAAAGTGAAGATCTGAGGACCAGCACCCAGCACTGGTCCTCAGTGTCCCCAGCTGTCTGCTCTGGGCCTGCTTCGGGCCCCGTCCCTGTCCCCGTCCAGGGGTGGGGGCCTGACCACCGCCACCCGAAGTGCTCCCTCCGCACAGGCAGATGAGACTGCAGGGAATTTGCAGACGGAGCAGTTCTCTTAATGAGAGTCGCTTGGGCAGCTCCTTCCTTCTCCCCCCCCCCCCCCTCTCCTTCCTTTCCCGGAAGACTTGCTGCCAGGCGCAGGTCTGGTGGCAGTTACAGGGAGGCGAGACCTTTGGGCCTGGGATGGAGCTCTGCCAGCCCTGCCTTTTAGGGCAGCTGGGCCTTCACAGCTGCCACCTCCGGGGACCCACCTGAGCGACTTCATGGCCTCTGCCACCGGCCTCTGCCTGCTAGTTTTGGGGGGCTGGGGATCTCTTGCATCAGGTCTGGACAAATGCGAAGGATTCCCTTAGGGTCTGAGGATGAAAATGATATCAGGAAGTCATGTTGCCAAGTTTCCTTCAGCAAGGAGGGCAAGTGGTTATGATTCGGGTGTCCAGGAGAGGAGGGCGTGACGTGCCTGCATTTTCCAAACCTCAGTTCGGGGCGCTGGCCCTGAAAGGTGACCATCCGTGTCCTTATGGGGGACAGGATGCGAAACTCTGGGACTGAGCCAGTGGGGCGTGGTGTCCTTTCTGTGTCTGCCCTCGTCCCCGTGTGAAGTCACGGATGCAGGGCTGGCTTCTGCCTCCGGGTCTGCTGCGGGCGCGCGGCGAGTGTGAGTAGGTAGGGGAGGGAGTGCATGAGTTGCCCCTGGTTCTCCGCACGTCTCTGTGCCTGCATGGGTACTAGTCAGGTGCTCAGCCCCTCACCGTGTACAGCCACGGAGCCCTCGAAATGTGGCCAGTTTGTACTGGGATGTGCCATAAGCATATAATATACACTGGAATTCCAAGACCTAGGATGAAGAAAGTAAAATGTCCCATTAACACTTTTTTAATGCTGATTACATGTTGCAGTGGTAACATTTTGGATTTATGGAGTTAAGTAATGTACGTTATTAAAATTAATTTCACTTGTTTCACTTTCCCTTCTAAGGTGGCTCCCAGCCAGTTTAAAATTGCCCACGTGACTTGCCTTGTTTCAGTCGGAGCCTCTGACCTTCTGGCTCCAAGGCCTTGGCTGAGGGGTTTGGTTTTTTTTTGAAAGAACTGGGTTGGAATCCCGACTCTACCATTCCTGACGGTTACCAAAAGCAGGACCCCGAGTCTCAGTTTCCTCACCTCTGAAATGGGGCCGGGCAGCCAGACCTCAGGAGCTGGCGTCGGAATTGAAAGGAGGAGACAGGAAGTACCTCGCGTCTGTGGGCCCGAGATGTTTCTCGGGGAGGCGGGCTCTGATTCCAGGGGGTTTTAGCCAGGCTCTGACTGACCCCCGCTCCTGGGACTTAGGTTACAGGCTGTAATGATGAACTGGAGGGGGCGTGAAGTAAAAAGGCAGATAAAATCGCGGCTCACCCATTCCTCAATTTTCCTCCTCCATCAGAGCCGGACCTGCCTTGTCTAGTCACGGGGTGGACACGGGGTGGAGACAGGTCGGCCTGTGAAGAACATCCCCCAGGAGTAGCAGCGAATGGCTGTTATTCATGTCATTTTCTTGGCCACTCCCCAAGCTTTCTGCATCCAGCACTTTCTCCAGAAGCTTTGGAAACAGAGACTTTAGGTGATGGGTAGCAAGTGAAGGCACATTGCCTGGACGTGCTCTTTGGCCTGACCCCAAGGTCAGGTGCGGCCAGCGGTGAGGGCTGGCCCGTTCCAGCCTGCACAGGGACGCAAATGATGAGGTTCAGACTCTGGCCTGGAAGCGTGTTCCCCAATCCTGCCATGCTTGGAGCAGCACCCAGAGCCTCGCAGGGAGCTGGGGCTCCCTGCTTCCAGGCCCAGGGCTCTCAGAAGCAGCAGGAACCCCCCTGGGCAGAGCGGGGAGCAGGTGGAAGAAGGGTCAGGCTCATCTCTGAGTCCTGAGTGGAAAGAAGCATAGCACGACCTGCTTCTGGGGTGACACCTCTGCTCGATCATTCCTGCAAACACTTATCTAGTTATGTGCCAAGCAATGTCCCTGACACCGGTCCCTGGTGAGCAGGAGGGATGCGGTCCCTGTCCTCTTGGATGGGAACCTAGTGAACACATAAGTTATAGCATCGCCTTTAAGGGTAAGACTGGGGAACAGTGGGAGAGAAAAGTGGAGATGTGACTCTTGGACTGATTGCACTAGGGTTCAGGAAATGCTGTGACACTAATTGAGATGTGACCACTCGGCCAGTGAAGTGGGGGTGACTTGGGTCAGGGTGTTCAGAGCAGCCTTATTTGTAATGGTAGAAATTTGGAAATAATAACCTATGTGTCTCCCTGTGCAGACTGGTTGAATTGTTTTGACAAAACCCGTGAGGATACATATTAAAAAAATGTTACTCTCTTTAAGCTTGAAATGTGTCATTAAAAGCAATGATACTGGGACACCTGGGTTGCTCCGTCGGTTAAGTGTCTGCCTTTGGCTCACTTCAGGATCTCAGGATGCTGGGATCCAATGCTGTGTCAGGCTCCCAGCTCAGAGGGGAGTCAGCCTCTCCCTTTGTTCCACCTGCTTCTGCTCTCTCTCTCTCTCAAATAAATAAATAAAATCTTTAAAAAATAAATAATGATACTGGGTATATATCTGGCAGAAGGATGGTATCTGCAAAGGCCCTGGGGCAGGAAGAAATACGTTTCTCAACGAGGAAATAAGTGAAGACCTGGCTTTGGCCCAGAGGCCACCCCACTTTGGGCATCTTTCTGTTCAAAAGTCTTCTGCCTCTGGGCTGGGGAGAGGCCTGTACAGAGCCTCGGGAAGGCCTTTCTAGGAGTCCTTGGTGTGAGTTCAAGGACGGTGTGATGGTGGGGGAAATTGAACTGTTGGGGCAGTGCCTGCCTAGGCCAGATTTATGGGAGGGGAAAGCCTTTGGGGTGAGTCAGCCCTCTGGTTGGAAGAAAGAAAGCCTAACTGAGCTTCTGCCAAGGATCCATGGTGATTCCTTTCTCCTTTTGTGGAGGAATTTGCCTGCTAAACAGGCCGTCAGAGTGGAGTGAATCACTGTTTCCCCCTCTTTGTTAATCACAAACACCTCTGAGCAGGTCTGTTCAGCCCAAACTGCACGCACTGATGGGCTTGGATGCCTGGACGAGCAAGCCAGGCAGGTCCCTCAGCTCCGTGTCCATGTGTGCCTCTTCCAGAACTCACCGAATTGGGTCAGGGGCTCTTGGGCCCTGGGAACCAGGATTGCAGACAGAGGACCACAGACCTGTCTGGCACCTTGCTCTTCTGAGATAGAAATGGAGGCCCTAAGGTGTCCAGTCTGAGGTCGCACAGAGAAACAAGGGGCCTGGCTGACATCTGCCCTCTGGACCGCTTTGTCTTGACCCTGATCTTGGGTCTCTGTGTCCCTAGCCAAGATGAGTCCTGCTGACCTCTTCTGGGGAAAGATGCACTGTGTCTGACTCTGGCCGCTGAGCCTGGTGGGTGGGGTGGGAAGCGGGCATGTGAGGTTCTGGCTGGGGCCACCCCCTGCAGGTGCTTCCTGCCAATGGTCCGCTGGGGAGCACTTCCCCCCTCCTCCGTGTGACTCGCCGGCTGCCATGGCCTCCAGCCTGTATTGGGTGCAGGGCAGGGTGCTGGGGGCCGTGACCTCCACCCTGCCAATCCCTCCTGCAGGCGTCTGTGCCAGGTGGTGGTTAGAGGGTAATGGGGAGCTGTCTGAGAAAATGCTGTATGACCTGTGTGACTCACTCCTCCCCTCTGGGCCTCTTTGTCCCTAGCCGCTCAGTGAGGGGCCCCTCCCAGCTCTGACATCCATTAGTTCTGAGTCTGGTGGAGAGAAGGGGATAATTACAGCCCTCTTTCACTGAGCTGTCTTCACTTTGCCAAAGGCTTTACACGCATCATCTCGGGACTTCTGTCTGTGAGGCACAAAGGAGTCAGTTGCAATGAAGAGGGGTTGGGTAATATGCCCAGAGTGGCACAGCTAGGAAAGGACACAGCTGGAATCTGAAGCCAAGCAGTCTGGCTCTGGAACAGATGGTCTTTAAAAAAAATAAATCACCTATTTGAGAGAGAGAGAGAGAGAGAGAGGATTTGCTAATGAGGAGAGGGGCAAACAGAGAGGGACAAGCAGACTCTGTGCTGGGTGTGGAGCCTGACTTGGGGCTCGATCTCACGACCCTGAGATCATGACCTGAGCCAAAATCAACAGTCAGACACAACTGACTGAGCCGCCCAGGTGCCCCTGGAACGTAGGATCTTAATCACCAGTGTGTTAGGCTGAATAAGGATCCTTCAAAGATGGTGACACCCACGCACCACCTGTGAGTACGTTGCCTCTGCATGGTGAAAGGGACTTTTCAGGAGTTACGGATCTTGAGATGGGGAGGTTATCCTGGGTTATCCAGATGGGCCAAGGTCATCACAATCCTTATAATAGGGAGGTTGAGGGAGATTTGATGGCAGAGTAAGAGGTTAGTGATGAGGCTGCTGGCTTTGAAGACCAAAAAAGGGACCACGAGCCAAGGAATGTAGAGAAGCTTCTAGAAGCTGGAAAAGGCGAGGGGACAGAGTGTCCTCCAGAAGGAACCAGTCCTGCACACATCAGGAATTAAGCCCAGTTTCAGACTTCTGACTTCCGGAAATTTTGCATCATAAATTCATTTTATTTGAAGCTACTAGATTTGTGGTAATTTGTTAGAGCATCGATAGGAGGCTCAGACCATCATATTTGATGCACTGTCTCCAAGTGGCAATCTCTGGTTTTTGCATTCAAATTTGATTCTAAATTCCTAAGAGTAGAAATCTAATCGGCCAGATAGAGCTCTCCTTGGCCATTTCACAATTACTGAAGCATTTCAGAGGAAGACTTTGTAAGGCCAGCTGCCTCATCGCTGCAGAATAGTAATCTGCCGTGAATGGAATTAGGAGGAGGAGGCAGAGAGGGAAAGTAGTCATGGGGGCGTGGGACCCCAGCATAGACTCTGCCCTCTGTAAGTCCCCACCTGAACACTCCCCTTCCCCAGACATCGTCTTTAGTCTCCTGGGAGTGGTCACCTACAGCGGGGTCTGTACCGTATGCCCAGCCCATCTTGGTGGGCCGCACACTTTCCTAGCTGGGGCCACAGTGCGAGGCAGCAGGTGGCTGTGCCCCAGACCCTTGCAGGGAATGCAGATGCTATGGCTCACTCCCAGTACCAGTGTGCTCGTGGGAGAAGTAGCCCAGGAGCTTGGCTGGGTCAGGAATTTAAAGGAGGCAGTTCTTTCTGCAGAGCTGCTGCCTTGAGCTGATCTTTAAGGACCCCTAGAACCCAAGGTGAAGCCATCTAGTTGCTTCCAGGAGCGCACAGCACCAGGTCCCTTTACCTTCACTGGAATGTGGCTAAACTGCTTATAGACCCATCGTAAGGATGCCTAGGACCGGAGAGCTCCTCCACCCAGCTCCTTGTCTGGAGAAACTGAGGCCCAGAAAAGGGAAGGCACACTCAGGCAAATGTGGCCAGGATTCCTTAATGGGAATTCCAAGATCTGAACCGATAGGGGATCTTTCTTGCTCACATTAAGACAGGAAATTCACTCGTTCCTTCCTTCAACAACATTTTATTGTGGACTTGCTTGGTGCCAGGCACTGGGTACTGTCACGGTCCTGGCTTCCAGAAAATAACCTAATGGGTCAAGAAGAGTGGATGGTAATAAGCAGGACTAATAGATAAATGAATAAAACTATTTCAGGTTGTTAGAGTTTATAAAGTGAATCCACAAGATGTGGTGATGGGATAATGAAAGTGCCCAGGAGACAGAGTGATCAATGAAGGCCTTAAGAGGAGGTGACTTCTCAGTTGGAAACCAGAGGTAGAGTCATGGGAAGAGTGTTTCAGGCAGAAGGAACAGCCAGGAGATAGCTCGGAGTAGGAAGAGCTGGTGTATATAAGAAACAAAAGACAGCCCAGTGCAGCTGGAGCAGAGTGAACCCAGAGATGAGGCCGGAGGAGGACAGGTGGGCTCAGCCTGCAGGGCCTTCTAGCTCATGGCCAAGAGTTCAGGGCCATGGGGAGCTACTGGGGGGACTGGAAGTCATTTGCATTCTTAGAATGCCACAGGCTGTAATGGACAGAAAGCAGATGGAGGCAAGGAGGCTGCTGCTATTACCCTGTGAGGTGTGATGGTGGCTTGGCCCAGGTCCATGGCCACGGAGGAGAAGGGAGATGGCAGAGTCAATGTGTCCATGCTGGACATGATGGGACTTAATGGATGGTTGCAGGTAGAAGGCAGCATTAGTTAGCTATAGCTGTGTAACAAATTACCGCAAACTTAGTAGCTTAGAATGACAACAGATGTTTGTTGTCTCATGGTTTTGGTGGGTCAGGAATTCAGGGGTGACTTACCTGGGTGGTTCTGGCTCAGGGTCTTTCATGAGCTTGTAGTCAAGATGTTGGCAGGGGCTGCTATCATCTGAAGGCTTGACTGGGGCTGGAGGCTCCACTTCCAAGGGGCTCATTCACATGCTTGGCAAACGAATGCTGGCTGTTCGCAGGAGCTCTCAGCTCCTCCCTCCCCAAGCCTCTTCATAGGTCTGCACGAGAGCCCTTCAAGCAAATGATCCAAGAGAGAGCTGGGCAGAAGGCACAATGACTTTCATGACATAGCCTCAAAGTTCTACTCCGTCACTTCCACCAACATCCTGTTGGTCATATGGGTTCAGTGTGGGAGGGGACCAGGGAGGCTGTGACTACCAGAAGGCAAGAATCACTGGGCTATCTTGGAAGGCTGCTTACCGTAGAGACCAGGAAGAAGATTGGATCAGGGATGACACCTAGGATTTTGGCCCACGTGGCTGGTGCCACTCACCGAGAAAGAGAGGCTGCAGGAGAAGCACATTTTGGGTGTCGGTAGAGGGGGTCAAGAACTCTCTTCTGCACTCCGGTTTGGGAGACTTCGGCCTCGGCAACTGGAAACTCTTCTCTCTCTCTAATGGCCTCTGTGCTGCACTGGTTTGTGCTACACTGGTTTGGGGCTTATGTGGTCTCAGGCTTTGGGGAAACTTTCTGAGGGCCCAGTTCTCATGCGTCGCTTGAGCTAACTCCATGTCAGCCTCACGGACTGGGAGTTATGACCCAGGCATTCTTAGGTTCAAATCCCCGCTTAGCCACTTAGTGGCTGTGTGGCCCTGGGCCAGATACTTGTCTTCTCTGGGCTTGTTTCCTCATGTGCACAGTATATGTACTTTGCTCTGGCATCCTGAACCTCAGAGGAAATGGAGCTGAAACACTCAGCTCAGGGCCGGGCTCTCCCTTTCCTATCTGTACCCCAGAGCTCCCAGCCCTCCTGTGGGCTGTCATATCTTCATCATCACATACCCAGGTCGCTGGGTGGGTTTTGATTGGGAAGGATTTCTAAAGAGTCTCTTCAGCTTCTTTTAGGTGGGTGATGCAGACATTCTGGGGGCAGCAGAAGGAATTATTACTCATAGGGAAATGCAAATATTTTTACGAATATCCTATGAAAAATCAGGGCATTTTTTTTTCCTGAGCAAATAGTCCTGTTTATTTCTCCAACAAAATAGCCACAGCTGGGCTGCAGGGGCCAGCTTCCGCTGCCAGTGGCTTTTCTCAGGGGTCAGCTTGGCCCTCCTCCCCCACCCAGCCTTGCTCTTCTGTAACCAAGAGAAAACACACTGAAGACAAAAGTGACCAAATTTGGGCTTTGCTGAGAGAAGAGGATAACTTTTGCAGTGAAAAGTTAGTTTTTGTGGCCAAACTTTTTCAACTGTGAAAACCGGTGTGGACAAAGTATAGTAAGCCCCAACACACATTTGAAATATGGTTTTCCTTGGAAAGGACGTTTTAAAGAAGGTCATCAGTGTTTGCAAGAGGATGAGGTGTCTGCCTTCCCCGAAAGGAAATTGCTCTAAACTCCTAAAGAGACATAGAGGAGTAGAGAAGAAGATGATAAGCCCCAGCATGAGGCAGCGCGGGGAACCAGGATGGGGAGCAACAGGGTTTAAATCGTGTTAGTGCCCTCCTGCTGCCTGGTGCGGCTTTAGACACAGGCTCTGTCTGACCCTCACAGTGGGCATCTGGATATTCTTTAAACCAATCGTGAAACTGGCCCAGAGAGGTTGGCGAGGTGGCCTGTGGTCACTCAGCTCAGGGACAGAAGAGCCAGGAGCCCAGCCCTCCCTGTTGGATGGGAGCCCCGACCTTTTCTTTCCACGCTGTCCAGGGAGAAGGGGTCTAATTTCAGGGTTGGGCCAGCGGATGCTGGGATGGGGGGAGACCTGAGGGGAGGGGCAGGGGAGACGGTCTGCGCCCTGCCCCTCCCAGGGAAGACTGTTGTGTTTCCATTTTGTTTTTATGTTTTTTTTTTTTTTAAAAGATTTTATTTATTTATTTGACAGACAGAGATCACAAGTAGGCAGAGAGGCAGGCAGAGATAGAGGAGGAAGCAGGCTCCCTGCCGAGCAGAGAGCCCGATGCAGGGCTCGATCCCAGGACCCTGGGATCATGACCCGAGCTGAAAGCAGAGGCTTTAACTCACTTTGTTTTTTTAAAGATTTTATTTGTTTATTTGAGAGAGAGAGAAGGAGAGCAGAGCGCGGGGTGGGGCGGGGGGGGGGGGGCAGAGAGAGAAACAGGCTCCCAGGTGAACAGGGAGCCTGACACGGAGCTCCATCCCAGGACCCTGAGGTCATGACCTGAGCCGAAGATAGACACTTAACGGACTGAGCCGCCCAGGCGACTCCTGCGTTCCCATTTTGAGGGAGGAAAATACAGGCTCAGAAAAGACTATGTGCGTGATGAGTTTTTTGATGTGTGTGTTTATTTTAAAGTCCATTTGGAAACCATCTCTGCTCTTTGGGCCTGTCTCTCTATCTGTTGTTCTGTCCACTCATCCGTGATGTGCTCTGTGTCAGGCATCGCTCTGGGTGCTCGGGGGATAGCAGGGGAGGGGACAAGATCCCTAACCTCCTGAAGCCCACATTCGTGTGGAAGGGAGGGGCAGAGACAGGGAAGAAGCAAGGAGCAGAATAAACAAGCCACGCAGAATGTTACAAGGTGGTGCGTACAAGAGAAATGAAAAAGCAACAGAAAGGGAGGGTTGAGGAGAGGTGGGCACAGGTCGTAGCACTAAAGAGGGTGATTGGTGAGTGTTACTTTGGAGGGAAAGAAAAGTTTTGGAATGAGATAGAGGTGGTGGTAGAACAACATTGTGAATGTTCTAGATTCCACTTCATTATTCATCTAAAACTGGTTAATTTCTTACTATATTTATTTCACTTCTGATTATTAGGAAAAAAAAAAAAAAGGCAGTCAGGGTCGACCTCATGGAGAAAGCGAGATCTGTGCAAAAACTTGAAGGAGGCATAGGGCTTAACCCCGAAGGTGTTTTCTTCCCAGGAGCGGGAGGAGAGTTCTGGGCAGATCAGCTCAGGCAACCACAGACCAGTGCGCCAAATCCAGCCCGCTGGCTGCTTTGGTAATAAAGTTTTATTGGAATACAGCCCATGTGTTTACATATTGTCTGTGACCCAGAGACTTCATCTGGCCCTTACAGAAAATGTTTGCTGATTCCTGAGCTGGAGCAGAGGGCCTCAGTGGGGACGGCGCCCGGGGTGTTTGAGGACTTCAAGGAGAGTGTAGTGGGAGTGAGGGACCAAGCCAGGGAGTCGGGGCTGCTGAGGTCAGAGAGGGAACGGATCCAAATCATGTAGCCCCTGCCTGCTTCTCTGTGGCGTCCTCCAACGAACACTGGACAGACGCTGACATCATGCTGATGGGAAAGTTGTATGTGTGTGCATTGGGGGGAGTCGTGGTTGGATAGAGAGATGGCTGAACTCAGATTCAGAAGATCTGGGCTTGAGACCTGCTGTCTGTTCTCAGCTCTCTTATGTGTAAGAGTCGTGTGGCAATACTGGGAATAGAGTGATGACGGTGGTGGTGATGGTATTGTGAGTGGTGGTAGCGGGGGAGATGGTGGTGGTGATGGTGGTGGTGGTGGCAGGGTTGGTGGTCATGGTGATGGTATTTTTAGTGGTGATCACGGTAGTAGGGAAGATGGTGGTGGCGATGGTGGTGATGTTGATGGTAGTGATGGTGGTGGTGGGGATGGGGATGGTGTTGATGGTGATGATGGTGGTTGTGGGGATGGCAGGGGTGGTGATGGTGGTGACGGTGATAATGGTGGTGGGGTGGTGGTGGTCGTGGTAGTGCTGGTGGGGCGGATGGTAGTGGTAGTGATGATGCTAGGGGGATGGCAGTGGGATGGTTGGTGCGGATGGTGGTGATGGTGACGTTGATGGCAGCAATGATGGTGATGGAGATGGTAGTGGGGCTGGTGTTCTGGCGGATGGTCATGCTCGTGAAGACAATGGCTGCACTTAGTCAGCCCCTACTGTATGCTAAGAGCTTTGTACACTTGGCTCTAATTCTGAAGCCAGCAAGACAAATTGGGTAGCAGCAGCAGCCTTGACTTAGCAAGACCACACGGCGGGTGTGTCACGTGGCTCACGTGGAGGGGTTACGCCTGGAGATGGCAGTGAAGAGGCCTCCAGGCAGTGGGCAGGAGAGCCCCGGGGAAGTAGCCCAGCTGTCACTCAAGGGCAGCAGCCTTTGGTCAAGGCGGCCCAGCCTTAGCTTAGCGCTGCCGTCAGCAGCAAGCCTTCGTAGGAGGGACGATCTCCCAGCCTCTCTGCCCGGCAGCCTCCTTGCTCTCGGGCTTAGCATGCTGGAGAGAGGCCATGTCTCCCTGTCCCCATGGCGACCACTTACCAGGCCTGGTGTTGGTTTGGGTTTTCCTAATTTGAGGTTGCGGGATCCTTCTGGTTGTGGCTGAAGTTCTTCTGCTCTGGAAACCCGACTGTGGTGAGGCCATGAGGGGGGCCCAGAGGTGCTGGGACCTGCCCACAGGCCACAGGCCCCACAGGCCCGGTGCGGGCCCCCAGGCTTCATACCACTTCAACACCGCATTTCCTTGTGAGAGCACAGTGGAGGTTTCAGGTTCTCCAGGCAGCGGCCCTGAAACATCCTGGGGTCGGGATAACGGTGAGTCTTTGCCTCCCCTTGTCCTCCAGGCCCGGGGTGTGCTAATGCTGCACTCCCGTGTGCCCACCACCTTGGTTTTTGCCTGGCTTCGTGGTGGGGGCTCTCCTTGAACAAAGGGAGCCTCCAACAAAGCAGCTGAGTTCAGCGCCCAGGCAGGTTACCGGCGCCTGGAACAGCCCGCGGGCGCTCCCCATCTCCTCTGCCGCCCTGTTGTACGGACTCGGGCAGGTCGCTCGCTGGCCTGGCTGCACCTGCCCCAGACGGGCAACTTTTCGAACAGAGCCTGGGCTTCAGCTGCATTCTGGGCCTATCCCTTAGGTCTCCAACGTGGTTAGAAGGGCCAGTGTCTACCTGGGGTGAGGTTGGTGGTTGTGTCAGGCTGTGGGAAGTGGGCGGCCTGGGGTGGGGAGAGACTCAGCTTCCCTCGCTGGCCCACCCTGGGGGTCCCGTGCCAGTAGGATGGCACTGAACACACTTGAAGACTAAGCTACGTCATGCTTCCTGGTCCAAGGTACCTCGGGCTCGGCCCAGCATGAGCGGCACAGCCCCCAGGTCAGGACATCCTGGGCCCCGGGTGCCTTTGGTGGCCCCTCCTGTGCTGTTTCCGTCAACATGTTTCCAGCGGCTTGTAGTTATGGGGGCGTCTCCTCCTGGCCCCACCACACCCTGACTGCCCAGTGTGAGCCCTTTGGGCCAGTGTGGTCAGGGAGAAACTGAGGGCAGGAGTCGTTTTGATCCAGAGGCATCTAGAAACTTCACAGAGGGGGGTACCCCGAGGCAGAGACTGCGCTGGTCTCTGGGGAGATGGGGAGGGCCGTGGACAACAACGGGGTCCTGTAATTGGACTCTTGCCTTGTTCGGGGCTGGATGAGGGGAGACTTTGAGCCAGGGAGATGGCGCACACCTACCTCATCAGCTTGGGCGCCCTGCGGGTGGTGGCAGAGTTGGCAGAGCCTGGGGGGATGGGACAGAAGTGTCAGTGGTGTGGAGGGCAAGGGGTGGGGGCAGCAGGCACAGAGGTAACCCACCTCATCAGAAAAACTGGCCGCCTCCGCTTTGCCTGTGACCTCTGAGAACACTGCCAGCCTCCCCGTGGTGGTATTTTCTGGAAAGCTCGCCTGCTGGCAGCACTTTGGAAACCAACTCCTGAAAGCTCACCTGGGTGGAAGGGAGTTGAACAGATTCTTTAGCCCCACAGACGTCACAGGCAAAATTGTAACACCACCTTCCACTCGACCGGCCAGGGGCGGTGAGTCACCAGGCTCTTGTGGCTGGGAACACAGAGAGACGTCCTACCCACGTACAGTCTCCAGGATACTCGAGAACTTCCCAGACCTTGATCAAGGTTAAGAGAGAGGCTCCTCCAGTTTTCATGCTCCCCTCGCCCCACGAGTGTCAGAAAGACCTGCTTTACAACAGCATTTGGATTTCTAACAAGGTCGGGCCCTTGTGTTACTGTAACGCGGACCTTTCTGAGCCTCGCGGCTCCCAGCAATCCACAGGCCGTTCTGTGGAGGGTGGGCCTAAGGCAGCAGGAGGAAGGGGTCCTGTGGGAATCCTGGGGCTGCTGTAGTCTGTGCCCCTTCCCCCCACCTCCTGTGCCTTTGACCAGCAGGCAACACCCCAAACTATTCTAGAAGTGCTAGTAGTTGTTTCTGTGGTCTTGCTCGTGCTGCCTCTGGTGCTGTCTGGCCCTGCCCTGGGGGCTCCTGCTCCGAGGGAGCTCGAGGCCAGCGAGGCTGGGTGCTTGCTTGCTGTATCACCCCAGGCCTCTCCTCTGCAAAGGCCACAACTGAGTGGATTGTGCAGAATCTGGGCTGGCCCGTGACTTGCGGCCTGGAGAGAAGAGATGAGTTGGCCAATCAGATTTGCTCCTTGGGCCTTTAGAATCAGGGCTCTGGCAGGCAGGTGGTAAGCTGGGCCAGACAGTCCTGAGGACTTGGGGATCCTTGACAGCTGTGATGCATTTCTTTCTTTCTTTCTTTCTTTCTTTCTTTCTTTCTTTCTTTCTTTCTTTCTTCCTTTTTTAAAGATTTTATTCATTTATTTGATAGAGATCACAAGTAGGCAGAGAGGCAGGCAGAGAGAGAGGGGGAAGCAGGCTCCCTGCTGAGCAGAGAGCCTGATGCGGGGCTCCATCACAGGACTCTGAGATCACGACCTGAGCCGAAGGCAGAGGCTTTAACCCACTGAGCCGCCCAGGCGCCCCTGTGATGCATTTCTGATACTAACTATCCTGGAATGAACACGGACCCCACAGATGAGGGGTGCAGTCCCACAGTCTGCCTTCCCTCCAGACTCCGGCTACAAGTTTGGGGGGTGGGGTGGGGGTCCCAGGTCGCATGTACTTTAGACAAACTGGCTACAAATTCAGGAATTCACCCACTCAGGTCTGATCATTCACTAGAATGACTCACAGAACTCAGAGCACTTTTCTTGCAATTTTATCAGTGCATAAGGACACAAAGCCAAACCAGCAAAACAGAGAGACGCCTAGGGCGTGCGAGGGATGTGTTACCCTCCTGGCAGCAGCCAGCAAATTGTCCAAGCCTGGTGCCCACAGTTTTTATTGGGGTTTCAGGACTTAGGCATGAGTGACTGGATCGTTGGCCACGTGCATGAGCTCAGTCTCCAGCCACCCCATGGCTCCTCAAAGGTCAGGATACCATCACCAGGTTCAGACCCTGCCCAATCATAGGGGTGGCATTCTGGCATGGCCAGTCCCATCTTGGGCCATCTCATTAGCATAAACTCGGGTGCATTTTGGGGAACCCACCATGAGTAAAATCAACACTCTATCACTTGGAAAATTCCAAGGACTTAAAGGACTTGGCGGTCACCTCCCAGGAACCAAGGACAAAGGCCAGTCAAATTTCCTCACGGTATACCCATGGCCAACTGGGCCTGAGTGAGCCCGGTATGGTCTGGAGAGGGGGCACGTGGCGGCGTGAGGGGCAGACACCCCAGCCCCAGCTTCTCTGTGGTCCACGGCCTTCTGACTTCCCCAAGTCCAGCTGCTCTTAGCAGCCTTTGCTTGGATTCTTAGAGACCTCTGCGGCCCCGAGAGCAGTGCCCTTCCTTGCAGGTCACCTCAAGTGAGTCTCTCTTCCTGCTGCCCGTGGCTAGAACTGCACCGCCGATACCGTTTTTGTTTTGAGCCGACAAGTCTATCCTAGAGGAACACGCTCTGTGAGAAAATGTCCTCCGTCCTCAGGGCCCACACAGCGTCTCAGGTCCTCTGTGGAGACCCTGGCAGGCCCATCTCATAGATGGTTCTTTCCTCTCCGGGATCTGTAGAACAATCAAGGTCCAGGGGCCATCAGAAGGCAGAGACGCCCAGTAGAGGGAGTGTGCACTCCTGATAGAGGAGTGGTTTGAGGGAGGTCCTGCCTAGCCTACTAGGGAGCCAGGCCAGGGCCTAAGGGCACAGAGTGGGGTTCCCTGAGGCCCGCTTATGGACCCTTAGAGGCCAGCACTGAGCATGTTGGAAATAGGAGGGCTTTTATACCGTTTGCTCCTCGCCCTGGCTGGTGGCCCATAGCTGATGCTGTCAAGTGTCTGTGGGAGAAGAAACTCAACTCAAGTCAGGCAGGAGCTTGTCAGTCAGATCCCAGGATCCCTGCATTGGGGGTGGCTGGAGGGACCAGTCTGTCCCAATCCCACTGTTTCTTCTAATCCTTTTTAGAAGTCGGCAGGGCAGAAATCTCGGATCAGAGAGAGACGTTCCCAGAGCGAGAGGAGTCCCATCTTCTGTTTCCCGGGTGATGTTCAGGAACTTTCTCTTACTTTAGGGCAGTGGTTCTCAGGCTTGAGTGAGCATCAGAATCACCTGGAAGGCTGTTAATACACAGGTGGCTGGGGGCCACTCCCAGAGTTTCGGAGTCAACAGGTCCACAGTGAGGCCTGAGAATCTGCATTTCTAACAAGTTACCCAGTGACGCTGATGCTGCTGATCCGAGGACCACTGTGACCCTCTGATCCAGGGCTGTGAAGGAAGGTTTTCTGAACAAATGCAGGGAGGCTTCCTCTGCTTCTCCCAAGGACCCTTCCTCTGATCAGTGGCTCATTTGCCAGGAGGGAAGAAAGAACTTTAGACTAAGAGTCCAACCCCAGGGCTCTGGCTCAGGTTGTGATGTGCTGCTTGAGTCATTTGTGGCAAGGTTCTTGCCCCTCTGAGACTATGTTCTCATCAACAAAATGGGTTCAGGGACAAGACCTGCCTTCTGGACTTGATGTGAGAATTAACTGTGATGTTGTCCTCACCGATTGTCCCCGGACCCTCAGAATATAGGAAGGGTTGTGTTTCTGGAATTTCCAGATCAAATGTATCATACCATAAGGTTAGTGAGAGTCCCAGGGTCAATTGCTTGGCAAAGGTCGGTCCCGCTTCCTTCTGAGGATGGAAAGAGAAGGCCCAGGGCTCAAGGGAGTCCAGCCAACAAGAGCACAGGCTGTCAGGGTGCCGGCTGTTGCTGGTTTGGTCAGTGTCCTTTGAAGGAGGGGCCTCTGTGGGCAGCTCCACTCCTCCCGGCCAGTCTGGCCACAGTCCCTGGGGGGGCCGGAGGCTTCTCCATGCTCAGAGCCCCTTATCACTGGGATGCAGCTGCCATGGAGCCTGCACCCTGGAGGAGCTCAGCCCTTCCCCCACCAGCACTGTCCCCCACAGTAGGCGTGGGTCCGCCTCGCTCTGCTCCTTCTGTCCTCAGAGCACGAACCCCCTCCCTCGAGCCCAGTACAAGCAACAAGAATAACCGTAAGCCAGTTCCTCCCCCACAGTGACGGCTTTCTCATGGCAGCTTTTTCAGAGCGATCATTTTATTCCTCCCTGGGGGCATGCACGGGAGCAAAAGGAATGCCAGGGTACAAAAGCGCTTGGCCCATGCAGAAGAAATGGTAGCTACCTCTTACTTTTCCTTTTGTCCCCACACTCTAGTCCCTGCTAGGACTTGCCCTCCTGCCAGAGGAGCCCCCAGTCCTCTCTGTTGGCTACTCTGCCTCCTGCCCTGCCACCCCTGTATCACACTTGCCTTAGTCCTCCTGGGGTACACCTGTAAGAGGCCATTGCCGGTGGCCCAGGGTGGGAGAAAGCAGAAACGTTTGCTAAACAATTTCCTTCTTGGAAACTGCCCTCTTCTTCTTATGGGGCCAGCCGGGGCTGAGGCCCCAAGTCAGGGAACACTCGTATCTCCCAGTTGGCCCCCTTTCTGCGGGTTTCGCCTTGGACTCATTCCCATTCCAGGAGCAAGGCTTGCCACCTTGATCCCATGGTGACTTTCCTCGGAGTGGTGAGCCGGCAGAGTTTAGCCCGTGTCCCTGGCATCTCGGCCTCGTCCCTCCTTGAGCAGGACAGACCCCTTCTTGTCTAGCCCCCCGGCCTCTGTTGCTGCCATCCCCTCCCTGGTTGGAGCTGCCCCTCCTCCGTGCGTCCCCCCAGCCCCTACCAGGCCACACTCGGAGCAGCAGACTTGCTCATCTCTGCTCTTTGAAGCCTGGACTGAGCTGGATGTCCCTGAGGGCAGGGATCATGTCACCGACTCGTTTCCGGCCCATGAAAAGATAAACTATGAGCGGCAGTGGGTCAGATGGTGAAGCAAATAAAACCCAAAGCTGCTCAAGACGAGAAACGGCTGGGAGTCAGTGCAGGGGGGGCCCCCGTTCATCTGCATTAATTCCTCTCCTGAGCCTCCGGCTTCTCATCTGTGAAATGGGTTAATGCCACTTTAATGAGCACCAAACAGGTAGCGCCCAGTTTGGGGCTAACCTCCAACGGTTGGGCTGGGCCGGGGCGGAGGTTGTCAGTGGTTCCGGCAAATGTTCGTTTACCCAGTCAGTCATCCTGACTTAATGAAAGCTTGTGATTAACTGGACAATGTGTGGGCTGCCCCCGCCCCGCCGCCGGGAGGGACACGGAGAAGGTCTGGCTGGAGCAGGGAGCAGGCCGGGTGGGCTTGACAAGGGAGCTCTGCCCCTCCAGGGCAGCCCCAAAAGAGGCATTAAGTGGGGGCTTGAGGAAGCAGCAGGGCTCCTGCAGGCGGAAGGTCAGGGATTTCTTCCGTGGGGTCATGGGGTGGGGGAGGGGAGAGGATGATGCATACGGAGGTCAGAGGGACGACACTTGCATCCGCTTGGAGAATGCTGCTCCAGCATCTGCAGTGGGCCAAGGAGAGAGCAACAGAGAGCACAGAAAGTCAGGTCCCTGCAGCCATGTCGAGCAGGGAGACTGAGGCTGGACACGTAAAGCACTAGATCGGAAGCTGTCAGGTGCTGATGAGAGCTGGGGCTCGTGCTGGGAATCTGCTAGTGACTTCACATGTAGAGGTTGGACACGTCTGTGAAAATGGGCTGAATGTGTTGGGAGAATGGATAAGTGAATCTGTCAGGTGTGTGTGCAAGAGAGAGACAGACTGCTCATCTGCCCAGGGCCTCCCCGATGCTGTTTGGTGGCAGTGGAGAAGGCAGAGAATGGGGCCCCCTTCAGCTGCTCAGGTCGGAGAAGGCCCTCTGGGGTGGCCTTCATACAGGACATGGGACAGTCTTAAAGCTGGATGCTGGTGTTAGACTTGAAGCATGGGGGAGAAACACTCTCACTGGGTCGGCAGAAGATGCTCCTGCCAGAGGGCGCCATCAGTGCAAAGGCCCTGAGAGCAATGGCAGGGAGGGAAATAAAGCTTGAGGGGATGGTGACCGCATGGCAGAGGGCTTTGAACCTGACCAATGAGCATGGGTAGTGGAGGGGCAGACCTGGGAACTGGCCGTCCCAATGGCTGGGGCCTCCCTGAGTGGTGGAGAGGTGCTGGCTGTAGCCCCCTTCCCAAGCGGGGGGTGGGGTGGGGCTGGGGCAGTTGGGGCTACAGGGCGGGGACACGTAAGGAACTTCTGCAGCAGGATGGTGGCCCTTGCTACCTCAGACAATGACATCCGGTAAAACTACTAACCCAGCAGCAGACTCCAGAGGCTGGTATCTGTCTGGAGGTGGTGACCTCTTGGAGGAGGTCATGGTGAAGACAGGGGACCTTGCTCCAACCTGTCCGAGTTATGGAGGGGCAGGGTTTATGTCATGTTCCTTTTCAAGGAACTGGAGGCCAGGTGAGTGGGGAGGCCATTCAGGATCCCTGTGGTCATTTGGGGGGTCACCCTGCTGGGAGTGTCCCTGTGTTAGTTTCCTATCGCTGCTGGAACACGTACCGCGAGCCCAGTGGATTAAAGGAACACACATCACTGAGTTACGGAAGTCTGCCGTGGGTTGCAATGGGTAAAACTAGGGTGTTGGCAGGGCTCTGTTCTTTCTGGAGGCTCTCAGGGAGAATCTGTTTTCTTGCCTTTTCTGGTTTCCAGAGGTTGCCGTCTTTCTCGCAGCTCTTTCCACCTTCAAAGCCAGCGGTGGCTGTCTGGTCTTTCTCACCCAGCATCGCTCTAAACTGACTCTTCTACTCCTTCCCCACGTAAGGATGCTAATGGATACGCTGGTCGACAGAGACCATCTGGGATAATGTTTCGCCGTTATCCCTACTTCCATCTGCAAGAGTCATTCCCCTTTGTCATGTGTCCTAACATATCCACAAGCTCCAGGGAGTAGGACGGGGACACTCTGGGAGCATTGTCCTGCCTACCACAGTTTCTGCCGTGTTCTGGGGGCTGAGGCGGTGAGGAGGAGGAGGCAAGAAGCCCCAGGAGGGCTGGGAAGTCTGCCTTCTCACCCTGGGGCAGCACCCGGCTGGCTGTGTGGGACCCTCTCCCTCTCTTCCTAACTCCAGCTGCAGTGACGCATCGCTCCAGTACGAACATCTCCCCCAAACCCTGCACCTCTGAGTGGTCGAAATGCTTGTGAAATAGAGCGACGTTTCTCCTCCTCGGCACTGGTGTTTCAAATCAGATCACTCTGTGCGGTGGGGGGCTGTCCCATGCATTGTGGAGTGTGTGACCACATCCCTGGGCCCACCCTTCTCATGGCCCGTGGCACCCCCAGCCTGGCTATGACAACCAAAAATATCTCTAGATGTTGCCAAATGGCCCCCAAAGGACAAATTGCCCTGGTTGAGAACCACTGACATAAAGCCTTTGATGTCTGTCTTCTTGCTAGATTGGAAGCCCCCGGAATGGCGACACCTCGTGTCTCTTGCCTTCCGCTGTGTCCCCAGCACCTGCGGAGAGCTTGGCATTTCATAGATGCTCAGCATGTTTTGGTTGAGTGAATTCATGAGTCGACGTTAATTTCCCTAATGGATAAATTAATCCATAAAAAGTTTGCACAAATTAGACCCCTGGTTTGTGTAGACTGGCCACTTGGGAATCACCTGGGGAGACTTTTCAAAAGTCAAATCCCTGGGTTTTGATCCCGGAGAGTTGCGGGACAGCCTGGTGGTTTCATCTGTTCCACAGAAAGATGGAACTGCTGTGTGATCCAGCGAGTCCCCTCCTGGGCATGGACCCACAAGAAGGGAAAGCAGGGACTCAGATATCCATAGCAGCATCCACCACGAAAATCAATTGGTGGGAAACCCAAGTGTCCATCAAGAAATGAATGGATAAACTACATGTGGTTCCCGCACACAGGGACTATTATTTGGGCTTAAAAATGGGATGAAATCGGATAGACGCTGCAACAAGAATGACCCTTGAGGACCTTATGAAAGTGCAGTGAGCTGGTCAGAAGACACACACTGCGATTTCACTTACTTTCCCTCCAGTAGCGAAATTCACGGAGACGGAAAGTAGAACGGTGGCTGCCGGGGGCTGGGGGAGATGAGGGAATTAGTGTTGAATAGGTGCAGAGTTCCAGTCTGGGGTGATGAAGAAGTTCTGGAGGTGGATGGTGGTGATGGTTGTACAAGATGAATATACTGATTGCCCCTGAACTGTGTGCCTAGTAACGGGTAATATGGTAGATTTCATGTTGTATATGTTTTATCACACACACACACACACACACACACACACACAAGTGCTTTCTTCTAGCCAGATCTGGGAGCAAATAATGTGGGAATGGGAGGGGACAAGGACTTAGATGTGTGTGTGTGTGTGTGTGTGTGTGTGTGTGTTTAAGACTTTTTATTTATTTATTTATTTATTTTTAATTAATTTATTTTTTTAAGATTTTATTTATTTATTTGACAGAGAGAGATCACAAGTAGGCAGAGAGCTAGGCAGAGAGAGAAGGGGAAGCAGGCTCCCCGCTGAGCAGAGAGCCCAATGCGGGGCTCAGTCCCAGGACACTGAGATCACGACCTGAGCCGAAGGCAGCAGCTTAATCCACAGAGCCACCCAGGCGCCCCTTATTTATTTATTTGACAGAGAGCACAAGCAGGCAGAGAGAGAGGGAGAAGCAGGCTCCCCTCTGAGCAAGGAGCCCAATATGGGGCATCCCAGGACCCTAGGATCATGACCTGAGCCACAATCAGTCCCCCAAGCTACTGAGCCCGCCAGGCGCCCCGACTGAGATGTGTTCTGATGGCTGTTCTTGACCTCCCTGCCTGGTGGAGGCTGAGACAGCAGCATCTGACTTTGCCTGTGTCTCTAGAGGGCAGCCCTTTTCTGGAGGGTGCATATTTTAATCCCACTGGAGGCCAGGCAGGCTGGCTGCATGGAGGCCACAGTGCCTGTCCACAGGAGCAGCTCCTCCCCAGCTCCTGCTGATGCTTGCCACGCAGGATGCCTGGTTATGGAGAGAAGTCTGAAATCTGGATTTATATGGGAAGTTTCCTTGTGGCTTCCGACCTGGACAGCTGGTTCAGTGAACCGGCAAACAAGCTACGTGTGGGTCAAGCAGAACAAGTCTCCCGGCGTCTGGGGTGGTGTCTTCTCTTGGAGCCTGTGGGCTGGGGCCCCATCTAGAGAGATCCCCGTTCCTCCTCCTCTTACTCAACACTCCGTCACTTCTGTGGCCTGACAACAGTTGTTTTTTTTTTTTTTAATCCCTGAGAATTTCCCTGGGTTTCAGTGAACCTCAAAGGAAGGTCTATACACAGGCCTAGGGTCTAGAGTCCACTCAAGTTGGGGTCTTGGCTCTGCCATTAATGAGCCTTTGAAGAAAGCCACTTGCTTCTTTCTTCCCCATGCCTCAGTTTCCTTTTCTGTCAAGGGGGAGTAGTCATAGTTCCGCTTTGTAGACTAAGAGGGCTCCAGGGAGTGCACGTGAGTGGCTTGGCTCAGGCCAGGGTTCGGGGAAGACCTCTGCTCTGCATGCCTGTGTGTTGGCCCTGGCTAGAGGAAAGAGCAAATATGGAACCGGACAGGCCATCAGCGGGCGAGTTGCTCAACTTTGGACATTTGTTTCTTCATCTGCAACGTTGGTTCGGTGATCTGTTCCTCAAAGAGTCATTCTGAGGATTAAATAAGATAATGTTCTAATGGACCTGGCCATAGCAAGTGCCCAGCGTACCCTCGTTCTGCCCCTGGAGTCTGAGGCCTTTGCCTTCTGCCAATACTGGAGAGAAAGGAAGGCAGGATGAGCAAAGAGCAGAGAAAGGACTGCCTCTCCCAACCCCCATCAGCTCTTCTCTCTCCTACTTCCCCACCTCCCAGGGTGGGGGTTCTGGTCCTGGCCTCAGAAGCTAACCAAACTCGCTGATGGGGACCCTGCCTGAGCTCCCCAGGGCGGCAGGGTTGAGAGTGAGGACCCACGGAGACCAGCTTCCTGCCAGGCCCGGGGCGTGCACTGGGCCAGTGTGGGTACAGACTAAGCTCTTCCTGCATCCCTCAGTTTGCTGGCTGGAGACAGGGGCCCAGGCCTGCTCTGGGAGGGTTAGAGACCAGAGGCACTGCACACCCACCCAGAGCGGGGATCAGGCCCATGGTGCCCAGGCTCTGCCCCAGATCCTGCATCTCTAAGTAGGGTCCCAACCCCACAGGGGTTGAGGTGTTGACTGCGTGAAGGAACGTAAAAGGCCCTTAATATCCCAAGATACTGAGGGGCCTAAAGGGCTACATGTCCTTTAGCAAGATGGTATCTAAGGCCGCTCTGGGGGTGGGGGTGGGTGATGGCATCTCCGTCCCTTGAGATCCCAGCTATGCAACACAGAGGGGCCTGTGGGTCTGAGGTCCAAGCACTCGGTGGGCTCAGGGACATGGGCCAGAATGGACGTTTCCCCTCGCTGTTTTGACGTCTGTCCATGGTCCCATGGCTAAGGAGGAGCATTGGTGACAGCAGTGTCCCGTGTGTGTACCTTATTCAGCTTTGCTGTTCACCGCATGGCCACTGTGTGTGCAGGACTTCCAAATGTGTGTGCCTTCATCGCATGTGTGTTCATCATATGTGCATGGACATTACACATGCGTGTCCCTAGCATGTGTGTGCCCATCACACGTGCACACCGAGGAGGACGTGAGGCAGGATGGGGCCCTTCCCGAGTCCTTCCAGCCTTGAGAAGGCATCCTCCATGACCCTGGGGTTTGTGGGGAGGGAGAAGAAGGGGGTACAGGAGACGACTGGAAATTGAAGTGTCTGCTCCTGACATCCGGCCTCCAGTTGGGGAAGGGGACTCTCCACGGGAAACGGGGGGACAAAATGAGGCAATGAGGGGGCTGCAGTCTACTTACTTGTATATCCATTCTGCGAGGACTTCCTGAGCCCGAAGGCAATTTTAAGTCCAGCCGCTCTGGCCCCTGCCGTGGGCAGGTTGGAGTCTGGTCTGGGGCCAGAGGCTGGGCACCCAGTGGGTCTGAACGGCAGTGGGAGATGATGACGAAGAACAGGGCACCCGGTGTGCTCAAGCCTGGATGACTCGAGGGGCTTGTCTGCTCCTGCTGGTTGAGGGGCCCAGGCCCGATCGTGTGGGGAGAACAGAGGCTTGATGCTGGCCCGGAAGGAATGTGTGTGCCTGCTGGGGCTTGGGCTGTGTCACTGACTTGACCTTGAGCTCCCTGGCTGTCTCCCAGCCCCCGAAGCTGGTAGACAGACTCTCTGGGGATGGAAACAGGCTCTGGAGCCTTGGACAAGACCAACATCAGCCCAACATCTTTTCCCCCATTTCTGCAGGGGGTGGAGGAAAGCGCAAGGGGAAAAGCAAGAAGTGGAAGGAAATCCTGAAGTTTCCTCACATTAGCCAGTGCGAAGACCTCCGAAGGACCATAGGTAAGCTGTCCTCCTGGGGTGGGGGGTGCGGGAAGGGGCTGGGAGAGGAGCAAGAAGCCCGTTGGCCAACAAACTGTTTATACGGTGAGTCGGATACCAACCCGTCGATGCAGCAAAGTGATTCCACATAGGAGCTGCAGGCTGACGTCCTCGCTGATGGACGTAAAGATGAAACTAACCGGGTGCCTGGGTGGCTCAGCTGGCTAAGCGTCCGACTCTGGATGCCGGCTCAGGTCGTGAACTCAGGGTTGTGGGATCGAGCCCCGAGCTGGGCTCTGCTCTAGTCATGGAACCTGCTTAGGATTCTTTCTCTCCCCCTCCCTTTACCCTCCCCCCAAGATCCCCCTTTAAAGAAAAAAGAAAAGGAAAGTAACGTTCATTGAATATTTGGTATGTGCTGGGCAGGATTATCTCCCAGTTACCCTTGGAGGCAAGTACTGGTTTTTTCACTCCATCTTTCAGATGGGGAAACTGAGGATCTGTAAGTGGCCTGAAGTTGCACAGCTCATGGCAGGGTGGTGGAGGTGGGCCAGGCCTGGCACTGAGCGCCCTCACAGCCTCCTATCCTTCTTGCCCAGAGCTCGTGGGCTCTGCCCTCACCAAGCAGGCTTTGGGTGCTGAGGGTGGGGTGAATATCTGGGTTCCCTTTCCTCTCGCTGGGCATGCTGGTGCTCACGGAGGGGCCCCCTTTTCGGTGGGACAGCCCAGTCCTCTTTATTGGGCACCCACACAACGGAGGGGCCTTGTTTCTCATGGGGCCAGCACAGCCAGGGCTCCCAGGGAGGGGGTGGACATGCCCCATACCAGAGGGGGTCCTGGCCCTTCTCCCCGTATGCTGTGTATGTGCCCCTTGCCGTATGAAGGCTTCTTATCTGCTCCTGACCATTGGAGGTCGTGGACATGTTAACTGCTTCTTATTATATGGACATGCTTTGAGGACTGGACATAGGGTGGCCTTCTCCAGAACTCTGTGGGCCTAGCTGCTCTTGGGACTTCTTCCTGGGGATGTGGGTGGACTGCCCAGTGCCTGCCGTGAAATGTGAGACCACTTGTGACCGCTAGTTTTTCTGAATGGCTTTCCCAGGTGGCCTGGCCTCCTCCTGCAGTTTTCTAGGGGGCAGGACTTAATGGTGTCCCACACCTGCTCAGTCCTGGCCACTTGGCCCACCCTCCGGATTCTGCTGCTTTGCTATGACAGCAGGTGACAACTGTTTGCTCTGTGTGCCCCACATGCCGACCTTGGAGCTCCCTTAATTAGAATTTATGAAATGAGGGGAAGCCACCTGTACCTTGTGAAGGCGGATGTGAGCAGGTAAAAAGACGGAGAAATGTCTTCAAGATCCACCTTTCACCTTAACACCTCAGATCAGGTCCCCCACCGTGTTCTGGGGGCAAGTGGAGCCGGCCTAAGGGATCAGGTCAATGCGTTTAGACAGACTTGGGTTCAGATCCCACCTGACAAGTCACTTAATCTTACTGACCCTCCATTTCCTCAGTTGAAAGAAGTGATGATGAACCCAGTCCAGTGAGATCATGTGTAAATGGGGCTTCACTGGAAATTTCCCCAGGAGCCCAGGGCACCCTTCCCTTAGCACTAAAGCTTTCCTTCTGGAATGCCCAACAGCCACCACTCTGCTGGGCCCTTCCCATGCTGGGGGTATCATGGTCACTCTTGTTGTTGGGGATCCCTGGGGCAGGGTAAGAGAGAAGAAGGGCACATGTCCTGGGCCTGGGAGCATTTTACCAAGCTAAGCTCCAAGTAGCTTTCAGAGAGAAGAGAGGAAGAGCCCCTTTGGAGTCTGGCCATTATTTCCCTAGGGCCATTTTGTTCTTCATGCTAATTTAGACTTGGAGAGAAGAGGGTCTAGGGGTCGGGACTTCAGTTGCCATGTTTTCATACACCCTTGGGGAGACAGGCCCTCTCTTGTCTGGGGTGAACAAGTTCACTGGAGACCAGGATGCCTGTTCTGGGTGCTGAGCCCGGTTTTCCTCAATGGGCCCAGGGAATGGCTCCCACTCACGCTTGCAGCCAAAGGATTGATGCAAGAGACCTCTCTGGGGTGCTGATTTGGAGGAGAGCGCTTGAAATAGGAGGAAAGACCCCCTCCCTGAAGTGGGGAGCTGTGCAGAGAAGTGGGGTAATTGTGTGAGACCCAGCTTACTTGAGAGGGGCCTCGCCCACAAAGCTCGTTCTTGGGAAGCCATTTGCTTCTCTGCCTTTGGGTCGACCGCCCACAGGCGGCCATCCCAGGAATGCCCTGGGGGCACATGGGCCCAAGGACCACTTCTCAGAGCGGTCAGACTTCGTCAGACTTAGCCTCCTGGCCAGGGTCTTTCAGAGCACACTGTCCTCTGCTGTGGGAGCACCCTGCCTCAGCTGTTGGTTGCTGTGTGCTTACCCCAAGTGTGAAAGGCTCTCCCAGAAGGATCTTTTCAATTCGCCACCGTATAGCTGGTGCCGGGAGGTACACAGCAGAGGTTGGGAGAGTGAGTGCACACAGAAGGAAGGGGTGTGCGGGGTGTGCATAACACCGAATTTATACAATGTTTCCAATAAAAGGAAGAGTTTTGAAAGCTGTGTAAGGGCTTTTCCATAACTGCCAGACAGGTTAAGGACATTGGAGTATTCTGCTATATTTGATTCATGTGTTCCTTAAAAATATAAAACATAGAGGTGCCCGGGTGGCTCAGTCAGTTAAGCGTCTGCCTTCAGCTCAGGTTATGGTCCCTGGGTCCTGGGATGGAGCCCCAGTTTGGGGGAGTCTGCTTCTCCCTTTCCCTCTGTGTGCTCGCGCGCTCTCTCTCTCTTTCAATTAAGTAAATCTTTAAAAATATATGTATAAAGCATAACAATATGAAATGTAGGACTTCAGTTCCAGACACAATGGAGTAGGTACACTGTCCCTTACCCTCCCTCCAAGGACAGGCAAAAGCTCTGGACATTATATGTGAAACAAGTAGAGGAAACTGATGAAAAGTGGAGCGATGAAGGCAGACTGGCTGGGGACTGGGGACCGCGAGGACTGACAGGCCAGCAAGCCCCTGGGTTCTCCTTACCGCCTTCCACCTTGGAGGCTGGAGAAACTCCCAACCCAGAAATGCCAATGGGTACAAATAAAAACGAACCCCCTCCCAAGAAAAACAAAACCCAGCCTGTTCTTTCTAACCGGAGACCTGGGAAGGAGGCATGGGGCTGAACAGGCAGCGGTGGGTGCCGCTGGCCCCTGGAGCAGTCACTCTTCTGCGCTGGTCCTCGCCAGCGGCGCGGCTGCCTCGCTTTCCCGTTCGGCAGCTCGCTTAGCCCGGTTCCAAAGACCCGCGGGTTCCTCTCCACTCCACTCCTATTCTGATCCTTCGAGGTGAACCAGCCCTGCGCCTTCCAGCTCCCTCCTTCCAAAGCCAGACCCTCCACACCCCACACGGCATCCCTGTCCCCCCACGAGGCTCCCAGGCATTGCCCGAGAAGAGCCACAAATGTCCCTCAGCTCCCAGTTGGCCTGGCCCCGCTCTCACTTCCGGTCTGGGGCGTCTGGGAGCATAGGATTCAGCCCTCAGCCTGGCTCGGTCGGAGGACCCCACCCCACGGGCCCCATCCCCGCCTGTCCCCGTATGTCCATAAACAGGCCTCTTGGCAGGGCCCGCTCCCCGGGGAAGGTGGGGGAAACGTGCGTGCCGGCGTGTGCAAATGGATTCTTCTGTTCTCCTGGAGGGCATTGAAAAGACTCTGTGTGTGAGGGAGCAGCGCGAAGAGGGGCCTGGGGAAAACAGGAAGGGGGCCGTAAACGGCGGGGCTGCCGCTCGTGGCAGTGGGTTCCAGTGTTGGGCCTCCCTGAGCAGTCACGGTCCATCCCCCCCAGCGTTTGCCCGGCCTCCGCTGGGGTCCTGATGGAAGGCTTTTCTAAAATAAAAATCTCATTTCTTTGCTAGACCAATAGACACACCGAACAGTGGCAAATGCCGCATTTATTTTTCTTGGGAACACATGAGCTCACTTTCAGAAGCTCTTTGGGAGGTTGCCCCGGCGGGGCCTTCGGGCCAAGGGACAGGGTTCCTTTGGGCCCAGAGGTGAGTGTGAAGTGGGGTGGTAGGCAGGCTCCTGGTCAGGGGCAAGAGTGTGAGGATCCAGGACGCTGCCCACTCTCGACGGCCCAGGACAGTGGTCAGGGAAGGCTGTGCCTTCTCCTGCCCTTGGCACTGCTCCGCACAACCACAGGCCCCACAAGCCAGGGGGGCCTTTGATGCACAGAAAGTGTAGCCCACGAAACCTGTTGGAATGGCAGCTCTCGGTCCCGCCTGGAGTAGGAGTCAGACTCCCTACCATGGCTTGTGAGCACCTGGGCCATCAGGCGAGGCCTGGGGACCCCGTCTTAGAGCAGTGCTCTTTCTCGTCTACAACAAAACCCATGGGATTACAAGGGAAACCGGTACATTCAGATTCAGTCCTTAGATACTTTTCAAATTTTACCATATTGGAATATGTGTCCTTCTTTGTTAAGACTTTAAATCATAATGGCCAACCGCTGGCCTCTCAGCTCCTGTGACTTTGCACTTGTGCCGAGCAGCAGTGCCGTCTCCAGAGGTCTGCAACGGTGGTGTTAGGGATGGACGAGCAGTTTCTGTCGTCGTCCCGGGCGCCCCTAATGTCACTGTTGGTTGTTGTCAACATTCGGGACTGGAGGAAGTGCTGGTTTTCAGGTAGAGGTTGGTGAAAAGAGAGATGACGTTTTTCTCCATCCAAACCCCTGTATTCATGTCCGTGGGTTTCTTGGCCTTGACCGTTCCACCCTGCCCTCCGTGAGTCGGCCATCGCCTTTTTTCCCAGTCATTCCCTCCTGCCCTCGAGCCGCACAGCTCACCTTTCTGCTCTCCAGATGCCCGCCATGTGGTTTCAGCCCAGAGTCTTTGCACCTGCCCTTCCCTCCCCCTGGAATGCTCTTCCCTACATTTTTCCAGGGAGCCGTTAGGTCTCAGCTCAGATAGAAGCCTTTGCAACCAGCTTTTAGAAAGGAGCCCCACTCTCCCTCTCACGTGTGCAATTTCTTGATGTTCTTTGCCTGTAACTATATCTGAAATCAACTTTTGTTTAGTCGTTGACGTGTGTATTTTCTGTCTCCCCAAAGAGACTGGGCGCCCCATGACAGTAGTGACTGGGTCTTGTCTGGTTCACCACCAGAGCGGTGCCTGGCACACAGTAGGGGCTCACTAAATATTGGGTGAATCAAGGAATGAATGAAGTGTGTGCAATATTGGAAACCGGGGCTCTTTTGAGAAGATGTGTGACATGTGCGTACCGTGCCCAAATTTAATCTATCCAGCATTTTCCACTGAGAATACTAGAAGTCCAGACTTAGGAAGCACCCACTGTAGCACCCCTGCCCCAGCCCTTACTCTGTAGATGAGGAAATTTCATACACTTACGAGCCCAGGCCATGGTCTCACATCTACTTGGCGGGGGAGGCCAGCCACCGTTACCCAGGCCCCTGTCCCCCGAGGCTACAAATCATCATAGGGATGTGAGGTTTTCATAGAGTCCCAATGTCAGAGAACTCAAAGCATCTTATGCAACCACACACTTTAGACCTGAGTAAGTAGGCTCCAAGAGTAGAAGTGACCTGCCCAGGACAGTCTGGGCTCCCGGCCCTGAGCTACGGCTTTCCACTCCCCAGCGTCTGAACAACCCATAAACATTTTAGGCCTCAGCATCCAGCCAGTATTTAAAGCAGAGAGAACCTTTTGGCACCCAGAGGGATAGACATTTCTGTTGGTCTTTTTCTGTCTTTATTTCAGGTGAATGGGCTGCATGTTCTTTTTCTTTTTTTTTTTTTTCCAGCCAGTATTTACTGAGCAGTTATTACCTGCCACCCGCTGGGGAGCCAGACCTGGTTTGTCCTCTCCGGGAGCTCACTCACAGAGCTGATAACAATTCGGGAGACTTGCCTGATGGAGGACAGGATGCTGAGCTGGAGAACAGAGTTGAGAGTCTCTACCCATCAGGAACATGCCTGGAGGAGGTGGCCTCACTCTGAGCCTCCTAGGGCATCTCTTAGTGGGGTCATGTCCTTTCTATCTTAAGATCTCCATGGCTGGCATAGTGAATGGATAGATAAAGTGGCTGTGGCTGGACGTTGTCCCCCTTACCCAGCCCGGAAACCAGCCCTGTGACTGTCAGCGATGACTGCTAAGACACACAATCCTTGCCAGACAAATCTGCTGGCAATGTGAGCCTGGACACGAGTAGCTGACTTCACACAGTCCCGGTGGACAGTAGACAGAGCACAGGAGGAGGAAGGGGTTCTCTAATGTCTGCTCTAAGCAACATCAAATAATGACATTATTAGTTAATAAGCTAATTGTTCTCATAAGATAATTAGGGAGCCCAAATCAAAGAAGTTCTCAGAACATCCAAAACGGAGAGGGCTGGAACGTCATTGTGAAGATAAAAGATTGTTGAGGTCTGCAAATATTCCTCAGTGACGCAGAAAGTTCTGTTGGGCAAAAGTGTGGCATTTTTATTTATTTAGTTCAGGCTCATTGCGTACTTTATTCTTTCATTAAAAAAAAAAAAAGTATGAGGGGCTTGAGTGAAAGAGTTGATTATTCTACCGTTTGGCAGTATTTCTGGAGGAACTGTCCAAAAGCCATATAATAAATCAAGGCCCCCTCCCCACCCCCTGGCGGGACTGACGTCCACGAGGAGGCCATTCACAGAAAGTGGCTGCTGTGCTGCCCTGTGCTCTCACAGACGGATGGGGGACATTTGGTTTGCCTTGTGGGACAGCCTCTTGCCAAAGCCTTAACTCTTTCCAGGAGCAGAAGCTCGAGGCTGTAGGGGGGCGTTCCTAGAAGAAAATTTAGATCCTTAACTTAAAAAACAAAACAAAACAAATACCAACAACACACCCCCCTAAGCCCTGTAATAGCATGAAGATGGCCTCGGATTACCTAGTGCTTGATTATTGACTCAACATTGCCCATGGTCTTGGACTAAGACACCAGCCTACAGATACTTGTGGAGGCCCTCCTGTGTGCTAGGCATTGTCGTAGGCACAAGAACTGTACCATTGGCCACAGAAGCAGGGTGGCCTCGTGGAGCCCCCATCATTGACACCGTGGTCAGTGGTGGCTCTGTCACCCCCAGCTGTGGGACACTAAGCACATTGTTGAATTTCCCTGGGCTGTAGTGGTGTTGTCTGGAAAATGGAAACACTGATCCCAGTGCCGTAGAACTGTTGTTAGGGCCGGCAGAGTGCCCAGCACATGCAACTATTTCATTGTCATTGTCATTGTCATCGTCATCGTCATCCTCGTCACGTGCTAGTGGTATGAGGGCAAAGGTGAGGACCCTTTGAGAAGGCTTTAGAATTTCCCAGAGACGCGGAATTGACTACAAATGATGAATAGGGCTAGCTGTTTCTGAGCTGATTATCACCTGGGTCCAGTCCCCAGGGACCCCTGCCTTGGGGTCATCTGAATCCTACCTTTCCTTGAGCCCTTGCCTCCACACTCCTTTTCCTGGAGGCCCACCCTGATTCCTACAGCCCTCAACCACTCTCTCCTCGCCTTGGCCCCACTACACTCCTTGGGAAGTCACACCCTGCCCTGACCCCTGGCCTGCTGGGTCTCTTTGAAAGGACATGTGGATGTTCTGGAAGGTTCCACCTCAGAGTCCTAACGATGGTTACCCCAGGGGAAGGCATGGAGGTCAGAGAGGATGTCAGCTTTGTCTGTAAGGTGGTTTTTTAAAAAGGAGAATGTATTGGCATGTTCTCTGTGTACTTAAAAGTTGAACGAATACTGAATCCCCCACCTGATTCCACAGTGGGGCATGGGGACAGTGACACCATTTCCTTCTTTCCTGTTGACTTTATGTCCCCTAATGAGTCTGTGGGCTCTGGGAGGATGGGCAGAGCCTCCTCCTCTTCGCAGATCTGCGGGACTGTGGCGGAGGGGCTCCAGCTCTGTTCTGCTTGGGAGCCGGTGCGCAGGAAACACCCCATAGCCTAGAGTCCAGCCTCCTCCTGGGTTGCTCAGCTCTGCCCTGTGACCCGCAGGGGCCTCTTAGTCCGGTCTCCGGTGGTCGGCCTGCACACGGGTCCTCAGGAGCATTTTCTTTCTGCCTCTCCTGTGTGGAATGGGGTGCTTTGGGTCTCCACTCCATGGGGATGCAACAGGGACTTGTCCTTCCCTGCAAACAGCCTCCCCTTCTGTGCGCCCTTCCTCAGGGGCAGCAGCTCCCTCTACTCTGCCCCAGGGACACAGAAGCGTCTGGAAAGGAATCTGGACTCCTGGGCTGGGTCCCACCCCACCTGAGGGCCTGCGTGACCCAGTCCCCTTCAGGTCTGCTGGCACGTGAGCTCTTGATTTCACCGTCAGGGAGACCAAGTCTTTCTGCAGACGTCATTCTTGTCCTTGGGGGTGATAAGGGCTCGTCACGTCTGTCGTTCTGCCACTTACCATGCTCTGATAAGGCACAGCATCTGCTCGTCCTTGGAGGGCAAGATAAATTTAGATGTGGCGGATTTAGAACATCAGGTGACCTGTTTGCAGCTGTAGCTCTCAGGAGGGAGAGGGCAGCCTGGCTTGTCTGCCCACTGCATTCCTGGTATTAGTCTCACCTCTCCACCAAGACCAGCCGCCTCTTGAAGGCAAGGGGTCAGGTCTCCTGTGTCCAGCACAAGCTTGGGTACATGTGAGAGGTTCAGTGATCCTAGCTGGTGGGCTTCACGTTTGGTGAGGCTTAGACTAGGGTACCGATCAAGGTTTTAACAATCTGGGATTGTTCTCAAAAGCTGTTCTGCTGGGGTTGGGGCGGGGAGGTGGGTATGATCCATAGCAGGTTCTAACTGATCAGGGTTTCTTTTTACATCTTGTGTTTGAGCCTCTTTGTAAGATTTTATTCCAGGGTTAAAACCAAGTTCAAAACCCACTGCTCTAGGCCAGGCCTCCCATTTTCCAGATAAGTAAACTGAGTCCTGGAGAGAGAAGAGATTTGCCAAGTTCTCCCTGTGACCTGACTCCATGGCAGGCTTTCCCTTGCTGTCTTGGTTTGCTTTTGTTACCATAACCAAGTGCCACAGACTGGGTGGTTTAAACAACAGATGGGCTGTCTCCTAGTTCTGGAGGCTGGGTCTGGGATCTGGGATAAGCCTCTCTCCTAGCTTCTGGTGGTTGTTGGCAATCTTTGGCTTTCCTTGGTTTGTAGAGGCATCACTTTGATCTCTGCTTTCACCCTCATGTGGCCTTCTCTGTGTATGTGTTGCATGTCCGTGTTTCCCCTTTTTATAAGGACACCAGTCACTCTGGATTAGGGCCCACCCTAATGACCTCATTTTAACTCGATTACTTCTATAAAGACCCTATTCCCAAATAAGGTCACATTCTGAAGTACTAGAGGTTAGGAATCTTTACTGGGGAATACAATTCAGCCCCTAAAACCCACTTTCTTAATGATCTGTGGAGATCAAGTTCAAGGGGCCAGAGGACCCCAGTTCCCACCAGGTCTGAGTGTAGACCCACCTCTCCCTGGCCAAGCCCACCCAGGCCGACCGCTCCCCCACAGGCCACAGGACTGCCTAGGGAGGATCGACAGCTTTTGGAACCAAGGATGTGGCACTTTTTAATTCCTTCTATTCTTGTTGCTGTTATTGTTCAAGTCATCCTAACTGGTAAATTACTTTGCTTAAAAACACACAGAAAATTTTAAGGAAAGGTCACCCATAATTTTACCACTCAGCCAGCTGTAGTCACAGCCAGCACTTTCATGTAATTCCTTCTAGCATTTTCCGCATGCACATACACTACAGGTTTTTTTTTTTTTTACCTTTTTTCTTAATGCAATTTCAAAAGTATTTTCCCACATCATTAACATTCCGCATAAATGTGATTTATGTTTTTCCATTTGGTGCCTATTTATTGAGCGTCAGGCACTGGGGATATATTTGTAAGCAAAACACAGAAATTCCTATCCTTGTGGGCTGCCCTCCTCTGGGGGAGTGGGCACACCAGGGGACAATGGGGAACCGGCCTGTTGCCCTCCAGCCGGCACTGGTCCAGACCCCCACTGTATCCCTCCCGATGGCTTTATTTATTTCTCGTGGGCAGAGGCTTCCTTTAAGCTATCTAGAAAATAAGCCCTTGCCCCTCTGCCCAGCATAAACCTGATTTTTAAAAGCTTCATATTGATTTTATATATATAGGCGTATCTACACGTGTACATACAGATCCAGAGAGAGAGTGAGAACTATTTGTTTCTGTTTTCTCTAGTTTTTGCCACTCCCAGTTGGCGTTCAGATTAACATCTTCATACTTCATTGTGGCATTTTGATCTCAGGCTCAGAGGTGAGAAAGCCCACGCTGTCTTTTCAAAGGCCGGACACATGAGCCTAGTGGCCTCTCCGCCTCCTTTGCTTCCTCTGGAATGTTCCATTTGCATTCTGCGCTTACATCTGCTGACGCCATTAACCTGAAATGTGCCTGTGATGGACAAAGCACATGAGGTCCGTGGAGCACCCGCGGCCCCGCTGCCCAGCCCTGAGTGATGGCAGTCACAGGCCTGAGAAGGGCTTTTCTGTCTGTTTCAAGGCCCGTCGCCGAAAATGGGAAAAACAAGCTAGTTTATACAGCAACGGGGGACCTCAAACCAGCACAAGAGTCCAGCTGACCCGCGGCCGCCTGAGCAGGACAGCGTTCTGCCCCATAAAGAGACACTAGGACAACACTTTTAATGGTCTCTGCCCAGACTCTATTTACAGAATTTATTTCCCGGGCTCCGTCTGTTCAGCAACGCCTTGGCAGCACGTCCCCCGGTGTCCGCCTCAGTGCATTAAACACCCCTTGTTCGGGGCACCTTGGAGCTAGCACCCAAGAGAGGGAGAAGAAAAAAATGTGGGTAGAAGGGTATTTGGGGCCAGGATAAACGTTTAAATTAAAAAAAAATTAAAATAACCAAAGAACAACAACAAAAAATTTATCCCTTCAAGAGCTCCTGTGGGTCTGGGTTGCTGCCGGCCCCGAGCTGTGGCCCTTTCCAGCCCATGTCAGAGAGGAACATGCAAAATCGAGAAGCATTTGGAGCACCGCTGGCAGGTGTTTCTGTGTTCCACAGTTGTGCTGTCCTTTTATCATCTTTAAAAATTGTTTTTAGAATTATCTCTTTTTTTAAAGATTTTATTTTATTTATTTGACAGAGAGAGAGATCACAAGCAGACAGAGAGGCAGGCAGAGAGAGGGAGAAGCAGGCTCCCCACTGAGCAGAGAGCCCAATGTAGGGCTCGATCCCAGGACCCTGAGACCACAACGCAAGCCGAAGGCAGAGGCTCAACCCACTGAGCCCCCAGGCGCCCCATTCCTTACAAAGTAAAATACATCCATTGATAAAACTGCCAAAATGTAATCTAAAAAGTGGAAAATAAAAATTGCCAGTAAGTTCACCGCCGTGAGCATTTTGGTCTGCGGCCCTGTCATGGTCTGTTCTGCTTACGGAGAGAGAGTTGTCCCCCCTGTCATGGGTCTCCCTGCCCCGAAACCAGACATCTTTAAAAACTGACATAGACGGCTATAGGATCCCCCACGGGACTGGGAGGCAGAAGACTGAGGTGTTCAGGCCTCCCCCACTGGTGCTTTTCAGTGTGGTCATGTGACCCTTCAGGAAGACAAGTGCGTAAAGGAATTTTCCTGTCGCCCTGAAGAGCGGCGATCCGTTCTTCTAAAGCTGCCCCTGTATCTGGTCTTGGTGAAAATCACTGCCTTCCCTCCTATGGCCCAGAGACCTGGGAGCTTCCCTTTCCCTGCCTGCCCTCTCCTGCCCAGCACACATGGTTAATCCCTTTCCAAGGCAACTCTGCATACATACTATCTCTGGAGGTGGCTCCTCTCTCCCTACCCCTACTGCTTCCCTCACCCTGGCCACCTTCCTCTCCTGCCTGAACTCCCGGGTCTCCCCTGCCCTCAACTCCATCCAGACTCACCCGTGTCCAACCAGGCTCCACACAACAGCCAGGAAGCTCATTCTAGAACGTCCATCTGATCGTGCCACCACCTGCGGCAGTGACTTTCTGTGGTGGTCAAGTTGGAGCCCTAAGGTCTTACTGAAGCGGACCACGCCCTGCCTTACCTGCCCTTGCTTACTGCTCCAGCTTCCCCGGCTCCTACCTGTCCCCCTACCCAGCCACTCCCTCGCATTTCCTCCCTTCTCCAAGCCTTTCCCAAACGCACTTCCCTAATTCTGCCTGGTAAACCACTCAACCTTGCAGGTTACTTCCTCCAGGAAGCCTTCTCTGCGGACCTCCCCAGCAGCAGTCTGATGACTCCTTACCCTTGCAGCAGTCTGATGACTCCTTACCCTTGCAGCAGTCTGATGACTCCTTACCCTTGCAGCAGTCTGATGACTCCTTACCCTTGCAGCAGTCTGATGACTGGCTTCCATCATCCACTGCCATGTCCGGCCCCCAACACCAGTGTCTCTGTGCCAGGCCCTTTTACAATCTTAATTTTCTTTCATTGATTGCTCAGATGTTTTTGTTCTCCTCTGGGGATGGAATACAAACAATCTTAATCTTCCCAAGTCCTAGAATGATGGCTGATGGGTCTTCTTTTTCTCTCTGAGTCCTTTTAAACGGGCCCTGTCCTCTCCCCTGCTGTGCCCTGGCAGACATGAGGGGGAGGCACGGGAGAGGTAAGAGGGGGTTCATGACTCCAGCCACCATGCTGGCCCCTCCGGCTGTCAGAGCCTGACTGGCCAGGCAGAGATGGGCCAAGAAGTGCTGCTCCAGGACTCTGGCTGAGCTCAGCTTGGGGCAGAGCAGGGCACAGAGAATGGCTTTGCCGGAAGACTCCCTCATCAGGTCTTGGAGTGCGGGGGCTGTAGGCCCTGTGCTAATGCCTCAGGGACAAAGCTACTGAAGGGCTAACCCAGCTCCGTTAAGTTGGGGTGGGGACAACAGTGAAGTGCATGAGCTCTGGTGTCAGAGGGAGCTGGGTTTGGACCAGCCTCTATTCCTTACTGATTGTGACTTTGGACAAATGCTTTACCTTCTCAGTCCTCAGTCTCCTTACCTGCAAAATGGGAATAGGCCTGTCGCAAGGATCAAATGAGGAATTGCACAGGGAGGGTCTTGCTGAGGGCCTGGCATGCAGTGAGCCCTCCAGCGTGGCCACTGCTTCGTCATCACTGCTGTTCGTCATTGTCCCTGTCAGCAAGAGTCCTGCTCAGTTCAGAGCTCTGTTTCTTGGTTTCCCTGTGAGTGGCGGTTGCCAGGTCCTGCTGGGTTTAAGTTTATCTGTTCATTCATTTGTTCATTCATTCTGTTATGTGCGTGCTCTGTGCCAGGGATCTGGGGAGCTGCCAGGTGGTGGAGAACTGCTTTCAGGAGTGGCTCTTGGCAACACGGGCTGGGCCACATTTATTGCTTTATGTAACCCGGATATGACCCTTTCCCCCTTAGTCCCACTTCTATCCCTCAAAGCTCTACTGACTAACTCCCTGCAGACCTAGAAGATCAGGATGGGACCCTCTCCCCACAACAAAGGCCATGTGACCCGTCCCCCTGCCTCTGGGCAGGAGGGACTCTAATGAACTCAGACACGTGGGGTGATAGCCAATCCCAACCATGAACCCCTGTTCAGCCTTCACTCTGGGCAAGGCCCCCCAGGGGACCCCCAAGGGGGTTGTAAGGACAGTTAGGTCTCTTCAGGGAAGGGAAGTTGGGAAGACAGGGCAGAAAGCACACACATGATGCTGAGTGACAGCCATGTGAAAGTGGGCAGCTGTCACATGTTCTTCCTCAGTGGCAAGGGCCCAGAGGCGGGGTAGGGAAGGGAAACAGAGGCATCTGTGCAGGATGGAAAGGTTCACGTGAGCAAGTGGGAGAAAAAGTCCGCAGTGAAGCATCAGACAACCAGCAAGCATTTCCTAGGCACTTACTATGGCTGGGAACTGGACTCTTGGCTTTACAGACGCACACTCATTGAATCGTTATAAAACCCTGTGGACTGGCGGCCACTTCCTCCACCCTCTACTCTATGGATGGAGATGCAGAGACTCAGAGAGATTTGTAAATTGCTCGCACTTACAGAGCTCTGGAAGCAGCAGAGTCCAGATTCAGACCTGGGCCTGTGGATTTCCACCACGGTTGCCGTGCCTTCCCCATGAAGATAGGACAACACGGGGCATGTTTGGGAAGTGATGTGCACACTTGATGGGCTTTGTGCAGCAAAGTCATGAGGGAAGAGGTCCAGGGGAGGCTGGCTCAGGTCCAAGACACCTTCTGTGCCTCTGGCCCAAAAGGTTAAGTCTTTGTGCCACAGGTAGTTGGGAGCCACTGAATGTTCCTCTGAGAGCCCCCATAGCAGTCCTCAGGGTGAGAACAGAGAGCAAAGGGAAGCCATGGACAGACAGAGAAGGCTGGGCTTTGGGAATGGTAGGTAAGTCATTCACTTCTCCAGATACTTATCATTTCCTGTGTGCCAGGAAGAAATGAGACAGTGTTTCTCAAGGACCCAGCCCGGGACCTGGAATGTGCCATAAAGGGCCTCCACTCCTGATGACGCTGTGCCCTAGGAAGCAGGGGCTGCTGGAGCTTCTGTCATCTGCGGCGTCAGGCTGCGAGCAGGTTTCTCTTTGTGACGCTGGGTCACGGGATGCCTTTCACACCACCCATGAGGTCTCTGAGTTGACAGCTGTTCCTGCCGCCCACCTGTCTCTCCCCTCCCCTCTTTTTGGGGGTGGTTTCTCACACCCCTGCTGTCTGTCCTCTCTCCACAGGGCCTTTCTGAAGTCGGCAGATGGGCAGGAATGTCACCCTGGCTGTCTCTGAGAGACCACCTCAGGTGTCACCCAGGTGGGGCTTGGTGGCCGGGCTACCTGAGGGTCAGGATGCGAGTGTGGAGTGCAGAGGGAGCTCTCCACCCTGACTGTCCCCTGGCTGCCTCCTCTGGCCAGCCAGCCATGAGACTTACTCTCTTCAGGCTTTTTCTACCCTCTGTCCCCATTTGGCTTTAACACGAAAGGAATCATTCTCAGCCATACTCGCCTGTTGCTGTGTTAACTTCTCACCCATTCCCAATCTGCACTCCTCCTGGATAAAGGGATAAAGTCCCACAGTGGCTTTATCAGCCTCGCCAGGTGGAAACCTCAGATTTCCTAAGCCCACTTGGTTGGATCAGCACCCTCTTCTCCAACCCACTGGTTTGACACGCATCACCCTGCTAGGACTGATGCAGTAGCCTCTTTGTTGGTCCACTATTGATGGCTGGTTTCTTCTTCCTTCTTGCCCATCCAGTCTAGCCTTCTTGTTTGTTGTTCTTAGCACTTAGACGTTCCTTGACTTTTCTAAAGACATCAAAGTTGAGACTTCTAGCAGATATAAAGGGCCTATCCACTGCCCATAGGACAGAGTCCAAACCACACAGCCCTAAGGCGGGGCCTCTTATCAAGTCTGTCCTCTGCCCCTCTGAAATTGGTCTCTGACTTGCTGTATAAAGCCACCCAGAGTGGTCCTCTCCCCGTAACCCTCCACCCCTGGAAACCTTTGGGCTTCTCGTGGTCTTGAGTAAACTTCTACCGGCATGGTAGTTTTCAGCACAGTGCCAAATCCTTGCTCTTTATTTCGAAGCTGTGCAAATTTGGACACTTCGCTTCACCTCTCTGAGCTACAGACATAGAACAAAAATGATAGTAATAGCTGTCACTGGTCAGGTTCTTATTATGTTTGCCTCTTTGTACCTACCCCATAATCCTAAGAGAGAGTCACTGTTTCTAGGCTTACTTGGCGTATAAGGAAATGAGGGTTTGGGGCAGTAAAGCCCATTGCCTGAGGTCACACAACACAAAGAGGCAGAGCCAGACTCAGATCTGTCTGAGCCTCGTCCTTGCCTATAGATATGCGGACCATGTCACTCAACTTCTCAGAGTTGCTGGAGAGTTTAAATCGCATTGGTGTACTTAGAAGCACCTGCCCAGGGCCGAGCCCCTGGGGCCTTGGTAGACAGCTTTTCTTCCTGCTTCTCGTTTTTGCTCAGGCCACATTCTCTGTCCTCCTCCCTACCTGGCCAGGCCCTACCCCCAAAGTCAATGGACCCCTGCCTGAAACAACCACCCACCCCCTTCACCCAGGCCCTAGAATATTCCACACGTGCCACCACCGGACCCCAGCTACAGGGAACAGCAGTAGGCCTTGGGTGTCTGACTGCTTACCTAGAGGGCGTGTGACACCGTTGTAAGCCCCGCCTCTCCGCTAGGGCCCGGTCCTCTGTGGGAGCTGGGAAGGGGTCCCCAGAACCAGCCAGTGAGTGGAGGAACCCGTGAGGGAAGGGAAGGGTGAGTGATGAGAGGCCAGTGTCGCGGCGGGACCCGAGGGGTTGTCCCTCTGGAGCCATGCAGCTGGACCCGGAGCTGCTCACCCCCCGGCCTGGCAGCCCTGTCCTCACACCTCCACGATCTGCAGTTTGGGGCCTTTTCTTCTCTTATTTCCTGACCTTGACCTCCTGGCTCAGAGTTATCATCTCCTGGGACAGGGAGGAATAACCCCATGGGGCTGGCGTTATGGAGGGTGACCAGTCTCCTGCTGCCACTGGTGTCCTGCTTATGGGACCTGATTCCGAGCCTTGGCCTGGGGGTCCTGACTGCTCCACTCCGGGAGTGGCCTTGAGTCCCTGTGAGCTGCGTGGGCTGCAGTGACAAGGCTGTGGCACGTCAGCTAGATGGCTGACTCGTGGGCTCCGTGGGGGTTCCTTGCTGCCCACCTGATCCCCGGGCCCTGGTGGGGGGCAGGGGGCCTGATGGAACCCATTCACCAGAAATCCACATAGAATGAGCTAGCCTTGCCTGTTCTCTGTGCCCCTCTGAGGACAGAGCTGGCCGGGCCTTCTCTCAGGCTTACACAGGGGGTGTTGGCTAGAATCTTCCACCCAGGACTAGAAGGAAATTAGCCTGAGCTACTGTCTATGGGACTCATTCTCCCCACTTTGGCATCAAGGGGGCAGTCATGATCTCTGGGAGCCATTTCATTTCTTTGACGGCCTAGTCCAGAGGGCTGAGGTATGGCTACCTCCCGGCTTACCTGAGCAGAGCCTGTTTGTGGGCTCTCTGTTGCTGTCCAGCCTTCTGGAAGAGTCTGCAGGGCTTCCCTCCTGTTGATAGGACCCAGCCTGACATGTGTGACCCCCTTCTGTATTATGTGCATGTCCGTGCATGTGTGTGTGTGTGTGTGTGTGTGTGTGTGTGTGTGGTGGTCTGTCACCAGATGGAGTATCCTGAAGGTAGGCTCCCGGGTGTCTTGGAGCCCTCCCACCTCGACGGATATCAGGGAAAAGAAATGACTCAAACCTGGAGACGCTGACCTGGCAAGAGAAGGCAGTGGTTAGAGTGTGGAGTCTCCCAGGCCAGAAGCTAGACCTTCCAAATTCTTCGTGGGCTCTGATTATCAGTCACGCTACCTCTCTCAGGCTCAGAGAGAAGGGACTTGTCAGGGCCCCTGGGTGCTGAGTGGGAGAGCCTAACCCTACAGTCCAAAGAGGCCTTGTGTGTGCAGGGGGAGGGCGAGCTGCCTCTGCTTCTGTCTCCTGCTGAGTGGGACCCAAGGGGTGTAAGGCCTTTCTAGGGGGGTGGAGAGTCTCCCCAGGAGCAGCTTTGACCTCTGCCATGTTGCTTTGCAGCAGGAAGTGAGCTCGCCCCTCCCAGTGGCCACTGAGTTCACATGTCTGTCCTGGTGGCTCCTTTCTGGTGGGGGTGCCAGGGCCTGGTGCTGGGGATCTGAGTTCTGGTCCAGTTTCCCTGCTAACAAGTTAGAAGTTTTCTGTAACATTAGAGCTGCAAGGCCTCCGCCCTGTGCTAGCCCCACTCCCTCACTTGGCCGGTGGGGAATCTGAGACCCTGCAAAGGGACGGCTAGAGCAGGCTGGGGCTGAGGATGGCAGGAAACAAGGAGGGACCAGGTCTGTTGGCTTCGTGGCCAGGCCCCGTGGACCTGGAGGCACCCTGGCTGAGGAGCCTGGAGGGCCCCAGCAGTGGCATCTCAGTGCCTGGGGGGTTGGGTTGGAGTTGGGAGAACTCCTGGGCCTGTAGCAGGAAGGAACACGCTGCTGGTGCCTGATATCCTGATGTCCTCACACCGTGCCTTCCATGTAACCGCTGGGCAGGTAGGCGCGGCCACACGCTCTGGTGGGAGCAGCCTCCGATTTAGAGAAGGCCTTTCTCCTGGCTCTAAACCTAGGGGACAGGGACAGCTTGGCGAGTGGAGACGGCAGCCTCACTTGCCCCTGTGAGCGCAGCCCGGAAATGCCCGGTGTGTCTATCCCTTGCCCCATCGCCTTCCAGCATCCACCATCCCTGCTCTGGTCGGGAGGGCAGAGTGACGCCCCACCAGTGTGCCCTTCGCTCACCCGCCAGACTTTGCTTGCCCACCCGCACGGACAGGGGCTGAATCTCAGTTCTTCCCCAACATGTGGCCAAAGCCTGCACACAGTAGGTGCTTGTTGTCTGTCTATTTCCCAAGTCAGCCTGAAGCCTGGCTGTCATCTATCCCCACCACCACCCACCCGCCTGTCCCTCTCTTAGTTCAGACTACTGGGAAGCCCACAGGCGAGTTTCAAGCTGAAAGCACAGCTCTCCCTCCTCAGAGGTCCTAGAGGGGCTCCTCTAGTCTCCCTTCCCGCTTCACTGCGGGACAAAGAAGTCTTGTCTTTCATGGAACAATTGAAACGTGCTTTTATTGGGAAAGGCTGTGGATCCTTTGGGGATGGAAGCAAGCCATCAGTAACTCCGTACATTAGAAGTGAGAAAGTGAAAAGGCTTCCTGCGCCCCCCGGGAAGCAGGTGTGTCTGAGTTCTGTTCCTCCTGTCCGCAGAGTGGGCCCACGGGCGGCCGCCCCGCTGGCCTCGAGGAATGCAGGAGAGGAAGGTGATGTGAGTGGCCAGTGTGCTGAGCAGCGCCAGGCCCGGGTCCCCCCCAGGGCTCTGCAAGGTGGGGTGACTCAGGCAGGAAGGTGGAAAGCGCCTCCATGGATTTGGCTGGAGGACAACCAGCCCGGAGGGGGCCTGAGCTTGCCCGGCTGGGCACTGCCCCATGGTGGAGAAGCTGGCCGAGCGCTTGGCTAGACAGACCATCGGAAGGTGCCCCGGAGGGGAATCAGACGCCATCCGTTAGAGCCCTGGTGGCCCGCCAAGTACGTTTGTAGCTTTGCTGTGCTTCTCCCTTCCTGGTAAAGAGATGCCATGACTGAGCAGGCACAGTGAGCCAAAACGGCGACATTGTCCAAAAAAGGAGATGGTTCGATTGAGGGGTATAAATAGGCGTGTGTGTGTGTGTGGGTGTGTGTGTGTGTGTGTGTGTTGGGGGCGGAATGGTGGGCGGGGGCAGGGGGGAAGATGACAGGGCGGCTCTGCTCACGCCCTTGGCCACCACAGGAGGGCTGCTCTTGAAGTCCCGGCCACCAGCAGGAGACAGATTTGTTGAGAGTTGGCAAGAGATGAGAGGTGAGCAGTCCCCCACCTCCTCCACGCTCCTCCCCCCGCCCCCTGCCCTGCACCATCAAAAGAGAGAATTTAAGAGAATGAGCTCTAGGCGGAGAGGTCAAACACAGTCCGTTTGCGGAGTTCAGAGAGGCGGAGAGGTCAAACACAGCCCGTTTGCGGAGTTCAGAGAGGAGCTCTTGCTGGAAGGGCGCGAGGAGGGAGCCGGCTCGGCTAGCAGCGGGCCGGGGCTGGTCCTCTCTGGGCTTCAGCTTGATAAAGCTGTAGACAAAAAAGGACAGCAGCTACAGGCAGGGGCATGGCTCTGGGAGGTGGGCTGAGGGGATGCTATGTCAGGCTGTATTTCCAATGGTTCTGGAAGGAAAGAGTGTCTTTAAAACCAGACTAGGCTCCTTCTTGGCTCTTCCGCTTAACTTGCTGAATGGCCTTGGGCAAATCTATCACCTTCATGAAGCAGTTCCTCACCTGGACCCTGGTCTAAATCAGTAACACCTCCTGGGGGCTCCATGAACGTCCACTCAGACCCCTCTCAGGACCCCTGGCGTGCAGAGATGGTCATCAGCGGTGTGCGTGGGCTCTCTCTCTACCCAGTTCTGCTGACAGGCTTTCTGGGGTCTTCGGCCAGCAGCCAGTCATTTCCCCAGTTAGGTCTGAATGGTGAGAGCTGGCGCTTCCTCCCGGGACTGATTCAGCTGCCAGCTCCTCCTATGCCTCTGAGTTCCAGGGTGTCCCGTGATCCTCAAAACCACCACCTGCCTGTGGGGCTCGCTCGGGCCACATGCCACTGGCTGTTGGCTCGGAGTGCACCTGTCTCACTCCCCGCGGAGGCTGGAGGCTGCTGTGAGCTTGCAAAGCTCTCTTCACACTCCCTGAGCGCACGTCATCACCCAGCAGTCCTGCGGGAAGTGGTATTTTTGTTCTCATCTTACAGATTGGGCTTCTAGAACTTGCCTGAGTCACCTATTTACAGGCAAAGCCTAAACATGCGTGCTTAATGGCTGCCTCTCAGACTTGATGCATGGTTGTGACCACCACCACCCCCCAGCCTCTCACCTGGGATGGGGTGAGGACACAGTGCTAACGGGGCTGGAGGGTCAAGCTCATTCCTGCTGGATGCACTTCCTGCCAAGCAGGGATCCTCCAGCTCCAGAACTTTCTGCATGTAGGTCTCTGGCCCCCTGGTCTCAAGCAGCCGGCTGCCTACACCTGTCTTTTTTTTTTCTTCTTCAGTCTGCCATTTGGCCATGGAAGGTTGAGGTGGTAGGAGAAGTGAGTTACCTTCCAGTCCGAATTGACATGAATTTGCCAAGTAAAACATTTTACTTATGCCCCAAAACATTTTGCTTGGTTACTTCCTAACAGGCCAAGTGCACCATTTTCCATCAAAACATTTCCATCATAAAAAAGTGTCTCTGACCCAGAAGCTGGGTCCCGCTGCATCCTTGTCACAGCTCACATTTTATTTGGGATGCAGTGTTTCCAGAAAGTCACCGCCTCTTGCCTTGCATAAGGACTGAATTCCCTGATGGAAATAATTTGCAAGAATGTCTTCAGCTGTCGAGGTGGTGCAGAACTCCTTCAGAAGGTCTTCTTTGTCCAGCTCAGAGAAGGACCCCTTTTCTGTGAAGTCTGTGCCACGTTTTCACTGTTCTGTCCAGGTCTCTCCAGGGTGCCTTGAGAGGAATCAAATCCCATTACAGCAAAAGCCATTTCAGGTTCATGGAAATGTTTGTGGAAACAGTTGCAGACTCCTTTGCTGACAGCCACTTCTTACGTGTACTTTTTTTTTTTATGGAACATGCACCCAGCACAGTGGAAGAATTTGGACGAGGCTCAGAATATGCTAGAATGGAATTTGGCTGTGCCCTCTGTCCAGGTCTCAGATACGGCTACTCGAGAATGTTCTCCTGCTCACGAGGCAGATACTCAATGGGCTTCGTTGATGTCCCAGATGCTGGGTTAATCAGAGACAACCCAGGTCCCATCCTCAAGGAGCCTGGTGCATGGGATCAGAGGGCGTATGTGCATTTCTTTTCTTCAGAGAATCAGAACGCTATCAGGAAGGGGGACAGGCAAGCCTCTTCATGCGTGTGATGTAGCACGCTGAACTGTGGTTATGCATTTTTTAAATGTTTTTAATGTATATCCTAAAAAAATTAACTGTAACCATAGCAGTAATTTCTCCACAGGTGGGAGGGAGAGTCAGTTAACACCCAGGTTAAAGAAAAATATCAACTAAATACTATCATGGTGGCAACTATTGCCATTGATAGAATATGGCGACAAAATTCGTGGCTCATGAAAGGCTGATGGTCATGTTTGTCCTGTGCTGATGGAATGCCAGGGGCTTGGCCTCTATTGTCTTCCAAGCCTCAGGAAACTCTGGAAGGTGGTAGTGTTACCATCCCAACTGACAGCCGATGAAACTGGGTCTGAATGAGGTGAAATGATTTGCCAAAAGTCGTGTGACTAGTAAATGGAAGAACTTGGATTTGCACTCCGAGCTATCTGACTCCTGATAATAAATTCTTAACCGCTGTGCCATATGATAAAGTTCTGCAGTTGGTCAAATAAAGAAGTGATTGTTTCCTCGCTAGGGTGGGAGGAGGGTGGCCTCGACTGGGGGTAGGATGTAGCAAAGGAAGTTTTGGTGATAAGACAGAGTATCCCATGGATTAGATACTCATGATAGTTGGCTGATAGTTTGAACCCCATATTTTTTTTCTCACATAAATGAAGTCTTGAAGTAGGCTGTGGGTTGGCTGTTCTGTGTCATCAAGGACCCAGGCTCCTTCTATCCCTCTGCGCTACCCAATACCTCATGGCCTAAAATGGCTGTTGCAGGTCCAGCTATCACATTCGTATTCCAGGCAGTTAAAAAAAAAAAAAAAGAATAGAAGGAAAAGAATAAATGTATGATTCTCTCAATGCAAGAAAGGACTTTAAGGAGCTTTCTGGAAGCTGAACCTAAGAGCTTATCTTCATCTCATTGGCCAGCTCTGGTTATGAGGGAGGCTGCCTCCTGTGACCTGGGCATATGTGAGTGGAGGACAAAAGTCCTGTCTTCAAGGTGCTTCCAGTAGAGTAAGCTGCCTCCAGTTTGAGGCGCTGGAGGAGATAGAAGCTGGGTGGAGAAGAAAAAGACACCTCCAAACTAGAACTTGCTTTTGGAGTGGACCCCGTAAGCTTGGATTGGATTGTTTGGGGGCTGTTTTGGATTGTTCAGTACGTTTATTTGGTGTTTATTTGGAGTGTAGAGTTGCAGCGATCAGGCTGCCTGAGGCGGCTCCTGCCTGCCGTCCCATCAGCCCCTCCAGAAATAACAAGAACCACTCCTGAGTACAAACTAGTTCAGCTCCCCAGCCTTCTGCCCTGCGGTGCAATCAGGACTGGAGCCACAGAGCCGGCTTTTCCCTGCAGCCCAGGACTGAATCCTGGGCTGTGATTTACAGCCCAGAGGGGTGCTCACAAGCCCCAGGGTGAGCGTGGGGTGTTCGCGCAGCTCACGGGCAAGTGTGAGACCTGGAGACCGTGGCCTGTCCTCCTGCCTCTTCGCCTGCCTGCAGGCCCTGGGGCTGTGAGAGACCTGGAGACCGTGGCCTGTCCTCCTGCCTCTTCGCCTGCCTGCAGGCCCTGGGGCTGTGAGTTGGCTTTTTCCCCTTCTCAGCTCGCAGGAGTGCAGGCTGGCTGGTTGCCAGGAATATCAGGTTTGGAGAGCTCTTTAAAAATCACTGATGCTCTTGCGAGTTGCCGGAGTTGTTCTGGGACTTGTTCATAGGTCAATCCTTGTTCATGGGAAGCCCTCTCTGCTGGACTTTGGGTTCTGGAATGTTCTGTTTTCACTTTTTGGAAATCAGGTTGTCAGACCGTGGAAAGAAGCTTAGGGCTAAAATGGGGTGCGAGGGGTGGCATGAGCCCTCGCACCCCCATGCCTCCATGTTCTTGATCTGGAAACTTGGCCACGGCCAGTTGGAGGCAGAACTGGGGAGAGCCGGCTTCTGTACTCCTGTGCTCTCTGTTCTGTAATTACCTCCAAGCAGATAGTATTGTAAAGAGGCTGGAGAGATGCTTTCATATGGCGTTAGAAAATCAAACAGCTATTAATATGCTAATTACAACCATTCATATGTACCATTAAAGCAGGTCCTGGAGAGCTTCTCCTTGGCAACACTATTAGATATTCTGTTCTTGAAATAGAAAGCCCATATTACTTTTTTATGAAAACTCTAAATCCAGAGCTTCCTTAAATTCAGCCTTTTCCTTGAATTTAGTAGGTCTAGCCCTGGGCTCCTGAAATGAAGGCCAGATGGGAGAGAGAGAGAGAGAGAGAGAGAGAGCCGATGGATCCTCCGTGGAAAGCAGGCAGGAGCTCAAGATGTTGGTAGACACTGGGGCCCTGTAGGTCCCAGGTTGGTTACCTGCTGATGTCATTATATGTGTAAGCATTATTTTTAGCAGTGGCATCACTCCTAAAACCAGTTATACTAGATTTACTTTTAGGTTGGATGATGTAGGTGCTCTTTGTAAATGTCTTTTTCTCCCCACACCACTTTTGTGCTAGAAGTACCCAGTTTAGGAGGAAAACAAAATGGCACCCACAGTCAAGGACAATGCAAATATTTGCTTGGGAAACAGAGGGCTGAGTGCCTTATTTGCTTTGAGGGTGCATCCCAGGGAATCTGTACTCCTTGACTTTCTGAAGAGCTGTGTGGGACAGAAGCCCTCTCTGATCTGGGGGCTTTCATTCACTGGCAAACGAGATAGTGAGCTCTTGTTCCAGTCATGGATTAAAGATATCCAGTGAAGGTAGTGGGACTTTTCTGAAGAGTAGGCTAGAGATTGTAGAAGAATAATATGTTTTTATAATGTATTTTATAAATCTCAAAAATATTTAAGCATCTACTAAATTAGGCACCAGAAATACATTGGGGGAATGTCCCAGTTATCACCACTGAGTGATGCAGTAACATAAACATTACGCTCATGGATTCTGTAGGTCCAGAATTCAAAGAGAGTAAAGCAGGGATGGTTTGTTTCTACTTCATGTTGTTCAAGGCCTGAGTGGAAGACTTGCAGGTTGGAAGACTAATGGGTCCCCAGCGTCCCTCCCCACGTGGCTTCACCATGTGGCCTGGGCTTCCTCACAGCATGGTGTCTGGTTCCATGGGTAAGCTTCCCAGAGATGGAGAGCTAGCCAGGAGCTGTGTCCCTTTTGTGATCTAGCCTCAGAAGTGACAAAGAATCACCTTCCCCACATTCTATTGGTTGGAATAGTGACAAGCCCCTACCCAGATACAAAGAGAGGGAACACCCACCCCAGCTCTGGGGTGGGGTGGGGGAGGGTGTCAGTCAAATTGTTTGAAGAGCATATGGGATGTAGTTATATTTCAAAAAGTAAAGGAGAGACTTGGAATATGAGCAAGCAAGAAGAGGCTATAAAGAATGGCAAAGCAGATTTTAAAAATGGAAGAAAACTTAAAAATAAAGATGTAGGGGCACCTGAGTGGCTCAGTGGGTTAAAGCCTCTGCCTTCAGCTTGGGTCCTGATCACAGGGTCCTGGGATCGACCCCTGCGTCGGGCTCTCTGCTCAGCAGGGAGCCTGCTGCCCCCTCTCTCTGCCTGCCTTTCTGCCTACTTGTGATCTCTGTCTGTCAAATTAAAAAAAAAAAAATCTTTAAAAATAAAGATGTAGTCATCAGAATTAAAGTGTTTGAAGCTCCTTCTCTCTTTTTCAGAAGGAAAGTAAAGATGTTGATTGACCTGATTTGTTAAGAACAGACACAGTCCCTGAGACTCTTTTAACAAAGTCAGAACTGTTTTCATAATAATCCAATACATAATAATCCGTAACAATGTTATTCTCCCTTCTCACTCATATTCTCTCACAAGCGTAGAGTTTTCTAGAGTCTATATGACACGTGATGAGTCATCACTCTGACAATTAACAGAATATGTGCTTGCGTATTCCTGTGTTGTAGATTTTTCTCAATTTTGTTTCCTAATATGGAAACTATTGATGTAACCCACGTAAACAAAAGCAGTTGGTGGTGGGAGGGGGGCTCGATAATTTCTGGAGGTGTCAAGATGTCCTGAGTCCCTAAAGTTTGAGTTGCATCGTTGTAGGAGAGGGGACAGAAGGAGAAGAGAACCAGTGAGAATCCCTGTGAAATCACATTTCCTGAGCTCTGAGAAACAAGTGGCGGTGGATGGTTGTTCTTCATTTTAAGATAATTCAAGATAGAAACTTTTAAATCTAGAGGACTGGGGTGCCTGGGTGGCTAAGTGTCCACCTTTGACTGAGGTCATGGTCCTGAGGTCCTGGGATTGAGCCCTGCATTGGGCTCCCTGCTTGACAGAGAGCCTGCCTCTCCCTCTCCCTCAGCTTCTCCCTCTGCTTGTGCTTGCTGTCTCTCTCTCTCTGTCAAATGAATAAATATAATCTTTAAAAATAAATAAATAAATCCAGAACACTGATGAAGAAAGGTGCTAATGTGTTGGTGCAAGGCAAGAACACAGATGGGGAATTTCAGGACTGGGTCGTGGTCGCCCTGTTTTTTAACGACACCTACTGAACAACAGCGGTATTACAACCCAGCTCTATGGACCAAAGTATGAGCAAGAGTCCATACTGTCTTAAGACCAAAATGGACGTAGAGGAGGGCAAATCCTGTCGGGCAGAGTAGGAGATTATGATAGGCTTAGGCAAAACAAATTCTTAGGCAAAACAGAGGACAACTGAAAAAAGACATAATGACAATTCCATTGCCTATGCATCCTCTTCCTCGGTTTGGTGGAAAATTAGTGGTTTCAACAGGGCGAGCCTAGAGTAGAGCCTAATGTCAGAATCACCTTGAAGCTTTTAAGAAGTAAATAGTTCTAAGGCTTTACAGACTCAGAGTCTCTGGGCCCAGACCTTTATAATTTTAAAATTTCTCCAGGAACATAGTCATGTCTACAATATCTGGTCCAGAAATTGTCCAGACCATGTTCATGGCTCATACCTTCTTGATTTCTGGGGTCCTGTCTGATTTTCCAGGTTGGGATATCTAGAGTCCTGTTTGCCTGATGCCTTGTGAGAGCAGCCCCCTAACCATGGCCACATGTCTCCTCTCTGCGCTGCATGGATCCAACTTGTGAAAACTTTGGGCTCTTCCAACTCCTTCTCGCTCCTCTGATCCCAGGCTTATTTCCATTTGCACCCCAGAACCATCAAGAGGGAAGCACCTGAAATAGAACTACCAAAAGACAAACAAACAACAAAACAGAACCGCAACCCTCTGTGTGCCAAGGCTTAGCCTAACCCACCACTGACCCCTTTTGTCACAAGTTTTCAGCACCATCTATGGGAGGATTTGTCTTCTCATGGGAGAACCCTTCTCAAAACGGACAAAAGGAAAAAGGCTTTGCTTTCCTGAAATTTGCATGGCCGGCCCTCCCTTTAGCAACCTGCCAGTTCTGGGCTGTCTCGGGATACCTCTATGGCATTGTCAACAAAGACCCAGCCCCAGGACAAGGAGCTTCCACGCCCACAAAGAACAGCATGTGGGTGAGACCTGGCTAGGGAAGGGAAAATTCTTAATAACCAGTGGGGTGTGAAAGGAGTGGGGGCCAACCAGAGCCTAGAGCCCAGGCGGAGTGAAGTGATGCCAAGCGCTTTGCCCTATCCAAGGTAATGAAAGTGATCTGTAAGTGGTGTTTTTTTTTTTCCTTTTAAATGACAGAGCAGGGCTGGCTGAGGAATAGGATTTGACCAATTTAACCATAAATGTAGGCGAAGCTTGTTTATGCTGCAAAGATAAAGCAACAAATGGGAGACGGGGTGGGCTCTGGCCTTCCACTGCATTTGGAAGCTGTTCCCTTTCTCTGGGCAAATTCCCTGAAGTCTGAGACCCTCAGCACGAAGGAGAAGTGTGTCTAGAGGGACCTGTGTCGTGTCTACAAATTGGCCCCCAGGAGATGGAGGCTGAGGCCCACATGGGAGTGTCCTGTGCTAGGTGGTACTTGGGGTCAGGGAGACGTTGGGAGAGCTATGGCCAATAACAGGGAGGGGGTCCCTCCAGCCCTGGTGTGGAATGTTCCATTCTGGTGCACTATTCTTGGCTGTTCTCCAGAGACCTGTGTCCAGGGGCCAGAGACTGACTGAAACTCGTTCAGTGTTAGCAATGGCAGCTCAAACACCGTCCTCCTCTGCTGGCCCCCACCATTTACAGCATGTGTTTCTTTCCATGCAAGCAAGGGACCCCACCACTCAGCTCCCTGCCTGCCATCGTGGCCACGTGGCCTATCAGGCCTCCTGTCCTTAGGGGCCATCAGCATGGTGATGGGTGCCTGGGGGTGCACTTCTTGACTCCTACCTCAGTCCCATGGGGACTGGATTTTGGACAGGTGTTGAGGGAGCCTCCTGAGCCAGGCTGGGAAGTGTCTGCTGAGCAGATTCCCATCCTCCCGGGGTGGCTGTGTCAGTGACACCCCAAAGGAGAGAGGCTTCGGTGTGGAAAGTGTGTAAGTCTTGGATAGTGCCACAGGTGGCCTGGAATGGTTTGGCCCCTTGTTTCCAAGGCCCCAGCTGATGTCCCCATCGTGCAGTAGGAAGGAGCAAAGGGCCAGCTTTCCCCAGTTCCGGGAGCACCAGCCGGTGTCCCGCGGCCAGCAGTGGTGAGGGCTGGGAGGCAGCCTACTGGGGAGGCTGCCCAGAAGGCATGGCTGGCCCTGCCTTGGAGGCTGTGCCTACGGTAGTGTGTGGCTGTCACTCCCACGAACAGCAGTATTCACACTCCCAGTGCTGTACCTTGCACACAGCAAATGCTCAGCTTATGCAAGCCGCTCAGATTGTGCGACTTGTCTGGGGTCACCCAGATGGTGAGTGGGGGGGCCAGGATTGAGCTGCTGTCCCTCTCATGCCCCAGCCCTCCTACCCTGCGGTCTGGCCACCTTTTCCCAGGGCCTCCACAGGCCTCTTAGGAAGGCAGGCAGGATAGACGGTTAGTAGCCCCCATTTCACAGCCCAGGAAACTGAGGCCAAGTGATTTGTCACAGATCACTGAGCTTATAAATGGCCAGTACTGAGCCACAGACCTTGCTCTTTTGATCACCCGCCTGCTATCGGCCAGCTCAGGCTGCCGGAACAAAATGACAAGGGCTTACTGGCTTAGACAACGGGATTTATTTTCTCACAGTTCTTGGGGCTGGGAGTCTGAGGTCAGGGTACTGACAGGATGGATTTCTGGCGAGAACTCTTTTCCTGGCTTGCAGATGGCTGCCTTCTTGTTGTGTCCTCATAGGCCCTTTGCTCTGTGTGCACAGAGAGGGGAGAGCAATCTCTGGTGTCTCTTTATCTTCTCCTAAGGACACCACCCCTCTGAGGAGGGCCCTACCTTATAACCGGGTTTAACCGTTGTTATTTCCATAAAGGCCAGGTCTCCAAATATAGTTGTACTGAGGGTTAGGACTTCAACATGGGATTTTTTTTTTTTTTTTTGGTGGGGAGGTACAACTTGGCCCACAATATACCCTGAGCTCCTTTCACTGTTTTGGGCCCCCCAGGCCATAGCAAGAGACAACTGCTACTACGCATCAAGGAAATCATTTTGGAGGGATTGTGTAGGAGCCTAGAAATGGGGCTGGGGCAATCCAAGAAGGCTTCCTGGAGGAGGTATATGCACACACATATGTTGGACTTGGGTAGCATGTGTGCTTAGGGAGAATCTGGCCCATTTCAGGCCACCCCATATGCAGTCCCTCCCAGTAACTGAGATGAGCTGTGGCTGTTTTCCGGGAGCTGCTTTCTCTCTGCGGCTGTGGTAAGAGGGGACCCTCTGGTTCCTCCTTGGCCCAGCAAGGGAACTATAGCTTGATGCAGTCATTCAAGTAGGAGGGCCCGCTGGTCTTTAACGTGGAGGGAAATGGGGGAATGGAATTCCAGGTAAGCAGGGAGGGGCTTAGGCAGGCCAAAGCATGGCTGAGGACCCGGGTGGCCCTCCTGTAGCAGAGAGACATCTGCAGAGCCGGGTGGCCGCACGTGGTGGCTAGCCCCACTGCCATGGCCCCACTGCCAGGGAGGCCAGTCTTTCCGTCAAGATGGACTGTGATAGGACAGGATTGTGCGGACAGGTCCTTGCTGTCGATTTTATTGCCTTCCTCACCTTGCATCTGTCCCCCTCTTTTAGACTCACATGCCAGATTCAACTGAGGAAGGGAATGCTCGCTGCCAGGTTTAGAAAATTTGAGTTTCTGCCGTGTCTTTGTTTCTAGAATGAGGACAGTGTTCCCAGCGCAGGGGTTTGGGTTCATGCACCAAGTCCAGAAGAGACATGGGTTCCAGGCAGGGTTGCAAGGAGGCTTGGCAAGGCTGGGGGAGGCTGGGGGAGAACGGGGGGTTGGGGAGGCTGGAGAGGCTGGGGAGGCTGAGAGAGGTTGGGGGAGGCTGAGAGAGGTTGGGGAGGCTGAGAGAGGTTGGGGGAGGCTGGAGAGGCTGGGGAGGCTGAGAGAGGTTGGGGAGGCTGGAGAGGCTGGGGAGGCTGAGAGAGGTTGGGGGAGGCTGAGAGAGGTTGGGGAGGCTGAGAGAGGTTGGGGAGGCTGAGAGAGGTTGGGGGAGGCTGAGAGAGGTTGGGGGAGGCTGAGAGAGGCTGGGGAGGCTGAGAGAGGCTGGGGGAGGCTGAGAGAGGCTGGGGAGGCTGAGAGAGGTTGGGGAGGCTGAGAGAGGCTGGGGAAGCTGAGAGAGGTTGGGGAGGCTGAGAGAGGTTGGGGAGGCTGGGCGGAGCTGCTCCTGTGGTGGAACTTGATGTTTCTCCGCAGTGCTCGGGCCTCCCCCAAAGAAGTCTGTGAGCCCATCCACTTGAGCGGTGCAGAACCTGTCTTTGGCCTCTCTTGTGCCTGTCCCTCAGCCTGGCTCACCTGGGCCCCTGGTGGGCTCCAAAGGTGTTCAGGAAGTTGCTCTTCAGAGTGTAAACCCCAGGCTGAAGGAGAAGGAGAAGCCCCTCCTGTAGTTCCATGCTGAAGGACTTAAAGTGGTTGCAGCCGTCTGGTTCCGAGCATATGTACCCTCCCGGCATCTCCCACCCCTGTCTTCTTCCTCTGCACCTGGCCCAGAGCCCTTTGCTTGGGGTCATCCTCTGTTCCCTGTTCCCAGGCCCCATGTCACTCTGAGTCTCCCCTCCTCCATGGTGGACGTCCTGAGGGTGTCTGAGCCTGGGGCTCGCCTCTTTCTCTGCTGGGAAACGGTGGCTTCCTCTTAAGGGAAGAGCAAATTGCTGCCTTCCCTTCAGTTCCCAAGGGTGAGCCTCTCCACTGCCGCTTTATGACCTTGGGCAAGTCCCTTAGACTGGCTGTGCTAGAGGGAAGTACTCTCCACCCCACAGGGTAGCATTAAGTGAGAGAAGGGAGTCTTAAAGCATTTGGCTCCTAATAGATGCCAGATACATGTGCACTTACTACAGCAGGCGTGTGCCCATGCCCGGGTGGCTGCATGTGGGCAGGTGACCCCACACGTTTGTCGGCGGACGGTCTTTGCTGCTCTCTGGCTGCCTAGATGGGGAGGCCTCATCTTCATCAGGATCAAAGTCATTCCCGTATTCAGCAAACCCTGGTCACCATTCATCCATCCTCCCATTTCTGAGAACCTGCTTCGCACCAGGCCTCGCTCTGGGGAGCACAGCCCTGAACCCAACGAGCAGGGCTTGGGCTCCATTTCCAGGCAGAAGGTGGGGAGGGAAGGAAGTCATCAAGCGATCTTACCCCGGGCAGATTTCGAAGATCCCCTGTGTTGAGTGCCTTGGAGGGGCAGTGATAGGAGCCCAGACTCGGGGCCCATGCTGGTGCCTAGCCCTGGGTGAGGCTCAGCGGGGGTTCCGACTGGAAAGGCGGCTCCTGGAAGTGTGAGCCCCAACTCTAGGCCACCCCCACTCTGTGCTGTGACCACTGGAGGCAGTGATACTACAAGAAGGAAATCCATATTTAAAGACAGGAATGTCAGTTCTCAGGAAGCCCTTGGTTGCCCTGTATACAGTCTGGTGGTTAGCCACTTACACAGAGCCTGGGGTCAGAGCCTGCATGGGCTTCTGCCCCTCGGGTGCTTGTAGCTCACCCACCTTCCCAGCCCTCCTAAGTAAATGCAGTATCAGCCCAGGGGCTGGTGTGGTCAGCTTGGGATTGCCCCTCGCCTGTGCCCTTTGGGGACCCTAGAGACACACGAGTGACCACAACACTTGCATCTTGGGAAAACAAATGTGGTTCTCAGTGCACTCCCTTGAGTTCCTGGAACCAGAGTGTTTATTTTATGTAATATACAGCAAAACCAGTTCTGTTGACTTCAGAACCTTCCAGCATCTGAACTGTAACTCTTAATAAAATATTCTTTCAATGTGGATGACCCAGGATTTTTAGGGGAGGAAGACTGAATTGTGTTCAGCAGGGAGGAATAACATTCTGCCTTTCGAGTCACCATCTTTATTTTTTTTTTTTTAAGATTTTATTTATTTATTTATTTGACAGAGACCACAAGTAGGCAGAGAGGCAGGCAGAGAGAGAGAGGCGGAAGCAGGCTCCTTGCTGCGCAGAGAGCCCAATCTGGGACTCGATCCCAGCACTCTGGGATCATGACCTGAGCCAAAGGCAGAGGCTTTAACCCACTGAGCCACCCAGGCACCCCTCGAGTCACCATCTTCAGAAAAGAACACAAGTGTTTTGAGACATGGGTGCTGTTACTCTGTCAGGAAATAGTCCTCTCTCTGCTTACGTGTAGGGGCTGTCAGAGGAGCCCGGGGCCCTTAGAACCACACGGGGAGTCGGGTGGGTGCGTTGTGTTTGAAGCGACACAGCGGTCTCCCGCTCTGTGGCAAAGGAGCGTGTGAAACGGCGCCTGATTTGTTAGACAAGGCTGGGCGGTGAGCAGCGGTTCGGGTTCACCCTCTCAGTGGCAGGGTGTGCTCACACGCTCTCCTGGTTGAGCAGCGAAGGGGCCGGGCGCAGGGGAGTAGGTTGGGAATGGCCAGCAGCTGCCCCTTATGATAACAGTGGCTGGACAGTATTTACTGGGGGCCTAGGACGTGCCAGGCTCCATGCTAGGCGCCTTGATGGAGGTAGGTCATTTTACCATGATCTCCGTTTGAGGACCAAGAAAATGCGTCTCGGAAAAGGCCAGACGGTGGGTACATGGTTGGTCGGATCAAGTAGAGTTTTGGCTGCTGTACCAAAGATGCAGACTAAGCCAGTGTAAACGAGGGAGAAGCCTATTTCTCTCTCCTGGAACAGGGCGTGGGTAGGGGTCTAGGGCAGCGATGGAACTTCTGTGTGACCATTCCTTTCCAGTCTCCTCTGTCCCTCAGGTGTTGCCCTCTTCCTTCTGGTCCCAGATGGCAGCCCACTGTGTCTGCTTTCTAGAGGCACGTCTGGCTGTAGGAAGGGGGATGCTGAAGGAAAAGGCACATACCCTTTCCCTTTAAGGGCATAATTTCTAACTTGGAGCCATGATTTCTGGGCACATTCCTTTGCAAGCTTGGTCACTGAGCCACACCTAGCAGCAAAGGTGGCTAGGAGATGAGTTCATCCTTCTGCCTGTCACCCTTCCGCTGCTTCTCATCCTGGAGGACTTCTGGGGTAGCGCCAAGGGAAAGAGCCAAAAGCTGGACCGGCTTCTTGGGTGCTTGGGATGCTAGGTATTTCTGGTGATCTCTTGATCCTCTGGCCTAACACAGCCCGGGCACCAAGTAGCTGCTCAGTCAGTCTTAAAGGAAGGGTGAGAGGGGGGGTCCTGGCTTATCAGATCCAGCCCAGCTAATGTGCTGAACAAATGTGGCTGTAAAGATAAGGGCACTGGAGACTTCTGTGGCCAACCACCAGAAGGCAGCCAGGTCCAGAAGGATTCCCTTTGAGGGTGGAGCTCTGCAGCTGTTTTGGTCTGGACTAGAGCTTCAGGGTATCCTGTTGGCTTAACCCCAACCATGAATGACGTCTGTGAGCTGTGCTTCCATTAGAAATGTGATTCTGAGCCCCTTTTGGAAGGAACTGGATTCTCTCCTAGTTGTGGGTCCCTTGGGCTATGCAACATACATTCCTGATTGGGTTCCAACTACGCGTGGGTCTGGTTTGTCTGCCACTGGCCCCCATGCAGCCCCTGTCTGCAAGGAAAAGGTCTCTGCCTTCCTCCTGTGATGCTCTGGTCACCTCCTGGCCCTGACTCAGAGCAAAATGCAGTCCCAGCCTGGCCGGTCAAAGCCCAGGTCCCCCCAGTAAGACGTCCTCAAAGGCATTCTGGTCCAGCGTGCTGAACAGGAGCTGTTGTGAGTTCCCCATCCCTTTTTACTGGTTACATTTTCTGAACAAAGCTGCTTTTCCATGCAGGTGCTCAGAATGAAAAATAAGTAAGCATTGGAGGTTCCAGTGTGGAATTTTTCTATCATCCGAACATTGTTCTTGGCAAGGAGCAATTTAAAACAAACAGCCATTGTGGGTTACATTTTCAGACCATTTAGAAATAGGGGTGTTCTCTGATCATCCCAATCTTTTTTTTTTCTTTTTCTTTTCTGTTCCCGGCTATCTGTCTTGTGCTGAGTAGCTGAGGAGGATACCTCTGAGGCTTAGCGTCGGATAAATATTTGTCGAAATGTCTACTACGAGCCAGGAGCCAAAGGGAAGAGAAAAAGCATTAACAGAGGGCTGTGCTCCAGGCTGAGCCGGAACTTGGGCGGTCTAGACAGCTACAAGATATGTGGGGCTCTTAAGAAAGAAAGAAGGAATGACGGGACCAAAGAAAAGCATGTGTCTTTGGGGCCTGTGTGCTTTGGTTCTGTACTTGGATGGCTGAGAAAGCTTTAGTTTAAAATAAGTGGGTTTTGGCAAGAGGTGGTACGGCACACTGGCAAACTGATTGTTCCCTTCTACTTAGATAAAAATGAAAACGCATGAGGTCTTTTGCTTTTTTTCTTCTTGACAATTAAAAGCGTCTAGTTGGCTGCACACAGAGACACAGCCCCTGACGACCTGCGTGAGGCCTCCGTCCAGCCTCGCCTCCAGGTCTCCAGGCTGACGGAAGCAGCTACACTTCACGGCACTCAAAGTGCCACATTCCAGGAGGGAGTTTTGAGAGGCTTGACTGGGTCTCTCTCTGTGCCAGACCTGGGGGTGGGCTCTTGGGTGGGGGTCTTTGAGTTTTACTAGAGGACTTTGGCTCCCTTTTGACACTATTCTAGGGCCTGTGAGCGACTGAGGCAGCCGAGCAAGTCCTGGGGTGATGAATAAGTTGAGACCCTTTCCCCACCCGGGCCTCAGTTTCCCCATCTGGGAGGGGAGAGTGTCGGACTGGCTTTTCTTCGGGTTTTCTGCCAGGTCTCAGAGCATGCTCTGTGACGTGTCCTTTCTCCAGCTGTGATACTACTGCATGGTGAAGAGTGGGGGGCGATATCAGTGCTGGAAAGGGGCTTCATTTCCCATGGGCAGACCCATTCATGGACTTGACACAGCACAGGGCAGAATTTGGATATAAGTGTGTTAGCGTATCACCACGAGCAAGCGAATGGACAGGTTAGGTCGCTAATGTATTCTCTCCATTCGCTCGTGCAATGTCACTGTGTGCTAGCTGCACGCCAGGCTTCGTGCTCAGCGCTGGGGTTCTCGGGGAACCAGGCGGCCTGGGCCCTGTCTGCCCCGGGTTGGGTCCTGCTCTGCTTGGAGTTCTGTCCTGTTGACTGAAAGACTTGCCTCCATGTAGGTCCGCGCCCAGGAATGTGCTATGAAATGCAGTTCCAACCCCCTCTTAAAAGCCAAGCATTTACTTCTAGACACCGAGGACTTAAAGACTTCTATCTTCAAGGAGCAAAGGATTTGTTTTGACAAAAGAAGTGTAAACAGGATCCTAGTGAATGACTTTTCTCATGGCTGCTCCTGCTTTAATCAGTCGTATATTTATTGGTGACCTCATAGTGTCCACACTGTCCCAGACTCTGCAGAAGGTGCAGAGGGGGTGGCAGTGGAGAAAGAATTTGCAGCTCTACAGAGGAGCCAAGGCCAAGTCTGAGGACAGCAGCCAGAGGAATGAGACAGCGCAGAAGTTACGTGATCACAGGTGTCCCACAGGCGTCAGAGCTGTAGGAGCTCAGAGCCAGGGAGGGGACAGCACACTTGGATCAGGTGTTCTGGAGGAGGAGGGGGTGGGGGGAAAAGAGAGCATTCCAAATAATTCTCCTGCGCCCGCCCAGCCTGTGGAGGGTAACTGTCCGGCTGATCGCCAGCCACTGAGTTGTCACGGCTTTTCTAGTCCTTAGTATGTGGCTGGAGCTCCCAGATACGGTACACAGCAGTCCCGGACCCACGGAAGTGGAATGACCACCGGTCAGGGTATGTCTATGTTACAAGGGTGCGCCCTCCCCCGTGGGCTCCCACAGGTCGCCAAATGGTGTCATTGGTGAGATGTCATCCACCTCTCAGGGTCCCAGGTCCTTACGGGGTCCTTACCTGCTGCTCCGGGTCCCTAGAAACTCAAAGTTCCAGAACAGTTGTTCTAGTATCAGAAGGAGCTGAGTTCAGATCCTATCTCTGTCATTTGCTGCTCTGAAGGCCTAATCCTTCTCACTGCCTCATTGTTTGGCTTCATCTGAAAATTCTGAGGCCTGCAGGAGACAAGCATGTAAAATGTCTAGCCAGGGGCCTGGTATACAGCAAGTGCCCCATTTGTGTTAGCTCTTACTGTTTCTGTGATTATCACTATACATCAGGTGGCAAAGTGGGAAAGCCACTGTCTGGCCCGAAGGTCATTTCTTTCTGAAAACAAGCTCTGCCAAATACTATAAAAAATCCATATTTAAAATCCAGACACCCCTGACCTATAACACAGCTGAGCAAAGTCTGAATTGAGACTCTAGCTTTGTCTGTGTTTGTTTCTGCAGAAGCAGCGTGCCTCTTCCATCTCTTATCTGCAACACGGGCATTGGGGGAGCTCTGTGCACCTGCAAACATGCCTGTCTCCGCCACCATAGCCCCTCTTGGGTCTGGGGCTGACTTAGGCAAAGACGGCTTGGTGGGAGTTGTTGACATGGTCTCATGTTTAATTACCAAAAACCTGGATCAGTTTCTAGTGGCCCAAGGCCTCCCAGCTCTGTTCCTCGGGGAAACAGACTTTGGGTGTGTCGGGTGACTGGTATTATAGGTTCATGAGAAAGCAGCTGGGGGAAAACAGAGGTTTACCTGAGAGAAAAGTCCAGAAGCAGAGAGTATCTGTCACCTAACATTTGTCCTCTGTGTCCCAAGAATGAGGGCCAGGGAACAGGTCTTACGGGAGGACAGGTCTGGTCTCAAATTAAGAATGGACTCTTGGGGCGCCTGGGTGGCTCAGTGGGTTAAGGCCTCTGAGACCTTCAGCTCAGGTCATGGTCCCAGGGTCCTGGGATCGAGCCCCGCATCGGGCTCTCTGCTCAGCAGGGAGCCTGCTTCCTCCTCTCTCTCTCTGCCTGCCTCTCTGCCTACTTGTGATCACTGTCTGTCAAATAAATAAATAAAATCTTTAAAAAAAAAAAAAATGGACTCTCAACGTGATGCTGGTAAAGAGCGCTGGACACTTGGCAGGTGCTGTGCTTTCATTCCCCAGGAGGACACCGACTAAGGTTGGCAGAGTCCCTACTGGGGCTCACTAGAGCTGGGGTCTTCAGACCCCGAGACATCTGGACCTTCGGGAGATTGTCAGTTGCCTTCACCTTCCCGGACATTCATTTCTCAAGTGCCTTTGGCCAGCACAGCTGTGAGCCTCACTGGGCCCTGGCCTATGGCCCAGGAAGAAGCAGGGCCGCCTCTCTGCGCGGAGGCTGCTGTTTGCCTTGGCCTGCGCTGGCCCCGCCACTTCCTGGCCCCGCCCTCCTGCGGCTCTAGCTTCATTAGCTCATAGCTCCAGGTGAAGCCAGTCCCCAGGGCCCTGGATGGCCCCGCCGCTGCCCTCACCTTCCAGGCCACGGCAGCTCACAGTAGGGCTGGGTCAGGCGTTGCTACTCAGGGGTAAACTGGAAGAGCCCTCGAGAGAGACTGAGATACAGAGAAGGGGACTAACAACCCCAGGGCCTCCCAGCAAATGGTGGCAGGCTGCTACAGAAGCCAGGGCTTCCTGGAAGCCCGGGTTCCTGGCCCTCAGACATCACCTTCCTGGGCCTTCTAGAAATACTACCTTTAAGCTCATGCTTTCTCTGTTCCTGCTCTGGCCACAGTGCAGGTGTGGGTGGGAAGGCAGCTTTGTGGGCTGAAGGACTCCAAAGGTTATGTACTCTACTTGGAGTTCTGATGTTGGAGAAAGGCCCAATTCTGTGGTGTCTCCACCCCACCAGGCTCCTCACAGTCTCCCTGGGGAGCTACCAAGTTGGGAGGTGGGACATTGAAGCTCCTGTCATTCATCGGGCTCATTCTGGAAAAGGGGAAACCAAGGTCCAGGGACAATGATGGGTCTGAGGTCATGCAGGGATCAGAGGAGAAGCTGGAGGCAAAGTCCAGTCCCCCGGCTCCATTCCCATGGCCCTGGCCGAGCTTTCTGGAAAGCAGCAAGTCAGGCAGCGCCCCACATTCAGGCCCACCTCACATCTGGGGCCTCTGGACCCACCACGGCTTCCCCTCCAAGTGCAGCTCACAGCCTGGCCAACGTCACCTCGGGCCCAGGCACCGCAAGCCCCTTTGTTTCCTTTGGACTGAAGCCCCGCTAGGAACAACTCTATCATCTGGTGACACAGGGAGACCTTCATTTGTGGCAGATTCAGCGCTGGGGGTGTGTCAAGGGAGTGTGGGCCTGAGACTTCTCCCCCGTTGGGAAGCCAATGGCCTCCACATGACATTGACTCATTTTTTCGCTTGTTCCATCACTGGTTCATTACCACTGCACCTGCGCCCTGCTCCAGCCAGGCTCTGACCCGGGGGCTGGGGATGAAAGGTGAGCTAGACTGTGAGCGAACACAGAGCTGGAATCACCCTGGGAGCTTTAACACCCCGACACCATCTCCAGAGATCTGATGCAGTTGGCCTGGGTATTTCAGTTTCTAAAACTGCCTGTATCTGTATGGAAATGTCTTTTCAAGGAGAAAAAAGCTTGTAGAAAGACTGTGGCTGTAGAATATAGCGTCCTCAGGATGGTTATGAGCATAGTGGAGCCACGGAGGGCATTGGGTCACCAAGAAGGGAGAGCACCATTGATGGAACTGTCCCAGTGGCTGGTACCACTGCAGGCCTGGTCCCAGCTCTCCAGAAGGTTCCATCACAGGCCACTCAGGGTGAACACAGAGTGCTGAGAACCTGGCTTATGACCTAGGCCCCGCACCCTAACCGGGGTCATGTCTGGTGGCTCAGTGGTTTTGCAGCTGTGTTTTTAGAATAGTTGCGTTCCTCCCATTTGTGCAAATACTGAAAATCTAGAGAAATAGAAAGGACCAGAGGCCACATGTTGGTGTATCTCCTTCCTGCCTGAACTTTTCCAGAGCCCGCACTGCTGATGGAGCAGGTGCCCTTCTGCCGACCTCTCGGTCGTCACGCTCACCTGGTGCTGGCGTGGAAGGAAGGCTTCCGGTCCCCGGGCGGTGGGCTTGCAGTGTAGGAGAGGGCTCAGAGTGCAGGGGTTCAGGCCTCTCATCTGCAGATGGTGGGTAAAAGAGCCAGGTCTGGAGCTGGCTTTCCTCTGGGCCCCCAACTCATTCTAGCTATTGCCTGCAGTTCCTCTGTCTGCCTGGGTCCACTGAGGCCACCGGCTCCTCCACTTATCCACCCGATTCTTAGTTTCATTACCACTGCAAGGGAATTTCTAAATTGTTTGCTTTTCTTGGCCTTGAGGATGAGGGAGAGGTCACTGCCTGACTCTGGGGCCCCATTATTGCCCAGAGGGCCCCGCGGTGACAGCATATGCTCTGTGTCCTGTCCAGCTCAGCCCCCACCCCGCTCCTTCCCAGACTCTCAGTAAAACTCGAGACCAGAATGAGGGGGACAAAAGGCACAGGAAGATGGGGCTTGGCTTGGGTGTGTTTGTGTAATGTGCCATATGTCATTTTCTTTTCACATGAAAACATCTCTCTTGAAGCACTAGGAGCCCACTCAGCTGTTGCTAACCAAATACCAAATGTTTCCCTTCTCCTCCCTTGCTCCTTCCAAGAGGTGGGCTGGGAAGAATTGCCATTATCCGTGATGCTATCTTGCCTTTCAAACGTCAGAGAGCTTTTTCCTTAGAGCAAACACTCAATTGTTTTTTCCAGCTTTGGCAGGAATTTTTAAGAGAAAGCTGTTTTCAAATCACTTTTCTGTTTATTGTTTTAGACCTGGAGTACAGCAAAGTGAAGGGCTCATGGGCCCTGCCTAATCCAGTCTCCTCACATCTGTTTTGCTAAATTGCCTTAGGACCTATCAGCCCCTCCCCACCCTTCGAAAAAAATGAGAACCAAAAAAAAACAAAAAGAAAAAGAAAGAAAGAAAGAAAGAACAACAGCAATAGCCGACCCCTGGTACGTTGGAAAAACAATGTTAAAATAAAATGAAAATGAAACAGCACAAACTAATATAAACCTCCAGTTGGTAGAAAGATGGTTCCAGAAATCGCTTTTGGACCCCCCCACCCCCCATGTACAATAAACATGTGGTTTCATTTCCAAGGGCTCCGGTGTGAGCCGTGTTAGCGTTTCCATTTCCTCAGGAAGCCGCCTTTCTTGCTCTTACTTCTGCAATGGAACGTGCATTTTCATTGGCCCCAGTTCAAGGAGTGCCTGGGGCAACAATGAAATCCGTCCCAAGCAGGTTCCAGTCAGCGACACCCCAGCCCCCAAGCCAGAACTTCTCCTTGCTCCCCATCCGCAAGCAGGGGACTGACGCCAACTCTCCCGGCCGGGGGAGGGGGTGGCGGCCTCGCTCACTTGGGTTTGTGGCCTTCTGAGGGGAGCCACGCTGTCCTCGCCGCCTGTGTTCTGGCCTTCAGTTGGGAAAATCTGGTTGCCCTCCAAGCGTCCGCATACCACAGCTCTTAATTAAGAAAGTATGTTCCCATTTCATGTCACTCGAAAAGAATGAAAACAGTGACAGCATTTATTTCTCTTCACTATCGATAACATTCCTGTTTCTGAGTCCACCGGGGGTTGGGAGTCGTGAAGGAGTTGACTGGGTTGTGAGAGTCTAACCTCAGCCATGTGCTGTGGGGACATGTGGCTTCTCTGTGAGAGGGAGACTCCCCAGCAGAGCCCTGGCCCCTGCCCTATCCGAGCTGGGAGGCCATGGCTCCGCGCAGGAGGGGCGGCTTTTGCCTTCTTTGGTGATGTGGAGTCAAGTCCCCTTTCACTAGCTACCTCCCATTTTCTTCCTGAACCTTCGGAGAAGTAAAAGCCACCATTTCTTGCATCTTCTAGAGGAGCTAAGATCGGGCCTAGGGGCTACAGCTTACGTGGGGCCTGCTGAGTGCTGAGACTGGGCAGGCGCACTCCTGTGGTGCTCATCCATGGCAGCCATGGACAGCCTCACCCGGAGTGCCCGCCTGCGGGAGACGAGAGGCGGCTGGGCCCCACAGAATACCACAGACTGGGTATTTTAAACAATGAACATGTATTTCTCACAGTTCCGGATGCCGGGAGTCCAAGATCAAGGTCCTGGCAGATTTGCCGTCTGGTGAAAGTCTGCCTTCTGCTTCATAAATGACCATCTTCTTGCCATGTCCTCACTTGTCAGGAGGGGTGAGGGAGCTCTCAGGAATCTCTTCTATATGGGCATGAATCCCACTCGTGAGCGCTCTACCCCCATGACCTAATCACCCCCAAAGGCCCCGGCCTCAGTGACCATCACAGCGGGGATTAGGTTTCTTTGTATGAATTTGGGGAGACACAAACATTTAGTCTATAGCAGGTATCCATTCCAGTAGTCCTGAGGTAGTGGTGCCATGAGAACAGGCCGGGAGACAAGGAGAGGCTCTCAGCACAGCACCCAACACCATGAGGTGGCAGCGGTGAGGACAGGGCCCTTGTCTTGTAACTTGGTGTCGTGCCCGACTATGTGGGGTAAAACCGAAAGTGACTTGGCTGTGCCTAGACCTTCAGGACATGCTTGTAGCAGATCTACGTGCACATGCCCGCGTGCTTGCCTGTGTATTCCCAGGCAGTTATGTTCATTACCAAGTACATTTATTTGCTGACACCCTCAGTCAACACTACATTCTGATTCCTGTCCCTTCTTGCCTCATCTCCCATCCCCAAGCAACTATCACTTTCTGTTTATTTTTTTAAGCCATTCTCTCTCTCTCTCTCTCTCTCTTTTTAAGATTTTATTTATTTACTTGACAGACAAGAGATCACAAGTAGGCAGAGAGTCAGGTAGAGAGAGAGTGGAGGACCCAGGTTCCCTACCCATTCTCTTTTTAAAAAATTTTTGTAAGAACATTTAACAGGGGATCTATCCTGTTAAAATTTAAAATTTTAAGTGCAAATACACTGTTGTTAACTAGGCATGACATGGTACAGCAGAGCTCTAGAATTTAATCATCTTGTGGGACTAAAACTTTATACCCATCAAGCAACCTGTCCCCATGGCCCCATCCCCTAGCCCCTGGCAATCACCATTTTCCCTTGTTTCTAAGAGTTTGTGTATTTTAGATACACATAAAAGTATATGTGGAATCATGAAGTATGTCCTTCCATGGTGGGCTTATTTGGCTTGGCACCTCAAGGTCCTTTCTAGTTGTCCCGTATGGCAGAATTTCCTTCCTTTTTAAGGCTGAATAATATTCCATGGAATGTTTATGCCACCTTTAAAAAAAATCATCTATTGGTCCATGAACATTTAGATTGTTTCCACATCTTGGCCATTGTGACGTGTGTCGCAATGAGCATGGAGTGAGTGCAGGCATCTCTGAAATCTTGGTTTCCATTCTTTTGGATAAATATCTAGAAGTGGTAATGCTGGATCCTCTGGTCATTCTATTTGTAATTTGTTGAGGAAACTTTGAATACTTTAAGCCATTCTTGAAGGTCTACTCACTTGCTCCTTGTGGTGGTCACAGACCTAGCCCTGAATTCTTTCCCTAAACACACCTTCCACACTGCTTGGCCATGCCCTCCTGGCCTTCCTGGCTTCTCACATGGGGACTTGCCTCCTCTGTAGCTTCTCCTTTCCCTCCCCGCCCCCCAACTTCTGGCCCCATTTCTCAGGCTTTGACCTTCCTCCTCCTTCTTCCCCAGCACTCGGCCTCTGCTCGCATTGCTCTCAGCAAGGTGGTCAACTCCCAGTCCATGCTCCAGGGTGCTTTCCTATGGGTACCACCTCTGCCATGCGCCCACCATCACCAGAGCATTCTGTGCCGTCTATGCTGAGACATCTTCCTGACCATTCCCAGCAGGCCTGCCTTATGCAATTTTGTTTCATGTCCATGAAACTAGCCCTGTCTGTGAACATGCCTCCTTCCTGTCTTGACTGCTAAGCAGACTTCTTAGGACAACAACAAAGTGTGTGGTGCCTTGGCTGCTCTAAGGGATGCTCATAACAAGGCCCAGAACACAGTGCCCATTAAGGGTTCAGCAAGCAGCTGCCAATTTGCTAAAGGGATTATCTCCTAGGAAGAAATGGTTCTATCTGAAGACATGGCTAGAATTCAGTTCAGTGTTAGAGGAAAGTGTGGCGATCCTGCCTTCCTGTTCATGGGCATGCTGAGGAGGTGTCAAACCCACACCAATGACATACGTGGTTTTCTTAAAGTCAGTTCAGTCTAGGTCATCACCAAAGCAGGAGTCCTACCAAAGGGACTGTGCCCTCCCTATCCATACATCAATGGCTCCCCAACCAGTGACCTCCTCTTGGCATGTCTCAGGCTCTCTGCTCTCCACCCCATTGTCATCCACCTTTCTGTGGACTACTTGAATCACATGTGCTCTAAAATCAATAATCCCTGATGGGACATTGAATCCATCCAGTCTCCTTGACCTTGGAGCCCGGCTATTTCCTGGGCCCAGTTTGCCTTTGCAACATGTTACCTCCCACTATGCTCCTGTGTGCACGGTGAACCCAACCCCTCCTTGGGGCACTCTTCCTTTTGATCAAGAGCACAGCTCAGTGTCCTAGAGCTTACGAGGGGCTTCATAGACCCTTCCCTATTTCTAGTCACTTTTGTCTAAATATGCTTCAGTTTGCTGTGTCCACTAGACCTCTGTTACCATGGCCAAGGTCAAATGTCACATCACAAAGGCCACACCCCAATTCTTGGTCCTAACTGACCACCAGCTGTTAACTCTAAGCCTCTTACTGGATCATTAACCTGCCAGTAAATATAAGGTGTGCTTCCTCCCACTCATATAGACCCACACCCCCCAGGTGATGAATTCAAGAAGAAAGTCTTAAAGTTGAAGAAACCTTCTTATATCAAAAATCAGGAGACCTCAGGAAACAGTTTGTTAAATGATGGACCCAGAAAAGTCAAATAATTACATGATTGGTGGATACTTTGGGATAGAGGAGACTGATTCCCCCCTCATAACTTATATGACAGTTTCTTTCTGGCTTAGAGAGAAGGGCCAATGAAGCACATAGCCCAAAGCAGGGTTCTCATGTTCTAGAAGAGCTGGAGTGTGTGTGTGCGTGAGTGTGTGTGTGTGTGTGTGTGTGTACAGTGCATGCATGGCTGTGTGCATAATATCTCAGGGTTCCCCTGGCCTGAGAGAGACATTCAGAGACAGAGACAAAGCTCTGCCCTTCTTTCCGGGATGGCCCTCCCCACCACACCCAACAGATCACACTTCAGAGAGGGATGTGGGGGGGGGGCTGCAAGCTGGATTTAAACGATAGGAAGGCTTCGGTAGGAACCAAGAAAAAAGGGTCTGCTCTGAAGATGTACTGGAGACCTCCCCAAGCTTCCAACTTGTGTCATCTCACTTTGTAGAAGCGACCCACACCTTGGGTTTGCACATGGCAATGTGCATCTCCTCCCATCACGCTGATCAACTTCCAGATTCCTAGTCTCCCTTCTGTGCCCTCGTTCTTCATTTCTAAAGGAACTGCAAACGTCGCACTCTGATTTTGTTGTTGGTGGCGGTGACGATGCTGCCTCAGAAGATAGGCCCATTTATCTTGATAGAAGCCCGGAAGAAAAGAATCCAGAGAGATGATTACTGACTCTTTTATCTCTTTCTGGGCTTCCCGTGAGTGGCTTTCTTGCCTGGGATCCTCTGTACAGCTGGGAGAGGCGCGGAACTGAGGTGCTGACAGCTTGTGTTGGAATCACATGGTGTTTACTGTGCTGTGAGTTTATAACGGCCTTGTTTCCATACTGACAGCAAATGCCATATGGAGAGAAAAAATCCTGTCAGATGAACCCGTAAGGAATCACAAGATGGTACATGAAATCTCTTAATTGCTTTTGGAAATGGGGAGGGGCGCATGGCTCAAATCACATAAGCCGAGTGGGTCTGTCTGCCATAATTGAATAAAACTGGAGGTTGACGCTGGGTAATGTGCTTCCATTCTGTGTTTGTGCTGGGGAGGTTCAGCTGACTGGGAGAGCGTGAGGAGGTTTGTTTTCCTCACCTGGGGTGGGGGGGGGGGGAGGGCAGGAATCAGGTCGAGTGGGAGGCAGTGAGAACGCAGGCTCCATCTACCCGCATCACGCTCACAGGTGCGGGCTACAGACCTGTCACCTCTCGGCTCCCTCCTCCCAGATTCCCTGCTGTGGCTGACGATAACACTCATCTGACGTGACATTTTATTACTGTCACTTGGGATCTTGTCTGCTCACCCACACACTCTACCCTTTCCAGCGGAATCCAAGCTCCCTGAGGGCTGGCACTGCAGCCCGTTCCCCGCCGCCCCGCCGATTCTGGCCCACGCTGAGGTGGGTTCAAGGTCCGAGGGAACGGCTCTCTGGGAACCGTCTGCGCGGGGAGAGGTCACCGAGTTAAGGCAACAGTCCCGACCACTCGGGGAGCGGAGCAAGATGGGAACCCGAAGGCGGCTCTCCGTGTTGACCGAAGTGTCGGTTCGGGAGAGGACGAGATGTTTGGGAGCCGCCTCACACGCATGGTACTTAGGACTGCTGAATCCCACAGAAAGTGGCTGCCCTCAGGCCGTCCACCCCTGAGAGGAGAAGCGGGCTGCAGAGCTCTCCGGCCTGGACGCCTCCTCCCTTGCTGTCCGAGTTGCCGCGGACACGAGCCCAAGCCAGCTGACTCCCCACTCTGTCGGCGAAACGAAAGGGCCGGCACCAGGCTGGCCTCGCTGAGGCGGGCTTCAGGGGCTCCTGCCATGTCGCAGCGCCGGGTTTCCTTCTTCTGCGTTCAGCCTCGCCTTCCCGTTTCACTCGCTGTGCGTTCTCCCTGCCTCGCGGGAAACACAGCTGTGGCAGCACTTGGCTGACTGAGCCTAACACTCGGGCATCCCAGGGAAGAACAGGCATCTCTCCTTTAACCTCTAGAAGACTCCGACTCACTCAGGTCATGTGCCTTGAACCTATCATGGTGGCCTGGATACAGAAGGGGGCTCTGATTGGCTGGGAGCCAAGTCACATGTCTGTTTCTGAACCTATCACTGTGATAAAAATAGGGACTTCCGATTGGCTAGGGCTGAATCATGTGCCCATCCTCACCCTATCATATGGCTGGGAGATGAAGGCTCTGGTTGGCTAGAACTGGGTCACATGCCCATCGTGTGTCACCCTTAGAGCCTAAGGCTGGATTTTTATGGTCACGGCGACGGAGGTTTCCTTGAAGGAATGGGAATGGAGACCAAGAGACTCGCCAACTCCATGATAGCACGTGGTGTTTAGTAAGCATTTTCTGTAGGTTAAGTTCTGTTCTGAGTCTTTTCTATGCATTGTCTTATTTAATCCTCAGGATCGTCCTAGAAGGTAGGTATGATTAGTGTCCCCAGTTTACAGATGCGGAGACTGAGGGATGTAGGTGTTAAGTCAGATGCCTCAGGACACACAGGCACACAGTGAGGCTGGCGTTTGAACCCAGGCATTTAGCTCCAGAGCCCATGCTCACAGCCACCACTCTCCCTACAAGTCACAGCTTTACTTGCTGTGGATAAACTCTTCGGGTGTGAAAGTGAGTGGACCTTATGGTTGTGGTCCTCTCTTCTTGTTGTGTTCCTTGTCTTCAGAGAAATCCCCTCTCCGGGGATGATTGTCCTTGTTCCTCCTCTTCACTGGGCGAGGATATCGTCGTTCCTTTTGTTCGGGTGGCTCTCCTGAGGTCTAACTCACCCTCTTCCTGGTTTGCCCACGAGGACAGCTGACTGTTCCTAGTGCAGCTATGCAATCAAGCGAGGAGTGCTGGAGAGGGTTCGAGGTAACATGACTCAGTCCATTGAGCATCTTTCTGGCCAGAGAAACCTGCAGAGGCTTTAGCATCATTGCAGGAAGAGCCAGAAGGTACCACCTGCAGCACCCTCCCCACCCCCCATCTTACCTCCAACAGGCACCTTTATTGTCCAGAGGAAGACTAAGGCCCAGAGAGAGCAAATGAGTTGCCTGAAGTCACATAGCAAGTCATTGGCCAGCACCTGGTCTCCAGGCCTCCAGGCTTGCAGTCTTGCACTGCATTTCCTCTTTGGAGCTCTCTTGGCTGCTGTGTGGCTGAGGGCTGGTCACTTCTTGTTTCCATGCCTCTAGCTGCTCAGCTGGAAAATGCAGGGTTTTCATAATTTGAAGTGCTTTGAATTACAAGTAATTTTTAAATCTTTTCAAACTGCTCTAAACAAAGCTCATAAATAAACTTTTCAGATGTGGTTTGAGCTGCAGGCACGGCTTGATCCAGAGATTCGTGACACCGTGAGGACACCAACTTTACTTTTCGTCATTTTCCCACCTCGACCCCCTGTGTGTGTGAGCCTCATCATCATGACAGCTTCCCTTGTAGTATCAAGGGCACTGCAGCTGACCTTGGTCTCACACCCATGCACCCCAGCCCTCAGAGGAAAAGAGCATTTCTGCTCAGTGTGTCCAAGCACAGAGTGTGGTCCACTCCAGTTGGAACTGGTTTGGATTACATGCCTGCCGCCCTTATCCAGTCACTAAGTGGGCAGTGTGACATGGTGATCAGCCATCCAGGTGGTAGCGTCACTGTCCCCGGAACTGCTGGCATCTGGCATACAGGAATCAGGGCATCGGAGAGGGGGAATGAGCTAAGACTAGAGATTGGGGCATCACTGGTCCAATCCTCTAAAATACCCTTGTCCCCTCTGAGTCTGCACAGCTTGGAGAGAAATGAGGGGTCCTGAGAGTTTGCCAGTTGTCTTGCTCCATCCCTCTGGGGCTCTGGATCCAGGTGTGGGTTGCCTGGACGGCCCTGCCTGCCTCTTGCCTGCATCTCACCACATTCTTCTTTTCTTGTTTCCAGACAGAGATTACTGCAGTTTATGTGACAAGCAGCCAATTGGGAGACTGCTTTTCCGGCAGTTCTGCGAAACCAGACCTGGGCTGGAGTGTTACATTCAGTTCCTGGACTCAGTGGTAAGTCCCTGCTCCTGGGGAGGTCCTTTGGTCCTCTGTGATCAGTGATTGTTTTTGTCCAGAGGAAAAAATAGGCCACATCATTTAGAAGGGTGAAGAATGAAGTTGTTGCTCAAGAAATTTCCAGTGCAGACTTTGAGAATGCTGACTTGTCTGCAAGTCTGCACCCACTGGGTGACTATGGAGAGGTCACCTCCGTCTCTGAGCCTCAGTTACTGCTGCTTTAAAGGGAAGTGTTGTCATTTTTCTGATTCTGGGAGCCTGGGTTAGTATGCAAGGTGGCGCCTGGGGAAGTTGGATAACACCCCAAGGTAACAGTCAGATTCCTTGGTCCCTTCTTCCAGCTGAAAACCCATTTTCTAAAATTCCAAACCTTGTGTTTGTTTGCTTATTTACTGTCTACTTTTCCACTAGAATGTAAGTTCCCTGAGGCCAGGACCCTGGGCTTCCCTTTCACCCCTGTGTAGCACAGAGCATGGCACATACCGGCTTTAAGTAAACGTTTGTGGAATGAACATGTGTTGGCCATTGGAAGCCAATCTGACCTTTGCTGCCTCCAGCAAGTCCTGCATGTATGGACGTGTTTGATGCCGAATGAGACTTCCATCACATTTACCAGTCATTGATCTGTTAAACAAACGGTGCCTCGTCTGCATGGGTTGTTAGGACAGGACGTAGGACTATGCAGGAATTCCTCAGCACTTGTGCAGGAAGGCAGGGCACCCCAGCCTGGCAGACTGCCTTCTGGGTGTCTGCCCAGGGAAGGTGGACAGTGGGTGGGAGGGCAAGGAATGGAAACCAGCCATGAAGGAATGGGGTATTTCCAGGAGTTCCTTCCCAGGGCAGGGGACCAAGATGCTGCTGTTTCCTAGAGGCCCTGATGCCACTCTTGGCTGTGGCCATCCCAACCTCTGTCTAGGTTTAGGGGGCAGTCCAGTGGGGCCCAGGATTCTGTGTCTGCTTCAGGGTCTCAGTGTGAATCTCTAGATTTACAAACCAAATTGCCCACTGAGTAGCTCCCCAGAAGTCACCTTCCCCTCAATCCCCAAACCCACTAGGCCTGACATGTGCCTGAATCCAGTGACCAGCACCTGTAGTCACCTAAGCCTAAAAACTTTGGAATGTCCTTGACCCCTTTCTCTTCATCATCCCTTCCCCCATCTAATCCAGAACTATATGCTTGATTCCTTGACCCCTCACAGACCAGTTCCCTCCACTGCCTCTGTCTTGGTTTTGGTGGAGGCTCTCAGCATGTCTCACAGAGTGACTACAAGAGTTTTCAACCTTGGCTGAGTAATAGAAACACCTGGGGAGCCTTAATAATTACCAGTGCCTGAAGCTGAAGCTGAAGCCCAGACTCATTAACCCGAATCTCAGAGGGGGTGGGGGTGGGGGCTAGTAGTTTCATAACTTCTCATAATTTCAAATGGTTAAAAGTGAAGTCAGAGAGCAGTATATGCACCGCTCACCCCACTTGAACCATTATGAACTCACGGCCAGTCTTGTTTCGCCAGGTCCTGCCCCCCTGTAGTGTTTCATAGCAGATCTCACACATAGGATCTCATCTGTGAGCATTTCCTTTCAGTATTCCTGAACGATAAGGGCTCTTTCTCACACAAAAAAAAATCACCACAATACCCTTCGTGCGGCTCTAAGAAAAGTAATTATTATCATCAAATATTAGTGGTTAAATGTCCAACTTTCTCACTTTTTGTAAATGCATGTTTTAACAGGTTAGAACCATCTCTCCTTGCTCATCCTTAGGAGTGTCCCATAATGTGAATTTGCTGCCATCCCACGTGTCGTGTAACGGGTGTCTCTGAATTGCTTGCAAATTGCTGATTGAATCAAGAAACTTGACCAGATTCAGTTTCAGTTGGGTTTTTTGGTGGTTGTTGTTTTTTGGCAGGGGCAGGGTGACTTCATAAGTGGTTTCTTATTCTTCCATCAGGGGACGTTACTCTCTGCTTGCCTTTCTGTCAGAGATGGCGGCCGATTTAGGCGGTACCCAAATGTGTTGATTAAGTAGGGGTTGCAGCGCGGCAACATTCTCATTTTGTCATTCCTTTTTCATTTGTTAACTGGGGCACTTCCTTTTGATTACTATTTGGTTACCCGGTGGCAAAGTTCATGGAGGAGTTGCTTCATTCTTTCCCTGTATTTATGTTTTCTAAATACCAGCTCAGTTCACTGGCACCTTCCAGTAGTAGTAATCAGTTTGTTTTAAAGGCATGGATTTACACGTGGATGCATTTCAGTGTGTGGTGGTCATTATCCTTCCTTATGCTCTGGGATGTCATTGTTGGCCACCAGGTTGGATTCTCAGCCCTTGAGAGGATGCAGTAGTCACGGGCAGCTGTTTGCTATCCTGTAGGATGCGATGTTACAGCTCATCTTGTATCTTTCCTGCCCTAGATTTAGAGTCCTTTGTATCTCCAAGGAGCCCTGGTTCCTCTCCTGGGAAATGGTACTTGGAGACCACAGTTTGCTCATCACCCATGGTTTGGGCCTGATTTCTAATAGACATCGGCATTTTTCAAGTTGCCCCTGGCTATATTGTGTATCCAGGGTTGGGAAGCATTGAGACCTACGATAAAGTCCCAAGTTCTGAGGCTGAGTACCAGGACTTCCACGGCCAGGCCTCCACCTGCACTATTCATCCTTGACCTTCACCCGGGTCTTTCTTGAGCCCAGGGTTTTTGGACTTGCCACCACCGAGGTTGAAGTCTCTCGGCCCTGGCTTCCTCACTTCTGATTTCTGAAATGCCCCCATGTAGCCCTCAGGAGAATGCCTGCTTGTTCCTTCTTCTCTCATATTCTACTCTCAGAAGCCTTCCCCAGCCCCGCCCTGTTGTGCCCTCTGCTCTAGGTGCTGGCTCCAAACCGTACCTGAGCCTCACTATCGGGCCGTGCCAGCAGAATAGCGTTGTTAGTCAGGCATGCAGCCTCCACAGACAGACCAAAGGAGCGATGCTGGCTCTGGGTGGGTGCTGGACCCCTCTGTGAGAGTTTGCCAGGGGAGTATGTGGTGGAAGGGCAAGGCAAGCCGGGCAACAGCCAGTGCAAAGGCCTACAGGCCCAGCATCTGTGGCTGGAATGGAGGGAGCAAGGGCAGAGAGGGGTCTAGGGGACTTGTTGGTTATGCAAGACCTTGTGCCATTAAAGAACTTTGAGTGAAACGGGGAGCCAGTGGAGGGCTCTGAACAGAGCAGTGGCATGGTCTGACAGGATTCTTAGGGATCCCTCTGGCTCCTGTATTGGAGGGGAAAGGGTGGGCACAGGAGCTCTGATAGGAGGCTACTGTAGCAGTCCAGGCGAGGGCCGATGGTTGCTCAAGCCAGCGCAGAAGCTTTTGGCGGTGGTGAGAGCGGATGAATTTGGGGCATGTTTTGGAGGCAGAGTGAACAGTATTTTTGGATGCCTTGTGGGTAGATAGAAGAGTTAAGGATGACTTCAGTGCGTTGACCTGAACAGATGGAAGGGTAGAGGAAGGCAAGGGCTGTGGGAGGTGTGTTTGGGAGAAGACCAGGAGCTCCGTCTTAGGCTCGCTCAGCCGGAGGGTCTCGCGGACATCCAAATGGAGATGATTGAGGGGAGATGGATGTTCGAGTTGGCGTCTGCAAGAAACGTCTGGGCTAGATACGGAAGATGGAGAGTTGTCAACATAGAGCTGGTATTAGGGCCATGGGCTGGGTGAGCTGACCCAGGAGACGAATGTGGAAGGAGAGGTGAGGACCAAAGCCCGAGCCGTGGACCAAGGCTGCTCCCCATTTGGAAAAGATGAGGCATTGCCAGCTTTGAGACTCGTCTAGAGAGTTGATGAGGCAGAGCAGGGCAAGGCTAAACCCAGGAGCCAGTGGAATTTTCCAGCCACGTGTCTTGTTAGACGCTTATAGTCAGTTGGAGAAGAAGAAAAAAAAAATCCAATGGATGCCCATTTTCATTCTAGTCGTGCAGACGTTCCCTTTTGCTGGGCCAGTACCAAGAGCTCTTTTTCTGGAAAGGAAATGTGAGTCTGGCTCCCCGCGTTGATGCGACAAATGGTCTTTACATTTGCCTTAACGCCGTCGCTGCTCGGAGAGGCCAGCCCCGCCCCTCGCATTTTGTCTGCATCTCTGGGAACTAGCAGGGCCTTTTCATCACCCATCTTGACGTCAAATGACCAGGCTTTGGAACACCTCTTTTACGCAGGAAGGCTTTATTGAGTTTTCCAGGGCTGGTGCAGCCCTCGCCCGAAATGGGTTTTTTCCTTCCACCCTGACTGGAACTCCAAGGAGGCCGCATACAGCCCTGGTGCTCCTTGGCTCAGCCGGCACCATCTACACCGTTCCCACCTCTATGTTGAATTTCTCCCAAGTAGGGTTTATTAAAAATAACCCCTCCTCGTCAGGCTCTGACATAGTCCCCAGGAAACGCTGCTGTCCTGCACAGTCCCAGTGTTTGAGTTTCTCGAGTTAAGCAGGAGACCCGTGGCCGTTTTGAAGCGGGGACTGAGTAACGGAGGGGCAGCAGAACTGCCGCGTGTCATTCAGCAGGCCGCAGGGCTAATGCACCCCTCAGTTTTAGTTGTCAAGGGCCTCTTGGGATCCTGAGAAGAACTCCCTCATTGCCCTTCTCACAGAGAGACGGGATCAGAGACTAAAGTCAAAGCCGTGATTGATTTGACCTCAAAGAGGATTTGCCCACCTGGTTGGGACCAGAAGGGGCTCCAGGGTCAACCTCCACAGGCCAGTATGGCCTTTCCACAGACTTCGTCAAGATCGATGTACTTCTTCTCTCCCCTGTTTTCTGGGAGCGTTGGTGGCATGCCAGCTCATTTAGACCCCTCCTGTCCCGTCACTTGGGTGGCATGACTGAAAGTTCTCAGGTCCCTTCTCTTTGGGGCTGGGGAGATATGTGGCACGTACCCAGTCAGCTGGTTAGCACGTATTTCCTGGATGTCTGTAGTATATCATCCTCTGTTCTAGCAGCTGGAGACTATACGCTGAGGAGGAGAAGGAAGTTCTTGCCCTCATGGAACTTGCTTTCTGATTAAATGAAGGATTGAGAAATGAATAAATGAGAGCTTTCAATAAAGTAAGCGATACTAGCTATGAGTTCACATATGTAAGCATTCGTTACCTCTTGCTGTATAAGAAATAACCTCAAAATGCAGCAGCTTGAACCAACAAGAAACCTATCTTGTGGCTTTCGTGGGTCAGGAATTTCTGGATGATTTACCAAGATGCTACTGGCTTTTCTCAAAAGGTTCTCAAAAGGTTCTATTAAGATGTTGGCTGGGGCTGCAGTCGTTGAAGGCTTGATCTGCTTTGAAGTCTGTGTGCTTGGCTGGCAGGTGAGTGGTGGCTGTTGGTTGGAGTCCCCAGTTGCTGTCCATGTGAACTGCTTGAGTGTCCTTGTCCATGGCTGGCTTTCCCCACAGTAGTGATTCCAGAGAGCATGCTAGAAGCTGCAGTGACTGTTACGACCTAGCCTGAGAGGCTCCATACTGTCCTGTGCTCAGTATTTTGATGTTTACATACGTTAGCTCTTTCCAGTATGAAAGAGACTTCTCCAGAGGCAAGGATTGTTACAGTCCCCATCTTAGAGACTGGCAGCTCTAGATAGGGGGATACAACAAATGAAGTCTTATATCAGGAAATGCTAAAAGGCACTTCAAGCCATTCATTAGCCTAGAACTGTAGGAAATTACTTGAAATCAGTGGGCTATCACTTAGCATTAAATATGCCCGCTTATCCTGAAATTATTTGTAAAATGAAACGATTTGCTGGGCCTCACCAGAGGAGTCAAGGATTCTACTTCTCTTATTGATGAGTCATACCCAGTAGTTGTCTTGTCTTTCTATCACTTCTGTGCTCTCGCCAAAGAGGGAGGGGGTGTAAGGGGAGTAATCATTCTTCAGATGGACATGGAGACCCTGAGAACAGTTGATAAAGCCAGACCCTGGGAACAGGGTCATCTTGAAGAAGTACCACTTATACAGTGGGTCCATCTGGTATACCTCTGTGAGGTTGTTCAGTCTCCTGGGTACCCCACCCATAGTCCTGAACAGCATGGCTCTCCTAGGAGCTGCCATGTTCCTAATGAGTGTAACCACCCCCCTGCCCCCATTCACAGTCAAGTAGCATAGGGGTGAGCCTGTGAGCCAATGTAGGCCAGTGATTTCTTTCTCTGGGATGTATAAACTTGAGTGGAGGTCCTTCTCTGGTAGAGAAAGCTTAACATAAAAAGCCTGGGAGCTGCTGACTACCATGTTCCACTGGAGCAAGCCAGTCAGCACTGAGAGAGAATGAGGCACGTGTACGTGCCTACACATGTGCACACGCACACACAAAGTGGGTTCCAGAAGTGCTCCTGTTTCTGGTTCCTGAATCTGGTTCCTGATAATTGGGGCCTGGCTGCATTTCATTTCTCCCACAATTTGGTTGTTCAGTCCATCCTTGAATTCTAAAAGCTAAGAGATAACGGTTTTTGCCTGAACTAGGCTAGAATGGGATTCTTTTTTTTTTTTTTTAATATTTTATTTACTTATTTGACAGAGAGATCACAAGTAGGCAGAGAGGCAGGCACAGAGAGAGAGAGAGAGAGGGAAGCAGGCTCCCCGCCAAGCAGAGAGCCCAATGTGGGGCTTGATCCGAGGAGCCTGGGATCATGACCTGAGCCGAAGGCAGAGGCTTTAACCCACTGAGCTACCCAGGCGCCCCGGGGATTCTTTTTTTTAAGAATTTATTTATTTGACAAAGAAAGATCACAAGTAGGCAGAGAGGCAGGCAGAGAGAGAGAGAGGAGGAAGCAGGCTCTCTGCCGAGCTGAGAGCCCGATGTGGGACTCGATCCCAGGACCCTGAGATCATGACCTGAGCCAAAGACAGTGGCTTAACCCACTGAGCCACCCAGGCGCCCATGGAACGGGATTCTTTTCACTTAGAACTGAAAGACTAACCGGGAGAGTCAAAGACCTGTCCATGGCAGCCTTATGAGCCTTGTTGGAGAGTGAAGACAGAGAAATAATTCTGGGACGGGGGAGGAGGAGAAGGAGCTAGGGGGTCCAGGGGTGTTGGAGAGGGTGAGGAAGAGCCACTCAGGGCTGAGGCTCTTGGGAGAGTGTGATGGGGTAGGCAAGAGGGGACAGCATGACCCCTCTGCAAAGGACTCTGACAGCTGCTGGTGGATTTGTCACCTCCCCCAAGGGAAAAGTGTGACACCCCCTTCCTCCTGCCTTCTTTTAAGCCTTTGCCCCAGCCAGGCTATTTTGCACAAGCTGGTGTCTGCAGAGCTATCGGTATGGTCTGGGGTCCCCCTGGAGTCACTCCTCCCACTCCCAGGCTGTACTCCAACATGGCCAGGGGTCGGCTCCTCCCTCTCTTCTTTCTCTGGTCTCATCCCATCTGTTGACCCGAGGGGGGCCAGGGACTCTGTTCCTGATGCAGGCGCCTCATGCCAGCTAGAGACTGCAGAATAGTCTGCCAAGGTAGATACAAGCTTTGGGACTGACTAGACCCACCCGGTCCTGGGACTCCTGGGCGATGCGCCCCGCCCCCCCCCTGCAGTGCTGCTTCATTCTAGCTGGGGAGCAGAAAGGGGGCAAGGTCCAGGCCCAGCCATCTGAAGGATTGCTCAGTCCTGACAGGAGATGGACAGCCTGCCCACGAACGAGTGCAGGGCTGTTGATGGAGTGCTTAGCAGGATGGGGAAGTCAGTAGCACTGACGCAGTAAGTGGGAGCCTTTCCTGCCTCTGCGTCCGCAGGGACAAGGGGAGGGACTGACGCAGGTCAGCATACGCAAGCTGGGTCTTCAGAAGAGGGGGCAGGGAACCGTGATGCCCAGGTGGCAGGGGGTAATTGCCCATCCTGATTCTCGCCTGCCCCACACCCGGGTAGAGAGTGACTCCAGAGGGACAGACAGAGACCTCCAGCCCTCAGGGGCAGCACAGGCAAGGCGCCGAGGCCGGTGTGGGTGGAGCTGGGTGTTTCTCCAGAAAGGGCCATGCTGAGCAGCACTGCCAGCCAAGCGCGTCACTTGTCCCTGCCGCGAGGACTTTGGAAAAGCTGACCACATTCGGTAATTACAGAAGCCGGAGGTGGCAAGACCTCATAGCATCTCTGACTTCATCTTCTTGTCAGGGCCGGAGAAGGTCTCCCAGGAGGAGGAGGTGGCATCTGGAGTGAGTCAGAGGCCGAGAGGAATCCGGCTATAACTCTGCTCTGCCCAACGGGGGCCGCTTCGAAAACGTGGCAGGTCCCCTTTCACTGGCTGTGGTCTTCGTGTTTTTAAAAATCATCAGAGGGAAGTGTGTTTTAATAGAGAGGACATATTTTCACCGGCATTTTCTGAGATTGATGATGAAATTAGAGCAGACCAAGAGGATGAAATACTAAGTTTATAAACTAGGATGTACACCAGTGTTTATACTCTTTGACAGGCAGAGGTCTAGAAATAATTCGTTTTGCCTTAAACTCAATGTAGCATTTTGCTCTTTGTGTTGTAACAGCATCTCATCCCCAAAGGCCATTTCTGCATTTGGCGTAAATCACAGTCGGAGGCAAGGCTCATGAAATGGGCGACTCGGCCTGGCGGTATCTGGGGAGAGGGATCCTCTGAGTGGATTAGCGTAGGTGGCCGTTGGTGCTCTGGCTGTTAGGGCTGAGCTCCGAGGTTTCAAATAGGCCTTAAAGCAGAGAGGACGGCACATGTCCCCTCTGTTGGGGGACGAGGATAAGACCTAGCACCGTCTCCGGTTGGAGAGAACTCCCTTACTGATGGAGGCCGTGGGGGCATTCCTCGCGTGTGGTTTTCTCTCTTTCCATTGAAGTCTTTGTCCGGCTGCCATTTCCCAAGCCAACGCTAATTGTAAAATTCTGGGCTATTGGCCCAACCTCTTGTTTGCTGCTTATGTTTTCTGGT